>NC_139013.1:10228436-10901074 GCF_964374135.1 Grampus griseus
AAACAATCTGGAAAAGAATATATATAAATGTGTATAACTGAATCACTTTGCTGTATGGAAGAAATTAACACAACATTGGAAATCAACTATACTTCAATTTAAAAAAACAACAACAGCTCTGGGACCTTAGAATCTTAGGGGCGAAGAATTCTAGAGTCCCAGACTTTTAGGAACAAGGCATTCCAGAATCCTGTGCCTCAGTTTCCTCCTTTGAGTAACGGGGATTGCTCATGTCTTTAACATAAGGTTGGGGACAGGATGAAAGTGCATAGTGAACGCTGGGGAAGTGTGGTTTCCCCTGAGGCAGGAATTTCATCCATTTTGTTCTTTTCTGTGTTTGTCACCTCACACAGGATAGAGGCTCAATAAATATTTACTGAATGAATGAATCTGAGACTCCAAGGATCCAAGATACTTGCCACGGTGGAACTTTAGGAGCAAAGACGAACAGGATTTAAGTCATGAAGAATGATCAGGGCAGAGAGTCTTAGGAACTAAAGAATGATCAAAAAGCATCTTTGAGGCTTCCCTGGTGGTGCAGTGGTTGAGAGTCCGCCTGCCGATGCAGGGGACACGGGTTCGTGCCCCGGTCCGGGAGGATCCCACGTGCCGCAGAGCGGCTGGGCCCGTGAGCCATGGCCGCTGAGCCTGCATGTCCAGAGCCTGTGCTCTGCAATGGGAGGGGCCGCAGCAGTGAGAGGCCCGTGTACCGCAAAAAAAAAAAAAAAAAAAAAAAAAAGCATCTTTGACAAACGTGAGACTCACTGCTTTCATGCTTTAGAAACGAGGAAGCTCCATTGGCAGAGGCCTCCTAGCTCTCGGAAGGGTCTCAGGTGGGACCTAAAAGACAAGGCCTCTGCCTTCTCATCCTACTTGTACCTGCTTCTCCATGTGGCTCTGACAGCCACCTGATTCCCATCGCTTCCACTCACCCTTCCGGCCTCTTCCCGCCTCGTCCTGCCTGCACACATGGATGGATTTTGAGAGAGCTATTCCTGCCTGGGGCGTGAGTGGGAGAAAGTCCAGGCTCCTGCCCCAGAGGCCCTGAACCAGGCACCACCTCCCTCCTGCCTTATCTCCCACTGCTCTGCCCTCACCCACACCCCAGCTTTCAGCAGCGGCCTTTCCCCTCACCCTCCTGCCCACACACGCCCCTTTCACTTCAGCCTCAAAAATCCATCTCTCGCACTGAGATCCAAACCAGGGCACACAGCAGATGTTCAATCAACATATCAGGGCTCAGCTCTGGCAGGCTGTCCTCCAGGAAGCCCTCCCTGATTTCTCTCCATAGGTTGGGTCGTGCCCCCCTCTGGATTCCACAGCCGAAGTCCCAGCCATTCCGGGATGTCAGTGTCTCGGGGCAGATCAATCTCCCCTACGTGTGAGACTGTGAGGGCAGGCAAGGGGCTGTACATACCCAAACTCTTTCCCGAACAGCTGAGACTGAAGGGACCTGATCTCTCAGCTCCATCTGACTATTGAAAAAGACTTTCTTACAATGCTCTTAATTGTGCACCCCTGATGCCATCCCTCTGGGACCCAGGGATGGCTCTCCTCGCTTTTCTAGGTCAACAAGGAGTGCCCAGTGGTTCAAAGGGACTCAGGTAAGGCCTGACAGTGCTCAGCCCAGGACCTGCCCTCCTGAGACACAGGAGCCATTGTCAGCGGCTCAGCTGTCTGCCCCCAGTTTCACCCTAAAGCCTTATAAAGCCCTTCTGTTTTGTTTGTAAACATTTCTTGCGTGTACTTGTGTACCTGTGTACCCACGGTGAGACCGGAGACCTCAGCACCCACCTCCTCCCCGAATCCCTCCTCCTTCACCGGAGGCACAAAGAGGTTAGGGGCTTTGCCTAAGGTCCCACAGTCAGGGAAGGGCAGTGGGAGATAGGATTTTTAAAACCTTATTGAGGGGACTTCCCTGGTGGCGCAGTGGTTAAGAATCCGCCTGCCAGTGCAGGGGACACGGGTTCGAGCCCTGGTCCGGGAAGATTCCCACATGCCACGGAGCAACTAAGCCCGTGCGCCACAACTACTGAGCCTGTGCTCTAGAGCCTGCGAGCCACAACTACTGAGCCCACGTGCCACAACTACTGAAGCCCGCATGCCTAGAGACCGTGCTCCACAACAAGAGAAGCCACTGCGATGAGAAGCCAGCACACCACAACAAAGAGTAGCCCCCGCTCAATGCAACTAGAGAAAGCCCGTGCGCAGCAACGAAGACCCAATGCAGCCAAAAACTAAATAAATAAATAAATAAACAAAAAAAACAAACTTTATTGAGGTGTAATTTACAATACAAGAGATACAATAGAATGCACTCATTTTAAGTGTGTACCAAGGACGGGTTCTGATAAAAGTTGATAGTCGTATTATCGCATCACAAGCAAGATATAGGAGAATTCCATCGCCCCAAAACTACCCCTATTCCCCTTTGCAGTCAAACCCTCCCTTCATCCCCAAACCCTGGCAGCCACTGGTCTGTTTTTTTATTCCTATAGTTTTGCTTTTCCAGAATGTCATATAAATGGGATCATACCTTATGTACCCTTTTAGAAAAACTCATGAAAGAATTCGCATACAGTAAAATTCACTCTTTTCTCTCTACTGTTCTATAAGCTTTGTGACACGCATGCAGTAGTCACCGCCGGAATCAAAATGCAGATGGTTTCCATTACCCCCCAAATCCCCTCCTGCTGGCCCTCTGTGGTCACATCCTTCCCCCACCCCACCCTCACAACCATAGATCTGCTCTCTGTCACTATCGAGTGGCCTTTTTCAGAATGTCTTGTAAATGAAATAATAGCGACTTCTGAGTCTCCCTTCTTTGGCTCAGTTTAATGCATCTGCGATTCACTCAGGTTGGCATATCAGAAGCGTGTTGCATTTTATTGCCACGTGTGGATAGATCACAGTTTGCTTCTCCATCTACCAGCTGAAGAGCCTCTGGGCTGTTTCCAGCTGTTGGCTGATTCTGAAAAAGAGCTGCTAGAAACATGCACATACAGGTTTTTTTTGTGTGTGTCCAGAGGTTTTTATTTCTCTTGGGTAAGTACCCAGGAATGAAATTGCTGGGTCACATGAGAAGTGTATACTTAACCTCTGGGGAGATTGGCAAACTGTCTTCCAAAGTGGCTACTCTGGTTTGCATGCCCAGCAGCAGGGCGTGAGAGACCTGATTGCAGAACCACGATGTGAGTCCGGCTCTGAGACGGATCTGAGGGCTTGGCCACCAAGCCACACCGCTCCTGGAAAACAATGATTGCAACAAAAGCTCTTTCCCCCTTGGTCACCACGCATGCAGTTGCTTAAAAAGAAAAAAAGAATGAGGAAGCGGTTCTGGACTGATGTGGTGTGCTCCCCTTGATGTATTGCTAGGAGGAAAGTGCAGAACAGGATAAGAGTGTGTGCCGTTTGTGGAAAGAGGGGAGGGGGAGGACATAGGTCTACATATTTTCTTGTCCGTGCGTAGACTACCTCTGGGATAAAACACAAGAAACTGGGAGGTGGGAACAACACGGGGGGGAGGGGCAGGGGTCATGTTAGGGGCAGGGGTCACTACCATTTTGTGCTTTTTGGATTTTGAAACTTGTGAATGTCTTACAGGTTCAAAATAGATGCATGCAATCCATTTATTCCACCAACAGGTATTTCAGGCCTTGTTCTAGCGGTGAACAAATAAGGTCTGGTGCTTGGGGAGTCAGAGTCTAGTTCTCAAGACAGATCGTCAGTACGACAAGGAAAATATAAACAATGTCAAGTATTTGCTGTGGAGAAGAAAAGCTGTCAAGGGACTGGGTTGGCGGGGGAGAGATGGGCAGTGGTTTGAAGTGTTTTTTAAATCCAGAGGCCCATGTAAGGAGTGACATTTGGGAGGGGAGAGAAGGAGCCATATGGGCATCTGGGGGAAGAACGTGCCAGGCTGAGGGAACAGAAAGTGCAAAGGCCCTGAGGTGGATTGTGCTGACTGAGGCCAGTGTGGCTGGAGTTCAGTGAGCAGAGGGGAGAGTGGAAGTGAGATTGGGGAGATGAGGGCAGGAGGGAGGGTTGAACAGATCATTTGGGTCTTGTGATTCACTACAGGGACTTTGGCTTTTACTCAGAGGGACCTGGGAGCCATGGGAGGGTCCTGAGCAGGGGATGGACGTGATCTGACTGAGGATTTAACAGGGTCCCTCTGGCTGCATGGGGGCGGGGGGCAAGGACAGAGGCAGGGAGCCCAGTGCGGAGAAGACTGCAATGGTCCAGGCCATAGGCGATGTGATGGTGGCTGGGCCAGGATGCAGGCAGTGGTGATGGGGAGAAGTGAATGAATTCAGAGGCAACTTTGAAGGTGGACACCCCAATACATCTTATTTCTACCTGTGATAGGGGCTGTGTGGAGAGGTACAGGGAACCAGGAGAGGGAGGAATGAGAGGACCAGGCCTGGTTTGTGGAGATCGGGGAAGACATCCTTGGGGCCTTGATGTTTCAGCTGAGACCTAAAGCAGCTGGGGAAGTGCTTGAAAGAGGAGAACACCAGGATCTTTCAGAAAAATAGAAAGGAGGGTGGAGACAAGCAGTGGTCAGGCCACACAGTGCCCAGGAGGCCTGGAGCTGAGGTGCAGCCCTTGGGCTTTCTCTCGAGAGTACTGGGGAGCCATAGCAGGTTCTAAGCAGGGGTCAGGGTTGAATTTTGTTTGGTTGTATGGTTTTTTTTTTGCCAGACTTCGAGTGGCTTGTGGGATCTCAGTTTCCTGACCCGGGATTGAATCTGTGCCCCCTGCAGTGGAAGCGTGGAGCGCTAACCACTAGACCAAAGGGAATGCCCAAGGACTGAGTTTCAGAAAGACCCCTCTGGCTGTGCAGGGGGACTGGCTGTGCCTCAAGACAGCAGGTGGCTTGGGTTGGGAGGGTGTGTGAAGGAGGAGTGAAGAGGATCAATTCCAGAGATTTAGGAGGCAACCTCCTGGGGAAGGCAGATGGTGGGGTCCATGCTGGCTTCCGGGGTCACCATGCCACTGTCCCAAGGGTTTCTCATGTACGAACTCAGAGAGTCTTCACAACACCCACAGAAGCATCCCCTTTTCACAGCTGGGGAAACAGGCTTGGAGAGGCTGCAAAGTTCCCAGTCCAAGGCCACACAGTTGGGAAAGGGTGGGGAGAATTGAACCCACACTCTTTCCTTCCACGAGACCAGGATGAGGCCCTGCCCATCCCCCACCCACCCTGCTGCCCTCCAGGGGCGTCCTCTGGCGGGGTTAAGCCGCCACCTCTCCCCCCCTCCGTAGCCTGAGCCCCAAGCCCAGCTCTGGACTTTATCCCCAGCCGCCTGCCCGCGCCAATAAAAGGCGGGCAAGCGGTGCAAGGGCCTGTGGGCAAAATTCCCCTACTCCCAGTGCCAGGGGAGTTACCCAGGGCGCGGAGGGAGGGCAAAGGGTAGGTGCGGAGAAGGGAGCAAAGGGGGAAGGCGAGCGTCTGCAGCTCGACCGGGCTGTGCTGTCTTGCTGCTCTGTGCCTCAGTTTACCTCTCAGTAAAATGGGCATGGCTCCTTCGATGGACGGAAGAAGGACCTGCAACAACAGAAGAATCTTCCCCTCTGGTCTAACTGGGAGCCAGTTTCCCAAGTCTGATGGTGACGACAAGGAGCTCCAGCCTGCTGGGGACGATAAAGCACCCCCATCAAGTCTGATGAGAGAGACAGGATTTCCCAAATAAGATAGAGAAGATAAGCCCCATTTCCCTGGGTGGAGAACAGGTGTCTAGTCTGGTTTTCCCGTCTGTTGGGGGAAGGTAAGGAGGACCCATTCTGATGTGTGAGATGATGAGTTTCTAATCCGAGGGAGGAGACAGGTAGCCCCAGTCTGATGGGGGCGGTAAGAATCCCCCCAGTCCTCCATGACCCCGAAGTGGGAAACAAGAGGCTCCAGTCTGAGCTTCCAACGTGAGGAGAGATAAAGGATGTCTGCTGCAGCTCAGCCAGCCCTTTCCTGAGTCCCTGGGTTCCAGGCAGCACCTGAATGCTTGAAATGCCACCATTAGCAAGCCCCAGCTCTGGAGGGGGCAGGACCAAGGGACACAGAGGCAAAGGACATGTGGAATTTGCTTCTTGGACCCAGAGGCAGTTCTGCTGGGCTCTGGGCCTGACCCCCCTGTGTGAGCTCAGACCTGGCTGGTGGGATCCTGGCGCCACCTAGTGGTTGCTTCAGACCAGGCCTCCCATTCAGAGCTGGAGGAGGGCCCCCAGAAGGTCAGGACCCCCTCCTTCAGACCTCCTCCACACCCCCGGAAAAAAGAAACCCGTCTGTGATTCTGAGACTTCATCGTGTTCATCCTCCAGGTGGCTGGGGGCCAGTGTCTTTCTGACATAAGTTTATTTCTGTCTCTCTTCTGCTCACAAATTTTCCGTGGCTCCCCAGTGCCTTGGAGGGAAGCCCACACAAGGGCTGCGAGGCTGGCCTCTCTAGCCTCTCCCAAAGCACTCTGTGCTTCAGCTGAACGTGAGTAGTTTTGGGAGCATGTCCTGCTCAGAACTCACCTTCAGGCCTTCACACAGGCTGTTCCCTCTGCCTGGAACACCCTTCCCTGCCTCTTTCCCAGCATCTCTTATGCTCCTCCTCCAGGAGCCCCTCCCTGACACCCCGAGTCAGGGTCACAGTCCCATGGGGAGGGCTATGTCCCCAAAGGGCTTGACACTAGCTACAAACTCCAGGAAATGTTTGTTTAAATGAGTGAGTGAATGAATGAATGAATGCCAGGCTAAAGAGTTTGCCAGAGCAGCCATAGGAGAGTTTAATCAGAGGAGGGACAAGGTCAGACTTAGAAGTCCCCGGGTTCCCTCTTTTTTTTTTTTTAATTTATTTTATTTTTATATTTATTTATTTTTGGCTGTGTTGGGTCTTCGTTTCTGTGCACAGGCTTTCTCTAGTTGCGGCGAGCGGGGGCTACTCTTCATTGCGGTGCATGGGCTTCTCATTGCAGTGGCTTCTCTTGTTGCGGAGCACGGGCTCTAGGCACGCGGGCTTCAGTAGTTGTGGCACATGGGCTCAGTAGTTGTGGCACGCGGGCTCTAGAGCACAGGCTCAGTAGTTGTGGTGCACGGGCTTAGTTGCTCCGTGGCATGTAGGATCTTCCTGGACCAGGGCTCGAACCCATGTCCCCTGCATTGGCAGGCGGATTCTTAACCACTGTGCCACCAGGGAAGCCCCCCAGGTTCCCTCTTAATCCTGGGCCTTTGCATATGCTGTTCCGTCTGCCTGGAACATTTGCATTTATCACCTCCCTTTCATCCTCTAGGTCTCAGTGAGCCATCCCCTCCTCCAGGAGGTCCTCCCTGACCCCCCGGCTGGGTCAGGCATCCCCCAACCCAGACTCCTGGGCTCCCTCATCTCAGCCCTGACCAATGCTGGGTTGTCACTGTCTGTGACAGGTCTGTCTCCCCTACCGGGTCCTGGGAGGACAGGACTGGGTTCTTTTCACCCATTGCCTTCTCCTCGGAGCTTACAACAGAGGCATCCTTCGGTCAGGACCTGGGTTTCAATCCCGACTTCCCCATTCGTGGAGAGTCTCGGGTGAGCGTGGGCCTCTCCTGGAGCCCCAGTTTTCTCGTGAGAAATGTGAAAAGAATGGTCGGTTCCTTCCCCAGCCTCCCAGGGCTGTGGTGGGACATGGAGAAGACGAGACCCTGGGTCCCGAGCTGACCGCGTGCCGGGTGACCGTGGGTGACCCACTTCCCCTTTTGGGGCCCATCTGGCTGGATGAATGGTGGCAGGGGCCCCATCCTGCTGGGACAGTTTAGGAGGCCAGCGCGGGGCTTCCCAAGGCAGGAGGGTTAGGGACGGGCAGAGGGAAGAGGTGTCTGCTGGGTTAGGGGAAAACCAGCCTTCCCCATCATAGAACGGATGATGGGAGGGAAACAAACAAAGCCGGCTCCACCCGGGTGTGAGGGGAAGTTGGGGGAGAGGATAAGGGGCCCCGGGAGGTGGGTGAAAACCACAGTCCACAACTTGTGCCAACTTCCCTCCCGGAGCCTGTATGCCTCGGGGTCCAGGCCGTCTGCCTGATCACTGGCCTCTGAAATGTCTCACGTCTTCATTCCAACCTCTCTGCCTCTCCATCCCACTCTGCCTGCAGCCTTCCAGTCTCACGCACAGCAGCCCCATCGTTTGTCTGCTCAGGGAAAAGCTTAGAGATCCCTTCAACTCCTCTTTTCCCTCCCACCAAGTGCAGCCCATCTGCGAATGCATCTGGTTCCACCTGCAAAGTCTATCCCCACCCCCACGGCCACCACCCTGGTCCAGCTGCCATCACCTACTGTCACCACTGCTGTTGCCTCCTCACTGGGTTCCCTGCCCTTGTCTGCTTGCAACCGTCTCTTCCAAGAGGCAGTCAGAGGGGTCCTATTAGGACCTGAGTCAGAGCCCATCCAGCCTCTGCTCGGAGCCCTCCTGGGGCTCCCACCTCACTCGAGGTGACGGCCAAGGTCCTCACCGCGGCCTGCAAGGCCCTGCACAATCTCTGTTCCCCTCTGCCCTCACCTCCTCCACTCTTCCCACATTTACTCCACTCCTGCCACACTGGCTTGACTCAGCATTCGTGCCTCCTGGCCTTTGCCCATCCTGTGCACTTGGTTTGAAATGCTTTCCCTGCCAACTTTCCACCCGGCTCCTCTGACCTTTCAGGTCTCACCTTGTGATTGGTTGAATAATGCCCTGCAAAGAGATCCAGGTCTGAATCCCTGGAACCTGCAAATGTTACCTACAAATAGATGACGAAAGGGACAGGGTGGATGGAGAGATTATCCTGCATTATCTGGGTGGGCCCTCAATGTCATCACAAGTGTCTTTTAAGAAGGAGGGAGAGAGAGACTCGACTACAGAAGAGATGGTGATGTGACAAGAAGAGCGGAGGTGGGAATGATGCAGCCACAGCTGAGGAATGCTGGCAGCCACTAGAAGCTGGAAGAGGCAAGGAACGGATTTTTCCCTGGAGGTTCCAGAAGGATCCAGCCCTGTGGACACCTTGATGTGAGCCCCGTAAGACTCCTTTCGGACTTCAGACCCCGAGAACTGTAAGAGGATACATTTCTGCTGTTTTACGTCACCAAGTCTGTGACAATTTGCTACAGCAGCCGCAGGAAACTGATACACACTTTAAATATCATCCCAGGAGGCTGCTTTGGAGTCTCCACCTGAATTACAGGGTCTGGTGTTTCTCTCTCAGAATCCACCCTTTTCCATCAGAGCATCCTGACCCTTTGTAATGACCTTTTAACACCTGTCCCCCGCTCTGGGTTATGAACTCTGTGTGAGGCCAGGATCCCACCTGTCTTGGTCAGTACGTGCTCCCGTGACCTTGCACGGGACCTGCTGAGGGTATGCACTCAACAGATATTGGTCAGATTCATCCATTCATCCGTCTATTATACTTATCAAGTATTTATTGAGTACCAAGTGTTTGCCTGGCACTGTTCTTGGAAGTGGGGGGTGCAGACAGTGATTCTGCCCTTGTGTCACTCCTTATCATGAACTGAATGTTTGTGTCCCCTCCCAAATTCATATGTGGAAGCCCTAACCCCCAATGTGCGTGTATTTGGGAGTGGAGCCTACAAGGAAGTAATTAAGGATGGGGTCCTGAGCTGATAGGATTCACGTCCTTATAAGAGGAGACCCCAGAGAGCTTGCCCTCTCTCTGTCCCCATGAGCCCACGAAGAGGACATGAGAGCACATGGTGAGATGGACGCACCTGCAAGACACAAGAAGAGGACTCACACTAAAACCTACCCTGCTGGCACCTTGATCTTGGACTTCCCAGCCTCTTGAACTGTGAGAAATAAATGTTTGTTATTTAAGCCACCCTGTCTGTGGTAGTTTGTTACTGCAGCCTGAGCTGACTCAGATACCCTTCAGCGTGTATTGTCTCTCCATTGTTTTTTTTCCTCATTCCACACTGCTTTACGTATTACGACTATGGTGGTTTAAAAATGTTCCGTCGAAAGGTGGAGACGAATCCCCCTCCTCTTGAATGTGGCTGGATGTAGTGACTTGCTTCTAGTCGGTAGAATATGGTGGAGGTGATGGTGTGTGGCTTCTGAGACCAAGTCATGAAGGCACTGTGGCTTCCTCCTTGTTCACCCATGGGACAACTCACTCTGGGAGAATTCAGCTGCCTTGTCATGAGACTTCTATGGAGAGGTCTATGTGGCAAGGAACTGAGGCCTCCTGCCAACAGCCATGTGAACGAGCCAGGAAGCAGATCCTCCAGTCCCAGCCAAGCCTTCAGATGACTGTAACCCTGCCAACCTCTTAACTGTACCCTCACCAGAGACCTTGAGTAAGAACTATCCAGCCAAGGGACTTCCCTGGCAGTCCAGTGGTTAAGACTCTGTGCTGCAGGGGGCATGAGTTTGATCCCTCGTTGGGGAACTAAGATCCCACATGCCACAAGGCATGGCCAAAAACAAAAACAAACTATCCAGCCAAGCCACTCTCGGATTCTTGACTCACAGAAACCTTGAGATAATAAAGGTGCTGAGTGTTGGGGTAATTTGTTACGCAGTAGTAGATAGCTGATACAATAATAGCTCTACAGTGTGTTTTGTTATCTGGTAGGGCAAGTCTCCTTATCGTTATTACTGCTATTTATTGAACACATATTGTGTGCCAAGCACTGACTTAAGGCGATAGACAAAAGAAGGAAAATTCCTGCCTCATGGAGCTCATAGTCTGGTGGAAAAGACAGATAATGAACAAGTGAAGAAAGAAATATACAATATGCAGTTCCCTGATGGTCTAATGGTTAGGATTTGGCACTTTCACTGTAGAGGTCTGGGTTCAATCCCTGGTCAGGGAACTGAGATCCCACAAGCCATGTGTATGGCCAAAAAAAAAAAGAAAAGAAAAGAAAAGAAAAGAAATATATAATATGAAGTGGAACATGTGTGTGTCATAAATGATCTGAAGAACAGAGCTAGACAACGTTGGGTGTTGGGGGGTTGAGCATAGACCTTAATGGAGTGATTCAGGCACCCACAGTGAGAACATTCCTGGCAGAGGGAAAGGCCAGTGCAAAGGCCCTGAGGCAGGAGTTGTGTGGTTTCTTCAAACAGTAGCCAGGAGGCCAGTGTGGCCAGAGTGGAGTGAGAGGAAAGGAGAGAAGGAGGGGAAGGACTGTGATCCACAGGGGAGGTGATTCCAGAAAGGTGACCTTACCTCTGGGGGCACCTGACACCTGCTTCTGAAGGCCACTGTGGGAACTCAGGGAGCTTCTGCCTGTGGTTAGTGGAACGGGTGAGGCTCTTTGGCTGCCCTGGTCCTGTGCAACCTCGAGGGGCTGGGATGATCTCTCTGGACTCTGCAGTGTGTGTCAGGCTGGGCTGGAGTTGACCAGACTCCCTGCTTGGTTCCCAAAGTCCAGCCTTGGCACCCTGGTGCCAGGTACCCCCTCTTCCCTCCTCCTCTTCCTCCTTCTCACCATCCTCCTCCTCCCTCACCTCCTCCTTCCTATTCTATCCTCATCCCTCCTTCCTCTTTCTCACCCTCCTCCCTCTCTCTCTCCATCCTGAATCAACATTCCAGCCCAGGGGAGAAAAACAGGGCAGGCTTCCTTCCTCTCCCTGGCGGGGCTCCAGAGACTGACTGGGCCATTGTGTGTTTTGGCCTCAAGGTCAACCCTAAACCCCACCCCTGCCCTCCCCATTGCAGAAAGATTACTTGAGAAAAGGCACCTTGGGTGAGGGGGAGGGATGGGGGGAGAGAGGCATAGACGGCTCTGGAGGTCTGGCCTGGCTCCCACCCATGGCTAGTGGAGTCTGAGGGCCCAAGAGGACCCCAAGCCCCCTCTGGGCTTTGTGGGGGAGGGACACGGGGAGCCGCTATGAGCCCCTTGGTGCAGAAGATGGTCCCAGTCTCAGCCTTCAGTCTGAAAACCTGTTGAGTGATCCTGGGCCAAACCCTGGCCCTGCCCCTTCCCGGCTGAGTGACTTTGGGTAAGTTGCCTCCCTCTCTTTGTGCCTCACTTTCCTTTTTTTGTCCAACCGTCCCCGCATCTGGGTCCCCCAACTTGCCAGCTGACAAAAATCACCCAGGCTGTTTATTTAAAACATCCAGTTTCCAGGTCCCTTCCCTGGAGACACAGAGTCCCTGGGCCCAGGCAGAGACCTGGGAGGTGTATTTTTAATAAACAGCTAGGAGACTGGGGAAATGGGGCCCCAGTTCAAAGGGAGGCTGTGAGAAGCAAGTCAGGGAATCTGTGCTCAGGCCACGTTTCCTCCGGCACCGTGAGGATCAGCGGCGGGATTCTTTTTTTTTGGCGGCACCGCGTGGCTTTCAGGATCTTAATTCCCTGATCGGGGATGGAACCCCACCCCAGGCAGTGAAAGCGCCGAGTCCTAACCACTGGACCACCAGGAAATTCCTCATTATTTTTTACTTTTAAATTAAAAAAATGTTCAGCATCAGGATTCTAAAAGCTTATACGTGGGTATTATTTTTCTTGGAAGCCGTTTTCAGGTGATTACAATTTCCCATAAATTGTATTTCCAGCCTGTATTCCATAAAATGAGGGAAACCTGTGCCGTAGGGTTAATTAAGTCCCCCAGGAAGAAGGTATTATAGAAAAAGGGTTATAATTGGCTTTTCCATCAGCCTGTTGCCCAAACCTAACACCTGAGTGAGTTAAAAAGCATTTATCAAGCATTTATGTAACTAGATTCTCTCCTCGTATTGACTCATTTAATTTTTTCAACAGTCCTAGGAGGTGGGTACTATTACTATCTCTGTTTTACAAGTGAGGAAAAGCCACATTGCCTGGAGTCCCTCAGCTCAGGTGGCCACCTCAGCTCCATCTGGGCTCTGAGCCTGCACCCCTGCCTGGCCGGCCCTGCTGAGGAGTGATGGGGACTCTTCAGCTAGCCTCCTCCCAGCAGCTGTGGGAATTATGGAACATGGAGTGAGGTTTTGGCTCTCTGGGCCTCAGTTTCCTCACCTGTAAAATGGAGGAACTGCCAGTGATACTCATGAGGGTTCTTGTAGGAATTCACTGAGATAGAGATACAAAGGGACCAAATCAAAGAGGGGGATTGGACTGCCTGGAGGATTCAGTTCAGAAGCCCAGAGAGGCCTAGTGGGACAGGAGACTTGGTCCTGGGGACATCTGAGCCTCCACACCCTGAGGAAATGGGATCTGGCTTGACCTAGAAAACTGAGCTGCTACCCCCTCCCCTCCTTTGGCCCCTCCCGCTGGCCTCATTCTGCCTTGCACAAAGCCAGCCCTGCTGGAACACAACCCCAGTCTTTCCCAAATCCTGGTTACTGTGCCTGGGGCTCTTTCGCTTTGGGCTTAGGTGAGCAAGGCGATTTTGTTCAGCTTGGAAGGGAGGAGTTCCAAGGTGTGTCATGGCAGAGCCTACCAGCTGCCCACCTGGGATCCATCCTTCCTGTCTTCCTTGAGAGCAGGACCCTGAAGTTCTTTGGAGCAGCAATATACCCAGGGAAAAGACTACATGTCCCAGCCTCCCTTGCAGCTAGGGTGGCCACATGACTAAGAGCTGGTCAATCAGATGTAAGTGGAAGTTGTAGGGTGGGGAAAGTTCCTTAAAAGGGGTACAGTCCATAATGGGGCATGGGGCTTCTTTTACCCTTTGTCCCCCTCTTTCTGCTTCCTGCGTGGAACATGGATGAGGCAGCTGTGACTCCAGCAGCCATCTTGGACCATGAGGTGATCAAGAGAATAGAAGCCCCAAGCTAAGAATGATAGAGCAGAAAGACAGAACGAGCTGTGTCCCTAATGACACTGTGGACAATCTGCTTATGATTACCTTTTATGTGAGAGAGAAATAATCTTCTATCCATGTAAGCTACTCTTACATGTACCAGTTTCTCCTTTATCTTATATATTAATGTCCTCTCTCTTTGTTTTTTGTGTTATTTCCAGTCTCTCCTACTAGCCACCGAAGAAAAATTCTAACTGATATATATGTTACTGACTCTTTTGTGAATATGGAGGGGTGGGGAGAATATGGACGCTATTTCCCATTTTGGGGCTGTTCCTGTTGTTGGAGTTGAGTATGGGCTTAAATCTATCCTCACTTCCTAGCTGTGCCATTGCCTGGAAACCTCATATTGGAGAACACTGATTTAGCTAATAACTTTCAAACTCCATGGAGCTCCCTTAGTGCCCACTCAGGTGGGGCAGAGTCAGTGGACAGAACTTTTAGCTCTCTCCTTCCTTCGTTGGCCAGAATTGGTCACATGGCGACCAACAGCTGCAAAGCAGTTGGGGAAAGTGAGTACCTGACACTTTCAGCTTCTTTTATGGGAGGCAGTGCCTGCCATCATGAAAGAGGAGAGGCAAGTGGCTGTTGGGGAACTATTCTCTTCCCTCAATATATATATTTATTGAGCATCTAACCTGCTCTACTTCAATCAGAACAGTTTCTCTTTTATTTTATATATTAGTCTCCTCTGTCTCTTGTCATACTTGCAAAAAGTTTGTCTATTTCATTGGTATTTTCAAAGAACCAGCTCTAGGCTTTATTAACTAACTCTATGTTTTATTTTATACTTCATCCATTTCTGCTTTTACTTTTCTTACTTCCTTACCTTTTTACTTTGGTTTATTTCATGGACTTTTTCTAGTTTCTTGAGTGGCAACCTTATTTTGCTCAATTTCAAAATCTTTTCTTTTTAGTACTCTCAATGCCTTTAAGCATTTAAGGCTATCATTCCCCCTCCAAGTGCAGCTTTGGCCATATCCCACAGTTTCTTTCTCTCTCTCTCTCTCTCTCTCTCTCTCTCTCTCTCTCTCTATCTATCTATCTATCTATCTATATAATGTTTTCACTGGCCATTGATTCTGGTTGGTATTTTGCATTTTAATTGCCTCTGTAATCCAAGTATTATTTAAATTTAAGGATATTTTTCAAAAATGTGTAGAAATTAGGTGAGAGGGAGGACTGTAGCTTTTGAATTGATATCTACTTTTATTGCATTGCTATTTTAAATAATATATTGACCTACCATGTAAGTTCGCATTTGAAGAAAGGGCTCTGAGGGTAATAAAATGGTTTGGAAAACTCTAGTCTATCCTAAGTCCACACATTTTTGCTGATGGACAAATTGAGAGTCTAGTGAATCCATAGCAAATGCAGGATTCTAACCCAGATTTTATAACCCTCATTCTGGGTACCTTTCACCACTCACCATCTCAGCTCAACATGGCCATCCCCAGAAAGGATCTGTCTTGAAAGTTTCTGGGAAATCTCTCTACTAGGCCTTTCCATCCTTGCCCAAATCTCTCTTTCTACCCCAAGCCTGGAGTCTGCTATTACCACTTCTGACTAACACCAAGAGTCTCCCCATAGTAGGTGATCCTGGCTGGGTTAGGCTTGCGGCTCATACCCTACTAGTGAGAGGAGTTAGAAGACACACCCCTTCTGGTTCCCACTCCCCTGCTCTCCACCCCTCAACCCCACCCCTTCCCCATTTGCATTCATTTATTCATAGGGGCTTTTTTGTGTGTTTAGAGGAGGAGGGAGATATTTTTAGGACTGTGCAAGTGATGTTTGAGATACATGGCGTGGGGGTGGGGGAATCCCAGGACAATGGAGGACACAAAAGGGCATCTTTGGTTAAATGGATGAGGGCCAGAAGATGCTGGAACTCTTCTTGAGAAATTTGGTCATTCTTTGTCCTGTGCACAAATCAGTCCCTGGGTTATGGAGTGAGGCGCAGTGTAGGGGAGGGCCGTGTTCAAACAGGGCAGCTGTTGGGTGCCACAGGAGGGGCACTCTTTGGGCCACTGGGAAGCAGGACTCTCAGATATAACCTGGGGAGATGTGGGAAGGGCCTAAGGCCCTGACATCAAGCAGTAGGGGCTGGGAGCCCTGAGCTTTGGGCACCCCTGTGCATGCATGCAGCCAGACTGAGAAGCATCCTGGGTGGGAAAAGAAGCGAGTGTGATGACCAGGAATGGCAGAGCTGGGAGTGGTGGAAGGAGAGGCTGACACAGGCGTGTGTTAACCAGGATGTTTATAGCCTCTGTGGCTCTCCGACAGCTCAGTGAAGGAGTAGGGCCCTGTTGGCTCTAACTCTAGGGTGGAAGCAGGAGAACCGTGAACCATGGTCCTGCATCCTTGCTGGAAGCAAGTGGTCCTCCACTCAGGGGGAGGAAACAAGGAGGGTGGCACGAAGAGCTGGTCTCTCTGGAGGTCTCCAGGGCCATGGTGCTACTCCAGGGCTGTGGGGGAGGATGGGGCACAGGGGTGGAGGAGGTCGTCAGGGAGATAGGGGACCAGGTCCCCAGTGCCCCCATTCCTTCTGCTCCCCTGCCCAACCCTGGCCTCCCAGCGGCCCCACCCGCCCCATGCTCAGCCTGTGCCAGGTTCAGGTTCAGGAAGGTGGCGTTGGTCCTTGTGCGAGGAAGGGAGGTTGACTGTGAGAAGAGAGACAGAGTGAAAAGGAATTCCGAGGCTTCATCGGGGGTGGCCTGCTGTCATTGACCAGCCTTCTCCCCCCAACGCTGACCCAGGAAACTAGAGTTTGATGAGTGAATGGGGAGGGTGCTAGGGTGTCTGTCAGTGATTGGGTCCCTGATCCTGGAAGCTTCAAGTCTGAGGGAGGGGGGTCACTGTCTTTAACTCAGGGACATGGCTTCTGAGACTTCCTGGTCTGATGGGAGAGGCAAGGCTCCAGGGACATGACATCTCAGACCTCTGGGGATGCTCAGTCTGATGGGAAGACACGGTTCCCAACATCTGGGATCTCCCAGTCTGATGGAGGAGACACGGTCCCCAGCATCTGGGAGCTCCCAGTCTGATGGGGGAGACATTGTTCCTGACTTTTGGGAGCTCCCAGTCTGATGGGGAGACACGGTCCCCAGCATCTGGGAGCTCCCAGTCTGATGGAGGAGACATTGTTCCTGACTTTTGGGAGCTCCCAGTCTGATGGGGAGACACGGTCCCCAGCATCTGGGAGCTCCCAGTCTGATGGGGGAGACATTGTTCCTGACTTTTGGGAGCTCCCAGTCTGATGGGGAGACACGGTCCCCAGCATCTGGGAGCTCCCAGTCTGATGGAGGAGACATTGTTCCTGACTTTTGGGAGTTCCCAGTCTGATGGGGAGACACGGTCCCCAACATCTGGGAGCTCCCAGTCTGATGGGGCAGACATTGTTCCTGACTTTTGGGAGCCCCCAGTCTGATGGGGAGACACGGTCCCCAACATCTGGGAGCTCCCAGTCTGATGGAGGAGACATTGTTCCTGACTTTTGGGAGCCCCCAGTCTGATGGGGAGACACGGTCCCCAGCATCTGGGAGCTCCCAGTCTGATGGGGGAGACATTGTTCCTGACTTTTGGGAGCCCCCAGTCTGATGGGGAGACACGGTCCCCAACATCTGGGAGCTCCCAGTCTGATGGAGGAGACATTGTTCCTGACTTTTGGGAGCCCCCAGTCTGATGGGGAGACACGGTCCCCAACATCTGGGAGCTCCCAGTCTGATGGGGGAGACATTGTTCCTGACTTTTGGGAGCTCCCAGTCTGATGGAGGAGACATTGTTCCTGAACACAGGGAATTTCCAGTCTGAAGAGGGAACACAATTCCCACCACCTAGAAATCTCCATCCTGATGGAGGAGATCGTCCCTATTTCAGTTTGAGAGATTAATTTACCTTCTGAGGGTAGGAATTCTGTTCTCACTCTTACTGTAACGCAAAGCATGAAACATGATCCCCGTTGTCTAGGATGACAGTTTGAAGAGGGAGGCATGTTCCGCCCTCTATACCTCTAGTCTGATGGGAGAGGTAAACGACCATCATTAGCCTATTCCTCCAGTATGGTGGTAGAGGCAATATCTCCTGGGTTTTATGGTCCAGGAAAAAGGATGCCTTACCCTCAGACTACACACGGTATTTTAAAACCTTTGGTCTGGTGTGCCTCTTACAGAAGAGAGAAGGCATGGAAGCCCCGTTTAGTGTCCCCAGTCTGATGGAGGAAGCCTATCTACCCCTGGTCCAGGTCATCAGTTTGATAGAAGAGGCAAGAGCTCCATTGGGGGAGTCCCAAGTCAGATGGAGGAAGCGGAGCCCCTCTTCTGGGAGTCCTTTATGAAAAGAGGCCCCCCTCTCCCCGTCCCCTCCCCCACACTCACGGGCCACCTGCAGCTCCACTTCCAGCATCTCAGTCTTGCCCTGCAGCGTGACGGTCTTGAGTGTGTAGCGGCCGGCGTCGGTGAGGTTCAGCTTCTGCACCAGCAGCGAGCAGTTGGCGAAGCCCACCTCCCGGCCTGTGTGCGCGGGGCCTGCGATCCAGTTCCCCGACGGCAGCTGGCTGAGCAGCCGATTGGGCTCAGAGGCAGGCCCACGGTACCAGGCATAGACCAGCAGATCCTTGGGGTAGCCGTGTACGGTCAGCGTCACGTCCTGGCCCTCCATCGGCCTGGTCGGCACCGGCACGATTGTCATGGCGACCACGGCCGCTGGGGAGAGAGCGAGGGGGGCTGGGTCACCCGGGCCTTGGTGGGGCAGAGCGTCCGCCTCCCACCCCCCAACCAGCTCACCTATGCATCCCCCGGCTGGCACTCCCCATGCGGGTTGGCGGGAGGGAGACAGAGGAAGGGGGTGACTTGTGTGGTATGGAGGTGGATTTTGTGTCTCAGCAATGCCTGCCTGCCAGGGAGCTGTCTTCACCCGTCCGATTGAGAAACCCCAATGGGGGCTGTCTCTTCCCCCATTAGACTAGGAATTTCCGGCCTTTGGGGGAATATCTCTCCCATGAAACTGGAAGACCCTAGAGGGTTGAGTCATGTCTCCTCCATCAGATTGGAAATTCTCAGAATATGGGGGCCGTGTCTCCCCCATCGGATAGCTGGGAGCTGTGTACTCCGGGTGTTGTCTCTTCCGTCAGCTCAAGAGACCTCAGAATAGGGGGACTATAGTTCCCCATCAGATTGAAAGATTCCAGAGGGTGGGAGGCCATGTCTCCTCCATCAGATTGGAAATTCCAGATTATCATCAGACTGGGTCTTTCCAGTCAGGCTGGGGACCCCAGAACTTGAAAGGGGGCGTGTCTGTCCCATCAGACTGGAAATTCCTAGAAAGTGGGGGGCTTGTACTCCCCCATCAGATCGGGAGTACCCCAAAGGTGGGAACTGTGTCTCCCCCATCAGATTACAAACTCTCCTCAAGTGTGTCCGGTGTCTCCTCCACCTGATTGGAAGCTCACTGAGGGTGGCTGTCGTGTCTCCTTCGTCACTGCTAGAATGGAGCATGAGGCATTGCTGCTTCGCCCTAACTGGCAGCTCTTGAATAGGGAGGCTACGCTTCCCTGTTTCAAGGCCATCTCTGCAAGGGCAGAGACCATGTCTCCTCCATCAGATCAGTCTGCCCCAGGTGGAAGAAGGTTGGCGTCTCCCTTTCCTCTGTCTCTCCCCTGGCACCTGCCGCAGGGGTGCTGACAGTTTAGGAGGCCGTTGGGGGCACTCTACCCACTCCCTGCACATACCTGCACACCTCGGACACCCCCCATCTTGACCTGCACAGACAGGGCTCTGGACAGCGCCTGAGGTCATCTGGTCCACCCCCCTGTCTCCTGCCAAGACCAGCTGCCAAAGCCCCAGTAGGGTGGGGCAGGAGGTACACTTACCTCTGGGAATGCCATTTCTGCTTTGGGTGGAAGAGTATCCACCCTTTGGATGAGGCCCAGCCTGTTAGTAAGAGGGAGGGAGGAGGGAGGGAAGGACCGTTCCCGCTGTCCCTGGGAGATGGTGGCCGCTTGGGAAGGAACCAAGGCGGAATGAATGAGGCCCTAATGTTCAAAGCCACCATCCCCAGGGGATGATAAAACGTCCCCTGAGGATCCTGATATCTCTGAGAAAACCAGCTGTGTCTGCACTACCCCCACCGCCAGGTTGTTTAAGGACAGAGGCGAGACAGCGCCTCTCTCGCTGTGTTTTTCCATTTGCCGACGACTGGCTGTGATTTTCCAGGAGCGTATGCGTGTATGCGTGTGTGCGCGCACACCGGCATCTGGGCCAGATAACTGGGTTATCTAGTTGGATGCGCTGAGGTTCAGCTGTCTGTTTGGCAGGGAGTGGGTCCAGCCTGGAGCAGCTGTGACAGACTGAATTTAGAACACGGGCATCCATAGGAAGGGACATCCGAATGTTTTCCCACTCTGCAGCTGCACGGTTTGGGACATGCGGCCCATTTCTCCCTTTGCCAACCCTCAAGGAAGAGAGCCTGATTCGTCAGTTGTTTTCTGGGTGACAAGGCACAGACTTCCTCTTTTTGTCACCTGGATGAAGAGGGTCCACCTGATATGCCACTTTGTCACTTGGCCAACGCATGGGTTGAGAATCTCTCACTCTCCAATCATCTCTTGGGCAAATGGTAGCCTAATGGCGGGTAGAGCAGCCAAAGCTTGAGTCCAACTGGGCCTCCGTGGAGGGGGGGGGTTGGTCAGGCTGGGGACGACTCACCAGACAGTTTGACCACCACTGAGGCAGATCCAGAAAGCAGGGTCTTGGGGTTCTTAGCGATACACGTGTACGTGCCCTCCTGGGCTGCCGTCATGCTACTGATGTTGAGGTGGTCTTGGCCGTTCTTTAAGGCCCGCCCGTTGAAGGCCCACATGTACTCAGGCTCCGGGCAGGACTGGGACACGCACCACAGCGTGAAGGATGTGTTGAAGTCGACTTTGATGGTGCAGCCCGTGCGGGCGGTGGAATCCTGGAGGATGGCCACGCGTTCTGGGCCAACTGTGAGGGGGGGGAGGGAGAGAAATGGGGCAGTGGAGGGAGAGGGTGGTCGAGGTGGGCACCCCCCTGGCTTTCTTTCCACCAGGATGGGCCCCTGGGAATATCTGGAGGGGAAAAAGAGCTCTGGCCTTTTCGAATCCCACATGGATCTCTAACTCGCTCTGAGATCTTGACCATCACCTTCCCTCTCAGGGGAATCTCAGTTTTCTCTTCTGTAAAAAGAGGGTGTTGGGCCAGACAACATTTCAAGATATTTTTGAAATCTATGGTTCCGTTAAAAAAAAAAAAAAGTCTAAATGGTTTCTGATAAGCCATTCTAAGAGTCTAGAATTCTAGTGTTCCAAGAGCAGATGTTTCTATGTTCTAGGATTCTAAGATTCTAGAAATCTATGTTTCTAAGATTCTAGGGTTGGGTGGCTCTAAGGTTTTAGAATTAGATTCTAAGATTCTAAGACTCTCTGCTTCTAGAGTTTCTAGGATTCTCAGAGTCTAGAATCCAGTGCTTCTTAAATCCAGAATGCCCTGGGTGTAGGATTCTAGGTTCTAAGTTTCTCTACATTGCCGGCCCTCGTGTACCTGAGTGACTTCCTTTCTCTGGATGGTACACTGCATATCTGCTGCCCCTGGGAATGACTCCATGCTTTGGTTATGTTTTTAATTTTATTTCCCCTCCCGTTCTACCACTCACGCCGTCCCCCCTCCCTTTCAAAACCCACCAGTCCTGGAGGTATTGATTCAAAGGGAAGGATTATTCAGTTTCAAAGGTGGTCTTTCGTCCTTAGGAGATGGGTCAAGTGCATTTTATGGGGAATCCCTGGTTTCTAACCCCAGCTGGCCTACTGACTCACTGCATGCCCTTGGGCACTCTCTCCTGGCCTCAGTTTCCCCATCTATGGGGTTGGGGCACTGGGTATCTCTGCAGGGGCTGGGCCAGGAGGACTCACAGTACACGGTCAGGTTGATGGGCTCGCTGCGGCTGACACTGACCGGGTTCCAGACCTCACACTGGTAGGCTCCGGCCTCCTCCCTGCGGATGCCGTGCCGGGTCAGCACCCGGCCATCAGGGGACAGGCCGAGGCGGACAGCGATGGGCAGGGTGTCGCCGTTGAAGAACCAGCGGACCTCGGCGGGGCTGGGGCTGCTGCATACCAGGCGCATGGTGTCCCGGCGCTCCACCAACGCCGTGCTGTTGGTCATGACCACAGGCTGGGCCAGGATCTCTGTGGGGCAACAGACAGAGGGGGAGGGGGCCGGGCACTGCCTGCTTCCAGGGCCTCCCCCTCCCCAGGCAGGGGGCATGGCTGGATCCCGGTGGTGCCCCTGAACCCCCAGCCAGAGGGGCAAAGAACAGGATGAGAGGCAGGTTTAATCCCAGAAGCCATCTGGGAGGAGGTGAGCATTTTAATGTTATTTTAGGTCAGTTTTTTTTTTTGTGATGGTTTTAATATTTTTTAGAATTTCTTTTTTGTTGTTGTTGTTTTTTTTTAAAGAAGGATTGGGAAGGAGATGGGAAAGCCCAGCTGGGGAAAAGGGGGCTCTGCGGGGTGTCTCACCATAGACCTGCAAGTGTCCGTAGCCCACCTCCGTCTGAAATTGCCTGTTGAGAGTCTGCAGGATGTAGGTGCCCGAGTGCCCGGGCAGGGCGCCCTGGATGATCAGGCTGCCGTCGGGGCGCACAGCCTCCCGCCCCGTGTGGGCCGGGCCAGGGGTCTCATCGCCTGTGCTTACGATGTAGCTGGCCACCAGGTAAGACAGACTGAGCGTGGGCCCCGCATACCAGTTGTAGGCAAGCAGCTCCCCTGAAAGCCCTTGGACAGCCAGTGTGACGTTGTCGCCCTCGGCTGGCTGGGCAGGCTCGGAGGTGATAGAGATCTCGGCCCCCGCGCTCAGGAAAGCGGCTGAGGAAAAGGAGCCAGAGGGGTGGGATGAGGTGGACTTGATCGCTCCCCACGTTTGATGGAGGAGGAGACGTGGCTCCTGGCACATGTGTTCCTACCACAAGTAAGTGCTCAGTAACTGTCAGCCAGGTGTGGAGTCTCAGTCCTGGTGAGGGGGCTATGATCTGAGGATTGGATTTGATGGGCTGTGCTAAAGATCTAGCTTAAGGCTTTGCTCATAGCAAGCTCATAGCACACTCTCAGCCTGCAGGACCTTGGATACCACCCAGAGGGTTCCCCCCCCCGCCCCCCACCGCTGTGAGAGTCACTAGGCCTCCACTTACGAGATCAGGCTGCCTCGTGTAGCCCCTGGGCCCCGACTCCCGGTCCAGCGCCCTTCCTCTGCCTCTCCAGAGGCAGAAAGTAGGGCCGTGATTAATACACTCCACCCCTTCTGTTCTCAACCCAACAGATAAGCCCCAAACCTGACTAGCTGGTCGGGGCTGCCTGGGTTTGAATTGTGTGTGGTTGCCTGGATTGAGAAGCCGCGCTGGTTCTCACGTAAGAAGTGCTTACATGCTTGGCTTCGTTTCTGGTACTTTCCGTGCTGATAAAGGCTGACTGTGAGCGAGGCCTCTGCGTCTAGCACTCAGCCCTGCCACTTTCTGGCTGTGTGACCCCGACCGGTGCCTTGACCTCTCTGAGCCTCAGGCTTCTGGTCTATGGAGTGGCGGGTCATGGGTGGGCCTTCTTCATAGGGTGGTTATGAATACGTGGAAAGCATTTAGAACAGCACCCAGCAAGCACTAGTAAACGCTGCTTGGAATGACCTTCAAACGACCCCAGGAGTTAGGCCCATTTCATAGATGAGGAAACTGAGGCTGAGAGGAGGAAGGCAATTGCCCAAACCATAGCCTGAGGGAGGGGCAGAGTGGCTGGTTACAACTTGCTCTAGTTAAGGCTTCCAGAGCTCAGTAAGAGCTTGCCACGTGAATGAAGGCATAGCAGTGGCTCCCTTGCCCTAGCGTACACCCGGCTCTTAGAAATCTCCAAAGTCCACCCTGAAGACCTCTCTGGGTGACGGTCCCCGGCCTGCCCCACACTGGTGTCTCTTAGTGGAGCAAATTGTGCCTGTGGGAAGCAGAGCTGTCCTCCCGACGCGCTGGATTTCCGGCTGACGCCTTCCCTCCCCAGGCCGGGGATCCCCTCCCTTCCCCGAGGCCGTGGGGGCTGAGGTTCTGGGGGCGCCATTCTCGCTCACCACTGAGGAGGAGCCAGCTGCATCTGGTCAGCACCATCTTTCACCCCAAACCCAGCTCTTGGAGACAGCGGCGTTGGCGGCCCGACGCTCCGAGACCCTTCCTGGTTGGGGTTTGGCTCCGTCTGGCGCCGGACGTGGGAGGGTTCGGTGATTTGGAGCCGGGGGAGATCACCTGAATTTGGAGGGATCGAGTCACCGAGGATCTGGGGCCCCGTTTGGGTACCAGAGCAGGTGTGGCAGGCACGGGCCAGGGGCCACGACCTGGCCAGGCCTCCTGGGGCGCTGCCTAAACTTCTTTGTGCCGAGGGCCCAGGTTTGGTACCAGGAGAAGAACCAGGTCATCAGGGAGGAGGAAGGAGGGGCAGGGGAAGATTTTAAGGCAGTTCTTAACCCACGGCCCAGTCCCTGGTCTCCCTGGTGAACTTGGGGGTCACCAAGGGATAAAACCCATCTGTTGTGACTGCCGTTTTCCCAGCCCCAAAGCTGTGGGTGACCTTTAGGTGTCATCTCAGTGGCTGCCCTGTGATGTGAGCACTGTCAGAAGCCCCACTGGCAGATGGGGAAACTGAGGCACCAGGTAAGGGCTCTGACTTACCCAAGTTCCGGCAGGCGGGGGAGGCCCGCGTGGCTCTATTTCCAAAGCCACACAGAAGGGAAGGCTGGTGGCTGCACGCTTCCTTTGGGGCTCTGCTTCTCGGCCTCCTGCGTGGGGCTGAGAAATCCACATTCTCTCTCTTCTCCTCCTGAGGCCTTGTTCTTTCTAGATGTCAAATGGGTGTATGTGGAGACTTCGGGGCTAGAGAGAGTCCCGTTTTGACCTTGGCTCTGCACTTACTGGAAGTGGGGCTGGAGCAGCCCTTTCCTGAGTCTCCATTGACTGCTCTGAAAAAGAGGGGTGGTGTGGCCCCTACTCGGGGCTGTTGAGAGCAGATGCTACATGTCAGGAAGTTAGCCAGCACCAGGCAGAGTCGGGTCCCAAACGTGAGGTGTGGTTGACGTTACTGGACCTAGTTCCACTGTTCCTAGCTTCCATGGCCCCGGGCGAGTTATGGAGCCCACTGGGCCTCAGTTTCCTCATCTGTAAAATGGGAGTCATGATCGTACACTCCTCATGGACTGTTGTGAAAAATGATGTGTGAAATACTTAGCACGATGCCTGGCCCTGAGCAAGCCTCAAGAAATCACTCATTCATTTATCCTACAAATATTTAGTGAGCCTAGATTGTCTGCCAGGCACCGTCCTAGAGGCTGGTAGGTAAAATCCCTGCCCTCGTGGGGCTGACATTCGCAGGGTAAACAACTAAACAAAGTCTATTTCACATTGGATGGAGGTAAGTGCTTGGGGGGGGAAAAATAAAGCCAGGAAGGGACTTTCCTGGTGGTCCAGTGATTAAGACTCCGTGCCCCCAATGCAGGGGCCCGGGTTCAATCCCTGGTGGGGGAATTAAGATCCCGCATGCCACTCAGTACGGCCAAAAAAGAAAAAGAAAGAAAGAAAAAAAGCCAGGAAGGGGGCTGGTGATTTTGGAGTCGGGGGCAGAGTGGGGGGGGGGGTCAGGGAGGATGTCTCTGGGAAGATGATGCTGGGCAGAGGCCATGGAGGGATCTGGGGGAAGAGCATTCTTGACAAACGTGCTATTATCGGTATCTTAATAGCTTCTGGGTCCTGGTTTCTCCAAGGCCCGAGCATCCTGCTTCTGGGCAGTGGGCCATACCTGTGGCTCACCTGTCCTGGTTTGCTCCTCCAGCACCTCGTCCTGAGCTGCCCTGGCAGGGAGGGGCTCTGACGCGGGGGTAGTGTGAGGTGAGAGGGGTGGGTGCGGCCAGGTGACTTGTGGGTGACCTGGCGCCTCCTGCTGCCTCCACCCCTCCTGTGACCTCACCTCACCCTTCTCTGTCCTGGCCCAGCCCTCTCCCCTGAGCCCGGGACCTCGTCCTAAGTGTCATTCAGGATGCCTCCCCCCTCCCTCGATGTCCTTGGGCACCTCTCCCTCACCCTGTCCCAAACTGACCTCGACAACATCTTCCCCCAGACCCGCTCCTCCTCCCGTCCTCTTATCAGGGATTGGCGTCAACATCCACCATCACTGGGACCGAGAGGCTGGGCCTTGTCCCTGAAGCCCAATCCCCCTCTGCCCACCGCGTACCACGCCCTATCTCGCCTGCCTCTTAAATGCCCTGTGTGCCTTTGTCTCCCTCCCCATGGCCCCTGCCCTGGTCCAGGTCTTCCGCCCACCTTGTCTGGCTTCCCCTCCCCAACTCCTCCCTGGTCTCTGGCCCTGGTTTGGCCCCCTCGTGGTGCCCAGAACCTGCTATGGCTCCCCAGTGCCCTCAGGAGAAAGCCCAGCTCCTCACCGTGGCCCTGCATGGCCTGGCCCCTGCCTGCTTGACCAGCCTCACGGAACATCCCTTCCTTCTGGGAACTCTCTGCTCCAGTTATTCTGCCTCACTGGCGCTCTCTCTACCCAGCACACCCCTGCTTCCCTCTGCTCTATTCCATTGCCTATTCAACAACTCCTCCTCCTCCAGGAAGCCCTCCTTGACTCTCATACTGGGTTAGGTGCACCCCTCATCCCCAGTCCCAGCCCTGACCACCCCGGGTCCTTACTGCCAGGGGGTTGGTCTGTTTCTTCAAATGGACTATGAGTCGTGGGAGGGCAAGACCAGGGCTGTTGTGGTCACCACCGTGTCCCCAGCACTGCCCAGCACAGGATTGGATACAGAGCAGAGGCTGAGAGAGTGTTTGTGGAACTGGACACCAGGGGTAGGTGGCACAGAGAGAGGAGTCTCCAGGGAGGTCCAGATTTCTGGTGATTTGCCGTCTGGCTGAGGAGCGAGAAGAGTTGCGGCTATTAGAGACTTGGGGGCAGATCCCGGCTTTTGTCCAGACTCCGCCATGGCTCCATTACCACCCACAGCATCACACTGACCCTCCTCTGCTGTCCTTGCCCTTCCTGATCTGCTCCCAGCCTTCGCCGCCCCAGCCCTTCCTCAGGTGCTCCCGGACACGAGCCCAGATATTTGGTCCAATTGAGCCCTGCAGTTTCTTGAACACCTACTATGTGCCAGGCCCAGCGGGCAGAAAGTAAACCTGGCTACCCTGGGCAGGGGCCATTGCCTGTCTGGGAGGTGGGTGGTGGGTGATCCTGACACTGACCTCCCTGGGATTCCTCTGAGAGTGAGAGACAGCAGGCGCGTGGAAGGCTCAATGCTGTGCCTGCCCCAAAGTGGGCACCGGGTACGTGGGGGCCATTGTTCATTCACCTTTGAACAAACGTTTACTGAGCATCTACCAGGTGCCGGGCACCGTGCTAGGCGCTGGGTTATAGCCACAAATAGGACAGACAAAAATCCCTGCCCCATAGCACTGACCTTTTGTTTGGGGAGATACTCAACTGACAAATAAACACAAACAGGTATACTATATCAGTGGAGATAATGCTATGGAGAAGAAGAAAGCAGGGGAGGGGATGGAGGTGTCTAGGACACTGTTTCATGTAGGGCCGAGAGAAGATGTTTTAGGAGGCGACACTGGAGTAGAGACTCAATGGGGGAGCTGTGCTGAATCTGGGGGAAAAGAATTCCAGGCGAAGGGAACAGCAAGTGCAAAGGCCCTGAGGCAGGAGTGTTTTGGTGAGTGTGAGGCTGGTGTGGCTGGAGCAGAGTGAGCGAGGGCAGAGAGGGAACAGGGGCGGATCCTGCAGGGCACTGTCGGCTGCAGGAGGACTTTGGCTTTTACTCTGAGACGGGAGCCCTGGGAGGGATGTGAGCAGAAGAAGGATAGGAGCTGACTTAGGTGTCAGTAGGATCTTCTGGCTGAGTGTGGGGAACAGACTGTGGGAGGTGAGGGCAGATGCTGGGAGGGAGTGGGGTGACTGCAATAGTCTAGCCGTGCTGTCCAGTATGGTAGCCACTACCATTAGCCTATCCGAGTTTAGATGAGCTGTGAGTGAAAAGTACATACCAAAGTGGTGAATATTTTGTAATGTATAGGAGTATTGAATCACTGTGTTGTGCACCTGGAACTAACATAGTGTTGTAGGTCAATCTCACTTCAACTGAAAGAAGAGAAAGGACACGTAATCACAGTATCCTAATAGGTTCTGCAGCGAACAATATTTACGTTGTTATACTGGTGCAAACGCTAATTATTGATATAATTAAAAGTATGATAAAATTTTGGGGAGAGGATGAGAGGAGAGGTGGAGGTATTAAAACTTCATCTCATAACATCTACAGATTAAAAATTTTTTCTCTTCTTATTGTATCTATAGGAGATGATAGATTTAACTAAGCCTATTGTGATAATCATTTCATAATATATGTAAATCGAATCATCATGCTGTACACTTTAAACTTATACAGTGATATGTGTCCATTTTTTCTTTCTTTTTTCCTTTTGGCCGTGCTGTGTGGCTTCTGGGATCTTAGTTCCCCGACCAGGGATTGAAACCAGGCCCTCCGCAGCGAGAGCAAGGAGTCCTAACCACTGGACTGCCAGGGAACTCCCTATGTCAACTTTTCTTAATAAAACTGGAAAAAAAAGATTCTGAAGGTGAAAAAAAAAACCCCACCAAATATTGAAGATTTATTGCAGACACACACACACACAAAGAATGCAAAATAGATTGTTCACTTTTTATATTGAGTCCATGTTGAAATGATAACATTTTGCCTAGGTTGGGTCAAATAAATTCATTTCACCTGTTTCTTTTTACTTTTCTCCATGTGACACTAGGACATCTTAAAGTATATATGTGGCTCACATCGTATCTACTGCATGGCCCGGGACCAAGCAGGAGGTGGTGGACCAAAGAGAAGAGAAGTGGCCAGACGGTTGGTATATCTTACTAATGATTCATTATCCATGTTGACATTGTTGGCTTTCCCTGTTAGCCAGCATCACCCTCCCTCCCTGAGAACCCATTTTGCAGACAAGGAAACTGAGGCTCAGGCCTTAGCTTCAGGAGGTTAGAGTGGGTAAGTCGTTATCTCCTCCGCAGCTGGGGACAAGTTTCTCTGACCTTGTTTTGTCAGCTCTCTCCCCCAACCCCGGCTCTCTCTTCTCACCAGCCACATCATTAATGCCCTAGGGAGTGGGAGGTGACCTGGGACCTCCTCATTCTGTCTCCCTGCTGAGACCCCACCCACTACTGACTTAATATTTGTAAGATGGCCTGGGCTCCCGTGGCAGGACCTTTGTCCTGTCCTCCTGGGCGAAGCTGAAGCGGGTTTCTGGACCCCCCTTTTCTGTTCCCCTTATCTCTTCAGAGCGAGGCTGAGGGAGATGTAATATTTACTCATGGATCTGACTTCAGGGTGTGGCTTCCTGTGCCGGCCTGGCAAGGTCTGGCCTTGGTCCTGGGGAGGCTGTTATGTCCCCTTAATTCCTCACCCTCGAAAGAACACCCAGGCTACTGTCCCAGAGGGAACAGTGGATTGGAGGGGCAAGCCTCAGACCTTCGCACGGGCTGTTCCTTTTGGCTGGATACCCGTCCCTTCCCCCACTCCTTGTCCCCATTCTCACCTCATTCACCTGGGTTTTTCCAAGTCATTCAATCGTTTAACAAATATTTATTGAACACGGACTATCTGCCACGCTGTGTTGGGCAGACAGGCAACAACCCTTTCCTTGTGGGGCTAAATCCTATTGGAGGGAGATGGGCCATAATCAGGAAACTGATAAAGTGTATCATGTCAGGTGGAGATAAGCGCTATAAAAATATGAAATAGGGCAAGAGGGTTGAGAGGGGCAGGGATTGCTCTTTTCGTAGGGAGGGGTCAGGGAGGGCCTTTCTGAGGAGGTGATGTTTGAGCTGAGACCTGAAGGAGGTGACCGAGGGGGAATGTGACCGATCTGGGGGAAGAGTGTTTTTGGCAGAAGTCTCGGCAAGTGCAAAGGCCCTGAGGAAGGAAGGTCTTGGGTGAGTGTGAGGATGGCAAGAGGTGGGTGTGGCTGGAGCTGAGCGAGGGAGGGGGCAGTGGGAGGAGCTGGTTATAGAAGGAGCAGGGAACCCAGAACAGGGCGCTTTGGATGCCACGAGGTGGCCCATTATAGATGAGTCAGGTGATGGTAAGGTCCAGCTTGTGGTCTGAGAGCCAATGAGGGACAGAAGGGAAGGGTCTAAGTGTGGGGTGAGGGGCTGCAGGGGGACAGGTTGGTACATGTGAGGGGCTGGGCTTTTCAGGAAGGTGATTGAGGGCAGGAAGTGAAGGGCAGAATTAGGGAGGTGGAGGGGAGCAGAGAGAGTGCCACGGTTCTCTGGGGACCCCCAAAGGGCCAGAAGGACCTGGGAGGGGTGACCTGGCTAGGTATCCTTCCTCTCGGGGCCTCATTTTTCCCATCAAGAGTATGGGATGGGTTGGACTTGGGTTTAGAGTTATGGTTAAAAGCAATTTAAAAGCCATATTTTATTCTGGAAAACTTCCACAGTTTACACAGTCATCAAGGGCAGAGCAATGTCCCTCCCCACATCCATCACCCAGCTTGAGCCCATCTTATTTCCTCTCCCCTACCCATGATCCTTTCTCATTTATTTGAAAGCAAATTCCAGCCATGGTATCCTTTTATTCAGAGATACTTCAGCCTGTATCTCTAAAAGATAAGGACTCACAAGAAACAAAACAAAACAAAAACCAACCCTCACAGTGTCATTATTTTGCCTAAAATGTGAAAACAAAATCAACAATGAACAATTCCTTAGTATCTTCAATACCCAGTCAGTGACCAAATTTCCAATCATCTCCTAAATGTCATAATCTCTTTACCAGCTTCACTGAGGCATACTTTTCATCCCATAATATTCACCTTGCACAGCCATTCCCCAAATCTAGTTTTAGAACCCTTTCATTACCCCCAAGGGTTTCCTGGTGCCGAGATCCAAAAATGGTGCAATATTTTGAAATGTTTGCTTCATCCGTGGAACGCTTTCCTCAAGCGAAATCCTCCATGGAGCCCCAGTGTGTCCAGCAGATAAAAATACCTCGGTCTCAACACAGCCCACTCCCCCAGATACAGAGACAAGCCTGCACTCTCATCAAAGGTGTGAAGGGTGGTGAGGGGGTGTTTACACCTCTGAAGCCAAGCTACCCACACCATGTGACCCCGGCAGACTCTTTCAGAGTGCAATGTACTTTTGCACACAAAGGGGTTGAATTTGGGAGAGAAGGGTTTTCCCCATGAATCATAATCACTCTTGGTCATGGCCCAGTCCACTTCCTTCCCCACGCAGCCACTTCCTCGTTTGTAAAACAAGGAGCCACAGCCCTGAGAATCTAGACGTGCCGATGGACTCACGGGAAGTAGGTAGTGGTGGGCAGTGACCCCTGGTGGGTAGAGATGGGGTGGAGAGAGTCAAGGAGCCTGGGAGCTCCCAGTCCCAGCCAAGGACATTGGTCTCTTCCTAATTGGGCCAAACACTGAACCCACCATCAGCGATACCTCCTTTGGGTTAAGCATTGCCCTGTCCTTGGTGACCTTTGCTTGGCCACACAGATCCCAACTAAATTTTAGTGGGTGTGGGTTACATCTTGGTCCCTCTTCCTTTCAGACTGGAAACGTGCACAGGATAAAGCTTGGATGCTAGCAAGACTTTGCTTCCATTCCCAGTTTGTCCCTTGACAGCCTGTGTGACCTGACCTCTTTTTTTTTTTTTTCTCCCCGGCTGTGTGTGGCATGTGGGACCTTAATTCCTGGACCAGGGATCGAACCCGTGACCCCAGTGGTAGAAGCGCAGAGTCCTTAGCACTGGACTGCCAGGGAAGTCCCTTATCTGACCTTTCTTAGCCTCAGTTTCTGCATCTGTAAAATAGGGATAATCATGGTACTTGCCTTATGAAACTGTTTTGCGGATAAAATAAATAAGTAAAGCACTTAACACAGTGCATGACGTTTGGTAAATGCTCAAGAAATGCTTATTATTAATTATTATTACATTGGCTTCCATATTGCCTCCCCCACTAGACTCTGAGCTCCCTGAGAGTGGGGGCTGGTCTGGTGCCTAGTTGAGTTCATTTGACAGAGCTTGGTGTATAGTAGTTGCTCAATAAACATTTGCCAATGAATGAATGGAGATGCTGGGCACAGGAAGGGAAGGATATAGGTAATGAGAATCCACACATGTTCACTTATTCCACACGCATTCCTGGAGCCCCTGCCCTGTGCTGGGTGGTACTGGGACCCATTGAGTGACTGAGGCAGCCCCCTCTGGGGGCTCACAGTCCAGTGGGGAGATAAGCCCATCTCCAGACAGTGACGACCCAGAGTGGGCAGGGCTGGGGTGGATATAAACTCAGAGGTGGGGATCTGACCCAGCTTGGAGTGAGGGAGGACTTCCTGGAGGAAGAGGCATCTGAGCTGAGACTGGAGGATGAATACGGACCTGGGGCAGGTAGAGTGAAGTGATGTGGCTCCGGGCATGGAAGGGAATATGCGAGATTCTCGAAGAAGTTCAGTCCCTCAGATCACAGTCCACAGGGTGGAGGTGAGGGACAGGGGTCTGAGAGTTAAGGCTGAGAGGCCCCCAGGAGCCAGACCTGGCAATCAGTTGAAAGCTGTGGTGAGGAGCCTGGACTTTAAGGGCACTGGGGAGCCATGGATGGTTCTGAGCAGAGAGGGGCAGCGTCGGGTTTGGGCTTTAGAAAGATCCCTTGGGCTGTCTTGTGTTGGGAGGATTGGAGAGGGCAGGAGACCAGGTAGGAGGCTGGGGAGGCAAAGGGAGAAAAAACGGCAGCCTGGCCCAGGGCTGGGCTGTAGAGAGGAGGGGGGAACGTCCAGCTGAGGCGACTAGGGGGCAGGGTCCAGTGCCTGCCCCAGTGAGACCGAGGGAGGGATGCGCCCATGTTTCGGGGCCTGGGCAGCTGTGTGGACTCTCTGGGAGCCCCAAAGGGTAAAGAAAGGGGCAGAGGCTGGAGGCAGGTGAATGCAGGACACCACGCGGCCAGGCCCTGGTCCGTGGGTCTGCGTGGCTCTCTGCTGCCCCCTGCTGGCTCCGCCTTGAGTTGTGTCTTGCCTACAAGTCTGGCAACCAGGACCGATCCAGCAAAGCCCAAACCCAACCAGTGACAAAAGAAGACATTTCCTGGGCGACCATACTGCAGGGTGCACTCACGTTCACTGTCCCCAGTCCTACATCCCGGGTCTCCAGGTGCCTTCCCCTGCTGACACACTGAACTGAATTCAAGACTGTCCTCCCAAACCCTTCCCTTTTCTTTCTTTCCTTTTTTTTTGAACAGTGTTATCGAGATGTAATTCACATACCATACAATTCACCCATTTCAGGTGCACAGCTCAATGTTTTTAGTATGTTCCTAGGGTTGTGCGACCACCACCACAATCTTAGAACGTTTCCATCACCCCCAAAAGAAACCTTGTCCCCGTTAGCAGTCACTCCCCATGCCCCCTCCCTCCCAGGCCCTGGCAAACATTAACTGGCTTTCTGTTTCAATGGATTTGCGTATTTTGGACATTTCACATGAGTGGAATCATACACTACGTGGTTTTCTGTGTCTGGCTTCTTTCACTTAGCGTAATATTCTCGAGGTTCATCCACGTTGTAGCACGGATCAGTGTCTCATTCCTTTTAATGGCTGAGTAATATTTCACAGTATGGACAGACCACTTTTGCTTATCCATTCATCTGCTGATGGACAGTTGGGTTGTTTTCAATTTTCAGCTATTATGAATAATGCTCCTATGAACATCTGTGGACAAGTTTTTGTGTGGACGTATGTCTTCATTTCTTGCAAACCGGGTCCTCTTGCAGTTTGAACGCCACCACTGTCTCCTACCCCTCACTGGCAAACCAGGCACCTGGGGGTTCCTCTGCTCTAGTACCCCAGCTTCCTCAGCACCTGTTGCATTCTTCCTCATAGCTGGACGTTACATTCGATGCTGTTTGTTGTCAGATCTCTGGGGGTAGGGATCTCTGTGTGTGTTGTTCATGGCTATCTCCTCAGAGCCTAAAACAGCTGCACACAGCAGGTGGTCAATAAATATTGAATTGATTAAGGAACACATTATTTTATTTTATTATTTTTTTTTGCGGTACACGGGCCTCTCACTGCCGTGGCCTCTCCCGCCGGGGAGCACAGGCTCCGGACGCGCAGACTCAGCAGCCGTGGCTCACGGGCCCAGCCGCTCCGCGGCATGCGGGACCCTCCCGGACCGGGGCACGAACCCGCGTCCCCTGCATCGGCAGGCGGACTCTCAACCACTGCGCCACCAGGGAAGCCCCAGGAACACATTATTGACAACACCCTTCTCCCTCATCCCACACATCTAATCCAGGACAAAATTCTATCAATGTTTCATTCTAAATACCTTTCAGCTCTGTGCACTTCTTCCCCAGCCAACCTCACCACTCTGGTCCAGCACTTGCTGAATGAATGAATGGGCCATTGAAGGAATAGATGGGGGAGGGCAGGCCTGCCTGGAAATTTCTCTCAGGAAAGCATAGTGGTTGAGTGTGGGCTCTGGTGTGAATCCTGATGGTGTATTGACTGGGCTGTTCATACAAATTTTGGTTCTCCCTATTCTGGAAACGTGGTTGAATTGCACCTGCCCAGCCCTCTTGACCTTAGATTGTGCCATGTGACTTTCTTTGGCCAATGAACTGCGAGTAGGAGTGTCACTTCTGGGTGGAAGCCTTTAAAAACCAGTGCATGCTTTGCCAGGTTCCCTCCCGTTCCCTGCATAGTAGGGACAGTCCTTCTGTCAGCCTGGTTCCTGAATGAGGAGATGTGACACAGAGCTCTCCTGACCCTTGTCACGCCTGCCTACCTGACATGAACACGTAGCATGAGCAGGGAAAGAGCCTTTTGATGTTCTAAGCCATGGAGAGTGTGGGGTTGCCTGTCACTGCAGCATAACCCAGCTCATCCTGACTGCAACACTGGCGTTTCCTATACTTGGTGTGTGATCTTGAGGCAGTCACTTCACCTCTCTGAATCTCAATTTCTCCATCTGCAAAATGGGAATATAATAGTCCCGCTTCCCAAGGCTATTCGGAGAATTTAAGAAATTCAGACATGGACAGGTATAAAGGCCAGGCCCTCTTCACTGTAGCTGTTATCATTATATTTAAATCTGGTTTTGTCGTGGTGAAGGAAGAAGGAAGGGTAGCCATTTCCTAGGCTGTAGTAAGATCCTATATTAGTCCGCTAGAGTGGCCATGACAAAACACCACAGACTTGACGGCTTAAACAACAGTTATTTTCTCACAGTTCTGGAGACTGAAAGTCTAAACTCAGGGTGTTAGCAGGCTTGGTTTCTCCTGAGGTCTCTCTCCTCGGCTTGCAAAGGACTGCCTCCTCGTTATGACGTCACCTGCTTTTTTCTCCACGCATATGCATCCCTAGTGTCTCCTCTTCCTCTTCTTTTTTCTTCTAATGATATTTTTATTTTTTAATTTTTATATTTATTTATTTTTTCGGCTGCACCACGTGGCTTGTGGGATTATAGTTCCCCGACCAGAGATCGAACCCGGGCCCCCTGTAGTGATAGCACTGAGTCCTAACCACTGGACCACCAGGGAGTTCCCTCCTCCTCTTCTTATAAGGCCACTAGTCATACTGGATTAGGTTCCCACCCTATGACCTCATTTAAATTTAATCACCTCTTTAAAGGCCCTACCTCCAAATAGAGTCACATTGGGGGTTAGGGCTTCAACATGAATTTGGGGGGACACAATTTATTGTATAACAAAGCTGGTACCGAGTGAGCTAGAAGGCATGCAGTCAGGCTCAGAGAGCTTACTCTTGAAAGTATTGCCATCTTGGAAGCGAGGGTTGCCTGATTTTAACAGGATCTCTCCGGCTGTGGAATGGGAAACAGACCATGGGGGTAGGAGTGGAAGCAGAGAGACCAGGCGGAAGCTGTTACATTGTGAATGAAAAGAAAACTGTACAGGGCTTCCCTGGTGGCGCAGTGGTTGAGAGTCTGCCTGCTGATGCAGGGGACACGGGTTCGTGTCCCGGTCCAGGAAGATCCCATATGCCGTGGAGTGGCTGGGCCCGTGAACCATGGCCGCTGAGCCTGCGCGTCTGGAGCCTGTGCTCCACAATGGGAGAGGCCACAGCAGTGAGAGGCCTGCATACCGCAAAAAACAAAACAAAAAAACTGTACAGCCCAAGGTAAGTTGAAAGTGGGAAAATAAAGTGAAACAGTGGTTTAGACTTGTAGCTCTATATGTTCGCTGATTTTCTCTTTGTAAAAGTTAGCAAGTATTAGAAAGGCATTAAAGGCCGACTAGAATCTGATCGAGACTTTCATTTGCCACTATCAGAATCATGCAAAAAGAGTAGAAAAAGGAATTCTTTTCACCATGTGATTCAAAGCCTTTAAAAATATCATAACTTTAGGGACTTCCCTGGTGATCCAGTGGTTAAGACTTCACCTTCCAATGCAGGGAATGAGCGTTTGATCCCTGGTCAGGGAGCTAAGATCCCACATGCCTTGTGCCCCAAAAGACCAAAAAACAAAACAGAAGCAATATTGTAACAAATTCAATAAAAGACTTTAAAAATGGTCCACATCAATTAAAAAAATCTTTAGGGCTTCCCTGGTGGCGCAGTGGTTAAGAACCCACCTGCCAATGCAGGGGACACAGGTTCAAGCCCTGGTCCAGGAAGATCCCACATGCCGTGGAGCAGCTAAGCCCATGCACCACAACTACTGAGCCTGTGCTCTAGAGCCTGTGCTCTAGAGCCTGCGCGAGCCACAACTACTGAGCCCACATGCTACAACTACTGAAGCCCTCGTGCCTAGAGCCCGTGCTCCACAACAAGAGAAGACACCACAATGAGAAGCCCACTCACCGCACCGAAGAGTAGCCCCCGCTCAATGCAACTAAAGAAAGCCCGTGCGCAGCTATGAAGACCCAGCACAGCCAAAAATAAATAAATAAAAAAGAAAAAATCTCTAAAAATATTATAACTTTAAAAAACCATCAAAATTAAAAAATTTTTTATTTGGAAATATTTCAGACTTATAGAGAATCATTGGCTCTGTTGGAAAGAAAGCTGGTCAGAGGGTCAGGATACGTGGTGTCTAGTTTTGGTTCTGGAGATTACAAGATATTCAGGTAGGCTTCCTATCGTGGGAACTTTTTGCCATTCACAGCCCAGTTCTATGCCATTTTGCAGTCTCTAAGTCTTAGTTTGCTCTAGAGACTATGGCAAACTGTGGCCTGTGGGCCAACTCTGTCCCATCACCTCTTTTTGAATCACCTGAGCTAAGAAAGATGTCTAGCAGGGATGGCTTATGTGCCTCCACTACCTTTGATATGACTGTGGCAGACATTGTTAATCAATCACAGCATCCTTTCCCACTGAACTTAGATGTGACCCCCACCTCCTCTCCCACCAAACTCTCTAGTGCCTAGAGCAGTGCCTGGCCCATAGTGGGCCCTCAACATATATGTGTCGATTTACTGATGGGAATTGGGCTGGGAGGTGAAAGCTGTCTGTCTCCCCCCGCCCCCCCCCCCCAAATTAGAATGTATTTGGAGAAAGACAAATGGAATCATGAAGGTCAAGAAACTAACACACAAGGAAGAGTTGAGGGAGGAGACAAAATTGCTGCTTTCATTTTCTGGGGATTACCAAGTGGCAGTGAAATTAGACATTTTACCTGCAACCAGCTCAGAATCAAGGTCAGGAGACAAAGTCCTGAAGAGACTGATCTCATGAGGAAGGAATTTTTCATGAATAGACTGTCCCCTGGGGAAACAGACCCCCTCCCCCTTTCCTTCCCGCCTACCCCCCTCCCCCAAAGGTAGGTACCATCTGATGCCTTTGCCTGCCCACCATCCACTCCCATTCTTTAGCAATTAAGTCCGGTTTTCCCTTGGGGAACCCCTCCCCACTCTCAATCCATTTGATCATGCGGAGCTGGGTCTGTCTCTGGCTCCAAGGCTACACAAATAGCCCAAGTTTGGCCCATCAGAGCATTCTAACACTTGGCCATGGTGATTGGTTCATGTAAGAACACGTGATTTAAGTTAAGACAATGAGAGGCAGCCCTGGGGCTTTTGTTGGAACTATCAGGAACAAGGTACTATTTTCCTCTGGGGTGGCTGAGCTGGTGGAATATAAGCCTGGAGCCACTGGGAGCTATCTTGTCACACCATGGGGGAGAGCCTAATGACCGCTGCAGGCGGATTTTGAAAGAGGTGCCTGTGTCCTGAGAGCCCTTGAATGGTGGGAATGAGCTATTTCAGGCTCTGTGTGAGTAGTGAAGACTTATTTCTAAATGGACTACACACTCTCTCTCTCTCTCTATATATATATATAAAATAGTGTAATCACATTAATAAATATTTTAAGTCGACCTTTGCCTATGTCACCCATCTCCCTAAAAGTTTTCCTGTTCAAAGTGTCCAAAGCCCATTTTGAAATTTAATCTTGTCATCAGGAGGAAGGGGAGAGCCTATATGCAGACTGTCTGATACTTGGGCGTACTTGATAGCTGTCTCCGCAGCCCAGGGAGGTGGCTAAATTAGGCCCATTTTGCAGAGGTGCAAAGCAAGGCCAAGAGAGGCTGCATCTGGGCAGAGGGTAGAAGGCTGTCCCTCTTCCAGACACTGTGCCAGCAACTTCTGCACCTTCTGCTTTATTGAATGCCCACAGGAGCAAGTGGAAATTCAGTGGCTTCTGTGAGTGACTCAGGAGGAGGGGCAAGGCGGAGGCTGTGTCTGTGGATGCAGGGAGCCTCCCAGTCCCTTTCCGCCCCCTTTCCCCATTGCCCAGGCTTCTTGCAACATCCAGAGCCCCTTCTCCCCGAATCTGCTTGCTCTGTCCCCTGCTGCCCCATATAACCACCCAGCCTCATCGCCCACGGCTCCCTGCCTGGCATGCTCTCGTCCCCATGCTATTGCTCTGCCTCATTTTTCTGTTCCCAGCTCCTTCTGGAAGCCTTCTCTAACAACCCCAGGCCAAGGAGACTCCTGATACACTTCTTCATAGCTTACTAACTTAATTATGTGATTAGTTGATTAATGTTGGTAGAGTGGACATGTGGGTGTCTCCCCAGCGCCGGCCACTGCTCCGCCAGTGGGAGGCCTCCAGGGGTTTAGGCGGGATTGAGCCCACTCCCAGCTCTGGGTGGGCTTCTCATTAGCTATTCCCATTGTATAGTCCCACCCCTCATCACCGTGATTGGATCAGGGATGGGCAGCCATCCAGACCTAAACCAATCAGAGTGCCGCATTCCTTTGGCTTTAGGGATTGGTTCAGATTGGTCCAATCAGAGTGACGTGAAGGACGGTGGTTCAGAGTTATGGAACAAGAGATCCCTTGTTCTGGAAGCAACCAAGGAGGCTCCCTGAATCAGCAGACACAGCCTGGCCTTGCTTTCTCTCGAGGAGCTGTGAACATGGAGACTGGAGTCATTTGGTACCATGAAGGCACTATCCATGTCTCCTTGTTCCTTGGAAAGAATCCTGAACTTTAGCTGGGCAGAAGCCTGCCCAAGATAAAGACATTTTCCAGCCTCCTCTGCAGCCTCCTTTTGCACAGCTCATTAGAACATGCCTTAAAGCACTGTATTGACCAAACAAGATGCGATATTGCTGTGATGTTCCAACCCGGGGCAATTTCACATACAAAATTCTGTCTCCAAATTTCCCCATTTGATAGGGACACCAGTCATATTGTATTAGGGCCCACCCTAGTGACCTCATTTTAACTTAACTACCTTGGTAAAGACGCTATTTCCAAATAAGGTCCCATTCTGAAGTACTGGGGGTTAGGACTCAGCATCTCTTTTTGAGGGGACATAATTCAACATGCAACACCTGCCAAGCCTGGTTCCCTGCCATCCTGGAGACTCTTTGAACAGCTCAGGATCCTTTAATTTGTTCCTTTTCTGCTTAAATCAGCCAGAAGCAGTTGCTGCAGCAGAAACCTTGCCTGATTCACGTGATTTTTGCAGCTTGTTATATTTTCTGCTTTTTATCATAGACCGTGAACTTGTAAAGAGGGAGCCTGTGAGTCACTGTATTTTCCAAAGTTGATTACAACCGAATGCTCTCCTGTGATAGGATTTTGCCATTTTCCTACCCAGCAGAAGGTCTAATCCCCCTCCCTTGAATCTGGGCCAACCTTAGTGGTTCACTTGTAATCAAAAGAATGCAGTGTAGGTGACAGCGTGTGACTTCCAAGGCTAGGTCAGAATAAGCCATAGAGTTTCTGCCTTGGTCTTTTGGAACACTTGCTCTCCACATGCTTTCCCTCCATGAACCCAGAACCTGGCCACCATGCTGTGAGGAAGCCCAAGCATTCACATTGGCAAGGACGTGTGATGATGATCTAGTTGATAGCCCCAGCTGAGCTCCCAGCTGACAGTGAGTGAGTAAAGACATCTCTGGGTGATTCTAGCCTCCAGCATTTGAGCCAAGCTCAGCCTTTTGAATCTTTTCATCTGAGGCTTGATATCACGAAGCTGTCTGTTTTCCTGATCCCAGAAATCGTGAACATAATAAAATGGTTGTTGTTTTATACCACTGAGTTTGTTCCACAGCAAGAAGTAACTGGAACAGAGCCCTGCATTCTGTTTCTTCTTCCAGGACTGAAAATTTTCTTTTGGCTTTTCCCTTTACTGGTCTCTGGGACCATCTATTTTCAGTTCTACTAACAAAGAATCATATGGTCTTCCGTGGAGCAGATTTATCCATGCTGATCTCTCTCTTTTTTAAAAAATATTTATTTATTTATTGGCTGCGTCAGGTCTCAGTTGCTGCACGTGGGATCTTCGTTGTGGTGCATGGGCTTCTTTCTAGTTGTGGCATGCAGGCTCCAGAGTGTGGGGGCTCAGTAGTTGTGGCACGTAGGCTTAGTTGCCCTGTGGCATGTGGGATCTTAGTTCCCCGATCAGGGATCACACCAGCGTCCCCTGCATTGCAAGATGGATTCTCAACCACTGGACCACCAGGGAAGTCCCCCATGTTGATCTTTGATTAGGTACCATCACATCTAAAAAGTGCTTTGAGAGACCAGTATACAGACTGAAAATTGTCGGACCATCTATAAAAATAGAATTCTGACTCACGAGGTGAAGCAACCTAGGAAACCAACCCTCTTAAAAACAGCCCAGGAAGCCAGCTTGCTTTAATTCGGACTCACAGGAAGCCAGATTACTATCTCTAGTGACAATGCAGGAAGCTAAACAATCACTTCTGTAACAATCAGCTCCGAATGGCCAGGGCTTGATCAACAACTAACAGCCTCCCTAATTTTTGTCCCTTCTTCTAATTTAGGACCAGCCAGAGAAAGCCTAATCAGTCACCTGGGACGTCCTGCTTCTAACAAGCCCGCCTTCTGCTTTTCTGTGCCAATGGCCTCCAGCAAGGGCACACTCGTAGCCTTTCCTGTTTTCCATTATAAAGCTTTCACACCTCTCTGCCTGACTTTGAGTCTCTGCCAAATGCAAGTGATGCTGCCGGACTCCCTTGCTATAGCAAGCTCTGAAGTAACAGCCTTTGCTTTTCTCCTTTGGTTGTTCTTTGTTTATTACCACAGCTTCAAAGGCAGCAGCATTCCATGGATTTGCCAGGCCAGTCCTCCAAAGGATCCTGTTGTGGGTGGTGCTGTCATTGCCCCTCTTTTACAGATATAAAAATAGAGGCTCTGAGAGGTTTGGCCATTTGACTAAAGCTCGTATTGTCACCCATGCTATGCAGCCCAGGTCCCAGTTGCAGAAACTGTTTTTTTGTTTTGTGTTTTAGCCATACAGGCTAGTTGTGTTTTACCAATAGGATGCCACAAATGCCCAAGAGAAAACCAGACTGAACTGGCTAGATCCAAGATGGCCGGCTTTCCTTGCCTCGATTTATCTCTGTGTTTGTTTCAAGAGCACCTGGTATTTGACAGAGATGCTGTGCAGCTGTGCTTTAAGAGATACACAATGGGTCACCCGCCCCGAACGGGCTCTGACTTGACCACAGGAATATGCCTCTGCAGATGAGACCTGGAGGTGTCCCGGAGTTACATCTGCTTCCTTCCACACTAAGATCTCTGCGCAAAGAGGGCATTTGTACTTTGCTAGGCACAATTCGAGCTGCGTGGAAAGGAGCGTGCGTGACTGTGCGGAAAGGAGCGTGGAGACTACGCATGCCCACGGCTGCCCTAAAAGCTCCGCCCCTTTCCTAGAGCCCGGATGATCTGTCCGCTTCCTAACCCTTAAAATCCTCTTACTTTCCTCCCTGCGGGGAGAAGGTGCTGTTAGCGCAGAAGCTCCCCTTCTCCATTCTCTAAACACTCTCAAGCCTGTCTTGCTTGCCCCAAATTCAGTTTTATTATTGGCAGCTAGGACCTGAGCCTGAGCGGGAAAGAGCTCCCTGACGGAGCCACGGGAGGCGTCGGTTCAGCTAGGGCCCCAAGGGCGGGCCTTGCGTCTAATTCAGTAACAGCATTGCTGGTAAGTATTGATACTAAACCCTTGGCATCATATAGTTAGGTTTTTTTTTTTTTTTTTTTTTTTTTTTTGCGGTACGTGGGCCTCTCACTGTTGTGGCCTCTCCAGTTGCGGAGCACAGGCTCCGGACGCGCAGGCTCAGCGGCCATGGCTCACGGGCCCAGCCGCTCCGCGGCATGTGCGATCTTCCCAGACCGGGGCACGAACCTGTGTCCCCTGCATCGGCAGGCGGGCTCCCAACCACTGCGCCACCAGGGAAGCCCCCATATAGTTAGTTTTTGATGGTGGCTGTTAACGCTGAGGCAGAACCAAGTCCTAGGTAAGAGTGTGGACTCTGGAGCCAACCAGCCTGGGTTCCAGCCCTGCATCTGCTGCTCCCTGCATGGGTGACCTGGACAAGTTACTTAAACTGTGTCTCACTTTTCCCATTTGTGTAATGGGGATCATCACGCCATGGCTGGGAGGGCACAGAGGATAAATGTGTGAGAAACGCTCTGCACACGGTCAGTTGGGGGAGTCAGTCTCTGCACTTAACAGCCACGGGTGTCAGAAGGCCCATAGGCTTTGAGGAGCCTGTGCAGGGGTTGCTCGAAGGCCCCAAATCCTCATGACTAGTTTATGGAACAGCAGACGCCAGCTGTAAATGACTGTGACTCCCTTCTGTGCTTTTTTTTTTTTTTTTTTTTTTTTTTTTTTTGCGGTACGCGGGCCTCTCACTGCTGTGGCCTCTCCCGCTGCGGAGCACAGGCTCCGGACGCGCAGGCCCAGCGGCCATGGCTCACGGGCCCAGCCGCTCCGCGGCATGTGGGATCTTCCCGGACCGGGGCACGAACTCATGTCCCCTGCATCGGCAGGCAGACTCCCAACCACTGCGCCACCAGGGAAGCCCCCCTCTGTGCCTTTGAGCCCAGTTTCTGCTGCTGACGGGCTGTGTGACCTTGGGCAACTGACATGCCCTCTCTGAGCCTTGGTGTTGTCGTCTATAAACTGGGGACCGCCGTAGTAGCTACACGTCCTGTGCCTTTTGTTATGTTTCTGCGAATCATCCACCTCAGGAGTCCTGCCAGAGACTTGCTTTCTTAGGCTCCTCTTCTGCTGGCACTGCCATGTGACCCAGGCTCCCTGATCAGATGCAACCGTGCGAGGCTTGGATGCAGAAACCAGAGATGCAGGCGCCACACAGAGCCTTTGATGGTGAGGACAGAGCCGGCACGTCCACCAACATATAAACTCCACAAGGGCAGTGATCTTTGTACTTTCCGTCTCTAAACTCCGTGCCTGGCACACAGTAGGTGCTCAATAGATGTTTGTTGAATGGATGCATGAATGAATGCAGCCTTCCAGGGCCCCTCAGGCAGGGGTTCTGGGGCCAAGGCTGATGTTGTGGACAATGGTTACTGGCAGGAACAGTTCCACCAGGTCATTTATACCTTGTTCCTGGTCCCCAGCCTCGTGGAGGTCCCGTGAGCCGCCTTACCTTTTCTTTTTTTTTTTTTAATTTATTTTTTATAGTTTTAAAAAAATTTAACTATAATTGATTTACAATATTGGGTTACTTTCAGGTGTATGGCTTCAGATTCTTTTATAGGTTATTACAAGATATTGAATATAGTTCCTTGTGCTATGCAGTAAATCCTTGATGTTTATCTGTTTTATGTATAGTGGGGTGTATCCTATACTCCTAATTTATCCCTCCCCCTGCCTTTCCCCTTTGGTAACCATAGTTTGTTTTCTGTGTCTGTGAGTCTGTTTCTGTTTTGTAAACAAGTTGACTTGTATCTTTTCTAAGACGTGCTACCCTTTATAAGCAATTAAAATTTTTTTTCTTTTTTTAAACATTTATTTATTTTTTGGCCGCGTTGGGTCTTCGTTGCTGTGAGCGGGCTTTCTCTAGTTGTGGCAAACGGGGGCTACTCTTCATTGAGGTGCGCGGGCTTCTCATTGGGGTGGCTTCTCTTGTTAAGGAGCACGGGCGCTAGGCACGTGGGCTTCAGTAGTTGTGGCTTGCGGGCTCTAGAGCGCAGGCTCAGTACTTGTGGCTCGCGGGCTCTAGAGTGCAGGCTCAGTAGTTGTGGCACACGGGCTTAGTTGCTCCGCAGCATGTGGGATATTCCCGGACCAGGGCTCGAACCCGTGTCCCCTGCACTGGCAGGCGGATTCTTAACCACTGCGCCACCAGGGAAGTCCCTGGAAGGTTTTGAGGTGGTGTTCCTGGGGTCAGAATCCTTCCAGGATCTACCCTCAGTCCTCTTTGCTGCAGGTTCGAGATTTCCCGTCTGTCTGCCTCAGACGGGTCGTTGCAAACCCTGCCGTTATTTCCAAGTGTTGCCGTCGCAGTCTTGGGCCGCAACCAGATTGCCCAAACCGGCCTTATTCTGGTAGGAGTTTGGTGTGCAGCAGAAGTGGAGTTTAGGGGCCAAAGGGATTCTGATGAATTTTCACTGTTAAACCTCAGGAGCAAAGGTTCTGTGAGCATCGAGAGGCAGGGCATAAAGCAAAGCCAGTTATTCTAGATTTTTCAGTTCCTGAAGCTTCTCTCTCTCTCTCTCTCTCTCTCTCTCCTCTCTCCCTCCCTCCTTCCTTCCCACCTCCCTCTCACATAATGATTTTGATTCCTCTTAAAATAACTAAAAGTCAAAGTTTATTATAGAAAATTTAGACAGAATGAACTCAAAAGGAAGAGAGTAAAATTCAGCCATCTTCCAACTGCCCAGAAAGAGCCACTGTTAATACCACGTGTTAATTCCATCCTGTGTCCTGCAGCCTTCATCCTGGTTTCTCCCCAGCCCCAGCAAGTAGATCCTGGTTGGTCCAAGCCTCCCCCATTCTTCTGGCCAGGGATTGGTTGAGCGGTGGGTAGTGCTGGCCAATCAGAGCTGAGGGGAGGCTCCTGTGGAAGCTCCCCCAGAATGGGGTGGGCTTCTTCTCCAGCTAGGTGTTTGGCTGCGATGTCTGGAATGCAGCAGCCACCTTGGCACCAGCTTGAGCATGACAACCAATTTGTGGAGGAAAACAGAGTAAACAGCAGAGAAGCAGAGCTGATCCCTACATGTAGTACTTGGAGTCCAACTAGACAATCCAGTTGTTTGCTTTTAATCCCAGCCTGGGGAGTCCGCGGCGGGGGGAGGAAGGGCGCTCTCTGCTATTGGCACCTGAAGCATCCACACTGTTGCATTTTCAAATACTGACAAAGGTTCTCTCGTTGACTGAACTCTGCTCAGGCTCTCCTGAACTTTTTTCCAACTAGGGTTGACTTTTGACTTCTGTGTTCATCTCTGCCTTGTCCAGTTTTAGCAAGAATCCTTCTAAGTTAGTTTAACTGGAACTGCCCACCCTTGATATCTGATCACCTTTGATATCTGTTTGGGTTCCCCCCCCCCCCCCCACGCTCAGGTGACATCTCATCCAGGAGGAATCCCGTTAGGTCAGTGTAGCCAGAATCCTTCTTACCCTTAAGGCTACTGAAGCTGAATCCAGCCTCTGTCCCCTGACACCGAAGTAAATCTTGGAGACAGAGTTTTGGGTGAAGTAGAAAAGAATAGCTTTATTGCTTTGCCAGGCAAAGGGGGCCATGGTGGGCTCATGCCCTCAAAACTGTGTGTCCCAACCTGGAGGGGGCTGTGAGGAGTTTTAAAGTGTGGTTCAAAGAGGGCGTGGTCAGTTCACCGCCATTCTTCTGATTGTTTGGTGGTGAGGTAATTGGGAGTCGGCATCATCAACCTTCTGGTTCCAGCCAGTCTGGAGTCTCCGTGCTTGTGGGCAGCATACCGTTAACTTCTCCCACCTGGTGGGGGCTTCAGTATCTGCAAAACAGCTCAAAGATCTTGTTATGTGTATCCCTTGAGGGGGAACCAGGACGTTGCCCCAAGGCTGCACTATTGTTTCTTTTGACTGTTCCTCCCTCGTCTCTGCATCCCCTCCCTTGCCTAATCAGCAACTGTTTGAACCTGCCGTTGGAACTCAGGGAAGGTCATGGAGGCTGAATGAAGCCGATTTCCTGTAATCAAGAAACAGGGGGGCACAGAAAGGCTCCCGTGTCTAGGAGCCCCGCAGGGTCCTGCTCTGTTGTTTTCCATGCACTGACTCAGCCTGCTCCTTGGCTATAAGTCCCCACGTGCACATGCTGTATTTGGAGTTTTCCCTATGGCAGACGCTCCCTACCCCTATGGCGATGACGCCTTCCCCTTGAATAAAGTCTGCCTTTTGCTTTAACTGGTATCATTAAGTAGTTTTTTTCGTTAACAGTTAGAATATTATTTTTTTCTTTCACGATTCACCTATCCTTCGTGAATTTAATTGGTTCCTAAAAATTCTGCCAGCAAGCGCTGGGAAATGAAAAAAATGTTTCTATCAAAATTAAAAATTTTTTTTTATTGTGATAAAACCCACATACAATTTACCGTTTTAAAGTGTACAATTCAGCGACATTTAGTACGTTCACGATGTTGTGCAATCATCGCCGCTGTTTCCAGAACATCTTTACCGTGCTAAAGGAAACTTTGAACCCATTAAGCAGTCACTCCCCATTGTCCCAGGCCCTGGCAAACACTAATGTCTTTTCCGTCTCTATGGATTTTTTTTTTAATTGAAATATAGTTGATTTACAATGTTGTGTCAGTTTCTGTTGTACAGTAAGGTGATTATATATATGTATATACATATATATGCATATATATACATTCTTTTTTCTTTTTTAACATCTTTATTGGGGTATAATTGCTTTACAATGGTGTGTTAGTTTCTGCTTTATAGCAAAGTGAATCAGTTATACATATACATATGTTCCCATATCTCTTTGTCTCTATGGATTTGCCTATATTGGCTATTTCATATAAACGGAGTCATGCACGACGTAACCATGTGTGCCTGGCTTCTTTCATTTAACATCATGTTTCCAAGTTTGTAGTGTGGATCAGTACTCCATTCCGTTTCATGGCTGGATGATATTCTATTGCATGGATAGACCAGATTTTGTTGATCCATTCATCTATTGATGGACATTTTCGTTGTCTCCACGATTAGCTATTGTGAACGGTGCTGCCATGAGCGTTCGTGTACACATATGTATTTAAGTACCTGTTTTCAGTTCTTTTGGGTATCTGCCTAGGAGTGGAATTCCTGGGTCATTTCATCATTTTTTTAAATGAATTTTTATTTATTTTATTTTTGGCTGCATTGGGTCTTTGTTGCTTTGCATGGGCTTTTCTCTAATTGCGGTGAGCCGGGGCTACTCTTCGTTGCGGTGCGCGGGCTTCTCGTTGCGGTGGCTTCTCTTGTTGCGGAGCACGGGCTCTAGGCGTGCGGGCTCAGTCGTTGTGTCTCGCGGGCCCTAGAGCGCAGGCTCAGTAGTTGTGGCGCATGGGCTTAGTTGCTCCGCGGCATCTAAGCGCATGGGATCTTCCCGGACTGGGGCTCGAACCCGTGTCCCCTGCACTGGCAGGCGGATTCTTAACCACTGCGCCACCAGGGAAGTCCTCATCATTTTTTTAATAAGTTAGATTTCAGTAGCGCAGGCATTCTCACGCTGAGAAATCTGCAGTCCAGAGGTTTCTGGGGATCTCGCAGTAACTCAAAGCAGGATGGTATTGGTTTGGTTTGAGCCCCCGCTCCACTTACTCTGTGCAGAAGCAGCCGGGCATGGGGAGGGTTTGGGGCTCTCTAAGTCTCTCCACGATCTTCATCAGACCCTCTCCTCCCCATTCTCCAATGTGGATAAGTGTGGTTTTCTCAGTCTAATGTGAAGTTTACACAACATCTATACCAAAATTCTGGGTCCACTCTTGACTCTTGGCTCTGTGAAATCCACACATCTTCCCCCCCAGACAGGCTGTCATGTCCATCACTGGTAGGAACAGAGACCCATGACTTCTATGGGGGACCATTTGTCAGTGTCTGTCACAACGACAGGGGCTCTGCTCTTTGATCCAGCAATTCCACCTCCAGGGTGTGTCCCAATACACATGCAAGGTCATGCACTGCAACATGGTACTAATAGTAAAAGGGTGGAACCAACACAAATATCCATCCATAGGGGCCTGGTTGAAAAACTCATGGGCATTCCCCTGTGGAGGAGGGCCGTGTGGCTATAGAAAGGCTGAAGATGCTCTCTCTGAATTTCCAGAAAACTTCAGTAATAAAAGCAAGGTCAGAGCAGTGTGTATGAGATGTTACCTATTGTGGGGAAGAGAATATATATGTATATGTTTGTGCATCAATACACTTACCAGGAAGTAGTGCCACGGTTATCTGAGATGGAGCAGGGGCCCAGGGTAGAAGTGGCAGATAGAATAATGAGTCCCCAGAGATATCCAGGTCCTAATCCCTGGAACCTGTGAATATGTCCCCTTACATGGCAAAAGGGACTTTGCTGATGTGATTAAATTAGGGACCTTGAGATGGGGAGTTAATCTTGAATTGTCCAGGTGGGCCCTAAATGTCATCACAAGGGTCCTCATAGGGGAAAGAGGGAGGCAGGAAGGTCAAAGAAGGAAGAGGGCAATGTGATGGTGTAGCAGCGAGAGAAATAGTGATGTGATGCAGGGCCGTAAGCCAGGGAAGGCCGGCCGCCTTTAGAAGCTGGAAAGGCAAGGAAAGGGCCTCTCCCCTGGAGCCTCCAGAAGGAACCAGCCCTGCCGACACCTTGATCTCAGCCCCCTGAGACTCGCTTCAGAATTGTGGCCTCCAGAACTGTAAACAGATAATTTCGTGTTTTTTCAAGCCACCAAGTTTGTGGTAATACAATTCCCCTGTCTAAAGGGCACAGTTCAATGGTTTTTGGGTATATTACGTTATTAATTTTTAAAAGTTGGGGTAGCATAGAGATGACAAAAATGATCTTTGGTGTTAGTTGCAAAAAGATTACGACTTATTGAAGGCTCAGATGGTGGTTAGCATTTTTTAGCCATAAAGCATTTTAAAACTGAGGTGTGTACATTGTTTTTAGACATGATGCTATTGCACACTTAATAGACTACAGTATAGTGTAAACATAACTTTTTTTTTTTTCTGTTTAGCTGTGCCGCATGGCTTGTGCGATCTCAGTTGCCTGACCAGGGATGGAACCCGGGCCATGGCAGTGAAAGCGCTGAATGCTAACCGCTAGATGGGAATCAGGGAATTCCCATCATAACTTTTATACGCACTGGGAAACCAAAAAATCCGCGTGACTTGCTTATCACGATAGTCCGGAACTGACCCCGCGATATCTCCGAGGTATGCCTGTATTTTGTAGTTAAAAGAATTGAAAAAAGAGAGAGAGAGAGAGAAGTAAGACATGCTCTCCCCCTGGTGTCTGAGAACCCTGGGGATTCGTGTCCTTGGGGCCCTCTTGATCCAAGGTCTTCCCTCCACGCCTTTGGTTCTGTCTCACATGGTGACGGTCCATGCAAAACTCTGTCCCTCCTCAGTTCCCACAAAAGGTCCCCTCGCACACAGCCACTTGAGGTGTAATAAATAAACTTTAATGAGGTGTTTGGGGGCTAGGGACGGACAAGGGGTTTATGTGGCAGCAAGGCAACCAGTCTCCCTTTGTGTCCCTGACGCTGTGGAGCCCCACTAGCCTTGTCACCCCCTTACCACTCCCATGCTGCTGGGTCGCATCTCTTTCCCGTCCTTCTCTGTTCTGCCTTCTCCCATCTGCCTAGAGAGAAGCCCCAACCCTTCTCAATTTCTCTTGCAGAGTGGCTCATGCACTGCATTCTGCCCCAAGGTCTCTATCTCTCTAAGGTATTTTCTCCAACAGACAGTTTGAACTCTCTGTCACACTTGCAGTGTAGTGAACTGTAACCGTGTGTAAACAGCATTCCTGAGTTCTGTGACTCCTTACACGGAGTCACTCAACCTGAGGGTTGGTCTTGAGGACCCCTGAACTGTGTTGTGAGGCAGAGGGGACACTCTTGAGGTCTGGCACGGGAAGGGTGGCCGGTGTCTTTGGAGGGAGACGTCATCCATGGAGGTGGGGTGGGTGTCCAGCTGCGAGGCCCACTTCCTCACCAGCTCCAGTGAGGACTCTCTCTGTTCAGTCCCGATGCTGTCACCTCGTGCCCTCTGTCGGTGGATCCTGGGGAGAGCTGGCATTACAGCCAACAGCTGAATAGATGACATTCTGGAAGGGGGAATACACAACCTTTAGCCTCAGGCCCTTCCAAAACAATGCTTCCCGCTGAAGCCCAGCATGCAAAGAGCTGCAGGCCTGCGCCTCTCCCCGCCCCTGGAAGCCAGGGCAGCACTTCTCCAGGTGTGGTCATGAGTAGGGAGGGGAGGGACGGGGTGCCTATGAAAATTCAGGTCCCCAGGTGCCAGCACAGACCCACCAGACCACTCTCAGCGGGTGGAGCCCAGGAACCTGCAGTATGTGTGTATGTATGTATGTATGTATTTATTCATGCAGGCATGCGTGCCAGCCACACCGTGTGGCCTGTGGGATCTTAGTTCCCCGACCAGGGATTGAACCCGGGCCCTCGGCAATGAGAGCACGGAGTCCTAACCACTGGACCGCCAGGGAGTTCCTGGAACCTGCGTTTCAGCAAATCTTACGGGGATTCTGCCCAGCAGGAAGGGTTTGGGAACTGATGCTCGAGGCCTTTGAAGAAAAGATCCAGGACCTGACTCCTGAGGCCGTGCTGACTTTTGGTTAAGTGCTGCAGGTGCCCAGAGAGGCCTGGCCCCTCCTTGGGAAAGCCCACAGTGATTAATCTGTGGTTCATGCAGAATTCCCCCATACCCTTCTCAGCTCCATTACCACACCTACCCCATTAGCAGACGAGCTGCGCAGGTTCCAACCTGAGGAGACAGGAGGAGAAGTGGTCAGAAGTGAATGACAATGCTGGAAGGTATGGGAGGAAGGCACGTGTGGGTGACCAGGCCCCCTGAACTCTAAGTCCTGGCTCTGCTACTGATGTGGGGGAATCGCTTCCCCGAATGGTTTCTACGTGTATAAAACACAACTGGGGTATAGGCTTCATCTAGTTATTCATTCAGTTATTAAGTATACATAAATATTTACTGAGCGCAGGCTCTGGAACCAGATGGAAGGGTTCAAATCCCAGCTCTGTCCTTTAGCAGCTGTGTGACCATGGGTAATTGACTTAACCTCTCTGTGCCTCAGTTTCCTCAACCATCAAACAGGGATTTATTCAGCAAATAGAAAATGTCTACTTTGTGCCAGGTGCATTCTAGGTGCTGGGGATATGGATGTGGTGAGCAAAATAGACAAAAATCCCTCTTCTCATGGTGCCTATGGTAATAACAATAGGCGTATTAGTAATAGTGATAATAATCATAGCTTATATATACACCCAGTGTGTGGCTTACAGGGTGCCAAATGCTGCACTAAGTACTGTACCTATATTATAAGGTACAGTCAGTCCCATTTCACAGAGGAGGAAACTGAGTCATAGAGAGTAAGGCATTTGCCCATGGTGACGCAATGAAGCGGTAGAGTGTGGGCTTAGATACAGGTAATCTGGCTCTGGACGTCATGCGTTCAGCAAACACTTACTCAAATGCCTCTTTTGTGCCCGACCCTGTGGTAGGTGGTGCTGAGGACATAGCCATGGCCATGACACTTCTAGCTCTGCCCTCCTGGGGCTCCCAGTCCACTGGAGAGACAGACAAGTCCCCACACAGTGATGTCCCTGAGTGGGCAAGGCTGGGGTGGGGGAGCCCAGAGCAGGTGCTTGGCTCATTTCGGGAAAGATCAGGGAGGGCTTCCTGGAGGAGGGGGCCTCCCGCTGGGATGTGAGGAGGCCATTTTGTTTAGTGGTTGAAGGAACAAAGCTTTGTAGCCAACAGAACTGCCTTCTACTCTTGACTTTCCAGCTGTGTGCCAGCTGGCAGGTGACATCACCTCTCTGAGCAAACATTTCCTCATCTGTAAAATGGGCTTATAGCGGGACTCTCTTTGCAGGGTGGTTGTGAGCATTCAAGGGGGTTGTGCGCAGAAAGTGCCTGGCATGGAGAAAGTGCTCAGCAAAATGTAGCTCTTTTGATTACAGAATTAGCTGCAGGGCTTTGGCAGAGGGAGCTGTGCGGATGCTGCTCCAGGCAGCAGAACAGGCTTGCAAAGCCGTTGAGGTGAGAGAACATCAGATCCTTTTAGAGCTCGGGATGGGGCACCAGTTCCTGCCACCCCGCTCCTTTCCGTGAGAGCAGGGAGGGAGCCAGTCGTGAGCAAGACAGAGGGAAGAAAGCTGGGGTGGGGGTTAAATGTTATTCCACCCTCCATCCATCCGGCAGGAGCTCCTGCGTCACCTGGATTAAAAGCCAAATCCTTACTGTGGCCTTTGAGGATCTACAGGCGCTGCTCCCACTGTGTAAAATGAATCACTGATGCAATGAATCAAACTGCCTGGTCTCAGTGTCCTCGTCTGTCAAATGAGAGAACCTCATGGTATTGGGGTGAGGATTCAGTGAGAGGCTGCCACGTGGAAGGCTTAGTGCAGAGCCTGGCACATAGTAGGTGCTCAATTATGTTAGCTGTGGTGATGTTCATTTATGGCAGACAGGCGGGGGATGTTGCAAAAAAAGGGGACTCACGGGAGTTTCTGGATTTCCGGAAATAAATCAGGAGCCCCAGCAGGAGTAGACCAAACAGGATGGTAGTGAAAGTCAGGATGATAATGATCTCAGAGGACAAGCCCGAATGTGATGGCTCCCTGGGAAGTCCTGCAGGAAGAGAAGGAAGGAGAGATTTAAGATGAGAGACTTTGGGCTTTTTACCTGCCCCCAAAATATTACCCTTCGTTTTTTAAGGAAGCTACCACTCTGCTTCCCTCAGTCTATATGGTTTAGGTGGACTTGACCCCACCCTCTGGTTCCTAGGATGGGACTTTGACCTGGGCCTGGCCAATCAGAGCATTCCATTCTCCCTGGCTACTGTGATTGGTTCATGGGGGTGGGGGTGTTCTGTGACTTAAGTTGAGCCAATGAGAGCCAGCCCTGGGATTTTGGCTAGATTATTGAAAGTGGTGTATTCTTTCCCTTGGGATTTCTAAACTGGTGGGCTGTGAGCCTGTAGCTGCTGAGGACCATCTTACCTTCCTGAGGGGAAAGGCTGCCAGGGAATAAAGCCAGCATAGAGAAAAGCAGAGACAAGAGAGGTCAAGAAAAGTTCCTGGGTTACATAGTTGGAGCATCTGGATCTAACCATACCTGAAGGTGTCATTCCAATAACGTCCCATTTTTGCTTGGACTATTTTGAGTTGTGCTTCTATCAACTGCAAATGATAGAGTTCTGTCTAATACACTTGGAAAGGCCTTCCTGAGTCCATTGGGAAAAGGCATCACGCAACTACCCCAGCCTGGGTTTGCAGAGGGGCTGTGTCCAGGTGGCTATACAGTGGTTCCAATGGTACAGATGTTGAGTTAACAGAGGGTAAAGCTGATCCTGTTGAACCTTCCGTGAGGGGGCTTAGGGGAAGGATGGGAGCTAGAGAGCATTCTTGTGGCTGAGGGACTCGTTTAACCAGGGACCACCTCTAAACTCCTCCTTCAGAGGGAATCCTACCGCGATTTCCTCTTTTGATATTTCTGTTCTCCCCACCCAGGGGGCTTCTTACCTGTGACCAGGACGGTCACTTCTGCCTGGCCAGTCCCTAGGGCGTTGGTGACAAGGCAGATGAAAGTCGTGTTGATGGACTCGTCCACGGTATGGATCAGGAGCTGGGCGCCCTGGGCCACAACAGAGGGTGGCAGGGGTCCCATGATCCTAGGAGAGACAGATGGGTGAGGAAGTGGCCTCAGTTGGAGGCCTAGAATAACAGGTGATGGGGCACTCACTGTATGCCGGGAATACAGAAACCCTCACGCCATCTACAGTACAAGTTGAGAGCAAGCCTGGAGTTCTCCCAGCTCTGCCTCTCACACTCCCATCCAGCCAATTGGCAGATCCTGTCTGCCCCACCTTCAGAATCTAGCCTGAGTCTGACGACTCCTCAGGGCCTGAGCAGAGGCCCGAATGAGGTGAGGGTGAGCCGTGTGGGTACCGATGGGAAGAGCATTCCAGGCATAGGGAACAGCATATGTGAAGACCCTGAGGTGAGAGCATAACTGTAGTGTTTGAGGATCTACAAGGAGACCACTGTGGATATAGAGGTGAGAGCAAAGGACCACGGCCACCACCCTGGTCTGTTCCCCCTACTCCTGGGGGAACCTTCTCACTGGGCTCCCTATTTCCACCCCCACTCCCACCCCGCTCTGTCCCCCACTCAGCATCTGAGAGACCTTGTTAGAACTAAGTCAGCTCGGGGACTTCCCTGGTGGCGCAGTGGTTAAGAATCTGCCTGCCAGTGCAAGGGACACGGGTTCAAAGAAGCCCGAGCACCGCAACTAAGAGCAGCCCCCGCTCGCCGCAACTAGAGAAAGCCCGCGCGCACCAACGGAGACCCAATGCAGCCAAAAATAAATAAAATAAAAAAAATTATATATGTAAAAAAAGAACTAAGTCAGCCCAAGTCCCTCCTCTGTCCAGAGCCCTCCAGTAAAGGAAAATTCCTTAGCACGGGCACAGGTCCCACACAAGCTGGCGCCCTGATGCCACTGACCCCTTTGCTCTCGCCTCTATATACATGGTAGCCTATTTGTTGATCCTCGAACACTCCAGTTATGTTCCCACCTCAGGGTCTTCGCATATGCTGTTCCCTATGCCTGGAATGCCCTTCCCATCGGTACCCATACCGCCCACCCTCACCTCCTTCAGGCCTCTGTTCAGACGTCACCTTTGTAACGCCTTCCTTGGCTACCCTCTTTCAACTGCAGTGACCCCCTTCTCACCCTCCTCCTCTGCTTTATCTTTTCCATGGCATTTATCACCACCTGACACACTCTGTTCTTGACAACGTTATCTTGTTCACTTTTTAAAATTAAAAAAATATATTTTATTTTGGCCACGCCCTGAGGCTTGTGGGATCTTAGTCCCCCGACCAGGGATTGAACCCTGGGCCCCTGCAGTGAAAGCGCAGAATCCAAACCACTAGACCACCAGGGAATTCCCATGTTATCTTGTTCAATTGTTTCTCTCCGCCATCGGAATGGGAGCTCTGAGAGGGGAGGGAATTTGGTCTCTTTTATTTACCAAGGTTTGTGGGTCAGCAGCATCTGGCACACAGTGAGCAGTCAAGAAACACTGGTTTAATGGATGGAGGAGACGCAGGCATGGGTTTGGGCTGCAGAGCTGGCACGGAAACCCGGCTGTGTGGCTCGTGAGCCTGAATCATGGCGCTTTGGGGCAGGGAGGTTAACGGCCAGCCATCAATACCAATTGAAAACCTTCGCCCGGCAGTTCCTCTGGCTAACCGTTGAGACACGACTGTGGCTGCCCACAGAGATGGACAGACGGGCATGCTCACCACCATGGCATTTGCATAGTCGAAAACAGGAGAGCACCTCCGTGTCCCCATTTGGGATTGGTTAAATCATTGAAGGGCTCGTCTATGATGGAATCTGAGCACCATGAAGAAGGGGGCTGTGGGTATTTTGAAATGCATAGAAGATAAGGACTGTTGGCTAGATGGAGACAGAAATGGACTGATGGGCAGGAATGTGATAAAGAAGTACATGAAAATATCAGAGGGAGAGTCCACGTGGTGGGGTTTTGAGTGTTCACTGGAAAATTCTTACAACTTTTCTGTATGTGTGAAAAATTTCCTCATAAAGTGTTGGGGGAAAATAGATCTATGTGTCTTGACATGGAGAGGTGTTCATGAGATTGAGGAAATTTTTTTTTTTTTTTTTTTTTTTGCGGTACGCGGCCCTCTCACTTTTGTGGCCTCTCCCGTTGCGGAGCACAGGCTCCGGACGCGCAGGCTCAGCGGCCATGGCTCACGGGCCCAGCCGCTCCGCGGCATGTGGGATCTTCCCGGACCCGGGCACGAACCCGTGTCCCCTGCATCGGCAGGCGGACTCTCAACCACTGCGCCACCAGGGAAACCCGAGGAAAAATTTTAAATTGTACATACAGCACAGTTTTTGTTTAGAAATATTGGAAAAAAAGACGGGAAGGATATATAACAAAGGGTAACAGTGGAGGTGTTCTGGAGGTGACTGGGTACATGACTACAGATGCTGTTTTCTCCTTTTTACTCATAACCGTATTGTCTAAAGTTTCTACAATGCTAAGTTATTTTTGAAATAAGAAAAAAAGGCCCAATAAAAATTACATAAAACATGGGACTTCCTTGGTGGTGCATTGGATAAGACTCTGCACTCCCAGTGCAGGGGGTTTCGATCCGTGGTTGGGGAACTGGATCCCACATGCCGCAACTAAGAGTTCGCATGCCGCAACTAAGGAGCCCGTGTGCCGCAACTACGACCTGGAGCAAGCAAATAAATAAGTTTAAAAAAATTACATAAAACAATTTACCCCTTTGCCTTTATCTTCCCCCACTTGTAACCCCGGCCTCGGTATGAATTTGAGGAAATTTTCTCATTGCTCTGCCCGTCAGTCAAGAGAACGGGGGCGGGACAGTATTTGCTCTGTGAGAGGTGACTGGGCAGGTAACACGTGACGGCTGGGGAGGTGGCACAGCCCAGAGGTTGGGAGTGAGACGCCGATGGGAGGCTCACCTCTGTGCCCCACGGCTGTGTGCCCGGGCAGATGATGGCAGCTCCTGCGGCCGAGCTAATGTTTAATCCGGGCCTGGCCATAGTGCAGACTGTGCCTGGAGTGTGGGGGTCATGTGGCTTCAAGCTAAGTACAGCAGGCATGCCGTAAAGAGCAGGTGTGTCAGCACACCTGGACTAAAGCACCTCATAAACTCTGCACATGCAAGCCAGACATTTTCCTGGGGGCCTCCAGTTAACTGCTTGTTCTCTTTTTACTTTCCTGCCTACACCTTCCTCCCTCAGACCCAGGAGTCGAGGTCCCCAACCCCCTCATCTCTCAGGACCCAGGGAGCTGGGTTCCCAGCCCCTTCTCCCTCTGACCCAGGAACTCACGTGTTCCAGTCGTAGCCTGTGGGCTCTGGTTTGCTGCGGACATCACAGTGCAGGGAGGCCTCACTACGGCCGATGTACCAGTTGCCATCATAGCCGGATATGGAGACCTCGGGGGGGTCTGGGGGAAACAGATACACAGGCTCAGAGACAGAGAGCCTTCGGAGAGGCCTAAAGATAGTTGGGATTCATGTCACAACAGGAAAAGGGCCTTGGTGGGTTTTGGGGAACAGCTCAAGGTGGAGAGGCCTCCGAGGGGTCTGGGGAGATGGGTTCTACCCCCCGGCTCCGAGAACAGAAGTCTGGGAGTCCTCAGCAGGGTGCCAGGAGGTGGGGCACAGAGAGGGCTTCTCAGGACCTGCTTCTCTCTACTGGTTTTCCTGGGTAAAGCCAGATCCTGGTATGCCTGGGCTGTCCTGTGAGAAGAGGCCTCCTTGGCGCTCATAATACACAGGAGTATATTCAAGGCTCTGATAAGTCCTGCAGGAAAGAATCCTGGAGGACCCTGTTTCAGCCTGCTGCTTATCCAACTCAAATGTGATCGACGGGAGATTTTCAAAGTCCCCCGAGGGAAGGCCAATGAGATAGGGTGTTTGTGTGTGTGTGAGGTGGGGGGGGATGCTGAGGGAATCAGTACAGCACCTACTGGGGAGGGAGTATTCGGTATAGACAGTGATGGGAGGACACAGCCCATAGACGAGCCAGTGTAGACAACAGTGGGCTAGAGAGAAGTATAGACTACACTGGAGCCAGTGTAGACCTCTCTCCAGGGGATCCATTGTAGACAATGTTGTGGGTCGGTGTGAGAGAGTGCCTGGGAGAACCCGTGTAGAAAACGCAGGCTTCCAGTGCAGCAGTGGTCACGGGCACCTCTCTAGACAACACAGGGAACAGTGCCAGCTCCCCACAGCTGGTGGCCTACATGAGTGGTGTAGACAGTGAGGGCAGCGCTGTCTGGGGCCCAGAGGAGCCAGTGTAGATGGTTGGTAAGGCAGGGTAGAAACGGGCAAGGGAGTTGGTGTAGATGGTGGGGAACTGGTGTGGCCGTGTGCACAAGGCCAGTGTGGCCAGTTGCCCAGGGAAGCAGGTGTCGGCACTGTGTGTAGACTGGCCTCAGAGGAGCCCACGTGGGGCGTCCGTGTAGGCAGTGGCCGGGGTAGACAATCGGGGAGCAGTGTGGACTGTGGCCTGAGAAGCTGGTATAGGGCTTTCCTGGCAGCCCAGTGGTTAAGACTCTGTGCTTCCACTGTAGGGGGCACGGGTTCAATCCCTGGTCGGGGAACTAAGATCCCGCAGGCCCCGTGGTGCAGCCAAAGGAAAAGAAAGAAGAAGCTGGTGTAGACAGTGAAGGACAGTGCCGTGTACGGCCCGGGGGGGCCGGTGTAGGCGATGTGCGGACGGGGGGAGGCAGTAATCAGGGAAGCCAGTGAGGATGATGGGGGTGAGGTTGGAAGTGGCCTGGTGGGGTGGGGGGTCAGTGTAGACAACGGTGGGGGAGGGTAGAGACAGCCCGCAGACCCTCCTGTCATTGCTCACACTTGGGTCCACTCACAGGGCACGCTGAGGGTCATGGGCAGTACCACCCGCTCCTCGAAGCTCTCGTGCTCCACTCTGCAAGTGACATTCTTGCCATCCACATGGCTGGAAGGTATTAAGGTTAAGAGACTGATGACGGTGACAGTGCCGGGCAGGGGCCCTGGCACCTGGCTTGTATTGGCCATCTTGTCGAGGGGCGGGGACCAGGAGATGCGGGCGGGTGGGCGACCCCCCGTGGAGATGCAGTGGGCCACGGGCACAGGCTCCAGGCTGAGCTGGCTGCGCGGGACCTCCCGGGTCTCAGCCTTGTTCTGAGGCTGGGCTGGGGGGAAGAAGCAAAAGGGACGGGTCACTCCTCACCTGCAGTCATTCAACAAACATCTCAGCAGCAGAGGAGGGCGGCTCATTGAGGGGACAGGATGCGGCCAGGTTCAAATCCCAGCTCTGCCCCTGAGCAGTAGGGTGGCCTTGGGCAAGTCCATGCCTCAGTTTCCTTGTCTGTCAACTGGGTGTAATGAGAGGATCGCTGGTGATGAGAATTTGCAGGTAAAGCTCTTAAAATGGTACTTGGCGTGTAGTAAGTGCTCAATATATGTTATTATTATTGGTAATTGGACACATTGCCTGGCTCTGTGATGGGCAGTGTTGAGGACCCAGCAACGACCGAGACAACCCCACCCCTGCCTTCATGGGGTGGACTTTCCAAGGTGAAGACAGACGTCCCGAGGCAGTGAGGACTCAGAGTGGGCAAGGCTGGGATGGGGGAGCCCAGAAGGGGTGCCTGAATCTGGGGGGCGGGGTTACGGAGGGCTTCATGGAGGAGAGGGAGGGATGAGCCGTGCCCTGGAGGTTCAGAGGGAAAGTGACTGGCTCAGGGTTACACAGGTGTCAGCGACAGAGCTGGACCTCCCCACAAGGTCTGTCTGACTCCAAAACTACCTTGACCATTTCTTTTTTTTTTTTTTTTTTTTGTGGTACGTGGGCCTCTCAATGCTGTGGCCTCTCCCGTTGCGGAGCACAGGCTCCGGACACGCAGGCTCAGCGGCCATGGCTCACGGGCCCAGCCGCTCCGCGGCATGTGGGATCTTCCCGGACCGGGGCACGAACCTGTGTCCCCTGTATCGGCAGGCGGACTCTCAACCACTGCGCCACCAGGGAAGCCCCTACCTTGACCATTTCTTAATCATCCTGGTGATTCCAAGACCTGGGGTTTCACTTGGTTCCTTTCGCCTCAGTACCTGTGTTCTTGTTACTGAAGATTTCTCTTTGACTCATTGGTTCTGTTTTACCCTCATCCTAAATCATAAGACCTGAAGTCCCAAGTTTTCTGAAATGACGACAGTTGCCTTTGGTTGGGTACTGTGTGCCAGGCACTGTTCCAAGCACTTAATCTTTCCTGAGTCATTCATGCAAGGCCTGGGACAGTTCCTGGCACATAAGCAGAAAAGAGACGTCAGCTCTTATTCAACCTCATAGCGGATCTCCATTTCACAGATGAGGAAATGAGGCACAGAGACTTTGTACTCAGCTGTCAAGAGGAGGGCCTGTCATGTTTTCCCTGGTGCTCATAAAAATGAACACATGGGGGGCTTCCCTGGTGGCGCCTGCCGATGCGGGGAACACGGGTTCATGACCCGGTTCCGGAGGACCCCACATGCCGCGGAGCGGCTGGGCCCGTGAGCCATGGCCACAGAGCCTGCACATCCGGAGCCCGTGCTCCACAGCGGGAGAGGCCACAGCAGTGAGAGGCCTGCGTACCGCAAAAAAAAAAAAAAAAAATGAACACATGGTTCCATGACAGTGCCAAGGATGTCCCGCCACCCCGCCCCACTGGGTATCAGAATCCCCTCCTCCCAGTCTGTCTATTTCAGCTCTCCCTTCCTCACCAAAGGAAGTAACAATAACTGACCCCCTATCACCAGCTCACAGAGGCCTCTGCTCTAAGCAGTTCACCTGGATAAACTCCCGGGACCCTCAGGACAGCTTTCTGAAGGCACTGTTTTTACTAAGCCTATTTTACAGATGAGGAAAGGAGGTTCCCAAGCTGGTAGCGGCTTTTCCGCTTTCCAGGGCCCTTCCTGTCCCCACCCCTTTCTTGCACCAGCCACTCCCCCCCTTCCCGCTCCCCAGCACCCCATCCCCTCCATCCCCTCCATCCCCTCCATCCCCTCGGCCCTCAGTCTCCAAGATCTTACTTCCCAGCATCTCTAGTACTCTCTTTTGGTCCTCCAGCCCCTCCCCTCTCTAATCTCCCCTTCTGCATCCCTGCCCCACCATTGCCCGACCTCCTTCTTTTGTCCCCACGGAATCTCTAATTGGGAGGGACTCTCCCTCCCTCCTGGGCCCTTCCCTCTCTTTGCTTACCTCCCTACCCCGCCCCACACCCCTCCCTTTCGGCCCCCCTCCAACCGGCTCACCGAGCACCCGGAGCCAGGTTCGGGCGCTCCTGTCGCCGTTGGGGAACGTGGCGAACTGGCAGGTGTAATTGCCTTCATCTTCGGCGCGCAACCCCCGCACGGCCAGCGATGCGTCTCGCAGCTCCTCGCCTGGCCTGGCGGCCACGAACTCCAACCGGCCGGGCTCCGGGAAGCTGGGGCCCTGGGTGGGGTGGAAGACCGCCACGCTGCGGGAGGCCTCCGCCAGCTTCTGCCGAGTCCAGGTCACCTGCGTCACCGTCACGTTGTGCCCCAGCGGCTGCAGTTTGCACGGCAGCTCTGTGGTGTCGCCCAGGAAGCCGCGCACCTGGGCTGGGGCCAGCACTCCGATTGTCTCGGTCCCTGCGGGGAAACGCGGGGCGAGTCACACCCGGGTGTCCCTGACCTGGATGGGGAGAGGCGCCTGGGAGGTCGCTCACCTGGGTCTTGGAGCCCCTTAGTTGGGAGTGTGTGTGGGGAGGAGGAGGGAGGTGGGGAGGGTCAGTCCGGATCCAGGGATGAGGGTAGGGCGGCTGGACTGGGTCTGCAACCTGGTCGCTCCCGTTCAGTCGGGCTGTTAGTACCGTATTTCCTCTATCTCAGCATTATCACTTTTTAAAATTGTGGTCAATATTGTGGATAAAAAATTAAAATTGCCACTTAAACCATTTTAAAGTACAGTTCAGTGGCAGGAAGTACATTCACGATGTTGTGCAACCACCACAAACTTTTTCATCACCCCAAGTCATCAAATTTAAGATGTCATTTACAGCACGAACCGTCCTCAGTGGTTAGAGCGTCCTGGATTTAGAGGTGTGGAAAGGGGAAGAAACTCTAGGTCTTAGAGTACATGAAATAAAGTATTACTGCTCTTACTCTGTGCGGACTCAGGTTGGGAAAATGTTTGTAGGGGATCCTAGCACAAGAAGGGAGGTGATCATAGCCCCAGCATTTTGGATCCCCTCAGATCTCTGCTGTGAGGCTTCCGGCAGTTTCCTTAATCTCTCTGATCCTTTTCCCTAGTTTGTAAAATGGGACTAAGAACAGTTAACATTCATGGGTTGCTTACAAAGATCGGGGCTGTTCTGAGCACTTTACACATCTCCCAGCATTCAGGCCTTAAACAGCTCCTTGAGGTAAGCACTACCGTCAGCCCCACTTTAGAGGGAAAGCAAGGCACAGAGTCTTGTGCTCCAGGTCACACAGAGCACAAGTGGCAGAGGTGGATTTGAACCTGGGCCATCTACAATTAAGACCCCTGATCTCTCATCCACCAGGCTCCAGATGAAAATCTTTCTGCCCAGGGCCCCCTGCACACAGTAGGTCCTCAATATGTGTTGGCTTTGATCGATATCAAGAAACACAATGCTGTGCGTCCTTATTAATAATAATAAGGATAAGAACAAGGTGAGAAGGAGTCACGTGCTTTGACTCTCAGTCCTGCTACTCACTAGCTGTGGCCTCTGTGCTGCTGGTTTCACTCCTCTGAGCCTCAGTCTCCTCATCTGTAAAATGGGGGTGGTTATAGCTTAAGAGGGTGTTGGGAGGACTAAATGAGGAAATTTATGTAAAGGGATTAGATATGCCAAGCACCCTATACAGGGGAATATTATAATTATTGTTATGAGGAAGAGGAGGCTGGGAGGTAGTGGACTGGGGTGCTTGGAGTGTGCTGTGTTGAGGGAGGGCACGGTCTGGACACGAGGGGATTGTGGAGCGGTGAGCATGCTAGTCTGGCTTCGAATGCCAGGTCCACCGTGGACACGCTGTGCAGCTCTGGGCAAGTGAGTCTCCTTCTCTGATGAGTCTCCTGGGAACCCCCTTGTTTATGAGCTGCCGACTTAGGCTTCATGGGTGAAAAGAAAACACCCAGGCTTTCAGCAAATTGTCTCTCTGAGAATGACATGTCACCCTTCCAGAAAGCCTTCCACTCTGCCTTCTGTCTGCATCCTCCATGCCCTGGGTCCAAAATCCTGGCTCTAGCAATGACATCCTGATGTGGCTCACCTCTTTTCTTTGGTTTTTCTCCCTCCATGAGGCAAGACCACTCTGGGCAAGTGAGTCTCCTTCTCCTTCTCTTGATGGCAAGACCGCTATGAGGATGAAACTGGATGAAGTGGCCTTTCTCTGGCTTTGTACTGAGTAATAGCTAGGCCCGAGCTCCACTGTGTGCCAGGCACTGGGCTGCTCCCTTAGGTGAGGCCTCCTCCAACCCTCTCCAAGGGCCCATGAGATCCACACTGGGAGCACCAGTAGTTTCATCCCCATTGGTCAGAGGGGGCACGAGAGCCTTGCAGGTTCAAGCTACTTGCCTAAGCTAACCAGCGAGTGAGGGGCAGAGCCTGGCTTGAGACCTTTGGGGACATGGCCAGACTCTGGTTTCCCCAAGCCTGCATTCAGTGTTGTTACTGTTCACCTGAATTATCGTTATAATTATTGTCCTTCTCCAGTGCATCTGACCTAGCTCAGCATCTTCCCAAGACACGGTTTTACTAGGTAGGTAGAATTCCACCCCCTGCCCCGTCCCCAACACACATTTTATGGAAACAGAGAGCTTAGGTCACTTTCCTGAGCTCACACATGTATTAAACGCCGAAAGCTATTTTGAGCCCACCGCCGTCTGACATCAGTGCTGTCTCCCCAGTAACTTGGAAGGCTGCCCATAGTAGGAACTCTATAATAAACGTGTGTGAGACGAATGCATGCATGAAGGAACGGCCGTGTCCTTAGAGTCAGACATGTGGGGTCCAACGGCAACGGGGTTATGTGCCGCTGCTCCCTCCCCCCGCATCAAGCATCCTCTGTCATTGTCAGCGGGTTATTGGGGGCTGGGGAGAAGGGTCCGCTTGTAGCGAGCTGGGTCAAGAGGTGTGGTGCCCGGGCGTGCGTGAGTCGCCTTCCGTCTTATTTTTTCCCCCGGAGGCTGGCCCGCCCTGCCCTTCAGAAATCTCCCAAGGTCCGGTGGCTTTCCAGGAAGCCGCCAGGAGAGTCCGCCCCGGCCCGGCGTTTCTCCATCCCTGGGGCGGAGGGGAGCACAAAGCGAAGGGCGGTGCGCTCTGCCTTGGGGAGCCCAGGGGGCCGGGCCCAGGCAGGTGGGGAGGGAGAGGGGGAGCAGGGGCCGCTCGACCGCGTGGGGTCACTCACCGGCTCCCGAGGGCGCCCGGGACAGCGACAGCAGGGACAGCAGCAGCAGCGGCGGCCAAGCTAAGGAAGCGGCTTGGGCCATGCTGGGCGCGCCGCCGCCTCCTCCGCTCGCCCTGCCAGTCGCGCGGCCGCCGCAGGTCCTGGCCAGGAATCCTGGCGTCACTCAGCCGCCGAAGCCTAGGGGAGGGAAGGGGGAAGTTCTACCCCTTCCCTCCTCAGACTTGCAGCGGGGAAGAAGTAGAGAAGAAGTAGAACTGGGCTCCCGGGTCCCCGCCCGCTCCCGGGGCTCCCGCCGAGGCTCCGGTACTGCCCCTCCCTCCGCGCCTGCGCTGACACTTGTCACTAGGGCAACATCACTAGGAGGTGGGTTCTGATTCGAGGAAGCTTCGATATAAGGATCCCCATGTGACAGGCGAGGAAACTGAGGCCCGCAGAGAGGTTCAGCGACTTTCTAAAGTTCAAGATTGGCGAGGGACAGAGCAGAGATTCGAGTCTATAATCAGGACAGATCCTGAGTTCCTAAGCTCAAAAGCTTAAATCCCCTGGGTTCTTGTTGGGCAAGTTGCTTCTCCTCCTGAGGCCTCAGTTTTCTCATCTGAAAAATGAACAGGATAACAGCACTCACCTCACGGGAGGGTTTGTAAGACTTAACTGCTTAGCCCAATTCCTGGTATATCGTTTGTACTCAATAAACAGCTATCACAATGACAACAACTGTTGCTTTACAGTTATCGTCAAATAATAGTGCTGGTGAGAATGACGGCTCATTCATTTTTCATTCCATAGATATTGAACCAGGCAGCATTCCAGGCACAGGGGATGCAACAGAAAATAAAACAGACAAAAATCCCTGCCTTCACGAAGCCCACCTTCTGTCGGAGGGAAACAGACCATTAACAGACCGATACACAGACCAGCATCATGTCTAGAGGTGATGATGGTTAGGGAGCAACATATAGAAGAGAGAGAGATGAGAGACACCAAGACAGAGACAGAGGAATGAGAGAGGAATGGAGATAAACACACTCAGAGATGGCCCCTGGGAGATGGGGAGAGAGAAAGAGAAAAGACACAAAGATAGAGACACAAGACAGTTAGTGAGACGGGAGAGAATCGAGAGGCGACAGAGAGACCCAGAGAGCCCTATGCTGATACAGAGCTTGGGAGACTTGCTGGTCCCCAGCCCTGTTCATCCCAGTCATGATCCCCACTTGGCCCACTAGCAGCTCTGACCCTTGTTCTGTGACATCCCCATATCTTTCTAGAAAATTCCCCCTTTGGACTTTGGCCAGTTTGGAGGGTTCTGTTCCCTGCTGCCCTCTCTGACTTGGCCCCAGAGCCCACTCCTGGCACACAGCTGTGGGTGGGTGGCTCTGATGCATGGTGTCTCTCACTCTGCATGTATGTAGGTGAATTTCTGAATGGAAATGTGGGAGCTGGTCTCTGGGAAATCTCTGTATTTTCTGGCACTCTTGTTCTGGGCCTCTGAGTTATTTCCAAATTGGGAAATTGTGGCCGCTGCTATGCTTCTCCCCTGGACCGTGATGTCACCTCTGGGGTTCCCCCTTCTCCCAGGGCTCCCAGCCACGCTTACTGTGGTTGCAGCAGCCTCCTCTCTGACTCTGGATGGTCAGAGGCTTCCCTCTTTCACCCCTGCCAATGTTTGGACTTCAGATTTGGGGCCCACCTCACCCCATATTCTGCCTCTTCCCCACTGGACATCTGACTTCTCGGTGACAGGAGTGGGGCCTCTGTCTGAAATCAAATCATTAGAGCCTTGGTCCTGAACAATCCCACGCAATGCAGATGATACAGCCTCCGTTACTGAAGCTCAAAATTGGGGGCGGGGCTGAGGGTCAGGGATGCGGTGAAGGTTAGGGATGAACTCAAAGAGGGGGACAAGAAAAGGGAGGTTCTCAGGGATAAGATGTGGTGAGTGTCAGTAGGAGGGGGAGGGCCTTTGGTGACTGGTATTCCTGGGGAAAAACCCCTTGAGTCAATAAATACTTGGGAAGGCCAAAAGGCCCAGGCTGTCAAAATTGCTGAATTAAATAAAAAGTCTTGCTGCAGGTCTGGGTGAGGCTGGGTGAGGACGTGACGGAGGGAGATGGGTGCCAGCTGGAATGGGTGGGTTGAGTTAAGGAGGTGTCTGGTTCCCCTGACAGCCCCTCTGCTGGCTCCTTTCCACCTCTGAGCCCTGAGGGGTGGTCTGGGGTCTCACTGAAACCACCCTCCTCTGGTTCCCACAGCTCCCTGGGCTCCGCCACCATGGCCCTTTGCTCTTCGTATTCATTCAATGAATACATATTTATTGAGCAGCTACTATGTGCTTGGCCCTGTCCTAAGTGCTGAAGATACAGTAGTGAGCAAGAGACAAAGTTCCTGTCTTCCTGGAGGTACCATGCTGGATGGGAGTTGGGAAGAGAAAGATAATAAAAAAGTAGACAGGTACTCTGTATACCAGGGGATGATAAAAGCTATGAAGGAAAATAAGACACGGTAAGGAGACAAGGAAGAATTTCTCCAATATTCCTCCTTTGTGGCTGCCCAACACTTTTGACTCTACTCCCTCCAGCTTCCCCTGCATGTCCCTCCTTCCCAAGGCAGAAACAAACAAACAAACCAAAAAACCCTCACAGCTTTAGTGTTTCTTTCAGCTGGTACAAGCCTGTGAACTAGGTGTCACCAATTGACTTGCATTTGGAGGGGACAACACAAGCCAGTTCTGAGCAGATGTTTTAAAGTTATGGCCTGGCTCATCCATTGTTCTTCTTCTTTGGTTCCCATAACTACCTGTCCCAGATGGGGCTGCTCCTTCAGCCATGGTCCCAGGACAAAGAATATGTGTGAAGAAGAGACACAGCTGACCTGCTGTCAATGTGTAACATGAGTGAGAAGTTGATGAGCAAATCATCAAGATTTAGGGGTTGTTTGTTATTGCAGCAAAATCCAGTGAAGGCTGACTGATAGAAAAGTCATCTCTGAGATGGGGTGTTGAAACCCAAATGAAGTCAGCTCCATGATTTCCTGGGGATAAAGTATTTCAGACACAGGAAGAAGCAAGTGCAAAGGCCCTGAGGCACAAACCTGCTTGCTGACTTGACAAAGGGGCTGGTGTGGCTGGAGTAGGAAGAGTAATGGGAAGTATGAGGAACAGTTCAGAGAGGTAGGAAGAAGTCAGATGTTATGAGACTTAGTGGGCCATGGTAAGACGTTGATATTTTATGGAGGTGGGAAGACCTTGGAGGGTTTTGAGCTGATTTGATCACACTTGTGTTTTATCTTCCCGGACTGGGCTGGAACCCGCGTCCCCTGCACTGGCAGGCAGATTCTTAACCACTGCGCCACCAGGGAAGTCCCCAGACTTGTGTTTTAACAGGATCCCTCTGGCTGCCCTGTGGGGAACAGGTTGTAGTGGGTGACAGGTTGAAGCCAGTGGGGAAGTGACGGCAATGGTCCAGGTGGGAGGTGATGGAGGATCATTGCTGGGTGGTGGAAGGGGAGGTGAGACGAAGCGGTTGGATTTGAATGTAATTTGAAGGTAGAGACCCAGGGAAGGAAAGAAATCATAAAGATCAGAGCAGAAATAAATGAAATAGAAACAAAGAAAACAATAGCAAAGATCAATAAAACTAAAAGCTGGTTCTTTGAGAAGATAAACAAAATTGATAAACCATTAGCCAGACTCCTCAAGAAAAAGAGGGAGAGGACTCAAATCATTAAAATTAGAAATGAAAGAGAAGAAGTTACAACAGACACTGCAGAAACACAAAGCATCCTAAGAGACTACTACAAGCAACTCTATGCCAATAAAATGGACAACCTGGAAGAAATGGACAAATTCTTAGAAAGGTATAACCTTCCAAGACTGAACCAGGAAGAAGCAGAAAATATGAACGGACCAATCACAAATAATGAAATTGAAACTGTGATTAATTTCCGCACCCAAAAGAATCACCTGGAAGCTTGTATAATCAAGCAAATATGAATAGATTTCTTTAGTCTTCCCTCCCACATAGAAAAAAAATAAATAGTAGCATTGTTCTGCCTCCTCCAGCTTTTTACCTGCTTTTATGTCTTTCTACACAAGGACATAGCAAGCTGCCTCATTCATTTATTCATTCATTGGTTTATTTGTTCATTCATTCACAGCTGTACAGCGTTCCATTGCATGAACACGCCATAAACTTTGAACCTGTCCTCAGTGGATGGGCCTTTCAGGTGTTTCCAACTCTTTTCATTTGCAAACATCCTGCCTGGAGTAACTGTGTCCACGCCATTTCCCATGCGTGTGACTGTATCAGTTCCATAGGTTCCTAGAAGCTGATTTGCTGGGTCAGAGGGCATGTGCACTTGTGGTTTTGGAGGATGTTGACAAATTGTCATCCCCTACTCTTGCCAGCCAGTGTTTCCTACCCATGGATGCACACGGTAGTGAACTGAAGCTTTTAAAATTTCAGATGTGGGGACTTCCCTGGTGGCGCAGTGGTTAAGAATCTGCCAATGCAGGGGACGTGGGTTCGATCCCTGGGCTGGGAGGATCCCACGTGCCGCGGAGCAGCTAAGCCCGGGCGACACAGCTACTGAGCCTGCGCTCTAGGGCCTGCGTGCCGCAACTACGGAAGCCCATGCTCTGCAAGAGAAGCCACCGCGGTGAGAAGCCCGTGCACCACAACGAAGAGTAGACCCCGCTCGCCACAACTAGAGAAAGCCTGCGCTCAGCAACGAAGACCCAATACAGCCAAAAATAAAAAATAAAATTTCAGATGTGAAGTTTTGCCCCAAAGGATTTGATGTAGGAACCTGGAGGCTGGCTGGGAGGGTGGGAAGGGAAAGAGAGGGAGGGAGGGAGGGAGGGTGGGCAGGAGGCAGAATGGGGCGGGGAGAAAGGCAGCGGTGGGGGGGGAGGGGGGACAGAGATGGAGGCTGGGGACAGTGGGGTAGGGGTTGGGGCTCCTGAGTGTGACTCCCTTGGTTCCAATTCCATCTTCACCGACTAATAGCTGGTGATGCTAAGCAACCTATATTGATTCTCTTGCCTCCTTTTTCTCATCTGGAAAATAGGGGATCATAAAAACCTGTGGTGATGGTTAAATAGGTTACTTAGAAATAAGTTCTGTGGCTACAAAGGTTATTTATTTTGCTCTCGACAAATGGTAGCTGTTATTACTGGCGTCCCGGGGCTTGGGAGACCACCCTGTATTACCTCGCCGTGCACCCTGGTTAGGAACGACTGCCATGGGCAGCAGAGAGTCATCGAGTTTTATGCAGGGCGAGGACCTCGTGACAGAAGAATCTCATGTTCCTCACGTGGAAAACAGCTATGACAAGCCCTGTTGTCCTGCCCTCTTTGCGGTGTGGGACAGGGGATGGGGTGGTGGGGTTGGAGAGGGCAGAAATTCCATCTTCTATACTCTGAGGCTAGGCAGGAAAAAGCCGGCAAAGAAACCCCCAAATAACAACCACCTTCCTGTCCTCCCCCAAGAGCTACCAGAGCAGGCACGTCCCCCCTCTCACCTCCCACCAGCCCCCCGAGCCTCACATCCATTTGGGATGTACTGGTGCCTCTCAGTGGTTGTTCCCCTCCATTCTCCCCTTCCAGTTCAGCAGTTCTCTCACTGCCCATGGAAGGAAATGAGAGCTGCCTGCCCCCTCCCAGCCTACTTCTACCCACTGATGACTCATCAGAGCCACACCCTGTGAGGCAGAGTCCAGGTTCTAGAGCCTGGTTTACTAGTTCCTGCATGACCTGGCCCCTGACGGAAGTCTCTTCCTCTCCCCCTTTAAACGTCAGCCAGCCGGAAACCCTTGTAATCCTTCTAAACAAACAATGTTTGCTCACCTTCAGGCCAGAACACTTTCCCTCTGTTCTTCACTAGCTAATGGCTCCCACTTCAGGTCACAGGTGAGCCATCCCCTCTTCCAGGAAGCCTTCCCACACTCCCCAGCCTGGGCAATCCCTCCTCAAGTCTCCCCGAGCCCACTGAGCTCTGCTGTCCCAGGCCTGCCCACTCTGAGTTGTCACTTTAGGGATACATCTGTCACCCACTGGGCTGTACGTTCCACGGAGGCAGAACCCAGGGCTGTGCAACTCACAGCTAGGCAGTGACAGTTCGACTTGCTCATCTGTAAAATGGAGCTAATAATAGCATCTACTTTCCAGAGTTTGGGGAAATAAATGGAAATGATGCATTAAAGCCCTTTAGTACAATGTCTGATAAATATCACCTTCATATATGGCTGTTCTTGTTGTTAATTATCTTAATGTTTTCTCCAGTACAGCTGACCCCTCCCACAGAATGACCTCTTGGACCCCCAGTCTGGACCAGAAGCCTTCTCAGGGCTCCCATGTTCCAGCCCTGACTACTCCGGGTTGTCACTATCTGGGGATGATTCTGTCTCCCCCCACTGCACTGTGAACCCTGGGAGGGCAGGGGTGTGGCTGTGATGGTCCCCTCTGGGTCCCCAGTACTGCCCAGCACAGGACTCCACACAGACCAGTTGCTGGAGGAAGGCGTGTTGAACGAATGAATCAATGACTTTAGTGATTGTTTGATCTCTGATTGTTATATGTCCTTTATTCCTCTTTCCTGCTCTAGTATATACCATTATGTTTTCTGTAAATACTGGAATTTAGAGAAAACTTACTCATTAGCTTGTGTGTGTGTGTGTGTGTGTGTGTGTGTGTGTGTTTATAAGAGAGCGATATGAAGATAGAGATAGATAGAGTGAGCCTGAGAGAGCTTGAGGAAGAGCCTTTGAGTATGTTTGAAAGAGGAAACTGCTTTTGACTATGCTGTGGGTGGGTGGGAAGGGGTGTGGAGGGCTGAGGACGTGGGCGAGGAATGGGCTGGATTTTGGAGATGAAATCTGTAAACCGTGAAGGCAGAGACCAAGTCTGTCTTGTTCTTGGCAGTGCTGCCGGCATCTAGCATGAGCCTGCCACGTAGAAGTTGCTCAATACATATTTTTTGAATGAATGAACGAGGCATTCATTCAATGTTAAAATAGCCTAGGAATCTTGCTGTACCTCTGAAGCACAGTATACTTTGAGCAGGCCTAAAATTCTTTAGGTCCCTAGCAGGGAGTAGAGAGATCGTGACACCTGGCTGATGAGCCGGGGAAGCAAATATGGGGGTGCTGACACCACCCTCTTGTCCAAGTTCTCAGCACACATCAACAATTGATGCAGGTACTCCTTCCTGGGGAGCATGCCAGCAATCAGTAATCTATACAGGGGCTGCCCTGGTGGCGCAGTGGTTGAGAGTCCGCCTGCTGATGCAGGGGACGCGGGTTCGTGCCCCGGTCCGGGAAGATCCCACATGCCGCGGAGCGGCTGGGCCCGTGAACCATGGCCGCTGAGCCTGCGCGTCCGGAGCCTGTTCTCCGCAACAGGAGAGGCCACAACAGTAAGAGGCCCGCGTACCGCAAAAAAAAAAAAAAAATCTATACAGGCACTTTTTCCTGGGGAGAATGGGTAGTTTCCCAGAATTCTTAATACCGATCATTGAGGACCCACTGCCAGTCTATCAAAAATGGTAGTTGAGAGGAAATGTTTTTGTTACCACTGGCAAAATGGATGTGAAAAGTAAGAGTTGGGGAGAGAAATTACGGCCAGAGCTTACAGCTAGAAATCCCTTGTGCACCTGGCTTTGTTTATTCACCTTGCCTTAGATCCTGGAGGCCTTGGCTCACCCCATGAGGACAGAAGAGAGCTAGGTTAGTGCTTTACTCGACGCCGCAGAACTTTTGGGGCTCAAAAAGTATTTAACTTTCTTTCTTCTATTCATTCATTTATTCATTTAGCAAGTGTTTAGTGAGTGCCCATCATGGACTGGCATTATTGTAGGTTCAGAGGATAAGATATTGAGCAAAGGGAGAAACAGTTCCTGCCCTTTGGGACTCAATCTTGATTGGGGAGACATACTGTCAAAATATCACCTAAATACTTATAAATTGGCAATTTTTTTTTTTTTTTTTTTTTTGGCCGCACCACATGGCATGCGGGATCTTAGTTCCCTGACCAGGGATCAAGCCTGCACCCCCTGCAGTGGAAGGGCAGAGTCTTAACCACTGGGCCACCAGGGAAGTCCCTACATCGGCAACTTTTGATGACTATTGAGGAGAGGTTTCCTGGGTGTGTGCAGCTAGGGTGGGGGGTGAAATCCAGGCAGGTGGTGACTGAGTTGGGATTTTTAAAAGACTAGGAATTAACTGGGTAAGGAGAGGAGAGTAAAGTATTCCAGGCAGAGGAAACAGCATGTGCAAATGACCTGGGGCAGGAGAGAACTGCATTAAGTACCAAAGAGTGAGGGAGACTGGCTAGCTGTTCCCTAAACTCATTTCCTCTTATTTCTAGGAACTCAGAAGCTCAGAAGCTCTTGTATTACTGTGGTCACATGACGCAGAGCAGGGCCAAGACACAGGCTAGAAGGAGCGTGGGTCCTTGAATGACTGCATGGGGAGGAGTCTCCCCAGTGACCTGCACTGGCCTACGACATGAGTGAGTAATACACTTTAACTGGGTCAAACCACTGACATTTTGGAGCTATTTTTTACAGCAGTTAGCCAACCCTGACTAAAGTCAGTGCAGCTGGAGAGGGGGAGCATGGAGCAAGGCGAGACTAGAGATGTGAGCAGGTAATAAACCAGGCAGGGCCTCGTGGGGTCACATGACCCAAGTTCTGACTGCTGGAATGTGAGCAGACGTGGTGTGAGAAACTTCTGGGTCACGCCTTCAGAGGAAGGCAGTGAGATTGTCTCCATCATTGCCACTCCCTGCTGGCTGGAATGGGGACTTGGTGGTGCACCATCTTGACCGTGTAACGCTCTAAGGATGGCAAGACCACAGGGTAAAGGAGCCTGGCTCCCTAGATGACCTCACCAAGCACAACCTCTGTACCATTCCTGGACTGCTTCCGCTGGGACTGTTACATAAGAGAGAAACCAACTTCTATCTTGTTTAAGCCTCTGTGATTTTGGGTCCCTACCAAGCTTATATTCCATTAAGATGGGGGAAGACCTGGGAGAGGGCCAGGTTGAGAGGATGCGCTTTGAGTTTGGGACACATCTTGGAGATCATCTTGTCTCATCAGCATCCTCTCCTCCCTGAGTCTCCCCTAATCTGAAGACAGTTCAGCTTTCTCTCCGCCCTCTCCTTCTACCCCACGTCAGGACTATTCTTCCTTCTCTGCTTCTGCCTGTGGTCAGTGAGCACATCATGGCAGATACGGCTGCCTGGGAGGGAGAGAATGCCTGCGCAGAGAAGGAAAGTTCCAGTTTTTCTTTTATCTGGATACAAAACATGTGATGTCTACATAGTCACAGAATAATGAGAACAGCTGTGGGATTCTCAGTTCTTTCATGTTTCCGATAGCTGCATCCCTACCCCCCTGCCCCCACTGTGGGACGTTGGCATATTATTTTCCTTGTTACTCACGCTTTCACTGTGGCCCAATTCATTCAAGACTGTATGTGGTCACAGGCTCCCTCCTGGCCATTCAACCTTTGTTTTGCCAAGTGGCATTTAAATTTTTGACTTTATGGTTTAAATTTCAGGGTTAGATATATCCATTAGGAGTCAACTGGGTTGTAAGGAACAATGGAACTAAAACAAGAGCGGCTTCAGCAAATAGACGTTTGTTTCTTCTTTCATGTAATAGGAATTCCAGAGGTATTTAAGACAGGGCTGGCTGGATGGCTTCACAGAATCTCCAGGCATCCATTTTTCAGTGGCGTGTTGGTAACTCAGCTCTCTGAAAAAAGAAAAATCCAATTTGTAGTATTTTCCAATTTCCTCGGTGTAAACACCACCACCACAATTGATTTCAGGCTACCAATGTGTCATCATTGACTGTGGAGTTAGGAAGAGGTGTACACATGAGCTCTCGTGAGCTGGCACACGCTGGGTTCAGCACACCCCTCACTTGCCACCTGTCCTCCTCCACATGAGACGGTCGCCTCGTGATCCAATATGTCTGCTGGGTTCCAGCCATCACATTCCCATTCCTGCCAATAGGAGAGGATGCTCCCTCACCTTAAGGACATGTTCTGCACGTCACACATAACACTTCTCACAGTTTACTGCTAATGTAGTTTTCCTTTCCCCTTGGACATCGTGTGCCCAGTTAAAATTGAGGATTCCGTTATTATGGAGGGAGGAGAGTGTGGGTCTCTGAGGGTAATCTTTACCATAGTTGCCAACGAGATTGGGCTATTCTGCTGCAGCCAGATGATCATTTACCCTCCATGTCGGGTTAGGGAAGGGGCCTCAGGATGCCCGACCCTGCTTTTCTGACACACAGAGAGAATGAGAGGTGTGTGAGTCAGGTTATTCCTGTTAAACTCCGGCGTGGGGGAGTGTTTGGGACTCAAATCGATGCTTTCATTTCTGAGCCTTTGAGTTTTCCTAGTGGTGTGGTTTTAGCCTCTCATTCATTCACTCATTCATTCAACAAACACTCACTGAGCACATACTGTGTAACAGATACAGGTCTGGCTACCACGGAGCTGACAGTCTGATAGATGAGATAAATGTTAAATAATCACACCAATAAATATGTAATGACACAACGTGCTAAGTACTAGAAAGCAGAACAGTGCTATGGGCAAATTCAACCAGGGGACTGAATTTATAACAGGGGTGGTCAGGAGATCTCTTTGAGAAAATGTGCACAGTTTATTTTTAGTGGGGGAGGGACATCATAATGATTCTCAGCTATTCCAAAGGGCAAGGGGAATTGCAGCAGCCTTGGCCAGAGGACAGCTGGACTCTAGCTGGTGGCCAAGTGGTGGCTACAGTGTCACCTCTGAGACCCAGATAGACTAGAAGCCGCAGGAACCAGCTCCCTCCGTCACCACCCAGGCAGGAAATGACTAACTTCTCCTTTACAGTGGAGGGAAGTGGGAGGAGGGAGGTGGTAGGGCAGGATGCCTCAGATGGGAAAGGAGCTGGTTCCATATAAGGGGCTTCTGAGCAAATCTGGACCCTTGGATAGACCAGGGCAAGGACCCCAGAACTACCACAGAGTCAGTAATGTACACATATAGATGCTGGGGGATTTGTTATTTTTTTTTTAACAATTAGGAGTTTGAGTTGCACTGTCCGGTATAATAGCCACTAGCCACAGGTGGGTATATAAATTAAAATTAAAATTGATTAAAAATAAAGAAAATAAAAATTCAGTTCCTCAGTTACACTATCTCCATTTCAAGGGCTCAATAGCCGCTTTTGTTGAATAATATTGTAGTGGACATTGCAGATATAGACATTTCCATCACCATAGAGAGTTCTCTTGGACAGCGCTGGTCTAAGGCACAGGCCTTGGAATTGGGCAGACTTGAGTTGGCATCAAATGGGGCTGTGTGACCTTGGGCAAGTCACTTGCCCTCTCTGTGCCTCATTTGTATCTTATGTACATGAGCACAAAGACACCTCCCTGACATAGGACGTGAGGGGGCCCGTGAGAGAATGGGAATGGGGCTCCAGCTCTAGGGAGGGAGCAACGGGGCAGTGGAATGACTGGAAACAGGGATTTCAGAGCCAGGGAGCCTGGCTTGGAGGCCAGCCCCACCATGGTATGACCCTGGGGCAAGTCACTTAGCCTCTCTGAGACTCACCTTCTTTGTCTGTAAAGTGGGGGTCGTTCTCCTTTCCTCAGTGGGTGCAGTGAGGATGATACAACATATGAATCACATAAGGAATCTAGTGTAGTGGCTGGCACGTGGACAGCCCTCAACAGACGAGATTTGAACTCGGGTCTGCTACTGTTATTGCTAATCGTAATGATATGGCAGGTGCCTTTATGTTGACATGGTAGTGTGTCGCAGAAGCACTGAATGTTCCTCAAATGTTAGCCATATCTGCACATGAGTTTCGTTCATACTCGTTTCAAGCAGGTGAGTCTCAGAGCGGGTAAGTGACTTGCGTAGGGTGAGTGAGTACCCTCTGCCTGCCACCTGTCAGGATTCTCCAGTGAAAGAAAGTGTTTGATGTCATTTACAAATGTACCATGGATTTCTGGGGGTTGAGACCACTTTCCCCCACTTCTCTGCATTTGGAAGGTTTTTTCTCTTTGAAAAGGAGCAAAAATAAGCTGCATGTGTAGAAGCATATTTTGGGGTGTCTGCCCAGCTTACAAGGCAAAACCTCCCCACTTTTTACTGAGCACTGAGCCCTCACAAATGGGGATGATCCCCTGGACCTCTGATTGTACAAAACACCTCTGCTCCCCACTGCAGCCACAGTGCTGGGACCAAGGTTGACAACTGTCCCAAAGTAAGGTAATCAGATACCTTTTCCAGAGGTGTCAGAGATAAGGCAAAGGGATGCTGGCTAAGTTGGGCAGTTTCTTTGAACAGAGGTGTTGTGGATTTGCAAGCTATGGGATGGTGCCTTTCTCCACATGGATGGAGAAACATCGACGGCCCATCTACAGAGCGAGACAGAGAACTGTGAATTCCATGTTCCTGGAGAAGAGGATTACAAGGGCTGAGGGGTGGGAGGCTGGGAGAGGCAGCAAGCAACTATCCTGGTTCCAGTAGCTTTCCTGCTTTCTGACCATGGTGTCCTGCCATTTGTGGTAGATTGCAAGAACGGCCACAGATTCTTCCCCTCCCATCAAAAAGTGAGGTCATTTCCCCACCTATTGAATCTGAGCTGGTCGTGTGACTTGCTTTGGGCAATAGAATGTGACAGAAGTGACAATTTGCCAGTTCTTAACCTTGGCCCTAAGAGGCATTGCATCTTCTGCCCTCACCCTTGGAATCCTGCCTCTGTCATGAGCATGCTTGTGTCTGTTTGCTAGAGAATGAGAGATGACATGGAAGAGTCAGTTACATGGCTAGTTACCACAGCTGAGGCTATCCCAGTCCAGACAGCCCCTAGGTAACCTGCCAACCAACCGTAGATGCATAAGTGAGCCCAGCAGAGACCAGAAGAGCTGCCCAGCTGTGCCCAGCCCACATTGATAACCCATAGAATTGTAGCTAAATAAATCGCTGTTGTTTCAAGCCACTACGTTTTGGCAGGTAGTTTGTTACATAGCAAGTGCTGACTGATACACCCTTGGATTCCTGGAACTCTTCCTGGATCCGTATATTAAATCTTCCCTGTGTCTTTTTCTTGAGCTACTTCAGTGAGTTTCTTTTGGTTGCAGCACAAGAGTTTTAAGAAATCTGGACTGATTGTTTATGTGCTCCAAGGGATTTGGTGAGATGGGGAGATGGAGTGTTGGCAGCTGGCAAGAGGAGACAAAAGCAGTCCCTGGGGCTCTCAACAAGATGGGAACATCCCACAGAAAAATGACCAGAAAACCTGGAGGGAGGAGGTCTCAAATGGAGCTGCCAGGGCCTTCATCTTGTCCCCAGCCCCAGGATTCTCCCCTCCCCACACTCCTTCTTGGTATCACCTGTTGGACTGATAGGTGCCCACACTTCAGATGCTCATTTGTACTCCTTTGTTTTTTCTTTGCCACCCCACATATCCTGTCTTCTAATAGCAAAGAGTAGGGGGTTTTTTTGTTTTATTTTTGGCCATGCCATGCAGCTTGTGTGATCTTAGTTCCCCAACCAGGGATCCAACCTGGGCCCTCAGCAGTGAGAGCACAGAGTACTAACCACTGGACCGCTAGTGAGTTCCTGGTAATGCTTGTATTATTAAAAATGGTAGTATAACTTCTGCCCTCTCCTGTAGCTGTGTTTACGAGATTTCATGTTTTTGTGATTTATCTAAATTTGTTCCATTACTATGTAGTATTTCACTGTGGAACCCATTGTATGAAAATACAATGAATTTGACTGGAAAACAATTTGGGAGCAGTGATAAAAGCTGAAGATATACATATTCTATAACTGTGAAGTTCCACTACTAATTATATACTGGACAGAAATATACACATGTGTTCCACAAAATTTATCTTTTGTGTGTGTGTGTGTGTGTGTGTTATACGGGCCTCTCACTGTTGTGGCCTCTCCCGTTGTGGAGCACAGGCTCCAGACGCGCAGGCTCAGCAGCCATGGCTCACAGGCCTAGCCGCTCCGCGGCATGTGGGATCTTCCCGGACCGGGGCACGAACCCGTGTCCCCTGCATCGGCAGGTGGACTCTCAACCACTGTGCCACCAGGGAAGCCCCGCACAAAATTTATCTTTTGAAACTGGACATTGTAAAATAGCTGTTAGTATTTTTGAGTACCACATAAAAATTCATGATTAAGATCTGCTTGTAATAGCTCCTTTTGTCTAGATTCATTTATTTGTTTTTTAAATTTTTATTCAATTTATTTAAACTGAAAAAAAAAACCCAAAGCGGTTCACCCATTTCTTCTTTGTCAGCCACACCTACAGTGAAGAGAGAGAGATAAATATTAATAATAACAAAAACAATAATAATAATACATGTGGCTGACAGTCATTGAAGGCTCCCCACGTGCCAGGCATTGTTTAGAGTTCTTTACTCCCACCATCTCACGTAATCCACACACCTACCCTTTGAGGCAGGTATTATGTTACCGTTATCCTTGTTTTACTGATGGGCCACAGAGCAGTTAAACGAGTCACCCAAAGTCGTCCCACAGGCTAGCATATGGCAGAGCTGGGATGAACCTAAGGGACCTGGCTTCAGGGTCCATGGCCTTCACTGTAAACCACGGGGGTCTCTCTTGGCCCTTGATGGGTATCGTAGACGTGTGTGTAGGGTGCCTCCCAGCCCAGACCCCTCTTTCCTGAAGATTGCCCCTCTCCACTGGGGCAAGCCATGCTTGTCCTCATGACCTCATCTCCAAGGTCACAGCTGATTGGACAAGGCTGGTTCCTTCTGGATGATGTCAGCATTGGTCTGCCATAATAGGTATTGGCCAAGATGGCGGGGAGGACAGGAAGTGACCCCTCCTGCCGCTCACGGAGGGAGGGATTCCAGGGGGTCTGAGTGAGGATTTTTCACACCAGCCCGATTTCTCACCTTTCCCCTCTAAACACATGACTTTGGAGTTAGACCTGGGTTTGATTCAGGGTCAGCTCTTTGTCAGCGGCATGTCCTTTGGGAAAGTTGATGGATTTCTCTGAGATTTAGTTCTACTCGTGGGAAATGAGGACAAGAACAGCACCCATCCTGAGAGCCGTGACGTGAGGGCTCCTGGCACTTACTGAGGGCCCAGGAAATGAGAGCCACAGGGACGAAGACGATGGGGCTGCTTCAGCAGCAGCCTGGCCCTCCCCGACCCCTAGAAGGTTCCACACGGCACTCGTGGACAGGAGACCTGGCCCCAGTCCCTCCCAGCTGGTCCACAGCGCCTTTCCAAACCATTTCAGCATTCAGATTTCTCTTCCTTAGTACGTCAGCTGCGAAGGCTTGTATCGTTAATGTCGGAACAGAGGCAGTGTAGGTTAGGGGCTAGAACTGAGTGAGGCAGTATTCTGGGTTCGAATCCTTCTTCAGCTGTGCGGTCTGGGGCACAGTTCTCTCTCAGCCTTCGTTTCCTCTTCGACAAAAAGGAAGGGATGAAGAAGCTCTGCCTTTGCCCTCATTGTGGCAAAGACACACCTCCAGAACCTCTCCTGTCTCTTTGCTCCCCTGGGGCCGCTTTGGGAACTGACGAGTTGGATGGGCACGTCAGGGGTCAATGGCATCCTCTCCGAATGAGCTTTAAGCTCCTTGGGATGAGGCAGTTGGCTTGGCTTCGGTCTTGCTGCGGAATGAGCTCTGCGCCTTGTGGGGGCCGACTGGATGGGAAGGAGGGAAGGCAGGTACCTTAGCTTCCAGATTATGGTGAAGACCGCGCTTCCAACCAGTACCACAGGTGCGGCCGCAATGAGGGCAAAGGCAGAGCTTCCTGACAGGGAGAGGGTAGGGTTCGGCTTGATGGGCACAGGGTCTGTGGGATCCACGACGGCTTCTGGGAACCAAGAAGGGGACAGACTGGAGGAGACACCCTCCCTGCATACCCCCCACTCCCACCATTCCACCTCCTCCCCGTCCTCCGGGTCTCCACCCCAGCTTCATCCCCGCTCTCCTGTCCCAGTCCCTCCCCGACCCATCTTCCCACCACACAGAAGCCAGAGGGGTCTTTTTAAAGTTCACACTTGACCCTATTCCTCCCCTGCTCAGAACCTTGCCGTGGCTCCCCAGGACTTCGCCTTGGCCTTCAAGGCCCTGCCACCTGGCCAGTCTCATCTCTCTCCACCCCCTACCTTTATAACCAAGCCCGGTTGGAGTCTACTCAATTTTCTAAGCTCACTCCCCTCTCTCTCCTACTTCCAGGCCTTTGTCTATGCCCCTGGAATGCCATTTGTGCCATTTTCTCTCCCTTGGCCTGGACAATTCCTATGTATCCTAGTATCAGCTCAGATGCCCCCTCTTCCAGGAAGCCCGCCCTGATCCCCTTGCTGGGTTAGGCACCTCCTTGGGTCTCACAGCCCTCTGAGCTCCCCCACCCCAGCCCTGCCCACTCTGGTCATTACTGTTTGTGGACAGGTCTGTCCCTTACTGGACTGGGAGTCCTGTGAGGGCAGGGCCAGGACTGTCTCTGTCACCAGATGCCCTCAGCACTGCCCAGCATGGGCCAGTCACAATAGGTGCTCAATATACATTTCCTGAACAGTTGATGAGTGAGGAAACGGGGTCTTGGAAGTATTGTCATTCTCAATGAATGTGTCAGGGTCAACAGGTGCTCCAAGATTTACATTTTTTACCCTTTTTTTCTCCCAGGAAATCACCTCAGAACCAAATCCTGAAGCTCCCACTGAACCCTGGCTGGGGAGAGAGACAGGTCTCAGGAACGTAGCCAAGCCAGGCTTTCCATTATCCCTGCCCTTTCCATGCTCTGGACCTTTGCTCATGTGATCCCCGCGGCCTACATGCCTCCCTGCTTCTCCACTGGCAGCTTCTCTGTCTCTTTCCAGCTCACTCCACAAACAGAAATACTAAAAATAATGTGCACGGTAACTGCTGCTATTCTTAAAGCACCTGCTAACTGGTGTTCTGCTAGCCTCACACATACACCATTTCAGTTCCTTATAGCAATCTGGCGGAGGTCTACACGATCACTCTGATTATACACAGGAGGAAACTGAGGCTCAGAGAAGGGACGTCACTTGTCCTAAGTCACCCAGCCAGGAAGGCACAGGGACAGGAATTGAACCCCATTTTGACGGGCTCCCAAACCCCTTTTCTAATCCCAGTTAACTGACTGTTCTTGTTACTGCCTCCTGAGCCTCCGTGACAGGCACAAAATTGATAATAATATGGATAATACTAATCATGACAATGATACTAGTTCATGTTTATTGATCACTCACTAGTGGTGCAGAGTGCTAGGCACTCTTATTTTAAGCTGTTCACCGGCTTATCGCATCGAATGCTCACAGCCACACTTTGGGGTGGGCACTATTATTTTCCCAATTTTATAGATGAGGAAACTGAGGCACAGAGAAGTCAAGGCACTGGTCCAAAATCACACAGCCAGGAAGTGGTGGAGCCAAAATTCAAATTCCAAAACCCAGGCTTGGAACCACTCATTATATTATCACCTTAATTTTTTCTCCGGCATGTGCTGAGACTCAGAGGCGAAGAGCCTTCCCAGATTCACACAGCCAGCAGGTGGTTGGAGCCGGGACCCAGGCAGCTGGCTCCAGATCCTGCCCTGAGCTTTCATTAGAGTTTATGTCTTTGGCCTGCAGCCTCTCATCTGTAAAATGGGCTAGTAATCCCCACTCTGCCAGGAGGATGAAAGAATGAGATACCATCTTGGCTATAAAAGGTATCAGAGGGGGCTGAGCATAGAATGTGGCTCAGTGGAATCAGGAAAGCCGGCCACTGACCAGCAAGGGTACAGGGTCCGGGGTGAGGGTGGGGTACTCACGTGGCAGTGTGATAGTCACAGGCTGGGAGACATACATTCCCTGGCTATCCTCGGCCAAGCGTACGTAGGTGCCCAGGTCCTCCAAGGACAACCTCTGGATAATCAGCCTCTCCCCGATCCCACGAGGATGCCCATTGAAGGTCCGTCATAGCACAGGTTCAGGTTCGATGGAAGCCACCCACTGCAGGATCACTGAGTAGTTGAGTTCGCTCCGGAGGATACCCCGGAATGTCAGCGGCAGCACCCCATCAGAGTTGGCTGTGCAAACAGGGAGCAAGATCACATGGGTGGAGACCACTCAGAGAGGCTGAGCACGTCTTCTGTTCACCACAGAGGCATTCATTCATTCATTCATCCACTCATTCATTCACCAGCGAATGTGTTTGGAGCGCCTGGTCTGTGCCCAGACGCTGGATGTAGCAGAGCTGTTGATACCCTCACCCTCAGCCCTTTCAACTGCCAACACTGTATCTGTTGCTTCAGGGCTTTTGCTAGCTGCCAGAGCCTGCTCTGACCATGGAGGCAACAGGCCAGAGTGCTGGAGGGTGGGCACACGGCGGGGCAGCCTTCCACAGCGACTGACGCGGGCTGGTATGTAAATACCCCAGCTCCCCTGCCCTCAGCTGGGCCAGGATAAAAGCCAAGGAGCTAGGAGGAGCTGTTGGGTTCTGGATCATTTTGCAGGCAGAGCCCATAGGACTTGCCGATGGATTGGATGCGGGTGGGAGAGAGTGAGGGGTCAAGGGGACCTCCAAGGCTTGGGGCCTCAGCCACTGGCTGCTGGGAGGGCTCCTTACAGAGCACATATATAATCCTCACCATAGTTCTCTTTTTGTGTTTTTTTTTTCTTTTTTTTCTTAGGTGAAGGACTCTGAGGTCTGGGGGTGCTTAGGGCCAGGCCTCATGGTCAGAGAGAGAGGCATAGCTGGGATTTGAATCTGATGTCGTGGTGAGTGCTGGGGACCACCACACGGAGATGATTTCCAACTTCCATGCAACATGAAAAGGGAAAAAAACTTCAGTCCAACCAGAGAGCTCACAGAAGGCTTCCTGGAGGAGGTGGTGCCTGAGCTAAGCCTTGCAGGAGGACAAAGAGCCCACCAGGTGTGGAAACAAGAATCAATATGTAACAGCCACCTAGACTGGGCTCTTACTACGAGCCAAGCACCATTCTAAACACATGTTGACGATAGCTTGTTATCTTACTGGCTTGTTATATTGCAAATGAGACCCATGCTTGGGTGAAGTCATTTAGTAGGGTGTAACCAGCATTTAAAACATGAAATGAAATATAATAGAAAATATCAGAGTGCATTACTCATAGCAATAATTGTTATTTTATGACACTTGTCTTTCAGTGACTGGTGGTGTGTGGATATACGGACATACTGGGTCATGATATGAAATGCAGTTCTTACTGTGGGTCATGATTTTAAAAGCTCAGAAGCCACTGGATTTACTCATTTAATCCTCACAACAACGCTATGAGGTAGGTCTTATTGTTATCCCCCTTTTAATGGGAAAACGAAAGCTCAAAGAGGTCAAGTCCCCTGAAAAACTCATGGCGAACGTTTGCTTACTCCGTGCCAGGCACTGTTCTAGGCGCTTGGCGCGAACAGCTCATTTGTTGTTCACAGCACTCCTACGAGGGAGGGTCTACAGTGACTCCATTTACAGAGGAGGACGCTGAAACACACAAATGGGAAGTCACTTTGCAAAGGCACGTGGCTAGTAAGCGAAGGAGCAGGGATTTGAATGCAGGCGGTTCCGGTTTCAGAGCCTGCACAAGCACCAGGCAGAGAACGGCACAGGCACAGGTGTGGAGGTGGGCTTTTAGAAGACCTGGCCTTCAAATCACAGATATGTAGACTGATGGACCTCAGCAGCCCTTACATGTCCTGGTGGAGGTAAAAAAAAATCCCGGTGCAGAAGCGGGGTTCCTAGCCGCCTCTCTCCACCTTTGCTTGTACCTGAGAGATGTCGCAGGGCTAGAGAGGCAGCGTGGAAGGAGATGAGCTCCTGGATCACAGAGAGGGGTGCGAATCCTAGCTTGGCCCTTTGCTTCGACGTGACCACAGGCTGTGGATGTCACCTCTCCAAGCCTCAGTCTCCCCACTTGTGCAAGGGGGGTGGCGCTTAGAGCATCTTGTTTCTCGTGCTGTTGTGGAATCCCCCAGCGTTTGGTCCATAGGGAGGGCTCAGTAAATTGGAGCCACTCACTCATGCTTCCCGTGCTTACGCCGGCTGGTCTCTCTGCACGAGCACTTTCCCCAACTCTTCCCCTGGCACGCTCCCACCCAGGCTTCAGGTCCCAGCTCAGATATCCCCGCCTTTGGCATCTCCCTCCATCTTTTCTGCCCTTCTTCCTTTAGTCACAGAATCCTACATTTTATCTAGGTATATCGTTGCCCAGGATAAAGCCTACGTTTTCAGCTTCTCTTATAGCTAAGTATGACCATGTGACTAGTTCCCAGCCAATGGGATGTGAGCAACCTCTGTGTTGGGCCATAAGAGGAAGGCATCCTCCCTCCCCTTCTCCTCTCCTGTTATGTTGGCTGGAATGCAAACGTGATGGGAGCTCTCTTGGGTCCCCCAGGCAGGATAGAACCTAGTGAGGACAGAACAATTAGAAGGAGCCTGGGTCCCGCCACCCTGAAGCCACCGCATCATCCCTACACTGTTCATGCCAGACAACTATGTGAGAGAGATAAATTTCTATCTTATTTAAGACACTGTTGTTTTGGGTCTTTATTAGCACACCAGAATCTGAACCCTAACTATTATAGGACTGAACTGTGCTCCTACCCTCCCCGCCCCCACCACTCCAAATTCATATGAAGTGCTAACGCCCAGTACCTCAGAATGGGACTGTATTTGGTGACAGGGCCTTTAATGGGGCGGTGAGGGTGGGCCCTAATACAATCTGACTGATGTCCTTATAAGAAGAGAGACTAGGACACACAGGGAGACACCAGGGGTGCACACAAAGAAGGAAGGTCATGTGAGGACACAGTGAGAAGGCAGCCATCTGCAAGCCAAGGAGAGAGGCCTCAGAAGAAACCACCCCTGCCCACACCTTGATCTTGGACTTCCAGCCTCCAGAACTGTGAGAAATAGATTTCTGTTTTTTAAGCCTCCCAGCATGTGGTATTTTGGAGCGGCAGCCCTAGTAGATTAATACGTCTCTAAACTACCTTCTAAGGACAATGGCTCTGGTTAACCCCAGGGCTTGTTTTTTCTGGTTCAGGTGTGAAAGTGCAAGTCCAGAGCTGAATAGCTCATAAGAACAGAGGTGAGGGCTTCCCTGGTGGCGCAGTGGTTGAGAGTCCGCCTGCCGATGCAGGGGACGCGGGTTCGTGCCCCGGTCCGGGAGGATCCCACATGCCGCGGAGCGGCTGGGCCCGTGAGCCATGGCCGCTGAGCCTGCGCGTCCGGAGCCTGTGCTCCGCAACGGGAGAGGCCCGCGTCCTGCAAAAAAACCCCGAAAAAGCAAACAAAAAAACCAGAGGTGAGTTCTGAAGGCTACCACCAGAGACCCTTGGCCTTCCCCAAGTGATAATGAACAAATATTTAATGAATATCTGTTGGAAAGTGTGATAGATGACAAAGAAATAGCCAGGAGACTTTGCAACTTTTCTCACCAAGAGGCCGAGCCTATTTCCCTCCTGTTGGAGCAAAGCTGGTCATGTGACTCGCTTTGGCCAATAAAAACGTGGCAGAAGCGATGGCATGCGCGTTCTGAGCCGGGACCTCGGGAGGCCTTGAAGCTTCTGCTCTTGTTTCTCATCCTTTGCTGAGTGAACAAGCCTAGGCTATCCTGCTGCAGGATGAGAAGCCTCGTGGCCCAATTACCCCCACTACGCCAGCTGCCAGCCAGGCCACTGCCAGACATGGGAAGGAGGCCATCCTGGACCAGTGCCTACGCAATCCCTTCCCCCAACTGGCTGCAGAAACGTAAGGGAGCCCGACTAAAATTAGCTGAGACCAAAAGAACTGTTCAGCAGAATCCTGAGCTGAAAATACAGTTGCTATTTTAAGTTCTGGGGTGGTTTGTTAGGGAGGATTGGTGACAGAATGGGTCCCGATGGGCACTGCTGACTGAGAACCGGGTGCCTCCCGCCATGGGGCCCCGCTCACCATGGACCTGTATCTGCGCCATCACACTCCTGCGTCCCCTGCTGCTTTCCAGCACCACGGTGTAGCTGCCTGCATCTCGAGTTGTCACATCTCTGACGACCAGGCTGCCTTGGGTATCCAGCGTCTCCCGGCCAGTGTGGCCGGGCACTGGGAGGCCCTCAGGGGAGAAGATCATGGCTTCTGGCTGGGCCTCGTGCCCTCGGAACCAAGAAGTAGACAGAACCCCATCGAGGCTTCTGGGGACTGGCAGGTGGGCATCAGCTCCTTCGGTCGAGGGGTCCAGAGACCCAGAAGAGGGCAGCTCCGAGGAGGCAGAGCAGGTGAAGAATGCCAGCAGGCTGCCTTGGAGGGGGTGGGAGGGAGAAGAGAGAGCAGGAAGCCATGGGATCAAAGGCAAGATGGTGTCCCAGCAAGTAACCCTTCCTGTGCTGGTGAGAATGAGGGCCATCAGAGTTGATGACGACGACGGTGATAATAATAATAATAATAAAGAAGTAAAAAGGAGCATTCCTTAAGAACCTCCTACAAGCCAGACACTGTCTAAAATGTTGAACATATATTATCTTACTTATTCCTACTTCGGCCCCGCAAGGCACTTATTATGCTGGATGTCACGCAGATTCGCCCTCCATCTTGCTCTGCTCTGCTCCCCAAAAGGCTGACTTCCCTGAGCTGCATCTCTGGGGATCCCTCGCCTTTTGTTTCTGGTTGGCTTCTGCCAATGGGAGCATTGGTGGAAGACAGGAGGGCTGAAGGGAGTGACCTTGAGGTAACTGGTCCCACAGCTCCCTCCCTGCTGCGTCAGCACTGGTTCAGTAGGTCCCTCTATTAGAGATCCTATTGGGTGACCCTCTCCATCCACCACTCTTTTGGGGTTTGGGGGTCTGCTGTTCCTTTTACAGCTTCTAGCCCAGGGGAGGTAATAGCTTCCTGCTCTTGCTAGCCCCTGGGTGCTGCAAAATCCCATGTCAGTTTACCTATACCCTGCCTAGTCCCCCTATTAAACTCTCCTCATTACTCCTTTTGAGTGGACCATCTGTGTCTTGCCTCACCTCTGACTGATACAGCTATTATACCCCTATCAGAGATGAGGAAATGGAGGTTCAGAGAATTTAAGATGTTCTTTCAGAATTTCATAAGTGATAAACATTTGAGTTGTGATCCATGCCCAGGCAGCTGAAATTCGTAGCCACTAAACGATACTGTCCAGTGTATCCCCCATCCCTGTTTCTCTCATTTCCCCTAATTTTCCATATTGCATAGAGCATGGAGGCAAACCCTTGGAGTCTGGCTCCAGACCCTATGCACTTGCCCACCCCATTCTTCTGCCTCTCACTAGAATGATGACTATTGCAGTAAGAACATGAACTCCAGTCATAAAAGGCTGAAAATTTTGACATAATAATAAAAAGAAACTTTTGCAAAGTTAACAAAAAAAACAACCCACAAAGTCAAAAGGACAATGACATACTACGAAAAATAATCTGCAACTGATATCACAGATGAAGAGCCCATTTCACTACCATATATAGAGCTCCTAGGTATCGATAAGAAAAGTATTGGGCTTCCCTGGTGGCGCAGTGGTTGAGAGTCCGCCTGCCGATGCAGGGGACGTGGGTTCGTGCCCCGGTCCGGGAAGATGCTAGATGCCGCGGAGCAGCTGGGCCCGTGAGCCATGGCCGCTGAGCCTGCGCGTCCGGAGTCTGTGCTCCGCAACGGGAGAGGCCACACCAGTGAGAGGCCCGCGTACCGCAAAAAAAAAAAAAAATAGTGGTTATCTGTATGCGGGAGGTGGGGGCGAGGGAAGGTACATGGGGAACTGGGTGGGTGGGGAAGGACAGAGACTTCACTCAAGGCCTTCTTATATATCATTGCGACTTGAACCATGGGAATGTATAACCCATTCAAAAATTAAATAAAATCTGAATAAATAAGAGAGTATAAACTAGGCTCTTAATCGTTTTGCACACACAAATGCACACACACCCCAGATGGCAGGCTCCAGAACTGGATTGCCGGCACGCACGTCCCAGAACTTACTAGCTCTGGTGACTTTGGGAAAGTTAGTTAACCTCTCTGAGCCTCAGTTTCCTTATCTATAAAATGAGAATAATAATGTCTCTAAAGATTTTCAGTGGGGATGATCCCCCCCACCCCAGTCCACCCCCCTGCCAGGGGACACTGACAATGTCTGGAAATCTTTTTGGTTGTCACGACTTGGGAGGGTGTGCTGTTGGCATCTGGTGGGTAGAGGCCACGGATACGGCTAAACATCCTGCAGTGCACAGGACGGGCCCGCACAACAAGGCATCATCGGGTCCAAAATGTCAGTAGTGCCGATGTTCAGAAGCCCCGATCTAGTGCTTGGAAAGTGCTTAGACTAATGCACTAACAAAGTGACTGCCAGATCAATGCTGGACATTCATTATAATTTTCATCATTATTGTCATTCTTGCCTCCACACTTGCAAGTACCGTAAATGTGCCTTTTAAGATAAAAAACACATGATAAGTTGTTACATTTTAAGGATCAGAAATACCCACTTACAGAACAAATGTGAAACCTCAGGTCTCTTCTGGGTAAATGAAGGAGAAGCCGTGGCCAGAGAGAACATCTTCCAGGGCAGGCGGCATCATCAGGTACAAACGTGATATGCCCAGGGAGGGAGGGAGGGTGTGTGTGTGTGTGTGTGTGTGTGTGTGTGTGTGTGTGTGTGTGTGTGTGTCCTTCTCAACAGCTCAGAAGTTGGCACTGTTTTCCAGGCAGGGAAACTGAGGCACAGCAAGCATGAGTCTCAGAGCCAAGGTCATAAGTGGAGAGTTAGGAGTCATCTCACCACAGGGTCTTCTGGCAGGCTCACTGCCCACCTCCCACCTCCACTGATTTTTCTCTCTGAGTCGGCAGCTGGTGTGACCTTTCTACTCCCCCTGCTCATAAACCTTCCATGGCTCCCCAGTGCCCTCAGGACATAGTGCAGACTCCTTCACCTGTCACTCTTGCTACATCTCTGCGCTCCGTTTTCCACTCTTCCCTCATCCTCTGCATCAGTCCGACTGAACGCCGTGCAGTTGCTCTAGCCTCCAGGCCCCTGCCTGTGCTGTTCTCCCTACCTAGAATGCTGTTCCGCACCAACTCTTTATCAAGCTGTGATTCAAGTTTTGGCTCAGGCATCCCGCCTTCTGAAATCTTCCCTGACCCTCAGGTGCGCTTGGTAATAGATACTATTATACAGTGTTTGGGCAGGGACCTTAATTGACTTGATGGGGCAATGGAAGCTCTTGTCAAAGTGACAGGAATAAAGTGTTATACCCAAGAAGCTGCTCAAGGTTTTGCTTTTCTATCTTGATAGAAAGATTTGTTGTCTTACGGTTTTATGAAACAAAGAGCACAGGGATGCAATTTGCATAGCTGACGTCATATCTTTCCGAGCTCCTATTTCGATTTTGACGGCTTTGAAAGGTCCTCCCCTGACCACCACCTTCCTAGCTTCAGACCTGAGCCCTTTCCTCTGGGTCTCCCTCCCCCAACCCATTCCTGCCCCACCCATTCTGGGTCATCACTGTCTGGGGACGGGTCTGTCTTCTCTCTGGACTGTGAGCCCCAGGAGGGCAGGGCTGCTGTGTCCCCAGCTGTGTCCCCAGCACAGGCTGGGCCCTGAGTAGGCATTAGGGGTGTTTGTTGAATACATGATGGAAGGGGAAGATCCCAGGTCACGCAGTCCGTGTTCTGTTATCAAGTTCTGACTCTTGACACCGCTGCAGGTGCCTGGTGATTCAGGGAGTGTCCTCAAGGCATCGGAAGAAGAAAACCCCACATCTTAGCAATCCTTACTCCAGCTGATGTAAAATCATGGTTTCATTCATAGACTCCGAGGCCGCTGGACCTGGGTTCATAACCCTGACTCGGCTGCTCTTTCTTCAGGGCCCTGAGCCTCAGTTTTCCCACTCATCAAGGAGGGTGGTTGATGGTAACCAACTGAGTGCCTGAGATTCAATGAGATTATGAATTTTCAGGGCTCAGGACAGTCCAACTTAGGTATTAAATACATATAATACCTAAATATCATATATACCTTATATATAAGATTTATATACTATAATAATATATATATATAATACCTATAAAATATATATATATAAATATACTATAATAATACCATATATATACCTATAAATACTATACTATATATACAATATATACCATAATAATACCTTATATATAATACCTGTAAAATATATATATATGGAATTTCAGAGCTGGAACCATAGAGATGGTTCCAGAACTCTTACTTGCCAGGAGCGTGGCTACTTTATTTCATCTCTAATCTTCAATCAAATGAGAAAAAGTCTCTATTCAATTTTTCCCCGTTTGAGCCCAGGACACTCCCTGAATCACTATGTATAAATATAAGTATAAATATAAATACACCACAATGTCACACTTGACTCTCCCATTGTCTCAAAATCTCCCCAGAGGTTCCAGAGGCTGAGAATAAACTAACAGATGCTAAGAGCTCCCCGTTCCCAACTAAGGTCTAGCTAACAGGGGTTACCCGTCACCAGTTCTGCCTGCACCAGCTGCTCTGCCACCGCCAGGCCTTGGGAAGGGAGGCCGAGAGCTCATGGAGAGGAGGGGATGGCACAGAGTGAGGCTTCCTGGGGGAGAGCTGAGGATGAACTGGGGGTGCCCCCTGGGGCTGGGGGCTTTCCTCCACCTCCTGCCAAGTCAGGGAGGCCCCAAGGAAACCTCTTGGAGAGCTGGAGATGTGTGCTCCGGAGTCTGTGGGAACTTAGACCTCAAAGTCTCCAGGTGAGGGATGGAGGGGGAGTGGGCTGGGTGGAAATGGCCCACGCCTCCAGCGTTTGGTGGGATAACAAAGATGTTCACGAGTTTTCCTTGAGCCAGTGTGGATGCCTCTGAAGGGAGCCGGCTGGAGGCTGTCCTGGCAAAGAGCCCCATGGGAAACGACCTGCTGGGTGGATTCCCCACCCAGAAAGATCTAACCATCATGCCTCAGCCACACAGAAGGCCATGTCCCCACCTTACAACTACAGCAGCCAAGTTGAAACTTTCCTGCCCCTTCCTTGCTTTCCTCTCCCCTGCGCATGGCCTTTGGGGGTGGGGTGGGCACAGGCCTCAGCTCTGTGTGGGGAGAAAGGACCCACAGAGAGAAATAAGAACGAGGCCCACCGCTTGCCACCATGTCTCCGCTGCAGTCTGACCCACGCCAGAGCTGGAGAGGAGGTGAAGCCTTAAACTGTGGGTGGGGTTTTGAAATGACACAGAACTGGACTTTTTAAGACCTGGAAAAACAGGCAATTCATTTATTCTCTGAGAGGCAGATGTGTGTGGTCTCTGGAAAGTGTGGTCTTGGTGGCCAGACCATCTGGGTTCGAGTCCTCCTTCTGTTACTTTCAGTCTGTGTGGCCTGGGGAGGACCCATAACCTCTCTGTGTCTAAGTTTCACTCTATGAAATGGGGATCAGATAGCTCTTGCCTCATGGGGTTAAGAATTAAATGTTACTATAAGAAAGCCACTTAGAACAGGCTGACATGTAGAAGTACTCAGTCACAATGACCTCTTTATATTATGATTGTTATTTTATTATTGTTGTTCTTATTATTTTAAAATTATTATTAGATGTGAACAGCTAGGGTGAGGCACGGTGCTCTGGTGGAAAGGGACTGGGATGGGGTCCTGAATTCTGATTTTGCCTTTGTCAGTCACGTGCTCTTGAGCGAATGACCCCACCCCTATTTGAGCCTCACTTTCCTCCTTTGTAGAAGGGATCAATTGCACGGCCTCTTGGGGATTTCAAGAGCTCCTGTGCGTCGGGCACCCGTGCTGCAAGGGCTTTAAACTGACCAGAGTCAGAGCTCAGAGTGGGGGCGTCTCTGATTTGAATAAAGGCTCTCCCCGGGGATATCCCCTCTTTGTCTCCAACCCGTGGGTGCAGCCCCTGTCTCTCACGCACCTGTTAGAAGCATCCTTCTCCAGGCGGGGCTGTGGCCGGAGCCGGCGGCGCCGAGAGGACACCTCATACCGTTTTCCGTCCTGCGGTGGCTCAGGGGAAGTCGCCCTGTCGGGAGTGGGGTCCCCTAGAGCGCACAGTCCAGTACGCAGCCTTGGCCCCGCCCCCGCACTGGCCCCGCCCATTCCCGGCCCAATCTCCGCCTCCCCAGGTCTCGGGCTCCAGCTGTGGGCTGGGAAGTCACCGCCAGGTGTGCACTCTTCTCTAGCACTGGGTTGGTGGCAGTGTGGGTGGGGAGCAGGCTGGGGCGGGGTCCCTGGAGAAGGGGCTCTCCTCTCTGCCTCCTCCTCCCAGCCCCTGCAGGCCGGGAGAATGGTGAAGATGGAGAGTGGGGCAGAAGTGTCCTGCCCCTGTAACCCCACATCAGAGGCAACGACCGGCCAAAGGTCATCAGGTAGGCGGTGTCTGGGCCTCATGCTGGCCTCCCGGCTTTGCTCCAGACTTGGTAACTATTGGCTCCGAGCCTCTGTAAAATGGGGGTGTTAATAATAGTGCCTACCCCAGGGGCAGAGGGGCCCACGGACATCAGGTACCCAGCAGAGTGTCTGGAATATCGTAGGTGCCCAATGAATGGCCGCAGCTATTACGATAATGCTAATTATTATTAATATTGGTATCTAGGATGTCCTGGAGTCATGATCAGAAGCCCCTTCTCAGAGCCTTGCTCATACTGTATCCTGAATTTTGGATTCTGGAAGGATAAGACACAAAAGCTTCTTTCTCTCATCCTTTTTACCGTCCAGGCCCATTCTTTCCTTCTTAAGTTAATAATAATACTGTCCAAATAATAGCTAATATTTACTGAACACCTGTTGTGCCCTAGGCCCTAGCTATTGCGTCTTACAGCTGTTGTCTGACAGCTGTAAGACAGGCCCTAGCTATTGCGTCTTACAGCTGTTGTCTGATTGAATCCTCATTGTAACCTTGAGGGGTTGGTATGAGCATCCTCATTTTCCAGCAGTGCACAGAGGCTAAGTAATTCACCTAATGTCACAGAGCTATTCACAATGACTTTTGTCAGTTCTTGGAGCGGGTCACCTCAGGGCCTTAGCACTGCTACTCCCTCTTGGAGACTTTCACAGATCATCTCATGGCTGACTGCATCTCATTATTCCCGTCTCAAATCAAATATCAACTCTCCACAAAGGCCTTCCCTAATACCTACTGCATATCAGGCCCCTAGCTTCTTGCTAGCAAGACACACTGCTTTCTTTTCTTTTCAGTATTTACTGCTATCTGAAATGACTTATTTCTTTGTCCGCTTGTTTATTATTTGTCTCTTATCCCCCACATCCACCTCCCTAGCTAGAATGTCAGATCCAGGAGGGTAGGGATTTTGTTTGGCTCATGACGGTTTTCTCAGGGTCTAGAACGGTACCTGGCACATCATGAGTGCCCAATGAATTTCCTTTAGCAAATGCATGAAAAAATGAGTGAGTGAGTGAGTACAATGAGAGTGTTGGAATTTGAATTCAGATCTGACTCAGAAGTTCATGCTTTTCTCTCCCAGACATGTCCAGGTTCTACCTCACCCTGGGGCAAAGTCTCCCCCGTGAGTCTCTAAAAGTAGTCATTATCAAGTGACGTGGTTATGTCTGTATTAATATTAGCCATACTGACTCTTCTATGATTTTTCTGAAGGCCTCTGCTAGACCAACTAGCCAGGCCAGGGGACCACTGATGGGTAATAAACAAGTATTTGCAACATGATTAATAACCATCTGTGGATGAGGACCCTGTGGTTTCTGCTCCACCAGTACTCACTCTCTTTTATCCGGGTAACAGCACCTGAAGCTTGTGTTTTTTTTTTTTTTTTTTGCGGTACGCGGGCCTCTCACTGTTGCGGCCTCTCCCGTTGCGGAGCAACAGGCTCCGGACGCGCAGGCTCAGCAGCCATGGCTCACGGGCCCAGCCGCTCCGCGGCATGTGGGATCTTCCCGGACCGGGGCATGAACCCGTGTCTCCTGCATCGGCAGGCGGACTCTCAACCACTGCGCCACCAGGGAAGCCCTCAACTCAGTTTTTAAACAGTAACATTCACAAAATTTTATACTTATATGCCAATTACATGAATGCAGATGAAAATAAAAACATAATGATGAAAATAAAACGTGTCCACATAACTGTGTAAATTTTTCGTGTGTCACAAAAAGAACACGAGCCCGTTTGTTGCATAACCATGGGAAGATACTTAATACTACTGAACTGTACCTTAAAAATGGTTAAGATGGTAAATTTTGTATCATGAGGGTTTTTTTAAATCACAATTAAATTTTTTTAAATTGTTTTTTAAAAAACAGAAGAAGGCCAGGAACAGTCATGTACGTAGCTTGCCTTTACAGTCTAAAACAAACCCTTGCTTATATTCCAAGAAATAGCTAAATTATGTAGAAATCATAACAAACCATCATCGAGTCCATAGTTAACTTGGGGAAGGGATTGACTGCTTAAGTAGGAAGAAAGGATGCAAATGGCAGATGGAATATCCAATAAGTCACTTCTCTTTCATTAGGGTCAAATAGCTTAGTCTAGGGCTTCCCTGGTGGCGCAGTGGTTGAGAGTCCGCCTGCCGATGCAGGGGACACGGGTTCGTGCCCCGGTCCGGGAAGATCCCACGTGCCGCGGAGCGGCTGTGCCCGTGAGCCATGGCCGCTGAGCCTGCGCGTCCGGAGCCTGTGCTCCGCAACGGGAGAGGCCACAACAGTGAGAGGCCCGCGTACCAAAAAAAAAAACCAAAAAAAAAAAATAGCTTAGTCTACCGTCACTAGTGATGTCATGTGAGTACTATGTAGCTCCTAATATGATGTGATAAGAAGGGTACTTCACCTCTATGGTATTTCTTGCCCCGCCTCCGCCCCAACAAACCCATAACTCCAGTCTGAGAAAAACTCAGACAAACCCAAATTGAGGGACATGCTACAAAATATCTGACCAGTATTCCTCAAAACTATGACAGCCGTGAAAAACAAGGTAAGACTAAGAAACTGTCACAAAGGAGATTCAGGAGTCATGAAAATGACATGTGTTATGGTATCTTGAGTGCATCCTGAAACAGTAGAAGGATGTTAGTGGAAATATTGGTGAAATTAGAATAAAGTCGAGAGTTTAATTTAAAAAATACACGAGTCCCACTTAGAGGAAATAATCGTGGCATGACAATTGCTAACATTTACAGAGAACTCAACTCTGAGTGGGGCACTGCTCTAAACACTTTACAAATATTAGTTCATTCATCCTTTCAACAGCCCTCTGAGGGGTGTGCTGCCATTTTCCTATTACAAAGGAGGAAACAGAGGCACAGAGAGGGTAAGTGTCTTACCCAAGGCTACACAGCTGGTGGATGGCTGGGTAGATCCAGCTGCCAGATTCTGGAGTCTGTGATCTTAAACATTATACACAACAATCTTTTAAAGTCATCTGCGGGGACTTCCCTGATGGTCCAGTGGCTAAGAATCTGCCTTCCAATGCAGGGGACTAGGGTTCAATCCCTGGTCGGGGAACTAAGATCCCACATGCCATGGGGCAACTAAACCTGTGTACCACAACTAGAGAGCCCTGTGTGTCGCAAGGAAAGATCCTGTGTGCCGCAAATAAGACCCGACGCAGCCAAAAATAAATAATAAACAAAGAAATAAATATTAAAAGAAATAAAGTCATTTGGGAAACTAACACATTGTAAATCAACTATACTCCAATAAAATTTAAAAAAATAAAGTCACTTGGGCCTTCTAACAGCCTTATTATTGTTTTCATCTTTTCATCTGAGAAAACAGAGACACATGGATGAGGTTGAATAAATTGTTCAAGGTCACACAGACGTAAGTCACATTCATCCCAAGCCAGCCTCACTTCCTTCCTCCCATCCTCAGGACAATGAGGCACAAGGTCAGATCCTGTTTGCTTGGCTCCTTGAGTCCTTGTAGCACCGCTTATTTCTCCTGCTCCGTGTGTGTGTGAGTATGTGTGTGTGTGATGGTGTGTTGGAGGGGAGCAGTAAAGCATCATTTTATTAATAACATGACAAATAGCCAATGCTGGGCAGTTCTGGACAGAATTGTAAAAAAAGCAGCTTGAGACCCAAAAGAACTCCCTGTCCCACCAGGGGCTAAGTTTGAGTGGGGAAAGCCTTATCCCGCATGTTTCTCATTTCCATGGAAGGATGTCCTGTCATCTGTCAGAGGCATCCACAGCCCCTTCCAGGGGTTTTGGAAATATCTGCTTACATTTTGGTCGTCACACGCCTGAGGGTGAAACAGTACTGACATTTATTGGGGTAAAGATCCTGCAGTAATAGGTGGGACTGTCCCATACAACACAGACTTGTCTCACCTGAAAAGCCAACAGCACACCAGTTAGAAAGGTGGAGTTAGAGTAAGGCTCCCGGCTTTTGTCCCCACCTTCCTGTTATTATGAGACTGATGAGTCTGGGAGAGGAAACTAAGCTTGCGTGGCTCTGTTTTTGGTCCTGTTTTGTGTCCCTCTCTGTTTCTGGATCTGTATATTTTGGTCTGTTGCCTCCTGCCAGGTGATAAAGAGCCTATCGGAGGTAAGTTTATAAGGAAGAGAAACTAGTGGTGCCCCCACAGCTGACCTATGAGCCTCCTCTTTCATTTCAGTTAAAGAAATTTTAGCTGGACCCTTAATTGCTTGGAATAAGGACTACATTTCCCAGCTTCCCTTGCAGCAAGTGTGGCCATGTGACCAGATTCTGGCCAATGAGATGTGAGCAGAGGTGCAGTTTTTAGGTCATGCCCTTAAAGTAAGAGGGCCTCCCTTTCTCGTTTTCCCTTTCTTCTGGCTAGAGTGGGGACATAGTGCGTTGGCATCCTGGGCCAAGGGGACAAGTGCAACAAGATGGAGGAGCCCAGGCTCCTTGGCACCTTCACAGAGCAGAGCTGCTCACCAGCTTGGGCTGTTGCAGGAGAGAGAAATACATCTCTGTGTAATTTAAGCTATCATTATTTTGAATCTGTCACACGCAGCTACATTTTAAGCTGTTCAGTTTGGGGGGCAGCAGAAAGGAGGGGAAGGTGATGGCAAACCCATTGGGTCACAGGACTCGGCCACGTTCCCTGCTATTGCTTATTGTTTAGGTAATAAATCCATCATGTTATCCTCTCTCTTGCTTACTCCTACATCTCTTTCTCTCTCTCAATTGTTTCTGCCTGCAGGCCAGGACAAGGGGTGATATTCACTGAGATCTTAAATCTCCACCCGGTTGCTGGTAGAAAAATACGTGCGAAGAAACCAGGCGTCATCTGGACCTTCTTCTGCAAAGCAGGCCCTACCTACGCAGGGGAAAGGCCAGAAGTGGATTTCCCCGTGGATGTAGGAAGCTGAAGAGAAAATGTCCCAGGGGTTTTGGGTTGTGGATCCGTTTGCTCACCATGGGAGCCTTCCCCCTTCTGACGTGCCTTCCAGTACCACAGCTAAAACTACACTTCCTCACTCCCCTTGAAGCCATATTTCTGTCAATCTGACATACTTGCATAAGATTTGGAAAGTGAAAGTGAAATGGAGGTTCTGCTTATGATGCTTCCGCCATGAATTTTGGCAAGCACAGTCACGGACGGGCTGCTCTTTTTTTTCTGAGGTACCACAAGTGACTGGCTTTGTGCGTTTTGAGAGGCTCTCATCTCTGTGAATCCAGCAAATGTGATGTGGTTCTGGAGCTGACAATTCCAGTACAGGCCTACTCGTTTTATTGCGCTTCATAGATAATACGTTTTTCACAAATTGAAGGTTGACAACCCTGTGTTGAGCAAGTCTATTGGTGTCATTTTCCAACGGCATTTGCACACTTCGTGTCTCTTGTGTCACATTTTGGTAATTCTCACAATATCTCAAACTTTCTCGTTATTATATTTGTTATGGAGATCTGTGATCGGTGATCTTTGATGTTGCTACTACAACTGGCTGAAGGCTCAGATGATGGTTAGCACTTTTTAGCAATAATGTATTTTTAAATTAAGGTGTGTGCATTTTTTTTAGACATAATGCTATTGCACACTTAATAGACTCCAGTATAGTGTAAACATAACTTCTATATGCACTGGGAAACCAAGAAATTCCTGTGACTTGCTTTAGTGTGATATTCCCTTTATTACAATGGTCTGGAACTGAACATGTAACATCTGTATGCCTGTAGTAACAGCTTTTTGATTCCCCACCTTTCTGTGATGGTGGAGGCAGCAGCTCCCGCGGTGGGTCAGTTCTGCAGTTTCAGTTCTGCGGTTGTGGGGTCTGATAGAGTCAGCTTCCTTTACCTTTTCCATCAGAGGGCACCCAGCTGTCTTTCTCTGGCATGGGTCTGGCCCTTTCAGCCAATTTAAATTAATCCAATCTTAAGTCAAATAATATGCACAAGAATGTCACAGCACCAGATCTATCCTCCCAATATATATAAAACACAAGTGAAATAGCATCTCCTAAGTGAAAGCAATTTTTCTTACCTTGCTGTTTTCAGTCACAGCCATATAGCAATAGGAGGTAAAACATTAATTTAAATGACACAACACTATTTGTTTAAATAAAAGGACCTAGCAGAGTTATGGGTGTTCTTTTTAGCTCCATGAGGGTGGAGAAAGAGAGAAGTGACAATGAAAACTGGTCTTTGCACTTTTCAGGAAAAGGGAGTATCAATGTAGATATTATTACCAGGGGCAACAGATTATTATTAAGACAACCAGTCCAGATTTGGGAGGTATTAGCAACTAAATTGTATCACCCCAAACTCATACGTTGAAGTCCTAAACCCCCAAGTAACTGTATTGGAGACAGTTCTTTAAAGAGGTAATTAAGCTTAATGAGGTTATAAGGGTGGAGCCCTAATCCAATAGGCCCAGTGATCTCATAAGAAGAGGAAAAGACACCAGGGATGCGAGTGCACACAGGGAAAAGGTCATCTGAGGACACAGCAAGATGTCACCTGTCTGCAAGCCAAAAAGAGAGGCCTCAGGAGAAGCCAACTCTGCTAACACCTTGACTTTGGACTACCAGAACAATGAGTTCTGGTAGTTTACGCCACCTAGCCTGTAGTAGTTTATTAAGGCAGCCCTAGCAAACTAATACAGCAGGTTAATGAGGACTTTCAAAGGATGCAGCAAACATCAATTTTTGAAGTCTGGGTTTCTTATAAGACTCCTTTATTCGAAATACATTTACAAGGAGAATTTCACGAAGCAAAAAGTCTCTGCTTTCCATAAGCTGCAGAAGAGGGAATATTTTCTCCTTCTTGTTGCTGAGATTTTTGTTACCAGTTAGAACAACCTAGAGTTTCAAGGCAGTCTTGTAATCCTCCCCCCACCCCGCCCCCCGGCTTTTCTTTTAGTGTTAAGAGAACAAAGAAACAGCTTCAATATGGTCAAAACTTACAATGTAAAAGGAAATGGGAATAATATGATCATTAACAAATAGAACACAAGGCATGCAACGTTTTGCATCCATCAAAATGAAGAAACGAAGTAGGAGAGAAAAGTAAAAATTTTAGTTTGAGCCGTTCCAGGATGGCTGTGAACCCAGGCCAGTCTTTTGGACTCAATAACCTGTCACTTTGAGCTGTAACCCATTTGGATGTTAATGGTGACATTCCGCTATCCCAAATCTTGGGAAAAAAAGCACAATCACCTCACTTCTCAGTGAGTTGCATTTGAAAAATCTCTTGTCTTCTTGCAAACCTAAGAAGTCCACAATGGTGACAATTCCAGTCTTCAAGTCTTACTTGGGTCGTGGGTGGGGCCCTTCCCCTTAATGTTCATCTCACATTTTAAAACCTTTTAATAGACATTCCTTCTTGCCGCTCCTCACCCCATCTCATGGTTAATTGAGCCAGGACTATGCCCAGGTGAGAAAATCCGCCTCCAAAGTATCCGTTTAGATGCTTTTGGTTGCAAAAAATGGATAACCCAACTCAAAATGATATGAAAATCCCACATGTATTATCCTATGTAGCAGGAATTCCAACGAGGGCAGTTCTAGGTTGGTTAACACAGTGGCTCGGTGATAACACCAAAGACCCAGGCTCTGCATCTCCCTTCCCCGCCCTCAGCTGGTCGAACTCTGAGGCAGAATCCCTTCACAGTCCAAGATGGATACCACATGGGCCAACAACAGCTTCCAAAGGCAGGATAAAAGATCACCTGTTGCTAGTTCTCTTTAAGAGACAATAAAATCTTTCCCACCGGCCCCCAGGAGACATCCTCTCATTTGGTATTGGCCAGAACCAGGTCACATGTCTGTTGCTGGGAGTAGGAGCATCATGATTGGCTCAGCTTTTGACCAATCAGGACTTGTCTTTTCTGGCGAGCTCTTGTCCTTAATTCACCGCCGAGGGCAGGGAGGAAGGTGGTCGTTTTTCAGCTCTGGGGTTCTTCCAGCAAGGAACACAGGGAGGAATGGATGCTGCGGGGAGGTACCCCACCAACCTCCACCAGTCTCCCACACCTGCTACATTTGAGAAGAGCATCCTCCTCTCCAAGCCCAGTTTACAGCCCTCCCTTCCCCCAGTTCCAGCCTCAGGCTCTTCTCTCTGCGTTTCCTCACACTTAAAAGCAGCGCTCTAGAGAGGTCCACCTGGCGGGGACCTGAGGCTTCCAGCCAACAGCCATGGGAATGAGCCATCTAGAAAGCGGATCTTCTAACCTTTAGTTCACTGCAGCTTTGGCCCTCATCTTGACCGAAACCTCACGAGAGACTCTGAGCCAGAACTACCCAGGTAAGCCGCTCCCAAATTCCTTGCGCACAGAAACTGTGCGCTTAATAACTGTTGTTGTTGTTTTTAAGCCATGAATTTTTGGAGTAATTTGTTACACAGCAATAGATACACTCCTTCACAGGGACACCAGGTGGGTTCATAGGATTCAACGAAGCAGTATCTAAGTACATGTGCTTGGCCTCAGTTTAAATGCTACCTTTTACTATTTTTATTTTTACTACAGTTTATCAAACTTCCCCCAATGGTTTAAAACCAATCTCTTTTACGTGTAACGTTAAGCTGAACTGAGCCTTGCACCAGTCCTTGGGGAGTGGGTATCATTACAGTCTGAAGCAGCACTGAACAAGGGAAATGTAATGCAAGCCACAGATGTATTTTGAAGATTTCTAGGCGTTTCATTAAAAAAAAAGCAGAGGGCTTCCCTGGTGGCGCAGTGGTTGGGAGTCCGCCTGCCGATGCAGGGGACATGGGTTCGTGCCCCGGTCCCGGGGGATCCCACGTGCCGCGGAGCGGCTGGGCCCGTGGGCCATGGCCGCTGGGCCTGCGCGTCCGGAGCCTGTGCTCCGCAACGGGAGAGTAGGCCGCGGCGGTGAGAGGCCCGCGTACCACAAAAAAAAAAAAAAAAAAAAAAAGGCAGAAAGACAGGATAATTATTTTCACCTGTTTGCCACTACCTACGTAAAATTGGTTTCAGGTTGTCGTCATTCTGGTGGATTTGAATTTATCACTAATTGTAACTGAAACTAGATGTATTTAATATAAGCTATAGAACCATGGAAAATTATAACTTGAAACTTGGGTATTATGAATTATCGGCTAAAGAAAAACTAGGTGAGAATATGGTATTCTTATACATTTAGAGAGTTGCTGATTTAGTGTTTCTTACAAAAAATCGGTTGTCTTGACACATTAATAAAAGTGAATGGTGGGGCTTCCCTGGTGGCGCAGTGGTTGAGAGTCCGCTTGCCGATGCAGGGGACGCGGGTTCGTGCCCCGGTCCGGGAAGATCCTAGATGCCGCGGAGCAGCTGGGCCCGTGAGCCATGGCCGCTGAGCCTGCGCGTCCGGAGCCTGTGCTCCGCAACGGGAGAGGCCACAACAGTGAGAGGCCCGCGTACCGCAAAAAAAAAAAAAAAAAGTGAATGGGCACCATACTCATAGAGATTTCTATCATGTGAATCAATGCTAGAAAACAGTAACAACAACAAAGTTGGATGCTTCTTCCTTAAATTATTTTCTATTGTCCAGAGGAAAACAGTGACATTCTTAGCATGGTATTTGAAGTCCTTCATATTCTGACCTCTACCAACATTTCCATTCTGACTCCCTACCATTCCCTCCATATACTCTGTGCCAGAGCATCTGGAGGCGTATACTCCATATATGGTTCCATCTAAAATAACCCAATTATTTGAGAGTTGGTAAAAATCCAACTCTTTTTTTAAAAAAATTATTTTCTTGAAGTATAGCTGATTTACAATGTTGTGTTCATTTCTGCTCTACAGCAAAGTGATTCAGTTATACATATATACATTCTTTTTCATATTCTTTTCCATTAGGGTTGATCACAGGATATTGAATGTAGTTCCCTGTGCTCTACAGTAGGACCTTGTCGTTTATCCATTCTATACATAATCGTTTGCATCTGCTAATCCCAAACTCCTGATACTTCGCTCCCCCAGCCCCCTGCCCCTCGGCAACCACAAGTCTGTTCTCTGTGTCTGTGAGTCTGTTTCTGTTTTGTAGATCAGTTCATTTGTGTGGTATTTTAGAGTCTACATATAAGTGATGTCATATGGTATTTCTCTTTCTGCCTTACTTCACTTAGTATGATCATCTCTAGGTCCACGTGTGTTACTGCAATATCCAACTCTTCTTCCGGGGCCACCTCAGCTTCCTCCACGGTCTCTCTGGTAACCGTTCACCACTCTGTGCTCCCAAAGCACTGGACTCATACCTCCTTCATAGTGCCCATCACGTTTAGTTGAGGGAACTCTGCAGCTACACTCTGTGCTGTCTGAGTGCAAGGATGCTGCTGTGTTCTGTGTATCCCCAAGCAATGGCCCGTAGGCAGCGCTGAACACGCGTTTAATTGATTGGTACAGCACTGCACACTCTATGTCAGCGCTGAACACGTGTTTAATTGATTGGTACAGCACTGTGCACTCTATGTCAGCGCTGAACACATGTTTGATTGGTACAGCACTGCACGCTCTATGGCAGGGAGGTACTCTTCACTCCTGTGTGTTATCAGAATCGTCAGCAGAGCTTTGTGAACATACAGGTACCAGGGCTCCATACCGGAGCCACTAAGTCAGTATCTCACAGGGGTGGGTCTGGGTTTGTGCATCTGGGGCAGAAGCTCCACACGGATTCTAACGTGTGAACAATGGAGTTTGTAAAGAGATAGATCAATATAGACTAGAACTGCCAGGGAAAATTTGTGGAGGATGGGGCATGCACCAAACTTTGAAGTTTTGGGGAAAGATATACCAGGTCAATTAAAAATAAAAGACAAAAGTACAGACATGAAAGTCAAGATGACAGTAAGGAGACCAGATTTTTTTTTATTTTATTTTTTTTGCGGTACGCGGGCCTCTCACTGTTGTGGCCTCTCCCGTTGCGGAGCACAGGCTCCGGACGCGCAGGCTCAGCGGCCATGGCTCACGGGCCCAGCCGCTCTGCGGCATGTGGGATCTTCCCGGACCGGGGCACGAACCCGTGTCCCCTGCATTGGGAGGCAGACTCTCAACCACTGTGCCACTAGGGAAGCCCAGGAGACCAGATTTTTGAATAGATGGTTTGTGTGAGAGTGATACCTGCTAATTGTGGATGAGCGTGGTAGGGACAGATCGTGGGGGACTTTGAAAATCTGTGCAGACTCCAGCAGTCAACAGAGGCTGACAGTCTTAGAGATGGTGCATTGTTGAATCTTGTCATGGCAGCACGTTTTCAGAAAGAGGGTAACTTGTTTATGAAAAAGGGAGAGGAAGCCCTCATCCATAAAAAAATATTTCTCTGAAACCTTTCTTGAGAAATTTATGAATTAAAGAATCATAAAATTTTAGAACTAAAAGTATACATTTATCCCTTGCCTTTGAGTAGAATTCCACAGAAAACAAATTCCTCTTTGATAAAAAGAAATGGTTCCATGGTTAAATGAATTTAGGTGTTAAAAAAAAGCAAAAAGAAGCAGGTAAAATTAATTTTAATAGTATATTTTATTTAACCCAATATATCCAGAATGTTGTCATTTCAACATGTATTCAATATAATAAATTACTAATGAGATGCTTTACATTCTTTTCTTCATGCAAAGTATTGCAAATCCAGTGTGTATTTTACACTTATAGCGCATCTCAAAGCAGACCACTAGCCACATGTGGACCGCTGGTAGTGGACAGCTCTGGGTTCTGAAGTATGCACCATAAAGCAGGATCAGAGAGGTTTGGAGTCTAGCTCAAGGACACACAGCAGGGCCCAGCTCAACTTTCTTCTCAGCCCCTGGTTTTCCCTGGGAGTGGGGCCCAACCCACAGCACATTCTAAACCAATTGCTCTCAAGTTCTAGAGAACTCTAGAGCATTGGAGAATCACCTGGGGAGCTTGTTAACATTGTTAAAATGAGGATCCCAGCCCCACCCCAGATGTACAGCATCAGAACCTCCAGGGGTGGAAGCCAGGGATCTGCATTAACCAACTCCCTGTGTTTCCGATGCACATCTGCGGGGCACACCTGGAGGACCACTGCTCCCAGACACTTTGGAATCATTTGGGGAGCTTATCAGAACTCCAGTGCCCAGGCTGCACCCCAGGTCAACCTAATCTCTAAAGGTGGACCAGAACATCGATTTACTTTAAAAAATCTACTCTATTGAGGTATAATTTACATCCATTAAGATGCACCTATTTGGGGCTTCCCTGGTGGCGCAGTGGTTGAGAGTCCGCCTGCTCATGCAGGGGACACGGGTTCGTGCCCCGGTCTGGGAGGATCCCACATGCTGCGGAGCGACTGGGCCCGTGAGCCATGGCAGCTGAGCCTGCGCGTCCGGAGCCCGTGCTCCGCAACGGGAGAGGCCACAGCAGTGAGAGGCCCGCGTACCACAAAAAAAAAAAAAAAAAAAAAAAAAGATGCACCTATTTAAAGTGTAACTTTGTGGGGGCAGGGATAAATTAGAAGTTTGAGATTAACATATACACATTACTATATATAAAATAGATAACCAACAAGGACTTGCTATATAGCACAGGGACCTCTACTCAATATCTTGTAATAATCTATAAGGGAAAAGAATCTGAAAAATAATATATATATATATACACATATACATATATGTGTATATATATATATATCTGAATCACTTTGCTGTACACCTGAAACTAACACAACATTGTAAATCAGGTATACCTCAATTTTTAAAAAAGTGTATGGTTTCTCTGGTGGCTCAGTGGTTGGGAATCCACCTGCCAATGCAGGGGACAGGGGTTTGAGCCCTGGCCCGGGAAGATCCCACGTGCCGCGGAGCAACTAAGCCCGTGCGCCACAACTACTGAGCCTGAGTTCTAGAGCCCGCAAGCCACAACTACTGAAGCCTGCGTGCCTAGAATCTGTGCTTTGCAACAAGAGAGGCCACGAAAATGAAAAAGAAGCCTGCGCACCACAATGAAGAGTAGCCCCCGTTCACCACAACTAGAGAAAGCCCACGCTCAGCAACGAAGACCCACCCAACACAGCCAAAAATAGATAAATAAATTTATTTTTAAAAATAAATAAATAAACAATCCGCCTGCCAATGCAGGAGACACGGGTTTGATCCCTGGTCCGGGAAGATCCCACATGCCACAGAGCAGCTAAGCCCGTGCGCCACAACTTCTGAGCCCGTGCTCTAGAGCCCACAAGCCACAACTACTGAGCCCATGTGCCACAACTACTGAAGCCCATGCGCCTAGAGCCCGTGCTCTGCAACAAGAGAAGCCACCGCAATGAGAAGCCCGTGCACCGCAACGAAGAGTAGCCCCTGCTCGCCCCAACTAGAGAAAAGCCCACGCGCACCAATGAAGACCCAATGCAGCCAAAATTAAGTAATTTTTTTAAGTGTAAATTTTGATATATTTAACCCATGTAACCACCACTACAGTCAAGATACAGAACATTTTCGTGACCCCAAAGATTCCTTTGTGCCCCTTTTGCAGTTAATCCCTCTACCTTAGGCAACCACTGATTGGCCTTTTTTTTTTTTTTCCAGAAAAAAAGGTTAGATTTGTCTTAGCATTTCTTATCAGTGGACTCGAGTACATTCTGAGCAGTCATTTCACTCAGCATAATGTTTTTGAAATTCAACTATGTGGTTGCCTGTCCCAGTATTTCATTCCTTTTTATTGCTGGGTACAGTTGACCCTTGAATAACATGGGTTTGAACTGCATGGGTCCACTTATATGCAGATTTTTTTCAATAAATATACAAGAATATATGTGTAGAACATCCTTTGCAAGACTTGTTTTGACTTGTTTACATAGGCATAAGGTGAATAGATTTATATATTTAATATACAAATATATTTTATATATTATAAAATTAATGTGGTTTTGTACTGTTTTTATGACTTTCGAAGAATTACGTTACAGTATGCCCTCCTCCCTCCCCCTCATAATTGGGAAACTGTGTGTCAGGTAAGTGATTTTTTAAAAAATGTGTCAATGTTTCCAATACTGTATTATGAATATGACTGTAATATTTGTATGCCGTTAAAATTTATTGACTTGGCTACCAGGAAGCAACGGTATCAGTTAGGCTAGGCTACCATAAAGCAATCCTATTGCTGCTGCTTCCTTATCAATGCATGATTTGTTATGCCTGTAAGTAAATATGAATGCCTTTTTTCACATTATCTTTTCGTTTTTGATGTTGTGTCAGTAAAACGTCTAACATCTACAGTGTTTTGTATACTGTATCGATAGAGGTACTGACAGATGGTTCATCTTGTAAACAGTGGTATCGATAAATATAGTACAGTATTGTAAATGTATTTTCTCTACCTTATGATTTTCTTAATATTTTCTCTAGCTTAGTTTATTGTAAGAATGCAGTATATTAATATAATACATATAACATATAGAATATGTGTTTATCAACTGTCTGTGTTATCAGTAAGGCTTCTGGTCAGTGGTAGGCTATTAGTAGTTAAGTTTTTGGGGAGCCAAAACTTATACGTGGATTTTCGACTGCACAGGGGGTCCGTGCTCCTAATCCCCACGTTGTTCAAGGGGCAACCATATTCCATTGTGTGGATGTACCACAGCTCTCTATACACTCATCAGTATTTGAAAGTCTTCTCCAGTGTTTCTGATGGGTGAACAAGGTTGAGAAGTCTTGCTCTGAGCTTGGGGCTTTTAGTCTATAAACCCACAATCCTATAAATTTATGGTCTCCTAAATATGATGCTGACGTCTTCAACTGCTGAGTGTGAGAAAGACAGGGATGGGTGATGGGATGAAGCCTGTGCTTCCAAACGGTAACTCTCCCAGCCATGTACCTGCCTTGTGGTTTGAGGATACCCGTGAGAAGGCTACACCCATGTCTTTGCCCCTGCTGTTCCCTGTGTCTGAAACACCCTTCCCATTTTCTCCAAGTATCCAAAGGATGCCTAGTGGTTTCTGCTCTCAGCCCACAATTCCTCCTCCCCAGAGAGCTGGTCAGAACCCTAACAAATATGGCCAAGGGACTAGTTAGTTCTGATAGTTCAGGATGTGCTGTCTGGGTCAGGGCACCCTCTGCTCTTCTCCCGGAGGCTCTGAGACCCCTCCAGCTGGTCTGCCTATCCCCCCAGCTCCAGCCCATCATCCACTTGCTACCGTGTTCTTCCTGTTGCTTGGTTATGACCCTGTCATTTGGGCTGTAACAGGAACTGTTACTTTCCACTCCATCCGCTCCGCCTTACCATGCTGTTCTCTGGAAGCTGATACGGGGGGGGGGGGGGGAATATACCCCCTCAATCTAGTTCTTCTACCCCCTCTTCCCACCCCAGGGTGGACCAGGGTGCCACTGCCTTGCATAATTCCGTTGGATGTACTCCTTGTGAATGGTTCCTCCTGGTGGTAGAGGTGTGTATTTTGAATGACAGTGGTAGGATGGGTGCTTGTCCAGACAGTGGTGGGGGGGCTGGGTCTTCTATCTCTGGGGGTTGCAGGAGACCAAGGCCCCACCCCATTTACAGCTCTTGAGAGTCACAGGTAAGCACTCGCTGTGGTTGCCTCATGGGAAGACTGGATTATCGATTAGTGTCAGCTCCCATCTTGTCAGGCAGGGACCTTGCCCTGGGTGGAGCAGGGATGGTTTCCTCTTTTGATAAGAAAGGACGGAGCTGGGTTCTAACAGGAGATCAACAGCCCCTTGGCCTTGTGCCTGCTTCCCGGGCCACCACCTGCCCCCGGTGAGCTACATCCACTGGCCCACTGTTGATAGTTTCTTTTTGGTGGAATCAGTTCTCCGAAGGCCTGTCAGGAAATTCCTCAGTTTAGAAGGCCTTGGACTGAAGATGCAGGATGCCTTCCATCTCTGTGGAAGGATAAGATTTTGGAAGAGATTCCCCTGATATCCACGACCCTTTCTTCCTTAGTAATACAAGCCTTGATTTTTAAATGGATACATTAGAACAGCAAAAATTACACTATGTTCCCCTACGTTTTGGCCAGTAGATACAAGTATAGAAGTGTTGTGTGGGACTTCTAGGGATTGGCCTTAAAGAGAATGTTTCTAAGCCTTTTTTCCTTTGTATTACTGACTGGAATGTGGATGTCATGGCTGGAGCTCCAGCAGCCATCTTGGATCACAAGTCATATACTGAAGATGACAGAGCAATAATATGAAAGGAGGCTGGGTCCTTATGATTATGAAGCTGCCACATTAGCCCTGCATGCCCTACCTCCAGACTCTGTGTATGTAAAAGTTAATTAAACGTCCAACTTGTTTATATCATATGATTTTAGGTTTTTCTGTTACTTGCAGCTGAACCTAGTCTTGACAAAATACTCTCTCATGGAGGAGAAATTCAGGGTACATCCTGTCATGGCAGGTGTATCTCTTGAAATTCTTTTGGGTCCACATGGCAGGAACCCAACTGGAAGTAGTTTAAGGAAAAAGGGAAATTTGTTGTAAGGGAACTCCAAGGTAGGACACCCAGAAACAGGCTCAAACCCCTGCAGGGATTTTTTTCTCTCTCTCTTTCATGTCTGCCTCTCTCCATACCGTGGATTCATTCTTCTCTCTTCTTACAGCCTGGCTTTCTCCATGGAGGCAAGAACATAGCTGCTCATAGCCGTAAGCTCTCTTGCATTTTTGGCTGCCCACAGGGAGACAAATTCTCTCAAGCTCCCCCGGTTGTGAATCCCAAGTGGGCACAGATGCAGCCCCTCATTTCAGCAGGGCCAGTGGTGTGCTGGAGGGGTGCTGACTTTGAAGGCTCAGACCACTGGGAGGGTCTGAGCTTCCCCACATCGCAGCCTCCCAAGCCACGCCCACTTCCACCTCCAGTATCTGTCTTCCCACCCCCCCACTCCTGTTCCTTTTTACTGATGTCCTTTGTCCTGATTGTGCCAACTGGAACAATCACGAAGCCACTGAAATCTGGGGTTGCTAGACAGATTGAACAATGGGAGGAAATGTAATACGGACTGGAATAAAAGCATGTTAAAATTGCTTACTCCTGAAACTCCTGAGCTCAGCTTCTCAGTAAGATTCAATGATCTGAGTTGAATTAAGGGTAGAGGACGAAGCCTGTGGGTGACATAGCCCAGAGGTTGAGGGCATAGCTTCGGAGCCAGCCTTCCTGGGTACCAGTCCTGCTTTCACCACTAGCCAGCTGTGAGCCATCGGGCAAGCTATTGTTCATTCTACCCACAGCTTCCCTATCTAAAATGGGAATAATAATAGAATCTACCTTGGAGGGTTGTTAGGAATAACAGTCCAAGGCCAGTGCCTGCTGGGCGGTGAGTGGCTCAGTGTGGGAAGCTTCTGGGGCACAGCAATGAAAGTATCAACACTTACGCAGCCTAACACCATACACAAAAATAAACTCAATGGATTAAAGATCTAAATGTAAGGTCGGGTACTATAAGACTCTTAGAAGAAGACATAGAACACTCTCTGACATAAATCGCAACAAGATCTTTTTGGATTCACCTCCTAGAGTAATGAAAATAAAAACAAAAATAAATGGGATTAATTAAGCTTAAAAGCTTTTGCACAGCAAAGGAAACCATAAACAAAACGAAAAGACAACTCACAGAATGGGAGAAAATATTTGCAAACGAATCGACTGACAAGGGATTAATTTCCAAAATATACAAACAGCTCATGCAGCTCAATATCGAGAAAACAACCCAATCAAAAAATGAGCAGAAGACCTAAATAGACATTTCTCCAAAGAAGGTGGCCAAGAGGCACATGAAAAGCTGCTCAACATCACTAATCATTAGAGAAATGCAAATCAAAACCACAGTGAGGTATCACCTCACACCAGTCAGAATGGGCATCATCAGAAAATCTACAAACAGCAAATACTGGAGAGGGTGTGGAGAAAAGGGAACCCTCTTGCACTGTTGGTGGGAATGTAAATTAGTACAACCATTATGGAGAACAGTATGAAGGTTCCTTAAAAATAGAGCTACCTATGATCCAGCAATCCCACTCCTGGACTGTAAAAGACAAAAACTCTAATTCGAAAAGATACATGCACCCCAATGTTCATTGCAGCACTATTTACAATAGCCAGGACATGGAAGCAACCTAAATGTCCATCAACAAAGGAATGGATAAAGAAGATGTGGTACATACATACAATGGAATAGTACTCAGCCATAAAAAATAACGAAATAATGCCATTTGCAGCAACATGGATGGACCTAGAGATTGTCATACTGAGTGAAGTAAGTCAGAAAGACAAATATCGTAGGATATCGTTTATATGTGGAATCTAAAAAAAGGGTACAAATGAACTTATTTACAAAACAAATAGAGTCACAGATGTAAAAAACAAACTTATGGTTACCAAAGGGGAAGGGGGGAGGGATAAATTGGGAGATTGGCATTGATATATGCACACTACTATATATAAAATAGGTAACTAATAAGGACCTACTGTATAGCACAGGGAACTCTACTCTGTAATGATATATATGGGAAAAGAATCTAAACTAGTGTGGATGTATGAATACGTATAACTGGTTCACTTTGCTGTACAGCAGAAACTAACACAACATTGTAAATCAACTATACTCAACAAAACAAAACAAAACACATATGCAACATCGCATCTGTCTGCTGGGTTCGTATCCCAGTCTTTCCACTTGCTGGTTGGTGGCTGGGGCGTTGAGTAAAGCCCCTCCCTGTGTCTCCACAGAGTGCATTGTAAGGATTGAACGAGACAGGATGCGATGCAGTTGGGACAAGAGTTAATGTTTGCCAGATGTTAATTATCAGGCTTGTTATTGCCTCCACCCCTTCCACTGGCTGCTGGAGCCTGCTCCCACCAGCTTCGTTGAGCTGTTAAATATTCAGGAATGCCAGCTCCTTGTTCAGCCATTAGTAGCTTGAAATTGGCCATGGTGGGAACATACACACCATGGAAATTGACCAGCAGGACAAATCAGGGCTTTTACTCTTCTTTTCAGAGAACTAGTTTACTAGCACACACCATTGCCCCCTGCTCCATGTTTCCCGAAAATCCTTCTCTTGCCCACCTCCTTGCTGAGATCCAGAACAATCCATTCAGCTGTCTCCTGCAAGTTGCCATGTACAGACCCACTGGCCCCTCAAGCCCCGTGTGGGAACTCGACGTTGTCACCTCCACTCTGCCCTGCCCCCAGCACCTCCGTGGTTACCCTCAGCCCTCCCACACCTTGCAGTCATCCCCAGCTCCTGTATCACACACGCCCATCCAATCGGTCATCAAATCCTGTTAACTCTGCCTCCAGAATATCTCCCGAATCTCCCATTGCTTTCCCCGTGCACCGCCCTCTTCCCCAGGCATCCACTGGTCAGCTTTCTGTCACTATAGGTTAGTTTACATTTTCTCATCTTTTAGGTAAATGGAATCACATACCGGGTACTCTGTTTCCACCTGGCTTTTTTAACTCAGCCTAACTATTTTGAGATTTATCCATGTTATTGGGTTATCAACAGCTTATTCCTGTTCATGGCTGCGTAGTAGTCCGTTGTACAGATTTCCCATCATCTGTTTTATCCACTCCCCTGTTGATGGACCCCTGGGTCATTCCAGTTTCAAGAAACGAGGAATACTGTGGTCTGAGCCCTGTCCCCTGTGGTCTGGGTCATTGCTGTCTCCCTGGTCTCCCTGCCATCTTTCCCCCACATGTAGCCACAGGGATTCCATTAAAACAGAAATTGTGTCTTTGCTCTACTCTGTCTCAAGCAGAGTAAAAGCCAGAGTCCTCCCCTCACCCACATATTCACCCCACCGCTCACTGTTAGCTCTCTGCCCTCATCTCCCACTCTTCCTGCCCCGCCGCCCCACTCATTATCCCCCGGCTGCCCCCTCTCCTAGCTGTTTGTTCCTTCACCGTGCCCTGCCACGCTCCAACTCCGGGTGGACCCCTGTCCTCTGCCTGGGCTCCTCCCTCCATCTGGATGCTCCTCCCCCAGATCTGCATGCACCTCCTCCTCTCACCTCCACTGGGTTCCTGCTCCAGCATCTCCTCCCTGGAGGGCGCCCCCTCCCAAGCTCCCAGCACTTCTCATCTCCCTTCTCTGCTTTCTTTTCTCCACAGCAGTGATCACCGACTCACCTACCCTATCATTTACTTATTTGCAATGTTCATTGGTTGCCTCCCTCCCCGCCATGTCACCTCCCTAAGGGCAGAGACTTTGCCTTGTTCATGGCTGCAGCCCCAGCACCTAGCACGGTGCCTGGCGCATAGTAGCTGCTCAGTTGGTAGCTCTAAGATAGGCCTACTGGCATCCCAGTTCTTCTGAGCGGTCTGAAACCCCACCCAAATCTTCCTTGCCTTCCCCAAAGACAGTCCGCTCTCTCTTCTCCTGGTGATGCCGCCTCTCCCATCACCACCCAGCTCCAGCCACCTCTCCTAAAAGCGCTCCCAGGCACCTAGTTGCACCCTCCCCTCTGTGTTCCACATTGTTTTGTTAATACTCTCATTAAAGCATATTTTCACGCTGTAAAAAAGCAAACTATAAAGCTGCCTTCCCATTGCTCTCCAGGCCACAAGGGAGGGGAAACAGTGCTCTGGGAGTCCTTGGTGGGGCGGATTGAAGAAAGGTGGGTCTTCAATCTTTCATTCATTCGTTCATCCATCCATCCATTCATTCACTATTCAGCCATGAAGTGTCAGCTGAATTTCCGGTGGCAGGAGGGGGTCGGGGGTGGAGAATGGGAGGGAGAGGCATCCTGGTGGAGGGAGCTGAGGGGGGAAGTGTCCCTGTCAGAGCGGGTGGAGCCTTATCTGAGGGACAGCTTCAGCTGGATCTCCATGAGTTCCATCACTGCCGAAACAGAACTTGTGCTGTTCTGCTTGAAACCCTTCAGTGGCTTCACCTTTGCCGCTGAGTCAGAATCAGGTCCACCTGTCCCCACATGGCTCCTGAGATCCTATACGGTCCTGGCACATGCAGCAGACAGACTGAGCTTCTGGCATTTTCTCAAATGTGCTCTGTTCTTTCCTGCCCCTGGGCCCCGTTCACGACCATCCTTCAGGTCTCCCCTGGATGTGACTTCTACCTCGAAGCTTGGCTTCCGCCCCAGGTGGGTTGGGGCATCCGCTCTGATGCCACGTCCTCTGTTTTCATGCCTGTCCCAGCTCTCACGAGCGTGTTCTGGGTGGCAAGTTTTCTTACCATGGACCCACCAGCCTTTGAGAGTCCTGAGGGTGGGGTTAGATCTTAGCCATCTTCATAGCCTCAGATGTGCCAGTGTGTCAGTGGGGAAGTGGGACCAATGTGGGCCCAAAGAAATGAGTCTGGGTGTTAGAGGTTCACCTTTGACAAGAACACAACCACACGTACTTTCCACTCAACTTTTGTGCCTGTGTAGTGGGTGCTACGCTGCTTTCCCCAGAGCCACTCTTTCAGGGCTGGCACACCATCCCAGCTGCCAGAGATGCCAGCTGCCGAGGCCTCCTGCTCCCTGCCTCCCTAGGAATCACCCCTCCGAAGGGAACTGCCTCGCCCAAGCTCGTGCCCCTCCCAGGTGGTCAGCATCCACAGGTCGGTACAGGGACGCCAAAGCCACCCCTCGTATTAATTTCCTGGGGCTGCCGTAATGAAGTACCGCCAGCTGGGCGGCTTAAGCAACAGACATTTATATGCTCCTAGTTCTGGAGTCTAGAGGTCTGAAGTCAGTATGTTGGCAGGGTCGGTTCCTTCTGAGGACTGGGAGGGAGGAGCCGTTCTAGGCACCTCTCCCAGCGTCTGGTAGCCTCAGGAGTTCCCTGCCCTGTAGATGGCGATCTCCCTGTGTTTTCACTTCATCTTCCCTCTTTGGGTGTCTGTCTCTGTGTCTAAATTTCCCCTTTTATAAGGACACAGTCCTATTGGATGAGGGCCCACCCTAATGACCTCATCTCAGCTTGATGAACGCAAAGACCCTATTTCCAAATAAGGTCACATTCACAGGTCCCGGGAATCTGGATCTTCAACTTCTTTGTGGGAACACAAGTCAACCCACAATAACCTTTTCGTCTCCCTTTGGGCCAGCCCAATCTCAGAGCTCCCTGTGGGGTCTCAGAGTGGACCGAGGCCTCACCTTCCATCTGTCAGTAGATCAGCATATCTCTCCACCTAGCCCTGCCTCCTCAGAACCTCACAAGGCTGGATCTGAGAATACTATGCAGGCAGACCTCTCGCATGCAACTTCCTGTCCGGGGACCCCGGGGCAAACACAGGGACACAGGAACTCCCTGAGTCAGCTCGGCTCACGGTGAAGGCTGATGATGGATTCTGAAGGGGCCACACGTTGTGACCACCTCCCGTGAGGCAGGCCTGTGCCATGTCCTGCTTTTGTAGCAGGACGGTGAAGACCTCGTGCTGGATGGCCAGGGTTCAACTTTCAGTGCTGCCACGTGTTGGCTGTGTGATTGTATAAAATTACTAATACCTTCTTCCTAGGGTTAATGTGAGGGTTGAGTTAATCCAATAAAGTTCTAGGCACACAGTAAGCACTCAATACATGTTCACTTGCACTGTCCAGGTTTAGGTTGAGCTGGTCTACAGACAACACCTCCACACATCCAAAGGAGGCAGGCTTCTGGGTCCCGAACTTCCGCTTCTAAGTCTCTGGTGACTTCTCCGAATGCCCAGCTCACCTTAAATTCAACCCCTCTGCCATGTATTTGCATCTGTCAGAGTGTTGTAAAATTTCACATTACATTTAATGGGCAATGAAAGCTAAATTTAAATTTTGTTTTAGAAAGGAAAGGTGCTTAGGGGAATTGCTTCATAAGTCCACAAAGGCTTACCAAGGTCGATAAACGAGGCACAGGTGTGTGAAATAATCCAGTCCTTTGCAAGAGGCTGCAAATTTGAAAAAAGTTTACTGTAAATACAGAATTAAATCCAAGTGCCCTTCACATTGTTTTTTTTTTCACATTGTTTTTTAACGATAACTTTCCATTTTGAAATAGTTTGACTCAAAAGAATTTGCAGAAATAGGAGCGAGAGTTCCTGGACACGCCCTTCACTTACTGTGGTGTTTTTACTCACAGCACTAATACCAGATGTGTGGTTTGCTTTTCTTATAGCGTCTCTGATTCTCTAACACCAACCCGTGTGTCCTGCAGTTCAGTTTGACACTAGCTACCCAGAGTCAGTGTCAGACGCCACAGGTTAAGGGCTCAGTCCTACAAGTCGGCCCTCACTTCAGAGGCCAGTAGCGATCATTGGGTCCCCAAGTTACCGGAACTTCTGTTGGACTTGGCTACAGAGTTGGGGGTTTCTACAACCCCCCTCCCTTTCAGGTTCAATCATTCGCCAGAACAGCTTACAAAACTCAGGGAACCACTTAACTTGCATTTTGTGCTTTATTCTTTTTTTTTTTTTTGGTGACGCCGCGTGGCATGCAGGATCTTAGTTCCCCGACCAGGGATTGAACTCGCGCCCCCTGCAGTGGAAGCTCAGAGGCTTAACCTGGACAGCCAGGGAAGTCCCTCTGGCTTATTATAAAGGATGCAACTCAGGAACAGCCAAATAGATGCACAAGGCTAGGTATGGGTGTGTGTGTGTGTGTGTGTGTAGAACTTCCACACCCTCTCCGGGATCACCATCCTCCTAGAACCTTGATGTCTTCCCCAACCCGGAAGCGCTCTGAACCCTGCCGTTTACGGTTTTTATGGAAGTTTCATTACACAGGCATGATTGATTACATCATTGGCCCTTGGTGATTAATTCAGCCTCCAGTCCCTCTCTCCTCCCCAGTGGTCCAGGGTGGTATGAGGCTGAAAGTTCCAATCCTCTAATCACGCCTTGACCTTTCTGGTGACCAGCCCCAATCCTGAAGCTATCTAGGGGCTCCCGGTGACCATCCACCTCAGCACACAAAAGACACTCTCACTTTGGAGATTCCAAGGGTTTTAGGAGCTGTGTGTCAGGAACTGGGGTCAAAGACCAAATGTTTAGGTTTTTTTTTGTTTGTTTTGCGGTACGCGGGCCTCTCACTGTTGTGGCCTCTCCCGTTGCGGAGCACAGGCTCCGGATGCGCAGGCTCAGCGGCCATGGCTCACTGGCCCAGCCGCTCCGCGGCATGTGGGATCTTCCCGGACCGGGGCACGAACCCGCGTCCTCCGCATCGGCAGGCGGACTCTCCACCACCGCGCCACCAGGGAAGCCCAAATGTTTAGTTTTTATCGTATCACACCCAGCCTTCCACCGATGCTCTTATTTTGTATAACAATAGCACCTTGTCAAAAATCAGAAAATGGATGTTGGGACAGTGCTATGAATTCAGTATCACATTGTTTTTTGAAAAAGCCTTTAAAGTACTTAGGAAAACAAAAACGAAAGAATGAAAAACCCCTTTCAGGAGGGGGCGCATTGTAGGTAAACCACGCGAGATCCTGGCTGGATCTCGAGGAAATCGTCTGCTGGGTGCCGGTTTTAGGTAAATTCCCCGGCAGCTGCTAGACCCAAGCGTAAAGCGCCAGATGGATGCAGTGCTCGATAGTGAACTGCTAGATTCCTGGGGCCCAGCCAGTCTGTCTGCCGTGTAGCAGTTTGATACGATTTCAGATCCATTTGTTTATGACAAAAATGAAGTTGTTTTTTAAGAGTGAAGTTGTTTTCAGGAATGAAGTTACGGTTTTGATGTAAAAGTGAAATCGTGTGTCAGGATGTCATCATCTGCATCTGTGGTTGCTATTAAGCCCTCAGTAGCTCAGCTGCTCGAGGACCCCGCTGGGGGGCTTGTCAGTGAGGACCATACAGGAGTGTCCAGTCTGGGCAAAGTTACCCTTTGCTGATCTAAATAGCTCTCTGTGGAATCTTAAAAAAAAAAAAAAAAAAGAGGGCACAAATGAACTTAATTTACAAAATGGAAGTCGAGTCACGGATGTAGAAAACAAACTTATGGTTACCAGGGGATAAGGGTGGGTGGAGGGATAAATTGGGAGATTGGGATTGACCTATACACACTACTCTATATAAAATAGATAACTAATAAGAACCTGCTGTATAGCACAGGAAACTCTACTCAATACTCTGTAATGGCCTATATGGGCAAAGAATCAAGAAAAAGAAAAAAGTGTGGTTATACGTATATGTATAACTGATTCACTTTGCTGTACACCTGAAACTAACCCAACATTGTAAATCAACTATATTCCAATAAAAAGTTTAAAAAAAGAAAGAAAGAAATAGCTTTCTGAAGACCTTGGGGCATTAGCTCCTGCCATGGTAAAGGCAACTCTTTTCCCCACAGGGGCAAAAAGCCATCAGCAGCCTGGAGGAAGATGGTCCTGCCTGCCAGCGCCTCCTTTGTTCCCTAGCAACGTGCTCTAGCAGTGAGGGACCCGTTTTCACTGGTGGGTAGCTGGACCTCAGCTCGTGGTTAAGTCGCCTCTCCCGAGAACCACCTTGTATAAAGGTACAGCTTAACTAAATTTGGACTTTATTTCTTTCATCTCCCCTTGCCTGGAACAATAGTGTAGTTCATCTGTCATTGATTTGGGGAAGGTTCTTTCTTTATTGGCTTCTTAAGAGACGTTATCCTATATGCTACTGCCTTGTGAAATTATTATAATTCCCACAGTGAGCCTGTGTTAGATAAAATATTGGTAAAGACCATCTCAGGCTCGAAGCACAATTTGCCCCAAACAAAACACCATCCCACCCTCACTCGTTTCTGAGAAAGAAAACATTTTGTCCCCAAACTGAGACCGAAGCCCACTGTGTGTTCCGTATCTCTGCCCACTAGAGAAATGTAGAGATCACTGCTAGCGGAGCCCCTTTGCCTGACAGACCCCCACCTGACCCTGCTGGAGATGGACTGTTGGTGCCTGGGCGCTAGTTGGCTCCTGCTAGGGAATCAATTCCATTGCCTCAGGTTGACTGGTTTGTTTCTCAGAAGTTGCTTATTATTTCTGATGAATGTCTCCTGCCTAAAGATGTCCTCCCAAATCTAACACTACCACTGCCGAGAATGTGGCGCTTTGACATCCTCGGGAAATAAACAAGACGGTGCCGGGCTGCCCTGCTGGCCACCAGGCTCACGCTATCTGCTGGCTGGCCCCGTTGGCGAGAAATCGACTTTGACACACGCTCAAGGCTCATTTAAGAAATTTATGCCTAACACCTTCCACTTGGATGGATTAGAAGCCTTGGGGTGGGGGAGGGAGGGGATTCTGAGTGCCCCCCTCTGAGTCCCCCCACTACAGTCTAGGAAGTATTAGACCCCAGGCTCTGGAGCCAAATAGGTGTGGTGTGCTGCTGATTCAATCATGACTCAGAGCAAGTGACTGATACTGCTGAGCCTCAGTTTCCTCATCTGTGAAATGGGTGTTGAATAGTACTTGTCTGTGAATCTGTAAAATTGCGTTTGTTAATTAACTTCCAAGGACAAAAGGCGGAGAAGCATCATTCTCTAAAATCAATTGTCAGAGACTTGAGTATTTGAAATCAAATTAATGAGAATGGGACATCCCACGCTTGCCTGGGGGATCTAAATAGCTCTGATCTGCAGACACAGCCTCCATTCCCAACCCAGGTTCAGAGCTTCAGATAAGGGATTTCCAGACTCAGTATTACATATTTAGCCTAATTTAGTAGCTTCCAAGGCAACGGGGCCCTGAGTTCTCTTCACAGCCCGGGTCTTATTAACCCTCTTGCTCACAGGCCTGTTTTTCTCTGTGTCAGTCAACACCCTGTCAGGAATTCCATGGTGGTCCAGTGGTTAGGACTCTGTGCTTTCACTGCTGAGGGCGTGCGTTCAATCTCTGGTCAGGGAACTAAGATCCCACAAGACTGGGGCGAGGCAAAACAAACAAAAAAAGCCCCGTGTCATTTAAATTTCACCTACACGCTACCCCTTCCCCACATCTCATATAACACTGGGTCTCCTGTTGGGGGAGACAGCCCATGGGGATTCGAACTCCTTTGCTGCAGCATGAGTTAAATCTGAGTTGTCAAACTGCAGGAAATGTTCCCAGTGTCTTTATAAGATAAATTTTTTTAAAGGATTTATTTATTTATTTAATTTTGGCTGCATCGGGTCTTAGTTGCGGTGTGCGGGGTCTTCGTTGTGGTGCATGGGCTTCTCTAGGTGTGGCGCATGGGCTTCTCTAGTTGTGGCGTGCGGGTTTTCTCTTCTCTAGGTGTGGCGCATGGGCTTCTCTAGTTGTGGCGTGCGGGTTTTCTCTTCTCTAGTTGTGGCACGTGGGCTCTAGCTGAGGCGTGTGAGCTCAGTAGTTGTGGCATGCGGGCTTACTTGCCCTGAGGCATGGGGGGCTCTTAGTTTCCCGACCAGGGATGGAAGCCTCGTCCTCTGCATTGGAAGGCTGATTTACCACCAGAACAACAGGGAAGTCCCTCAGATAAATTTGATCATGCCTTATATTTTGCTGTGAGGGCTAAAAGAGCTAACGCGGAGAAAGTGCTTAGCAGGTTTCTTGGCTCGTGGATTGTTTTAACTGCATTTAAAAGTTTTCTGTATTATGATGCATCTGAGGCCTTGCTGACCCTGGACGGCCTACAGGGTTGGCTGATTCCTAGACATAGCAAATGACTTGCCTGCCAGCGGGCCTTTCACATGCAAACTAACGAAGCCAGAGCTCACTACCCCAGCTACTTTCTTTTTCTGGGACTTTCCAGTTTTGGGCCACTATCTCCCTATCCTAATTGCCCGAGGGCCAGGCATCAATCGACTAGGGACAGCCCCTTACGCCCCAGGGCCCACTGAAATGATTCAAACTAGCCAATTTTAAACGTGCTTAACCCTGCTCCCCCGCCCCACACCCCCCACCGTTCCTTCCTGTAAAAACCACAATAAAGGCTCTCGCCCACTTACCCCCCTCCCCACCCAGGCCTGAGACCAACCTCACTGTTCTCTCATGGGACCCTTCATGCTTGGATCATCCCCCGCATCTTGGGACCTGTGAGTCATAAACTATCTTTCTAGTGGCAGTCGTCTCCTGACCTCTTGATCTCACCATGTCTGAATAAAAATAACATCTACATTTTAAAATGTCCCACCTGTGCTCACAAACCCATCGGTCAGCCCAGACTCCATTTGGGTGAGCTCCGATTTTCCCTCCGGGCCAAGATCTGCTTGTTCACATCTGCTCCCCGATGCCCCGCATTGACAAAGCCAGCATCCGTGCGGAAGTGCGTCCTCTGGTCGCTTGCAGAGGGAAGCTGGGGGAGCAGCTAGATTCCTGTGGGAGGAAGAGGAAGGCCAGGAACTCTTGCTGGGCCTTGCAGAGCTGCCTGAGTCCAGAGTCTCCCAGGCGCCCCCTGGAGCCAGCTGTAGATACCTGCTTCTGCCCTTTCCCGGAGGAGGTTCGTGCCCGGGGTGAACTTCAGGGCTGGGAAATCGCTTCAAACTGAGTGGCGAACTGTGGTGCCTATCTGCATTTTCAGCTCGGAGAGAGGCCTGGAGAGCTTTCTGCTGATTTTCCTAGGAATCTTTAACCCTGCCCAGAAGATGAACAATCTCCTTTCACACCTGCCCCAATGATGTGGTGTGCCTTTGGGGAGGAGGGTGGAGGTGGTGAGTCGGAGTGAGGCACAAGGGCAGCCTCTGTCCCTGGCAGGCTCTAGCTCATGCTTACGTGGGTGTCAGCTTTGTGAGCATTTGAGCTGTCTCTTTAGGTCCTGCATATTTGTCCTCTAAATGCACGAGAAAAAGTTTGGAGTGTGTTAAAACGGATGTGGCAAAATGTTAATGATTTGTGAAATCTACGTAAAGAGATATAGATGTTCATTGTACTGCTCTCACCTGTGAGTAGGCTTGACATTTTTCCTCATTAAAAGTTGGCTGGAATCACAAAGAAACAAACACATACTACACTAAAACTCAAACCAAAAAGCTTTCCCAAAGAAACAGGCAGGAGTCAGACCACCTTCTATACCCTTGTGTGTGTGTGTCTGTCTTGTTTCAGGGTTCATTCACAAAATTTCCAGCCTTCCCTTTCAGAAAATCATTACATCTGCCCCCTTCCCCAATCGTCACCACCTGCAATCCCCCAAAAGTCTTCCCAGCCCTGTCCGGGCTTTGAGCTTCGATATTTTCTAAGCCGGAAAACACCAATCTTAGACTCGGATCTCAGTCCAAGCCTCAGCTCTGCCACTTTCTAGGTGTATTCATTATCAATTGCTGTGTAAACAAATTATCCCCAAACGTAGTGGCTTAAATAAGAAGGAATTGTCTCACTGCTTGTAGGAGTCACATGGCTGATTGCACGTGCCTGAGGGGTCGCAAGCTAGGACCACTCCACGGAGCCCTTCCTGCATTCCTGACCCATAGAAGTTGGGAGAGAGAAAAACGTGGTTGTTTCAAGCTGCTAGATGTTGGGGTACTTTGTTTTGCAGCAATAGTAACTGGGACACTAAACCAGGACACCTTAAAACAGGAAGGAGCGTATCCTAGGACACAGCCAGGTCTCAGAAGAGAAAGGAAGCAGAAGTGGACAGCCTCACAGCCTCATCCAAGCCCCACACTACCTCACCTCTATGTGTCTCTGTCCATCTTTCTTCTCCTCTCCTGCAGCTCTGCTTCCCCTGCCTCTCAGTGCCCAGTATGGAGAAAGGAGGCTGCCTCCCTCTCCCGTTTTCACGTCCTTTCTTTAAGAGGCTGAGCCAGAATCTCTTGGTCTTGGCCCCAGATTCCCTGGGAAAGAGACTCTTGTCAGCCAGCGAAAATCTGGTGTCCAGACTGGGATTCTGAAGTTGCACGAGATGTGCTCGCCCCTGCCCCAAGGGATGCTGGTATCTGGCCACCCCCCTCCCCTACCGCCAGGCTAGGCATCTGGTCCAAGGCTGGAGGTAGGGGCACTGGGTGAGTTCAGGGTCCCCAGAAGCAGCTCCGGTGACCAGGATTCAAGGATGTGTGGTTCGGTTGGCTGCACGATCCCAGGAAGCACCCGTAACGGGTGGGGAAGTGGGAGGAGAAGGAGGCAACCCTGGGGGTATTGATGAGCAGGTTACTGCTGGGGACTTCTGAGAATCACTGTACAACATCCCCTGAGTTCCCCTCCTCGGGGCAGGGCAGTTGTTATGGACCGAATCTTGTCCCCTGCCCCTGAAATTCATAGGTTGAAGTCCTTAACCCCCATGTGACTGTATTTGGAGATGGGGCCTCTTTAAAGAGGCCCTTTGTAATGAATAACTAACTGGTGGGGAGGTACTTTGAGACTATGTAAATATCATGTTCCTTATCATACATTTACTTTGTGAATGAATTAATTTATATAAATCAGTATTTATGTCAGTATGGACATGTGGCTTCCTATTCATTGCATTATAATGTTATTGTGTATCGTGGGCTGAGTTGTGTCCCCCTCAAAATTCAAAATCTATTGAAGTCCTAACTCCCTAGGGCCTCAGAATGTGACCTTATTTGGAAATAGGGTCATCGCAGATGTAATTATTTAAGATGAGGTCATACTGAAGTAGGGTGGGTCCCTACTCCAAAATGATTGGTGTCCTTATAAAAAGGGGAGATTGAGTCACAGATTCATGGGGAGACTGCCATGTGAAAATGAAAGTGGAGATCGGGGTGAGGCTTCTGCAAGCCAAGGAAAGCGAAGTTTGCTTGCAGACCACCAGAAGCTGAGAGAGAGGCAGGGGGACAGACGACGCTCCCTCACAGACCTCAGAAGGAACCAACCCTGCCGACACCTTGATCTTGGACTCCAGGACTGTGAGACAATCAATTTCTGTTGTTTGAGCCACTCTGTGGTGCTTGGTTACCTCAGCCATAGAAAACAAACATGTCATCATTATTTATTTTGATGCCCCAATTATCCCTTTTTTGGCCATCGGATGTCAGGTGGCTTCTGTATCCTGTCAACATGGCCCCATCCTTCCTTGTGCATGTCTTTACTTTCTGGCACAACAAGATGTGCCTGGCTCACCTTGAACTTTTGCTGCCCTGTCCTCAGAATGAGCCCTATCTTCAAAGAGCCCTGCTTCCTGTTAGTGGTTAATGGTACTTAGAAGCCAAAATCTGCGTGCTCGGTACCATTTAGTGCACACACACATTTATGTCTGCCTGTATCTCTGACTACCTGGGGAAAACCTCAGGTACACACTGATGCCTTCAATTCCAACCCACTGCCACAGTGCCATGCTAGCTTTCTCGCTTCCTGTTTTTGGGCCTCCCCCCTCTGACCCTGAGATACCCAGCTCCTGTTATCATGAATTCATTTGCTTACTTGATGGACCCTCTTAGTGTTATGTGTAACCTTCTCCCATGCCTGCTCCCTGCCCCCATGTGTAGACGTCCGCTTCACCCTGGACAGGCTCTGACTCCCTGCTCTGGTCCAGAGAGCTCCCCCTCAACCCCTGCCTACTGGATGCCCCACCTAATGGTTTTTGTCCTAGAGTCTTCAGGGAGGGGCAGGGAATCACCATGGTGGAACCACCACGTCTCCCAAGTGGAGGTATCAGGATTCCAGGGGCACAAGCCGACCTCATATCTGTGTTTTTCCTTCCCCGTCCACGTAGATCGCTATGTGGGCCAATTCTCCCATGCCATTTGGAAACAACTGCATCAGACAGGATGCATATGTTTCAGATCCTCTTCAGTTATAAGAGATCCTGAAGCCACTTTTTGTCCCAAGAGCTGTCTCGGTTCAGTAATAAAAATATGCAGCACCATTTCATCATGAAAACTCAGAATGTTACAGAGATTCTTGCTTCCTCCAGTGAAGGCGGCTTCAGGCTGGGAAGCTGAGGGCAGAACAAAGAGGGTGGGAAATTCTCCTCTATTTTCTCTGCTTGGGATTCTGACCCCCTCCTTCCTCACCCTCTCCCTCTTTTGGGCTGAGCCATGGAGGCTCCTAGAAAGCTCTCCATGGGTGGGCCCAGGTGGGGCAGACACTGGCACTGCTGTTCTCCCCTCAGCGGTGGCTTTTGTGGGTTGGAGCTGAACCCCGGCATCCAGCACCGGAATCCGTGTGACTTCCTCTGCACGATAATCACAATGATGAGCAGTGTGCCAGGTACCCTTCCGAGCACTTTTCAAGTGTGTCTCAGGCTGGGTTCTCTGGCAAGCAGTCACCGAGACCAAGTTAGTGGTACAAGAGGTTTGCTGGAAAGGCATACCTGCGACAGGAGAGGAGAGGGGGACACGGACCATGTGCCGACCTGACAGTACCAGCCACCCAGGGAGGAGCTCTGGAGCCATGACGGCCCCTTGGAGAGGTCCTGCACTGGGCAGAAATGTCTAGGCTCCAGTGGCCCCACCAAGTTCAATCACTGAGGGGGCCATTCCCCAAATAGCATAAATGCAGTTCAGAGCTGAGGTAGAGCCTCCACACGAAGACTTGGGCATATGTGTCCAGAGCACTACCTGTATGTTCATGCATTATTCACAACAGCCCCAACTGGAAATAATCCAAATGTCCATCACCAGAAGAACAGGGAAACAAATTGCGGACCATCCATACAGTGGAAGACCACTTGGCAATAAAACAGGATGAGCTCTTTTTTTAAAAAAAATTATTTTATTGAAGTATAGTTGATTTACATTGTTGTGTTAATTTCTGCTATAGAGCAAAGTGATTCAGTTATATATATATATATATATTCTTTTTCATATTCTTTTCCATTATGGTTTATTATAGGATATTGAATATAGTTCCCTGTGCTATACAGTAGGACCTTGTTGTTTATCCATTCTGTATATAATAGTTTGCATCCACTAACCCCAAACTCCGAATTCTTCCCTCCCACACCCCCCCCCCACCCTTGGCAACCACAAGTCTGTTCTCTATGTCTGTGAGTCTGTTTCTGTTTCATAAATAAGTTCATTTGTGCCATATTTTACATTCCACATATAAGTGATATCATATGACATTTATCTTTGTCTGGCTTACTTCACTTAGTATGATAATCCCTAGATCCAGCCCTGTTCCTGCAAATGGCATTATTTCATTCTTTTTTATGGCTGAGTAGTATTCCATTATATATATGTACCACATCTTCTTTATCCATTCATCTGCTGATGGACATTTAGTTTTCTTCCACATCTTGGCTATTGTGAATAGTGCTGCCATGAACATAGGGGTGCATGTATCTTTTCGAATTATAGTTTTGTCTGGTTATATGCCCAGGAGTGGGATTGCTGAATCATATGGCAATGTAATTTTAGTGTTTTGAGGAACTTCCGTACTGTTTTCCATAGTGGCTGCACCAATTTACATAAAATGGAATGAGCTCTTGATCCACACAACTTGGATGCGTCTCAGATGCGTGATGCTGAGCAAAAGAGGTTGGACACAAAAGACCACATGACATCTGATTCCATTTCCACGAACTGTCTAGAGAAGAGGCCTCAGAATGTCCAAGACTGGCACCAGCAGTCTTCAGGGAGAAGTGGTGTCTGGGACTTAAAACCAGGGAGTCATGCTCCCCCTGGTGGCTGACTTTCAGAAACAAAGTCGGGGTCTGCTGCAGCCATTTTCTCCCCTTGGTGGAGAGAGCTTGTCAGTGAGAGGATTTTTTTTTTTAATTCTTTATTTTTTGTTGGCTGCGTTGGGTCTTTGTTGCTGCGCGTAGGCTTTCTCTAGTTGCGGCAAGCGGGGGCTACTCATCGTTGTGGTGCATGGGCTTCTCGTTGCGGTGGCTTCTCTTGTTGCGGAGCATGGGCTGTAGGCGCACAGGCTTCAGTAGTTGTGGCTCGCAGGCTCAGTAGTTGTGGCTTGTGGGCTCTAGAGTGCAGGTTCAGTAGTTGTGGCTCACGGGCTTAGTTGCTCCGCAGCATGTGGGATCTTCCCGGACCAAGGCTCAAACCCATGTCCCCTGCATTGGCAGGCGGACTCTCAACCACTGCGCCACCGGGGAAGTCCCCAAGAGGATAATTAATATTAAGAATAATAATGCACATTATACGTAACATATATAATTATATATTATAGTCACACATAATATATACACATATGATAACAGACCCACAGCCACGCTGTTGGCCAGGCAGTATTCCCACAGGAAGGAAAGTTAATATTTTCCCTCTTGTGTGTGAGAACAAGATGAGGATACTGAGGGTCAGAGGGGTCACGCAACTGGAGATCACACAGCTTGTGGGGCATGAAGTGGGATTTGAACCTGGTCCGTCTGAGTTCACGGAAATGGAGAGAAGCTGCTCTGAGGGTGTGGGGGGCCCTGGATGCTCAGGTGCATGAGACCTGGCCCCATCCTGTCTTTGATTTGGAGGCAGCCTTTGACCTCTTGATAAAAAAACCTCTTCACACTTGAATGATTTCACGTTGGGATTTCCTGCCCTTTGAGGCCAGCAGTGTGTTGGCAGTGCCTGGGCCTCCTCAGGGGCCCCAAACCCTGACTTGCTTTGAGTGCCCTTCTTGGGGGTGGTTTGCTGCATTGAATATGCTGTCCATCTAGTGGGGCAGTTTCCTGCTGAGCCTCTTGGGAGTGGTTTGCCTCCCTCTTGTGTGGCCTCCTTTGTCCACTGCCCACTGATACCTAGTTCATGTCTCATGCCAAGGGGATGAGGTGGGGGTGACCCACGACACAAAACCTCAAGCAGGAGGCTCAGGCAGCCTCGGCAGGCACTAAAAGCTAGAGGGCTGTGCCTTTAGCACTTCTCTTCCACAGCCCCAGGATTGTCGCTGAACTAAACTTGGGTCTGCTCACCAGCTCGCCGTAAAGCCAATCTCCTGGCACTGGGTTGTGGTGAAGGAGAGTACAGTGTTTATTGCAGGGCACCAAGCAAGGAGTATGGGCAGCTAATGCTCAAAAGACCCAAACTCTCCAGTGGCTTTCAGGGAAAGGTTGTAAAGACAGGGTGAGGGAGAGTGTTGCAGGGTGCGTGACCAGCTTGTGGACATTCTTCTGCCCGGTTGGTGGTGAGGTAATTGGGAGTCAGCGTCATCAACCTTCTGGTTCCAACTAGTCTGGAATCTCTGTGCTTGTGGTCCGCATACAGTTAGCTTCTTCAAGGATATGGCTCAGGATATTATCTATAGTCCTTGAGGAGGAACTAACGGTCCTTGACTTTGTTTAATGGCTAGACCGTTGTTGTTTTGTCTTGTTTGACTGTTTTCCTTTGTTTCTGCATTTTTCTCACTTCTCTGACTTGAAAGTTGGGGAAGGCCTAGGAGGCTAACGCTTTTCTATAAACAAGAGGCAGGCGGAGGATTTGTGGGGGGGTGTCTGTCCCAGGAAGGCCCCATGGGGTCCTGCTTGGTGAAAACCCCCCTTTCTTTGATACTCCTCAATCTTGATGGGGAACAGTTTCAGGACAAGAAAAGGAATAAAGTTGTGGATAGACAGGTTAATTATAAACTGGACAGAGGGACTAGGTTTTCGGGGGACTCGGTTTCAGGATCATTCACACAGCTTGCATGAATTCTTATCCAGTTTAGCTGGGTATAATATTAAAAACGATGGGGGTTTAACATGTGTTTATCACTTAATTAAATGTAAAATTTAAGATGCAAGATATATCTAATATATCTCCATACAGCTTTCAATAGTGTAAATTGAACACTCAAATAACACAGGCTAAAAAAAAAATAATAATAACACGGGCTAATGTTATGAATTTAAAAAGCAAGGGAAGGCTTAGCTCATAAGGAAAATGACATTGCAAATGTGAGGTATTCTTTTAAAATTCTTTTAAAATACTATTTTTAAAGAGGATTTAAAGTTGATTTATATGTATCTTTGATGGGAAGCCTTCTCTAACGATTCAGCTAATTCTTAGAGTGAAATGTGATCTAATCACCCACAATCTTATACACCTGTATATGCTGTAATGTTTTACTCTGAGACTCATGGAATCATATTTTTACATAATTTTAAATATGCTGCCATCCTTTGAATAAAAATGTGAACTACAAACTTTGATATAGGAAATTTTGAAGATCATAGCGTATTTAACAAGGTATAGCTTGAATATAATTTCAAGTTTTTCCTTTACATACTTATCATAAAAACTATCTCAAAATGTGGTATATTATTAAAAATACAACATTAAAAAAAACAACACCAGTTGCAGCAGATGCTCTCAGAGCCTTGCCCGTATCCCTCATATGTCTCGTGGCACTCTAGTGGACTTCCAGTGTGCATCTTGGTACCTGTGAGCTATTTTCTGGAACCACAGAAGGCCACTCTGCCACCATGGGCCAGACTGGGAGTGCCAGGAAATTAACACCCTGGGGGAGCAGCCCTCAGGTGACAACTGAGGGAAACTGGAGCAAAAACAGTGCCCTCGCCCCTCAGGTGTGCACTCTGTCCTACTTCCCAGACTCTCCCTGGTGGCTTGATCTCTGGTTACCTGAAGTGGCAGCTGGCTTAGTGGCCACCCTTCATTATTTAATTTCCCTTCCCTGTATCACCTCCCACCACTGTTCACTGCACTTCCCAGACTAACTAGGAAGTTTCAGGGTCATGTTCTGGGAGATTCTAAACTAAGACAATAGCTAATACTTTTGAGCCCTTTTTGGTGCCAGGTCTGGTTCCAATCACTTATGATTTCATTTAATCTCCACCACAACCTCAGAGGTGGGCACTGTTGTTACCCCCATTTTAAGGATGAGGAAACTGAGGCACAGGGAGGCGACATCTATCCAACTGTGGTCAGCTGAGTAATGGTCCCCTAAAGATGTCCACGTCTTAGTCTCTTGAACCTGTGAATATGTTACTTCACATGGCAAAAGGGACTTTGCAGTTGTAATTAGGCTAACGATCTTGAGATGGAGGGATCATCCTGGCTTATGTAGATGGACCCAGTGTAACCACAAGAGTCCTCATAAGAGGGAAGCAGAGGAGCTGAGTCGGAGAAGGAGGCATGATGGTGGAAGCAGAGGTCGGAGTGATGTGGGGAGGGAGCCGTGAGCTAATCCAAGGAGTGCAGATGGCCTCTGCAATAGGGGAAAGGGAAGGAAATGGATTCCGCCCTAGCACGCAGAGGAAGGCAGCACCGCCAAGCCATCGTAAATGTCTGACTTCCTGAACGGTGAAATAATACATCGATGTTTCCTTAAGCCGCTGTGCTCGTGGAGTTTGTTATAGCGGCCACAGGAAGCCAATATACCGAGAGAACTAGATGGAAGCTCCGTGGCCTTTTATGACCTCACCAGGAGAGTCATGCAGCATCACTTCTGTCTTACACTATCGGTTGAAAGAGTCCCAAGTTGGCCCAGATTCCAGGGGAGGGGTTGTGGTCCCCACCTCTTCGTGGGAGGAGTGACAAAGAATGAGCAGCCATTTTAATATCTTAACAACCTCATGATAAACGTATATCGGGACTTCCCCGGTGGTGCAGCGGTTAAGAATCCGCCTGCCAATGCAGGGGACACTGGTTCGAGCCCTGGTCCGGGAAGATCCCACATGCCGTGGAGCAACTAAGCCCGTGTGCCCCAACTACTGAGCCTGCGCTCTAGAGCCTGCGGGCCGCAACTACTGAAGCCCGCACGCCTAGAGCCCATGCTCCACAACAAAGAGAAGCCACCGCAGTGAGAAACCCGCGCACTGCAATGAAGAGCAGCCCACTGCTCGCCGCAGCTAGAGAAAGACCTGACGCAGCCAAAAAAAAGAAAAAAAGAAAAAGTATATAGTAACCTCTATTTATCAGATGAGGAAATGGAGGCTCAGAGAGGTCTAGTAACTTGCCCAAGATCACTCAGCTGGAAAGCAGTGAGTCAGAATTCGAACCCAGAGCCCGTACTTGGAAGCATTTCCAATTTGCTTCCTAAATCAATATGTTCAGAGCCCTTTGCTTCCGGAAGCCAGGCTGTTGACACCTCTCACTTCCTTTTTTTAAAATTTATTTTATTGAAGTGTAGTCGATTTACAATGTTGTATTGATTTCTGCTGTAGAGCAAAGTGATTCAGTTATACACACACACACACATATATATACTTTTTCATGTTCTTTTCCATTATGGTTTGTCACAGGGTATTGAATAGAGTTCCCTGTGCTGTACAGTAGGACCTTGTTGTTTATCCATTCTCTATACAATAGTTTGCATCTGATAACCCCGAACTCCCAGTCCATTCCTCTCCTCTCTCGCTTCCTTTATTCCTTCCCTCCTAAGTGGATCTGGCCAGGTGCTGATCACACACGATTCTGATGTCAGTTCAGACAGACGAACCTCAATTCCACGTGTATTTCAGGAAAACCAACACTTAAGAGAGCTAACGGCATATAATAAAGAGGAGATGAACCACTATTCCAGACAGCAGAATAACTGGAGCAGACAGAACAGGAAGTGAAAATAAACTTGATCTCCTCTGGTAGATGAAAGAGGATTGGAAGTGAGAAGCCAGAGGAGCACATTATAAAGACGACGCAACCAGAGGCATTCGTTGTGAAAAGTATAACAGCTGAAATGAAAAGCTCAATACGTAGGCATCATAGAATGCAGGCAGCTAAAGATGAATAAGTGAGCTGAGATGTCAGGTCAGAGAACCTTCCATGAGGACTTCTGTGGTCTGGAAGCAGCAGTGAAGAGAAAAAGGGCCACCCACCTGCCTCTAATCTCGTTGGCAGAGGGCTGTGGGAGAGAAGAAAATAACCACCCCTAGAGAAGGCTACGGGGAAGAGATGTTCCCTGGGGGAGAGCAGGTTTCCCTTGCAGCAAAGAGAAGGCAGAAGAGGTTGCCTTCTGTGATCTGGTTGGTACAGAACCTGACTTTCTGGGAGCTCAGTGGAAAGGTTTCAGGAGTTGTGGTGAGAGGTGGGAAAGTCGGGGATGGAAAGTAGAACTTGCTGAGTCATAAGGGGATTCAAGTGTAGAAGACGAAGGGCGATCTAGGCTTCTGGAACCCCTTGTGGTGACTAGCAGAAATCGGGATGAAGGTCAGAGTTAGTTCCGGTGGATGCAAAGTTGTGGAGCGAGGTGACTGCCAAGGCTGTGCGTGCTGGAGACAGGCAGGGGCGAGAGTCTGTAGCAGTTGGGTTCTCTCTTTTTTGTCATGCAAGCGCCTGATTTAAGCTTCGATTGCTGAGGCATCCACTTCAAAGTTGGCTATCTGGACCAAAAACGCTACCAGCCACGTAACTATTGGGTTGGCCAGATTGTTTTGGCCAACCCAATAGATAAAGCGCCCAGACTACTTCCACACCCCACCACTCCCACCCCACCTCCTGCCCCAGGCTCCTTTGTTTTAGAGATCTTGGTTGGTTTCCATAACTGACCATTCGGTCCACTTGTTTTTTCTCTTCCCATGCTTTAAGTTCCCACTCTTGTGCTCTGAATTCACCAATAAAGAGTGAACCCATGAAACCTTAGGCCTCCACCCTTGACCCCAATGAAAGCAGAACCCCAGGCCTGTGCTGGTTCCCTCTCTCTCTCTCTGTTTCTCTACCCATGACCTCACTGTGTGACCCCACGTGTGCTGTGTAATTTCCAGGACCTGTGATAAAACTTTTCCCCCAAAGTTTCCTGAAGGATATTGATGAAGGGTGTCTTGCAATCATAATAAAAAGCACAAGGGCCAGTCCGGCCACAGCATTGTTTGTCGACAGGCAAGACCAGCGCATAACAAAGTCTGAGGTGTTTAGGACACACCTGCCTGGCCATCCCCGAGTCCTCCAGTTTGCTGGGGTCACCTTGCCCTCTAAGTTTTAACTGTAACTACAGTACATTCACCAGTTGACTCAGTTTCTGGGCATGTATTCCACAGATACTCTTGCACAGGTATGAGCTTGGGAACCACTCAAATGTCCCTACACAGGGGCCTGACTATATAAGTTATGATATAGTCTTACAGTGGAACACTATGCAGCATTAAAAAGTTAGAGAAACCATGCACAATGTAAAAAAAAAATGGTGTAGAGTAAGAGGAAAAGAGTAAGCTCCAGGACTGTGCTTATTAAATGTGGACCCTCGGGGCTTCCCTGGTGGCGCAGTGGTTGAGAGTCCGCCTGCCGATGCAGGGGACGCGGGTTCGTGCCCCGGTCCGGGAAGATCCCACATGCCGCGGAGCGGCTGGGCCCGTGAGCCATGGCCGCTGGGCTTGTGCATCCAGAGCCTGTGCTCCGCAACGGGAGAGGCCACAACAATGAGAGGCCCGCGTACTGCAAAAAAAAAAAAAAAAATGTAGACCCTCGACGTGGCTTCTGAGCCCTCTTGTCTCAGTCGAGTGTAATCGTATGTCTCCCAATGGTTCCCTCCCTTGTTCCTACCCTGAGCCCACAAGATGGGGGTCTGGGCACCCTCCTGCCTTTCCTACTCACTTTTGGGGTGATCAAAACCATCCCTCCACCAGGCTCCTCTCCCCCAAACTGGACCCCACTATTATTTTGTGACAAAGCCAACCCGGTTCTGGGGCCCCCTATGATCTTCAACTGGAAGCCCACATTGGAGCCAGTTCCTCCAACCTTTCCAGTTGTCAAGAAGCTGCTCAAAACGCAGAATAAATCCAGCCCTGCTTGGACTCACTAGAGTGGACCCTGTTGTCTGCAACTGAGAACTCTGCCTGCTGCGGTAATAAAGGGGTTCGGCACTCAAGAGCACAGCCCCGGGGAACCCTCAGCACGGGCATCCACAGCTTGTGTCCCAGGGCTGGAACTGGTCTGCTACCTGTGCCTCTGCTCCCCACGTGAAGAATTAATTGTCCTGCTTCTAAATATTTTTTTTCTTTTGGCTGCACCTCGTGGCTTGTGGGATCTCAGTTCCCCAACCAGGGAGTGAACCTGGGCCACGGCGGTGAAAGTGCAAAATCCTAACCACTAGACCACCAGGGAACCCCCTTGTCCTGCTTCTTTATGTCGCTAGCTCTCAATTCAAAGTCCCAGGAGGGCAGGTCAGGTTGCCTGACTCCTGGTCATGTGTCTGTTTCCTAACGCAAGGGAGGCTGGGAAAACAAACATCTGAACTTTGAGGCTTCAGTTGGGAAGGATACGTTCAGCCTATTCCCAAGACCCACATGGTCGGCATTTTTCCAAACACAGGAAGGGGTACCAGACAGCTAAAAATTCCAACAGATATACACCATATCTCTTATTAGTTTGGTGTCGATCTTTCTAGAGCTCTCAAAAAATGCTTACATAATCCCGTGGTTGTTTTTTTTGTTGTTATTTGTAGTTTTCTTTCCAATTAATAGTATGTTTGGGGGCATCTTTCCATATCAGTAGACTTACCTCATTATTTGTAATGACTTTCTAATATCTCATAGTAGAAATTTACTAGCATTTATTTAATCACTCTGTTGTCAGTCAACATTCAGCTTGTTTCTAATCCTTTGCAATTAAGAACAAAGCCTCAGTGAACCATCTGATACCTATACCTTTGTCCACATGTGTGACTCTTTCTGTAGAATAGACTCTCAGAAGTGGAATTTCTGGATGAAAAGGGTACACATATTATACATTTTAATAAATACTGACATCCCAAAGATTTTATCAGTTTAGTTTCTCTAACAGTGTTTGGAAGGGTCTCTTTTCCCAGTCCTGGATATAATTAATAGTTCACATTTTATTGCCCATCTTTGTGTGAACATTCATTCCTCAACATTTTTTTTTTTTTTTTTTTTTTTTGCGGTACGCGGGCCTCTCACTGTTGTGGCCTCTCCCATTGCAGAGCACAGGCTCCAGACGCGCAGGCTCAGCGGCCATGGCTCACAGGCCCAGCCGCTCCGCGGCATGAGGGATCTTCCCAGACCGGGGCACGAACCCGTGTCCCCTGCATAAGCAGGCGGACTCTCAACCACTGCGCCACCAGGGAAGCCCTGAAGGCCATATTAATCCATCATCCTAGTTAGTAACATCGTCACACCAACATTGACTGATCACTGTAGGTCTAAATACTTCACCTACATTGAACATACTAAACATTGCGTATACTGAACATGAATACATATACATTTAATCCTTTCAGCAACCATACAGAATAGGCTTCATATTATCTCTCTTTACAGAAGAGCCAATGGACACACGGAGTGGTTAAGTAGCATGACATGGCCAAGGTCACACAGCTGAGATGTGAACTTAGGCTGTTTGACTCCAGAAATGATTCTATTACTACCACACACTTCAGCTTCCCAATGGGTGGAAAACAAGTGCTCATCAAAGTATCAAGTGGAGATAAAGCCACAAACTTGAGAATGGGGCTGGGGACAGGGATGAGGGTGTGTCCCGCCCAGGTCCTGATTGTCTCTCCTTGCCCAGGTCCCGGGTCATCCCTCTCTGAAGGGGCCATCGCTGGCATTAGCATCGGGGTCCTGGCTGTCATTGCTCTGGCCACAGGGCTGGGCTGTTTCCTCTACATCAGAAATGCCAGAGGGTAAACCTGGGAATGGGATGGGGGTGTGGGACCTGACTGGCAGAAGGGTTGCTGACCTTGGTGCTGAGCGGAATCCGTGGCACGTGGGGAATTGAGAGAGTTTGGCACATTGCCCCAAATGTACATGGGATATAGGCAGAGCCTGTGCAGATGGGCAAGGACTAGAGGCACAGAAGAACGAGGGTCTTGGGTTTTCAGGCCCTCAAGGAGAACAACAGAGGGACCCATCTATGAGGTCACGACACCCACCTCTGAAGAGGGTCACCTTGCAGAGCCCGGTCGCAGTAAATGACTCCATAGCTGATGCCCAGGGCAGCAGTGAGGTCTGGAGAAGAGGCTGGTGCAGAGAGCCCAGGCCTCTGCCCCCAGCTTACCCCCAAGTCACTCTGCCATCATGGGCAAGCCCTGTACTCTTAGAGTCTCCGGGTCCCCATCTGGAAAATGGATGAGATTGGTTCCAACAGCCATAACACAAATACGGCAACGTGCTGCCATCCTTTTCTTCCCCACTCTCAGAAAACTTTGTGAATTGAGTGCTATAAACTGAGAGAATCAATCACAACACTCCTCCCTGCTATACTCCAAACCAGTCTCAAAGTCCATGTCAACACAGTGCCTCTGTCACCCTCTACTAATGGATGGGAATTGACCAAAGGCAAAATGAAACATTTTTGTCATGTCTGGCCTACGATTCTGGTATGCTGGGCTCATGAAGTGGACGTCCCCTGGAGACTCTCCAATTCAGCTCAGTTTTACAGAGAAGAAAACCAAGACCAGGGAGGATATACGATAAACCCAGGCTAAAGAGGACCCTGGTACAACTGGGGCTAAGTCTTAGACTTCTGTCCTCATCTGTGTCATCAAACAGGCTTATCTAACCCAGAACTTGATTTCCAGGACATTCCTGGGTTAAGATCACTGGAGATGTGAGGGGGAGTCCTGGGGAGAAAGGAAGGAAGGTTTCTGCCACATCCTTCCTGGGGATAGAAGTGACCTGGGCAAATTGCCCCTTCCCTCCTATCTCTTCCTAACTCCAGCCCTGGGCTGGCATTCACTTTCTCTAGACTGGTGCATGCCTATGTATGCCAATGTACCCGACACTCAAGGCCAGATCCAAGTCGAAAAGGTGGGTAATGCCCCAGAGGGACCCTTTCTGTTCCCCCGACCGTCGGGCCCTTTCCCAGCCCAGTAGGGCTGTTACAGTCCTACATCTTGGGGTTGGGTGGGGTTCAGGCATATGCCCTTGAGGATGCCCAGTGGCAGCTTGGGTTCTCTGCATCTCTTCCTCTGCTTTCTCTGGGGATCTCAAGACCTTCCATGGCTTTTTCGTCTCTTCTCCTTGTCTTTTTCATCTCTTCTCCTTGTCTTCTTTCTCTTCAACATGACAATGCCTAACCTGGACCCGCTCTGGGAATCAGAAGGGATGTAACTGCCTCTGAGGCCTAAGCTATTTCCAAGAACTTCCAGGGGCGGCCTTTATCCCAAGCCCCACGACCTCATCACTACTTTCTTTTCCCCCAGATGCTGCCACTAGACCCTCCAGAGCAGTTCTATGAGGTAGGTTGGCCCAGCTTGGTTTTATTAAAGAAGCCGCAAGGGAATACAGTCTGAGAATGTTATGTTTGACAAGTCTGAGAAGTCATCTTGTCTAGATCCTTCACTGAACATTGCAGGGCCAGGAATGAGGCAAAAGTGGCTCAAAGCCTCACAGGGAGCTGGGTCAGATTCTAGGACTCTGGCTCCTATATGTGCTGCTTCCACTTCCAGTGCTTGGAATTGGATTGCAAATGAAGTGGCACTGACCTAACAAGTGATGGGGTGCAAAGGAAGTTTTGGAGTAGAGATTGCAGAGGTAGCCATGTGAGAAGGAAGAGTTCTGGGCCAGGGGTAGGGTCCTGGGTCCTAAACCTATTTCTGCTTCTGATCCTTTGTAAGAACCGGGTCAAATCTCTTTGTCTCTGGATCTCTGAAGGGTGAAAGTTGGAACTTTCCAGTTGCTGTGATTCTAAGGCAAACGGTACCTGGGGTCCCTAACTGATCTCTTTGTTCACTTCAAGAAGGAATCACCTTCCACAATCCATGGGGACTATTCTCGTGGCTCCAGGAAGCCATCGCCCAAGCTTGCGTTGCATCCCTTGGTCCCAACTCTACCAAAAGAAAACAGAGTCAAAATATGAGGTACTTTTATGCCACACTGAGTCTTTGGACAGTTGGAGAGCTGCCACTAATCTGCTTTTTCCTTCTTGCTAAAGAATCTGTAGGATAAACTATCAAGAGATTTCCTTTCAAAAATCTTTTCAATCCCATTCCACCCATTTCCATCCTATCACTTTCTGGTTCATTTCCTTCCATTCCCTTCCAATCCACTCCATTTTACTCCATCCCACATTTCCATTATATTTATTTTCACTCCATCCATTTCCTTTCTATCCATTTAACTTCATTTCCTTCTCAATTCCAGCTATTTCCTCTCCATTCCAGTTAGTTTTATTTTTCCATTCCATTCCACTCCACTCCTCCCCACTCCATGTCTTTCCATAAAATTCCTCTTATTTCCTTTTCATTTCTTTTATTCCTCTTATTTCTTCCCATTCCATTCCTTGTCATCATTTCCCACCCACCCCACTCAATGCCATTCCTTTGCATTCCATCCCACTCCACTCTGCTTTGTCTCATTGTGTTCTGTTCATCTCTTTCTTCTTTCATTCCTTTCCATTCTTTCCCACTCCTCCCTATTACGTTTTATTCATTTCTATTTTTTCCTTTTAATCCCACCCCATTCATTTCTTCCACATTCCATTACTGTCTATTTTATTCCTATCACTTTCCATTTCCATACCATCACTCTATTTCATTTCCATTCTTTTCCTTCCCGTCCCATTTCATTCCTGTTCTTTCCAGCCACATATTTAATCCACTCCATTCATTCTATTTCCTACTATTCCAGTCCTTTCTAGTCAGTACCCTACTTATTTCCATTTTGCAGTTCCATTTGATTGGCTTTTGTTTCATCCCACCACGTTCCATTTCTTCTCATTCTGTATATTTCTTTTCCGTTCACTTCATTTTCTTTCCATTTCCTTCTTTCTCATCTCTTCATTTCCCCTTCCTCATCCCTTCCCTTTCCATTCAATTCTGTTTCATTGTTTTCTATTTCCTTTCATTGCACTCTCTTCCCTTCTATTTCTACTTTTTAGAAAAAATTATCTTATGAAGTATAGTTGATTTACAATGTTGTGTTAGTTTCTGGTGTACAGCAAAGTGATTCTGTTATACATATATATAATAGTTTGCATCTGCTAATCCCAAACTCCCAGTCCACCCCCACCCTTCTATTTCTTGTTCATTCCTCTTTAATCCATCTCACTCTGTTGTATCACATTCCATTCTGCTCCATTACCTGTCAGATGAACCATTCTCAAAAGATGTGAATGTCTATATATCTTAGGGTTTTTTTAAATAAGAAAGACAAACCCCTTGAAAGTAGTTCGGATTAATTAAAGTGTGGATTAATTGAGAGAACAGTGGGGAATCTCAGATAACTCAATGTCAGAAATTGCTTGTGGGCCTCATGGGGACTGGAATCAGGAAGTTTCTCTCTCTTATGGTTGCTCATTTTTGCTGATCAATGAATTTGTTCCATTGTCTTTGGTCCAGATTTAATTCCTATGCAAGCTTCCTGGTCACTGCTCCTCTATAACTTCAGATTATATATGACAACATCCTCTACTACTGCTTAAAGTTTTCTAGGTTCACATTTTTCAGAGGAGAAGCACACTTACTCCTGCCGTTGGACGGATTGTGCTGACAGTTGTCAGCTCTCCGATTAGCTGTGAACTGGTACAAACATAGCCTTCTAGGTCCCTCTCTTCATCAGGGTCTGGGGAAAGGAGTCGCATTTGTTTCCTTTTATCGGTAGAACAAAAGCTCTTCCTGGAAATCTCACCCAGTGCACTTCCTCTTGTATCTCCTTGGGTCAGAATGCTGTCACATGGTATTTCTTCTTGCAAAGAAGGCTGAGAAAATGAGATGTATCCTTCCCGGTCTCTTCAATAGAAGCAGGCAAGGGAGAAGATACGGGGAAGAGTGTCAGGTCAGCCCCCTCAGTGTCTGCTACATTCTGAAGGGATGAGAAGGAGCAAGCAATGCAAAGCGTCTGGAGTAGAACATTCTGAGTCGAGGGGCATCAGGTGAAAAGGCCCTGAAGTGAATGTCTTTGTTATCTGTTGCTGTATAACAGATCACCACAGACTTAGTGGCTTAAAATAACACACATTTATTATATCACAGCTTCCGGGGTCAGGAGTCTAGGCACTGCTTAGATGGATCTTCTGCAAGGCTGAAATAAAGGTGTTGGCCAAGTCTCAGGTCTCATCTGAGGCTTGACTGGGGAAGGATCCACGTCCAAGCTCATATGGTTATTGGAAGCATTCAGTTCCTTGCAGGCTGTCATAAAGAGGGCCTCAGTTTCTTACTGGCTGTCAGCTGGAGGCTGTGCTTTGCCAAGTAGCCCTCTCCGTAGGCAGCTCACAACATTGCATCTTGCTTCTTCAAAGCCATGACAGATGTCATGCTCTTATAGAACAGAATCACATACATGGAAGCATGTACATCCTGTCACCTTTGCCGTATTCCAATGGGTAGATGCAAGTCACAGGTCTTGCGTTCAAGGGGAAGATTACATAAGGGCATGAATACCAGAAGGTGAGTATAATGGGGGTCACCTTAGAGTCTGTCCTCCACAGTGGGGGAGCATGCGCCATTCCAGGAATGGAGAGGTGGCAGCACGACTGACATACAATGAGAAAGGAGGAAGACCTTCAGAATTTTCAAGGATGAGGGAGGAGAATGCCAGAAAGTTTGGGTTCCTACAGCAAGTAGCCCAGGAAAGCCCACCTAGAAATGGAACTTATCTTTTCTCTTTGTGTAATAGGTGCTTGTGAATCCAGAACACAACATATACTGCCAAATCAACCCCTTCATCTAACAGAAGCAGAGATCTTTTCCCCAGAAATCCTAGAGAAGCCATGCTTAATCATACATTCAGCGACATTTATTGCGTACATATTATATTCCAGCCATTCTCTTTGTAAACCTGGTGACATTCTATTTCAATGTGTTTTTTGGGCTCTGGACCCTAGATCCCACCAAATCTTAAGCTTTTGACTCATGTTTCTTTAAAAGCAATAGAAACAAGGCAAAAGCAGCCTAGAATTAGAGGGCCAAGTTCTGATACCCAGAAGCAGGGGATGCCATAGTATTCGCTGCATCCCAAACATGGGCAAAGACTACTGATGGACACAGCAACCAAGGGAGAAGTGTGAGTGTGAGTCAGCCGGAGTAGAGCATGGGATGTATGCACGGGTCAGACGAGCAGTGTCTTTTCAAATCGTGGTAGAGGATAAGGAACAAGGAGCTATTAAGAGATGACAAGAAAAAACATAGAATGAAGCATGGGAATGAGGCACCTGGGGAGGCGTAGACGTGAGATGCTTAGAATCCTGAGGGACTCAAGGATGGAGATGTGAGAATGAGATTTGCTGAAGGTAAAGAGGAGTCAAGGATGACCCCCAGGTTTCTGGCCAGAGCAACTGGATGGCTGGCAGACCACTTTCTGAAGGAACAATGGGGGAGGAGCAAATTTGGGATAGAGAGGGGAAATCAAGAATTTGACTTGACATGTCAAGGATCGGTTGGAGAGTCAAGAAGGTAAACGTTCATAAAAGTCTAGATAGAGCAGGACTTGTCACTGGGATTTGAAGTTATGGGGCTAGATGAGATCTTGTGTCGGGGGTCCCCGGGACCACCCTCAGGCTCAATGATTTGCTAAAGGATTCAGAGGACCTAGAAGTTGTCATACTCGTTGTTATGGCTTATTACAGCAAAAGGACAGAGAGTAAAATCAGCAAAGGGAAAAGGTGCAGATGAAGTGGAGTCTGGAGGAAACCATGCATAAGCTTCCAAGGGTCCTTTCTCTGTGGAGTCACGTGGGGATTCCCACGATATGTGACAACACGTGTGAAGTGTTGCCAGCCAGGAAGGCTCACCCTGAATGTAAATGTCCACGGTTTTTACAGGGGGTCAGTCACTGAAGCTCCCGACCCCCAGAAGGAAAGCAGGTGTGTTCACTATAGATGACATTGTATAACTATCTGGACAAACCGGTACAGGCACGCAAATACACTTCTACCAGATAGAACGTTATAAAAGTTCAGTTCCCGGAAGCTGACCAAGAACTAGTCCTTTGAAATAGGCCTTTTTGGGGGAATGTGCAGGGTTTGAGCAACTCAGGCCTGCTGAGTTAACCCTTGCCCCTACAGATCCCAAAGAGACTAGATAACACAGAGAAGAGTAGGGGCTGACGACCAGTAAGCACTGGTCCCTCCAACATTTATAGTTTGAGGTAGAGGATTGAGCAAAGGAAAAGGACTGTCCTTTTTTTTTTTTTCCTGCCGAGGACTTCTTCCCAGCTTTCCTCCCGAATATCCTAAGGACAGGTCACACTCTCCCTCTCCCTTATCCTTATCTTTAAAGCAAATGAACTTACAACCTCCTTGCTCTTCAATAGATGAGTCCTCACCCAACTCCTTGCCAGTAGAACCTCACTATGAAACTTGGGTCTCAGCCAATTGTCAAACAACTGAGAGAGAAATCTCTGTGTTAGTTGGGCATCTTTGTAGAAGGAGTTCCTGTTCCACGGTAGTGGCTGTTCCAAAGTCCCTATAATATTCAGGTTAGGTTAGGGATTTGGGTGCTCCTGGCAGTAAACATTACCATTTGTTCATTTTGAAAGAAAAAAAAAAGACCAAACAAAAGACAAAGTCAGTTTTCAGTTATAAATTACTAATGTTTTAATGTCTGAATATCTTGAAGTAAACACACACACACAAACAAGTGAACAGAAAAGAAGGAAGATGAGCTAACACTCAAAGCACCCCATCGTGATTTTGTCCTATTTGTATTGAATCTGTAGGTCATTCTGCAAAATTTGACACCTTTACAACTCAACCATTGTAATGTGGCATTTGTACATCTTTTATCTCTCTCAGTAGGGTTCTGAAGGTTTCTTCTAATGTCTCTATACACCTTACTAAATTTATTTGTAAGACTTTTTTTTTGCTTCTATTATGAATAAATGTGAACCTTTCTCTGTCTTGTTTGCAAACTTAGCATTGCTTGTGTAGAGGAAAGATATTGATGTGTAGGCAAGGGGCAAAATAATGTAAAAGTTAAGAGCATGGACTCCAGAGTCAGACTTCCTGAACTCAAATACCAGCTCTGCCCTTACAGTACAATCAAAGGTAATGTACTTAATATTACTGAGCTTCAGTTTCATCTTCTGTAAAAGGGAATATCTGGTTTAAAATACTGTTAAGGAAGAGATGAAAGTATTATCTGTAGATGACTGTCTCACTAAAGAAGCCAGGAGAATCAAATGGAATACTGTAAGAATTCGTAACATTTCAGTAGGTTAACCAGATACAAAATAAATATTGTTTTTAAAAAATCAACCACAATAACCAATTATAAGAAACTTTGGGGTAGAGATTACATTTCAAACAGCAATAATTTTTTGTTGTTAAAAGTCAGATTCACGTGAGGAAAACTACAGGAGTTCTTTGACAGCGTTAAAAGAAAAAGCTTAAAAATACCCTGTTTTCATATAGCAGGGCTCCAGTTTTTAGCCTCCTCCCTGATAGGGTGGAAAGAACCATCACAATTTCCTCACAGGGTGATTGTGCTGGTTAACGCGATGATAAGATGTTAAAGTGTTTAACGGGGGGCCAGGAACCTTTATTCAAAACAAAATATTTGTTGAGCAGCTATTATGTGCCAGATATCTTAGGTGCTGGGGATACAGCAGTGATCAAAATAGATATAAATCCTTTCCCTTATGGAGCGCACGGTCTCGTGGTGAAGGCAGATAGACAACAGACCAAAAACAAAACAAAACCAACAACAACAAAACACCTAAAATATATTCTACGTTAGTGAAAAGTCCTTTAGGGAAAAAGTAACGGTGCGGGGAGGAGGGAGTACGTGGGGAGTGCAGAGTGGGTTTGCAAGTTTACAGTGGTTGGTGGGGGAAATGCCTCAAGAGGTGACATTCGCCTAACGACCAGACGGTGGGGGAATCCTCAGAGGAAGAGCTTGCCAGGCAGCATGGCTAAGGTCCTGAAGTGGGAGCCTGCTGGAGTTGTTGGAGAAAGTGTAAAGGCCAGCGTGACTGGAACTGAGCCAGGAAAACGCTCAGGAGATGAAGAGAAAAGAGGAGGGGTGGGGAACAGATCCTTAAGTCCTTACAGGTAGGGGGAAAAAAACCCTCAATTTAAAAAAAAAAAAAGGATTCTTACTATTTTACTATTATTGACTACAAAAACATTTCAGACTCTTGAAGGGCTTGACAGGAGCTCCCTGGACTGTATAACGGGTTTGTAGCAACTATCTTTGCCCACAAGGACCAAAGGAGATGGTGGGCGCAAAGCGCTTGACAAAGGCAGCAGGCGCCCAGGAGGGTCCCCGCCGTTTCCCTCCGGATCCCGTTTTCACTGTCACTCCTGGACGTCAAGCCGAGCCCAGGGCCGGCCTTTCCCAAGCCAGCCACTCCCCACGCATCGGTGTCTTGGCCTCGGCCTCCGATCTGGCTTCTCGTCTCGGCGCCCCGCAAAAACTCGGACACGCACACTCTCAGAGCCCAGCCGGACCCCAACCCTAACTCTCTCTTCCTGTGTTGCCGCGTCCGGGTGTCCACCTTCCCTGAGGAGCTGGAACCCCGCCCGCGCCGCCGAGCCTTCTGGGAATTGTAGTCCAGGCTCGCCGAGCCCAAACGTACTTCCGGGTTCGGCCAGAAGCGCAGCCATTGTCCCGCGCGCGGACGTTTTTTGTCACCGCGCGCCTCGGCCCTTCGGAGGTTAAGCCCAGTGGCCCTGCGGATGCCGACTAGGGGAGGGGACAGAAGTAGCTTAACCCGAGTCTGTCGTGTGCAGCATCGGGGCAGAGAGTTGCTTAACCGAGCTCGTCTTGCCGTAGAGCCGTGCTGGGCACTGAGGCTGGGACAGGCCCTGCCTGGTCCTTGACCCAGTGGACGCCCAGGTTGGTGAGGGGCGGGGCAACGCCGGTGTCCCGTGCGCGCATGCGCAGGGTCTAGGCGGGCCGCTGGTATGGCGAGTGTGGGTGGGCGATCTGGGACCTGCGTGGGCGGTGCTTCAGCTTCGGGTCACAGAAGTTGGTGGTGATACTAGGGCAGCTGCAGATCACGGGACTGTGCTCTGCGCACGTGTGCGGGTACCTGGTTGGGTGTTGCTCTTAGGATGCTCTGGGGAAGCCCAGGTTGGTGGAAGACAGGCTATATGCACGGGTGTGGGGGAAGATCCTGAGAACCCCTCTTCTCCCTCATCCAAGGCTGGAGGAACTGAGAACGACTGGGTGATGATGTGCCCAGTTGCAGATTCTGGTTCTCGGAGGAGAGGGGCTCTGTCATTATTCCTATACTCTTGAGCAGGTGTTTGAGCAGGAAACACGAGATGGGAGGTGAGATTCTGGGTAGTTGACTCTAGGACCCTGGAGCAGACACCATTCTTTTTGCAGACCTGGGGGCGCCCTGGGTAGTGGACAGACTAAGTGGGAGTTGCAGTTTCTTGTTTAGGAGAGGCAGCGCTACTTCAGCGACCCCCCCCCGCCCCCCCGCCCCTCGCCGTGAGACTGGCTGATGGACTGCAGACTCCTAGTTTGACGGAGAGACCAGAGCCTAGAGGCAGGTTCTAAGCAGAGGGCTTCCTACACATGTTGGAGATGTCTGAATGGAAAGCAGGAACTTGGACCAGTGATCCTGGGACCCACGTTGGATAGTGCAGAGTCCTAGGACATTCAAGTTTGCTGAAGACACTGGGTGGCAGGTACAGATTCGGAGCCCAGGAATGACAAGCTGCAGCCGCTGCCATCAGATTGACAGCTGTTTGGGAAGGAAGTGGGATGCTGCCAGCATGATTATGAAGCGGGTGTCCCCAGGACCTTTGCTCGGGCTGCCTAGCTTGCAGGCGTGAGAATGCTCCAGGTGGTAGAGGAACAGAGTCTGGGCTGCAGATTTGGACCTGGAAGGGGTGGTATGCTAGGCGGCACCCAGGGGTTGACATTTGGGTTGGAGGAAGCAAAAGGACCCGGTTCCCATGGGGGCTGCTCTGTCGTGAGTTTGAGAACCCCCAGGCTGGTGAGTGCCCATGTCCTAGGCCTGATTCTGGAGTTCTCTGCTCCAGTTACTGTTTGGGTGTTCTGAAGCAATGGCGGTAAGCAGGCAGTGAGGCTGGGGACCTGAGAACCCTCACAGGGGCTGGTGGGTACTTGAGGTAGCCCAGGGAGGTTGAGGAACAGATTGGGAAGTGCAGCTTCTCGTCTTAGGAGCGGGAACTTGCACGGTGCCCCGGGCTGGCCGAGGGCCCAGGTCCTGGACGCAGATTCTGGGTGTGAGCCTGCACTGCGTGCGTGGGCATGCCAGCAGGAGGAGGGAACCTCGATGGGTGGCCCCTGTGCGGTGGCTGCTGGAGTAGAGGCCTGAGGGCCCCAGTTTGGAGCTTTGGGTTCTGAACTTGGGAGGGCCAAGGCCGCGCTCTGCACATGCACTGGTATTTGGGCAGAATGGGCGCATGGGCAGTCCTAGGACCCTGGTACTGCCTGAGGATGTCCAGGTGGGTGAAGGGAGTAGCTGCAGATTCTGGGCTGCAGAGGGGTAGGGCTGTGCCAGGTGCCCTCTGTGCACATGAGCAGGTACTTGGGTGAGAAAGGAGGAGCTGGAGGTGGGTATTAGAGGGCACTGGGGTCTTTGTGCCCCTGGCACCCCACTCACAGCCTGATGATGCCCAGGTTGGTGGAGAGACAGGATCTCCCTGAGCTGCAGGTGCCCAGGAAGATGTTTGGGAGGAGTCTGGGCAGGTGCGACTCAAGTAGGGGCCTGGGGAGGTTGGTGGGGGAAGCAGTTTGGGTGTGGGTTCAGGGTACAGCTGCATTGTGAACTCACCCTATACTGTTTGAGTGAGAATCCAGTGGGGCTGAGGGGTGGGTAAGAGGGAGAGATGGGGCAGGGATGGCGTGCGGAGGTGGGGGATTTGCTGTTCTAGTCTCCGACCCAGAAACATCGAGTTGGTACAAAGACAACTGAGGTCCACATTCTGGGCCTAGGAGGGGCTGGCAGGTGCTGGTGATTATCGGGCAGCCCCCGGTCCCGTGCCGGCTTTGTTTCTGACTCAGGCCTGAGGACACCCAAGTTGGTGGAGGAGCCAGGTCAGAATTACAAATTCGGGGACCAGGAAGATTTGGGGTAGGGGAGAATCTGGACTGGCGCTCTTCTGGTAGGAGCCCGCCCACCCTAGAATGGTTGAGGGACCGGGTCCTGGGTGCAGCTGAGCTCTGTGCTTACACTTGGCTGTTTGAGCAGGAAGTGAGAGGCAATCCACCCGACAGGTGCTGGAGGGTCAGGCTTGTCAGTGGATCCTGGGAGGGGCGGGGCTACGTCATGAACTTCATGCAATTAGTCACGCACGGAGGTTGAGCCGTCAAGCCCAGAGCCCTGCTGTTTGCCTTAGGAGGAGGTGCCGATTTGGGGCTGCAGATTCAGGTTGGGGGTCGTGGGTGCACACCAGGGGGTCCTTGATGTGCTGGGTGTTTGTAGGGGTCCCAAGGTCCAGTGGGATAGAGGGGGACTGATTCGTGCTGCAGGTTTTGGTGATGGACGGAAGGCCGCACTTGGGCACGTGGTGGGCTTCCAGGTCGGTGGTCCAGAGGCCCCAGACAGTGGAGGAGCTGCAGGCTAGAGCTGCAGAGCCTTGGCCTGGGAGAGGAACTGAGGGACTCTAGGTGCAAGCACAGCTGTTCAGGCAGGAATCTATCTGGGCAGGAACCTCTAGAAGCACAGTTGCCATGGGTACTGCATCCTGGAAGCAGAGACTAATCCAGGGAGGGGGGAGCCACAGTGGACCTGCACGAAGATGCTGTACTCAGGGCTTCTCCCCTTGCAGCTCGGGATCTCAGGCCCCTGCCCGTGCCTGGAGGAGAGCATGGAAGAGCGGGATGAGAAGCCCCCGGGACCCCTGAAGGCCAGCGCGCAGGTGAGTGGAGCTTCCCTTCCCTTGGGAGACCCAGAGCTTGTCCCCACCCATGCCCCACAGCCTGATCCCCTGGGTTTGGGACACTGTCCAGCTCTCTTTGCAGTGTTTTGGGGGCTTCTGGTCCCTCCCGATCAGCAGGCTTCTGACACACACTCTACATTTTATGGGGCTCCCTGCATTTCCTCACCCTCTTAACCCAAATAACTCTTTCTGGAAGGAATTTGGCATCCTGTATCCAAAGCCCTTAGCCAGCGACTCACAGCTTTGCTTGAGAATAAGCAATTGGAAAGAATGTTTGAGAACGTGCAATGCAAGAGGAGAGTTGAATGAGTTCTAGTAAAAGACCATGAAATGGAATTCACTGTAGCCATTGATAGGATAAAAAGATATTTATGATCTACGTTAAGTAAATAGCATTTTGAAATGATTAAAAAAAGGATGTAGTTTGCGTGTGCATAGAAAATACATTATATCAGTTAACAAAGATTATCTGTAGTTATGTTCCCAGTGACTTTATGTTTTTAGTTACTTATCTATACTTTTGTACTTCTGTACAACACATTTTAAGGTTAGGAAATTAATGATTTAAAGCATTTTCTTTGAGAACATTTCATTTCTTAAAGATGTTAAATTAGAATTTCACCTTTCCCTTCCTGGACAGTTCAATCCTGAAGCTATTAGGTGGGGCAGAGCCAGGTAGGCGTCTGCAGTTGAGGGAGGGCTGCCTGCTGTGGGGCGGCACAGCCTCATCAGGGTGATGAGGGCATCCATGTGTGAGGGCGTCAGTGACCCAGTGGGGTGAGGTAAGTGTCCACACGGAGGAGGAGGTTCTGGTTTGGGGTGACACGGTCAGCACAGGTGAGAAGAGCATCCAGAGAGGGGATGCCCCGGTGTGGGCAGCCCAAGTGCAGTGAGGGTGTCCACGCAAGGGGTGGTCCAGCTTAGGGTGTCCGAGCCAGAGCCGGGTGAGACGGGCACCCGTGTTGGAGGTGGGGTGCATCCTGGTGTGGCGTATCACAGGCTGAGCAGGTTGAGGGCATCTGCATGTGAGGGTGACTCGACGTGGAGTATCAGCTCAGACGAGGGCATCCACACGGAGTCCAAGGCCAAGTGACTCGAGAGTGAGTCCCTGAGAAGAGGCCACCTGGCCTGCAGAGCCAGAGCCCAGGCAGGGTGACGAGGGCCCCTTGGCAGAGGCCGGCCCCGTGTGGGGCAGCAGAGCCCAGGTGGGCCAAGGAGAACTGTGCAGGAGAGGCAGTGGCGGTGGAAATGGGAGATTAGTTACTTACAGGGGGGTCAGTCAGATAAACAGATCAAATAAGGGTCATGATGAAACCGCTAGGTGGCGTTTCGCGGGGGCTTCTTGGAGCTCCAGTTCTTTATGTCTCGGCGCAGAAAGAATTCAGCAAGAGGCAAACAAGAGATGAGGAGTGATTTATTAGAACAGGATGCTTGTGAGGCTTACAGGTGGGCAGGCAAGAGGGTGCCGTGCCCCCCAAATTTAGTGGGCTACAGTTTTATAATCAAAGGAATAGTGGGGAGGGGGAAAAGACCACCTTCTTCCTCATTCTTGAGTAGGTCTCACGCTTCCATCATCAGTTCTTCCTCCGTGTCGGGCAGGGGAGTTTTCTTGTCCCTACACGGTCAAGCCGGGTCTGTCACGGCGCAGTGGAAATGAGCAAAAAGGCGGTACATGTGCCGAAAATAGTAAATCATCTCAGGTTTTAGTATAATGCCACCTTTTCCTCATATTTTTGTTTTTAGTGCACACAGAGGAGCATGTCCTAGGAATCATTAACTTACTGAGCTCACTGGGCAGGATGTGGGTCTATGCCACCATTGTTTTATTGTTTGGGGGCATGTCTCATGCTTCTGTTGCAAAGCGAGCCCGCTTGGTTTTGTGGCTAAGCAAACCTGTTTTCTTGAGTGATCATTAACTTACAGGGGTCTCCCATACTTCTTTCTTTAGTTACAATCCCCTAGTGGCATTAACTATTTAATTATCTACTTTGACCCTTTACTCTGTCCTTATCAGTCAGTGGGAGGCAGGGTTCTCGCCATCAGCTGTGGAAAGACAGGACTTTGGAATGAACTTGGTGGTGATCAGTGGAATTGGAGGTATTGGGGTGGCTCCTGGTATATGTAGATGTAGAAATACGTACAGATGTTGTGTGCCTCTGTGTGTGTGTGTGTGTGTGTGTGTGTGTGTGTGTGTGCACACAGATATACACATATGTATTCCCTGTCTCTGTCCACTGTGAGGGCCTGAGAGCAGTGACATTCTGATACCAGTGTGCACCCCTAGTGCCCAGATCTCAACTTCTAAATATGCCACAGGTTTTATGAGTTTACTGTTAATGGGTATTTAGTGTTCCGTTTGTTGCTGTTATAGGCAGCACTGCTATAAATGTTTTTGATTATGTAAATGATTCCTTGTACACGTACACAAGAGTTTCAGAGAGAGAAGTTAGGCAAATATAAATTTACATAAGTTTGCATTCACATCTTTATCAAAAGTACAGGTAAAATGAGTTTTGCTGTGACCATTGGTATTGTACTTTAAGCCAGTAACTTCAGGTGTTTTCTGGGAATCCTAATGGTCCTTTCACCATCTCCTTCTATGTTATACAACTGAATTAGCAATCCACTCATGATGATTTTTACTTTCCTCAAGTATTTATTGATGGACTAACCAATGTAAGGCCCTGTGTGAGGTGCTGGGGAGAAAGATAGGCTCTCACAGACAGAAAGGCTACATAGATAGAAAAAGCAAAAACATCTTCCTTCTTGTATTAGTTATCTCCGGTTGCATCTCTCAAACTTAGCAGCTTAAAGCAACCAACATTTTTTATCTCACACAGTACCTGAGGGTCAGGAATCTGGGAGCAGCGTATCGGGGTGTTTCTGGCACTCGGGGTCCCTGGTGCAGCTGTAGTAAGTTGCTGGCTGGGGCTGCTGCCTTTGGAAGGCTTGCGTGGGTAGGGGATCCACTTGCAAGCTCACTCATGTGGCTGTTGGCAAGAGGCCTCAGTCCCACACCATGTAGACCTCTCCCCGGGGCTGCTCACAACACAGCAGCTGGTTTCTCCCAGAGCAAATGATCTGAGAGAGACGAGAGAGAGAGAGAGAGAGAGAGAGAGAGAGAGAGAGAGAGAGAGAGAGAGAGAGGAAGGGGGGGAGGGGAGCGGGAGCTTGCACACAGCCAAGATGGAAGCCACCGTGTCTTTTATCATTTGATCTCAGAATGACACACCATCGCTTCCTCTGTAGTCTGTTGGTCGCACGGACCTACCCTGGTACCAGGTGGGCAAGGACTACATAAGGCTGTGAATACCAGGAGGCGCGGCGGTCACCGGGGGCCACCTTGGAGGCTGGCTTCCACACTTCTCAACTCTGAACGGCCTCTAGTTCATTTTAATCGCTATCAGAAGACGCACGGGTGCTTTGGGCCTGGAGACGGTAAGGAGAGCCCTGGCAGAGAGAGACAACCAGGGAGCCCAAGTCTTGGCTCTGAATGAGGGACACTCAAGGAGAGACTGTATTGGGACATCACCTGAGAGGTTTCAGTGACTTACATACCTGGAGGTAACTCGGCCTTGAGGCGACTCTGAACCCTGCCTGCCTTCAGGGTCCGGCCAAGGTGGTGGCGGAGCCTCGCTTGTTCCCTGTCAGTTTCAGCATCAGAGCCGGGCAGGTTGTTGATGAGTTGGTGACCCCGTGCTGGAGGGTCTGTTCTGTCCATCTGAGGAAAGTTGAGAATTTTCATAGGTAATGGTGTGGGTTGGGAGAGAGAACTTTCTTGTGCATGAGAACTAGCAAGACCCTCCGGTCAGGAGGGTCTCTGAGAAAATCAGGCAGGGGAACCTTCAGCTTTTGGTTTGAATAGGGGTTGCTTTTACTCCCTCTCAAATTAGTAATTAAGAAGCTCTGTGCCCTCCAAATGGACCCTGTACATCACTTCCCTTGAGCCGAAATGTGAACTCTGCCCTACATCTCCTGTGGGCCATAAGAGAAATTAACACACCAAGGAGGGAAATTCTCCTAGTGCGATGCCTATTAGAGTTAATATCCTGAACCTCCTCACAGATGTAGGAGTTTCCCAAATACAAAGCTTGGAGAATTGAGTTCAGTAATCATTCTGTGATTTGACTGGAAGCTTTTTTTCCCCCAAGAACCACCCCCCGCCCCCTGAGTTAGGTATGTTTGGTCAACTCTGTTTACAGGAGAGCCAGTAGCAAATAGTCCTAGGACTGATTTGAGCAAGGGTTCACTGTGAAGGGGACAGGCCACTCCATGAGGGCTGTGCTTGTCTCTCTTCCTCGGCCCTGGATCACACATGTTTCCACTCATGTCGCAGAGAGAAGGGTTGTTATCTCTTGCCTGTAACTCTTCTCCACGTGGAAGTCAACAGGCTAATTCCTATTCCAATTCTGTAAAGTACACAAAGAAAAAGGAAACTGTTTCTTCATTACATGGAGAGGTGATTGTTGAACAAAAGGGAGACTTTTTAAAATGCTCCAGAAGGACATTATACTAAGTGAAATAAGCCAGACACAGAAAGGCAAATACTGCATGATCTCACTTATGTGTGGAACCTAAAAGAGTCCAACTCATAGAAGCAGAGAGTACAGTGGTGGTTGCCAGGCAGTGGGGGAAATGGGAAGATGTTGGTTAGATGTTGCAAAGGGTCAGTTACGTGGGATGAGTAAGTCCTGGGGAATCTAATGTACAGCATGGTGACTAAAGTTAACAATATTGTATTGTGTCCTCGAAATTTGCTGAGAGTTGATCTTAAGTGTTCTGACCATATGAAAAAACTCGTAACTATGTACAATTTTTATTTGTCAGGTATACCTCAGTAAAGTTGTAGAATAAAATAAATTGTAAATAGTGAAAAAGAATAAAAATAAAAATGCTCCAGAGCACACAGAAGTGGGAGTAAAGGCTTTTCATTCCAGTTATATATCCAAAACCGTGCGCTTATCTCTAGCCTTGTCACATTCAGACCACTCACGTTGTGCTCCTGGTCAGTACTGAGGAGAATACAAAGGTGAAAAATATACAGTTCTTTACAGTTTAGGATTCATGACCCAGGTATAGAGACATGGAATTAATTCGAGGAGAATGATTTTACTGGTACAGTTAGGGTCCAATAAAAACAGCTAAGAAACTAAGGGAAGAAGAGACAAGACTTTGTGCTATCTGGGAGCGCTTCATGGAAGAGGTGGCATTTGCTCTGGAGCTTGAATGATCAGATTTTGAGCGATGGGGCCATGGAAAGGGGAGGAGTTCACATCAGGCAATCAGTGTTTGGACCATCTCTGGTGAACTCCATGGACTTCAATGAGTTTACGAAACTTTATTACCATTTATTTCTGTGTGGGTAAAATTGACATGTCACTCCCTTCAAAAGAGTTTAGATAATTGTGTGAGACAGTCTGTGTTGAAGTACTCTGTGTGTTGTTAAACACATAGGTATTATCTGAAGGAAACTGCAGGAGCTAAGATGTAAATACAGGAGACATTCCTAAAATGGTTGGTAATCCGAAGTGGATAGAAGGAGTGGGTGGGTGTAGGGGTGTGTGTGTGTGTGTGTGTGTGTGTGTGTGTGTGTACATACTTTTGAGACAACACGGTTGTTTTGTTTTGTTTCTTTGACCGCACTGTGCAGCATGCAGGATTCTAGTTCCCTGACCAGGGATCGAACCCAGGCCTCCTGCATTGGGAGCGTTGGAGTCTTAACCAGTGGACTGCCAGCGAAGTCCCGACAACATGGTTTTTGAGCATTTAGTTTGAGAGAGTAAGTTGGGGGTAGGTTCTGGAGGCTGATGCTTTTTCTGAGAAGAAAGGGCGCCCAACAGAGGTTTCTTCTAACCAGAGGAGGGACTTGAACTCAGCAAAGACTTGGTGCCTTTGGGGACCAAAGGACAGTGTGAAGGCTCAGGTAGCACATTCCGTGTGGTTGTTTTACTGTCAACACACGTTTGTGAAGTGGCTACCATGTGTCAGTACAGTCGGTCCTCCATATCCTAGGGTTCTGCAGATTCAACCAACCCAGGATCAAAAAAAATTTTTTTAATTCCAAAAAGTTTCAAGAAACAAAACTTGAATTTGTTGCTTGCCTGGCAACCCTTTCCATCACGTTTGCATGGCATTTACATAGCACTGACATTGAATGGGGTATTATAAGTAATCTAGAGATGACTTAAAGTAGATGGGAGGATGTATGTTGGTTATATGCAAGTACTGCGCCATTTTTATATAAGGGACTTGAACATCAGTGGATTTTGGTATCAGTGGGGGTCCTGGAACACCCCCCCCCCCAGGACACTGAGTGATGACTGTGCTGATTGAAGCACAATGAAACCATGGTAAATAGGAGAGAGGAGAGCTCAGCTCTTATGGAACCCACTCTAGTGGAAGTTGGATTTTTTTAAAAAGGTATAAATATATGTGTGATGCAAAGAAATGAAAGCAAAGTGGCGGAATTGACTTACGGGCTGGTGGCAGGGAAGGACATTTGGTGCAGAGAAGACCGTGAGCAGAAGTGATCTCCCTTTTGTTTTCCTTGTGAAAACTTTTAAATCAAAAGATGTTGAGAACAGTTTTGATTAAAGAGAAGGTGCATCCGTATTCCCCAAGTAAAATTGTTTTAGCAGTTGTGGCAGATAAGGAGCATTTTGGGGTTTTGTCTCTACTAGCACCTCCTGAGTTAGAAACATGAAGTCTTTCCGTTCTTGGCTTTGTTTCTTAGCTGGTCTTAAATGTTAAAAACAAACAAAAAACGTGAAAGATTATGTAATAATTTAAAATACAGGCCAGTGTTTCTAGGTTTTCCTTTCTTGAGAAACTTCTCATTTCCCAGGTAGTTTTAGATTATAGGATGAGTTAACTTCTGGCCCTTAAGTTGTTAGAATTCAACGTCTGCCACTTTTGTAGCAAGAAAAAACAGCTTTGGTGTTGTCACACATTAAGAATGCGATTTCTCTTAGTAACCGAGTTTCCATGATATTTGAGTCCGTTAGCAGTTTGGGGTCAAAACTTGTGGCTCCTTGGGGCTATCTGTAGTTTTGTTGTTGTTATTTTAGCCTTGTGAGTTAGATTTGTATGTTTTTGTTCCTTGGCCTTTGGAGCTATTTTGTAATGCCCAGGCAGCCATGTTAAGGCAGTTTAACCATCCTGGCATTTGTACTCAACAGTAATGCAGGTAATTAGCAGTTAAGCTTTCACACTGGGCCACCTTTACATTGCAACAACTCCAGTTCATTAAATACTCAGCGTTACCCTTAGTACCTGCCCAGGAATTAGGTGTTTTTAGGCTTGGAGAAATCCTTTTCTGACTTTAAGCTAGCTACTTTTCATGACCCTTCCCAATGCAATGGTGAAATTTTATCTAGGTTGATAAGGGAGGGAAATTGGCACACCTGTGAAAAGTACAGTAGTTTATCTCCTTTTAGTTTATGATTGAGACTGAATGATAACTGAGTTATAATCAAGAATCAACAGTAAAATCATCCCTCGATATCCGAGAGGGATTGGTTCCAGGAGTCTCCATGTATACCAACATCCTCAGATGTGGTTACACATTCATGGATTCAACCAACCAAGGGTTGGGTAGTACTGTTCGTACTTATTGAAAGAAATTCACATATAAGTGGACCCGGGCAGTTCAAACCCATGTTGTTCACGGGTCAACTGTACTTATTTCTCAGTGTTTGAAGATTTAAGAAGGAACAAAGTACACAGGCATACGCTGGAGATACTGCGGGTTCGGTTCCAGACCACCGCAGTAAAGTGAATATCGAAATAAAGCGAGTCATGTGAATTTTTTGGTTTCTCTGTGCGTATAAAAGTTACGTTCACGCTATACTGTTGTCTCTTAAGTGTGCCAGAGCATTATGTCTAAAAAATGTACATACCTTAATTTAAAAATACTTATTGCTAAAAAAAATTGCTAACCATCATCTGAGCCTTCAACAAGTCATATCTTGTTGCTGCTGGAGGGTCCTGCCTCACTGCTGGTGGCTGCTGACTGATCAAGGTGGTGGGCGCTGAAGGTTTGGGGAGCTGTGGCAATTTCTTAAAATAAGACAACGATGAAGTTTGCCTCATCCATTAACTCTTTCTTTCTCGAACAGTATTTCCGTGGCATGGAGTGCTGTTTAGTAGCATTTACCCACAGTAGAACTTCCTTCAAAATTGGAGTCAATTCTCTCAAACCCCGCTGCTGCTTTATCAACTACGTTTATGTCATATTCTAAATCCTTTGTTGTCATTTCAGCAATATTCTCAGCATCTTCACTGGGAGTAGATTCCAACTCAGGAAACCACTTCCTCTCCTCATCCATAAGAAACAACTCCTCATTCATTAAAGTTTTTCCATGAGACTGCAGCAATGCAGTCACATCTTCCGGCTCCACTTCTAATTCTAGTTCTCTTGCTGTTTTCACTTCATCTGTGGTTACTTCTTCCACTGAAATCTTGAACCCCTCAAAGTCATCCATGAGGGTTAGAATCAGCTTCATCCAAACTCCTGTTAATTAGCAGGAACTCCTGTTAACATTAACTCCTGTTAATGTTGGTATTTTGACCTCTTCCCATGAATCACGAATGTTCTTAATGGCATCTGGAATGGTGAATCCTTCCCAGAATGTTTTCAACTGACTTTCTCCAGATCCACCAGAGGAATCACTATCTATGGCAGCTATAACCTTATGAAATGCATTTCTCAAATAATAAGACTTGACAGTTGAAATGATTCCTTGCTTCATGGGCTGCAGAATGGATGTTGTGCTAGCAGGCATCAAAACATTAATCTCATCGTACATCTCCATCAGAGCTCTCAGGTGAGCAGTAATTTTTTTTTTTTTTTTTTTTTGCGGTACGCAGGCCTCTCACTGCCGGGGCCTCGCCCGTTGCGGAGCACAGGCTCTGGACGCGCAGGCTCAGCGGCCATGGCTCACGGGCCCAGCCGCTCCGCGGCATGTGGGATCTTCCCAGACTGGGGCACGAACCCGTGTCCCCTGCATCGGCAGGCGGACTCTCAACCACTGGGCCACCAGGGAAGCCCAGCAGTAACATTTTGAAAAGAATCTTTTCTTCTGAGCAATAGGTCTCAACAGCGGGCTTAAACTATTTGGTAAACTATGTTGTAAACAGATGTGCTGTCATCCAAGCTTTGTTCTTCCATTTATAGAGCACAAGTAGAGTAGATTTAACATAATTCTTAAGGGCCCTACGATTTTCAGAATGGTAAATGAGCATTGGCTTTAACTTAGTCACCAGCTGCCTTAGCCCATAACCAGAGAGTCCGTCTGTCCTTTGAAGCTCTGAAGCCAGGCATTGACTTTTCCTCTCTAGCTATGAAAGTCCTAGATGGCATCTTCTTCCAACCTAAGGCTGTTTTGTGTACATTGAAACATTGCAAATCTGTTGTGTAGTGTAGCCTTCTTCATGAGTTTCTCAGCTGGATCTGCTGGGTAACTTGCTGCAGCTTCTCCATCAGCACTTGCTGCTTCACTATGCACCTTTAGGTTACGGAGGCGCTTCTTTCCTTAAGCCTCAGGAACCAACCTCTGCTGGCTTCAGACTTCTCTTCTGCAGCTTCCTCGCCTCTCTCAGCCTTCACAGAATTCAGGAGAGTTAGGGCCTTGCTCTGGAGGAGGCTTTCGCTGAAGGGAACGTTGTGGCCGGTTTGCTCTTCTATCCAGACCACTCACACTTTCTCCATATCAGCAATAAGGCTGTTTCTCTTTCTTGTCATTCGCGTGTTCACTGGAGTAGCACTTTTCATTTCCTTCAAGAACTTTTCCTTTGCATTCACACCTTGGCTGACTGTTTGGCGCAAGAGGCCTAGCTTTCAGCCCGTCTCAGCTTTCGACCTGCCTTCCTCACTAAGCTTAATCCTTTCTGGCTTTTGATTTAAAGTGAGAGATGTATGTACGACTCTTCTTTTCACTTGACGACTTAGAGGCCATTGTAGGGTTATTAACTGGCCTAATTAAATATTGTTGCGTCTCAGGGAATAAGGAGTCCTGAGGAGAGGGAGAGAGACGGAGGAAGGGCTGGTCAGCGGAGAAGTCAGAATATACACAACATTTATGGGTTAAATTTGCCCTCTTATTTGGACACAGTTTGTGACACCTCAAAACAATTACAATAGTAACATCAAAGATCACTGATCACAGATCACCATGACAAGTATAATAATAATGCAGAAGTTTGAAATATTTTGAGAATTAGCAAACTGTGACACATAGACATGAAGTGGGCAAATGCTGTTGGGAACATGGCACCAATAGACTTGGTATCTGTGAAGTGCAGTAAAGTGCAATGAAATGAGGTATGCCGGGGGAATTCCCTGGCAGTCCAGTGGTTAGGACTGTACCTTCACTGCTGAGGGCGTGGGTTCAATCCCTGGTTGGGGAACTAAGATCCTGCAAGCCGTGGCGAGGCCAAAAAAAAGTATGCCTGTCCTTGAACAGAATGTCATTTGACAGGATGAGTCATTGTACTCAGTAGTAAAAACTTCAGGAAGCCGCAAAGAAATTATCTTGTTTCAGAGTGATTTTTCCAAGAGGGAAACATTTGTTGCTGTTTGGTAAATATTGAATTAAGGAAAAGAAATGTCATTTAAAAATGGATACCATGTTGAAACACAGACTGTGAACCTGTACCTCAATTCTGCTTTTCCAAAATATAACTGCTTTTAATGCTTTTGAGACTGTCCTTCTGGACTTTTCTGGGCATGTTTATATTTTATAAAAATTTATTCATGGTCTATATACGATTCTTAATTTTTTCACTCCACAATATATTGTAGACATCTTCTGTCCTTTATATGCATCAATCCATGCAAATCTATCTTTTCTTCTCTTGGCTGCAAAATAAAATTCAGTTAATTTATTTAACCATATTTAACCATATGCATTATTTAAGCATAATTTATTTAACCAGGCACTTACTGATGGACACTTAATCTCCCCTCCCATTTTTGCTATGATAATGTAACTCTTTAATGAGATTTCTTGTACATACATCTAAGTGTTCTTTCTTTCCTTCTTTCTCTCTTTCTTTTCTTTCTCTCTTTCCTTCCTTCCTTCCCTCCTTCCTTCCTTCCTTCCTTCCTTCCTTCCTTCCTTCCTTCCGCATGTTTTGCAGGATCTTAGTTCCCCGACCCGGGATTGAACCTGTGCCAGGGCAGTGAAAGTGCTGGGTCCTAACCACTGGACTGCCAGGGAAGTCCCTAAGTGTGCTTTCTGTTATTTCCTAAGGAAATACTATCAAGAAGACTTACTGGATATTACATTTTTAAAATATTGCCATTAAAAAAAACAAAAATAAAAGCAAAGAGTATATGTAAAAATGGATGAAATCTGGATAAAGTCGGTACCTGAGTTAAAAATGTTGAACCGATATCAGTTTCCTGGTTTTGACAATGCACTGTGGTTACGTGTGATAGTATCATTGGGAGAAACTGGGTGAAGGGTACACAGGAACTCTCTCTGTTCTGTTTTTGTAAATTCTTGTGAGTCTTAAACTATTTCAAAATAAAATGTTATTTTAAGAAATATATTGCCAATCCAGGGAGCTTGTATCAACTTAAACTTCCACTAGGAGTATATGAAGCTCTTGACCCGTGGGCCACCAGGGCAGGAGCCATTAGCAACAGGCCGAAGAAGCAGTCCATGTGGTTGGGATATTGGTTACATACAGGGGTTTGAGCAGATAAGTAAATATAAATAGGATAATGGGACGCAGAGAAGGAAGGTACAAATATAGAAAGTGGGAAGGCTAGAATTGTTGAATTGTAATTGGAATTATTGCTGTGAATTTAATGGTCTCTAAGGTATAGAGGTGTCATAGAAATAGCGATGTGGTTTTATCTGATTGAAAGAGATGAGCATCTTTTTGTATATTCACTGGCCATTTTATTTCTTCATAGTTGAGTTGCCTGCGCATTTTCCTTTGTCTATTTTTCTTTCTTTCTGATTCGGAGGAAATCTTAACAACATAGATTCTTATTGGTGGTGCCTTTATCGGTGGCACTTTTTGCCAAACATTTTATGAAGTTAATTTGTTGATCTTTGTCTTTATCATTCTTTGGTCTTGCTGTATTACGTGTTATTTCCGTACAATTCCGTGATCCAGGAATTCAGGCAGGGATTTAAGCTGGACAGTTCTTTTCTTCTGCATCGTGTCTGGGGTCACTCAGCTCCGTTCAGCTGGTAGCTGGGCTGGTCTGGAAGATGCACAAAGACATCATGCTGTTTCTGATGCCTCTTCCTCCTCCAGATGTCCCCTCTCTCTCTCCACATGCTCAGCTTGAGCTTACCAGTGGGAAGGAGCAGAAGTTTGGTAGGTGGGATGTGTTAAAACAGATGGCCTGTCAAATCCTAGCCAACTCACAGTGGGAGTTTTGAGCCATGGCTTAGCTCCCTGATTATTTTCCTTTTTCTCATCTGCTTTGCCTTCTCAGGACTGTCTCCTTCCTCAGGAAATTATCGTCAAGGTCGAGAGAGACGATGCCGGGTCACTGGCCGTTGCATCCCAGGTGAGTTGGACAGGGCCTCTGTCTTCACCTCGAGAAATGTGCATGGCTGGTGGGTGGCAGAAGCCACATTGAAGTGAACTGGGAAGTGAGTAGAAAATGGGGAAATAGAGATAAGAGTGGGCAACTTTTTATGAAAAGTTGGTTATCTATAAAAGATTGAAGAGAGTGATAATTGCAAGGAAATCTGAGGTTGGGGTTGTTGTCTTTTATCCCCTAAAGGCTTGAAAGGATTTGGCTCGGTTTAAATGGTTGCAGGAAAGAGTAAGTGAAGGAAAAGAAGTTAACGGTCAGGAGAGAGAGGAGATAAAACTATAAAGCAGAACTCACAGATACAGAGAACAAACTAGTGGTTACCAGTGTAGGGGGGTGCAGTAGAGGGGTGGAGGAGTGAGAGGTACAAAGTATTGGGAGTAAGATAGGCTCAAGGATGTATTCTACAATGCGGGGAATAGAGCCAATATGTTGTAATAACTGTAAATGGAAACTAACGTTTCAAAATTGTATAAAAATTAAAAATAATTTTAAAAAGAAGACAAAAGCAATAAAGCAGAGTCCTTGATTAGTGCCAGGGGAATTAATTCAGAGCATATGTGAATGCATTAACTCTATTAGAGGAAGAATGGCTCATATAAGAAAAATGAGGTTGAGGGAATTATCTGAAGGCTTGTGTTTTTCTCTGTGAACAGTCAGGTGAAATTATCTTTTGAGCATGTGGGTGGGACTTGGAATGGAGAGATGTTTGACTAGAGTAGAGAAGACTTAAAATAGTAATTTGGATTATGAGAGACAGGCTGCTCCAGGAGGTATAATAGGGTTGCTGGTCAGTCCGAAAAGCTCATTCTGAGATAGTGACTGTTTTTAAAATTTATTTATTTATCTGTTTATTGGCCGTGCCACACAGTTTGTGGGATCTTAGTTCCTCAACCAGGGATTGAACCCGGGGCCTCGGCAGTGAGAGCACAGAGGGATTCCCGATAGTGACTGTTAATAGTACTCTATTCAGTTGCTTTTGTGGATTTTCTTTCCCTGTGGCATTCCGTAACCTACTTTCCATGGAGAGCAGATTTGACATTCAGATTTGTTTAGTTTTTGTAGCCAGGTATATTCAGTGGAAGCCGCATAGGTCAGGGTAATATTTGAAAGAGAATTTTTGAATATATCAAATAGAAAGATTAAGGTGAGTGATCCACAGGCTCTCACCTGAATAATGAAGATGGGAAAGATAAAAGAGGATGCCAAACAGAAAGGAAAAGACTACAGACTGGAGGATAGTGATAGTAGATATTTTAGTAAAGGCCCCAAACCAGCAGAGAATGAGAGGAGTAAAGGGAGTGATTAAGCAAGTAAAGTGGAGAATTCTGATGTCATAATGAAAGAGTGAGCGCTTCTGGGTGTGCGACTTGAGAGGTGGAGTACTTTATGGTGATTTCAAGATCTGGGGTCTCACACTAAGAATGAGGGGCTGGGAGTTGGGCTGGCCATATGAGTTGATGACTGAGAACATAGTCTGTGATGTTAGGGAAACTTGAGGTTGCATCCCAGTCACTAACCTTAGGCCTACGTGTTAATTTCTCCGACCTTCTAGCTCTTCATCTGAAAAATGTTGCTGCTAATGGTATTTTCTCACAAGGGGCCTTGTGAGAATTAAGTGAGTGATAATTTATGCAACATGCTTAGCACACTGCCTGATACCACATAGTAAGTGCTTCATGAAAGTCAGTTATTTTTATATTATTACCAGAGAACTCTACACGTGGATGCTATAGACTGCGCAAGACGAGACAGTACACGTTCTTGAATTAGCGGATAAATCCTGGGTATTATAAATCTTCAGTGGTTGGGGGCATGGGTGGTGTTCAAGAAGTTGGTACAACAAAGCTCCAAGAAGTGAGGTAAATGGCATGAATTTCAGGGTAACTGGGAGCACACACACCCTCCTCCCCCTCTGATGCTGAGACCCCTGGGATGGGAGAGCACGACCACCCTGAGCCTGTGAGGACTTCAGAGGAGGGAGTCCTCAGGGGGGAAGTGTAGGTTTCTATTAACACAGGGATGTAGAGAGAATATTTGGTGAAGATGTAGGATTTCTTTTTTTTTTTTTTTTTTTTGCTGTGCTGGGTCTTTGTTGCTGCATGCGGGCTTTCCGTAGTTGCGGTGTGCGGGCTTCTCATTGAGGTGACTTCTATTGTTGTGGAGCATGGGCTCTAGGTGTGTGGGCTTCAGTAGTTGCAGCGCGTGGGCCCTAGAGCGTGTGGGCTTCAGTAGTTGTGGTGCATGGGGTCAGTAGTTGTGGCTCGTGGGCTCTAGAGAGCAGGCTCAGTAGTTGTGGCGCACGGGCTTAGTTGCTCCACAGCATGTGGGATCTTCCGGGACCAGGGCTCGAACCCATGTCCCCTGCATTGGCAGGCGGATTCTTAACCACTGCGCCACCAGGGAAATTCTGGATTTCATTATTATAGAAGAAGAGTTGCAAGGGCACAGTTGAAGGGTTTGGGAAGAAATTTTGAGGACTTGGGTGTAGGGGACAGGTGAGAGGAAGAATAGAATAAGAGGGATAGAAGTTCAGAAACAGGCAGTATCCACACGCTGAAGGACCTTTTCAAATGGGTATGTGATGGGCCTTGTGAGATTCAGGTGAGAGGAAAGGATTTCCGTCAGAATTTGAACCAGGATTATTTTGATATATTACAGAGTCTACTGATATACTGTTGATTCACTTACTGAAATAATTTACCAAATATATAATTAGTCTATACTATACACCAACACTGTACTAAGCTCTGGAGTTACTGCCCTCATGGATTACAGCCTAGTGACAAAGATGACCATTATGCAAGTGATAAGAAAGCATCGTGAGTCTTATGATAGAAATTCCTGGAGCTTTGAGAACATATAGCCTGGGGTGCAGTGGGGGGTGCTAATCTAGTCTAGTATTATTTATTTAACATTTGAAGAAGTTTGATATTAAAGGGACCTACATTAAACAGTGAAGGGGAGTGTTTATTAAAAGGAAGCATGTATTGGAGGTTGAAAAACAGTACGTATAGATCCATGTTCAACACGGGGCAGTTTGCAAGTGATATTTCTTTTCTTTTCTTTTTTTTAAGTATTAGATCAATGTTTTTATTAAGATCTTAAAAAAAATATGACCTGAAAGAATAACACATATATTTGTAGGTTCTTCTGGCTGAACTTTCTGTTTCTTTAAACTGCTGCTTAAAAATATTTACCTAATTGTTATTACCTATAAACAACATTGTGGTTCTGATTATTTTCTTTGACTCAGTTCATCCTTGTAAGATCTTCAATCCTGAAGAAATGGCACAAAACGAATAATGAGAAATAACAAATGATATTTCTGAATCCCATTTTGGGGTAACTGTGAAAACCTTTGAGATTTTAGTGAAATTTATGGGCCACAACTTAGAAAAAGGTACAGCAGCATTTTGCATGGAGTTTCTTGGGATTCAGGGACTTCGTGTCCTATGCATGAACCACAGCTTAAGAACACCCCATTTATTTAAAAAGCCTTGGCAAGTGGCATTTGACTTCTGTGGTTTTTGCTGCCTTTGGGTAAGGACAGATCACCTCCAGCACTTTTTTGGAACAAAATTCTTGCCCAAAAATCTTAGAAGGAGGTTCTTTCCTGCTTAGAGGAGGCAGTCCAAGAGACCCCTTTTACATGGCAGTAATGACAGGCCCTATGGTGCAGCTCATAGTGTGGACAAAATAGAAATGTTTTCTGAAGACTTAAGAATTCAGGATAAAGGTTTCATTGGCTGTCACTTATTTTTTGAGGCTCCTCAAACCTAATCATCCTGATAATCATTCCCAGCCTTTGTTTCTTTTAGTAAACTCTGGTAATGGCTTTTCATGTATCATTACAATTAATTCACTCAACAGCACAATGAATTGGGTATCATTAAGCCTAATAAATAGAAGTAGTATAAACTCACCATTAATAGATGATCAGATTAGATATTTTTTTTAAAAAAAATCAGACATAGGCTCTTAATAGATAAGAAAACCCACGTCTCTTTTCCATATCCAGTGCTCTAAACCTGTACATACTACCTTTCATTAAGGCCCACATTTCATTTTCTGTCTCAAGCATCAGTAAAGCCTGTGTGCCAAATCTGGCCCATCACCTGTTTTTTGAAAATAAAGTTTTATTGTAATACAGCGACATCCATTTGTTCATGTATTTTCTGTGGCTGCTTTCTTGCTATAGCAGCAGAGCTGAGTAGTTGTAATAGATAGAGACTGTATGGCTTGCCAAGCCTAAAATATTTGCTCTCTGACCTTTGAGAGAAAAAGTTTGCTGACCCTGTTCTGTTAGTTTCTCAGGAATTTGGAGGGAATTCCTAAGTAGGAATTCTATATTCACCAATGCAAAAATCAGAATAAGCATTTTCTTTAAGGTCAACAAGAGAGAAAACAGTTTACGTCAGTTCTTAGCTGGTGTTCTTCTTTGGGGTTATATAAATAGGTCCAGCATCCAAAACCCAAAGGGGCTCACCTAGAAGGTACCTGTATCCCTTGACTAGAATCCTTTGAACGTTGATCATCTCAGGACAATTTCCAGGCCATCAGGTTTTCTTTCTTCCACCTGTCAAACTTTTCCTCTGTGAACATTGGAAGGAAATGATACCCCACTGAGCAGGAATGTGTGTCCTGTTTTAGGAAGGAGTGAACTTCCATAGAGTGACTGTGGACTTCACTCAGGAGGAAGAAGGCACTTTGAACCCTGCCCGGAGGACCCTGGACAGAGATGTGATCCTGGAGAACCGCAGGCACCTAGTCTCTTGGGGTAAGAGTACAGTCCCCTTTAATGAAGTCTATGTATTGAAATGATTTCTCATTTCCATTGATCAAGAGCTAGGGAATTCAGAGGCCAGAATGATTTTGGCCACACATAGATTGCATTTGTGCTTTTTATTCCCCAGTGAAGATTTAGTTTTAATTTGTAGGGTAGCAAAGGTACAGATTCTTGGGTTTGAGCTTATGCAGTCTTCTTGGCTCCTAAAGGCCAAGGACTGGGACCAAATTCTGCAGTGATTTTCTTTTGTCCCCAGCCCAAATACCCAAAGTCCTGTATCTTTCCCTATCGGCTTTTCAAACCAGATGCAGTCTCCTAGTTGGAACAAGGGGATAAGTATAAAAAGAGTTTCTCAACATGCATATCCAGGTGAGAAGCAGACATTTGGGAGTCATTACAGGTATAGAAGATTTGTTTGAAAAATCCCCATAGGGCATGCTGCATATTTCTCCATCTCGCACTCCTGGTGGACTTACACATCACCACTTTTTCCAAGTGTGCTTAATATTGCCTGGCCTAATAGCCGCCAAGGCTTCTGTTTATGAGCTAATCTTCATCCTCTCTCACTTGGAACTAAAGGAATTCATGGGGCCATATTAGCCCCAAATGCGGAACCTGGGATAACAGTGCCCCCATTATTTTTTCCTGGTTCACGAAGTAGTTTGACCTTGTTTTACTAACACAGACTGTGCTAGCAAGTTTCATGCCTCCAGAAATTTCTAGAAATGTAGACACTAATTTCTATTTCAGTGAACATATATCTAGCACTAAAGAAGGTAGAAAGGACCCTCTTTTTTTGCTAAGGATTGCAAAATTGTTTTGCAGTTCTGTAGATTCTGCATAGGGGATCTTGTTTTGGAATATGGAGATATTTGACATCTAAAGTCTTTTTATTCAGCAACACTAAGATTGAAATAGTTTCATATTAATGCCTTGTTACACTATTGGACTATGGTAGTTCTCTGCTTACTACTTCATCCCATCCTTTTGCTTTCTCAATTCATGTTATAGGTCCATAGCTGAAAACAAATCCACATATAATTGCATACTTTCTTGTCAGCTTTTATTCCCCTATTCCAGCTCTAACATTTTTTTGGCTAGGGTGTTTTATTTTGCTTCCTTCCAGAGTCGGCAACTGCACTTGGAAGAAGAGAATCAACATCAAAGCAGAGCATTTTTGGTGATGAACCATCCCACAGAGTGAAGATAGAAAGGTTGACAAGAGATGATCCTTGGTTATCTTCATGTGAAGAAGTTCAGGATTGTAAGGAGCTTTTGGAGAAGCAACAGGAAAAACAAGAAAGACTTTTGAAGGAAGTGACATTCACTCACAGAACAGCTATTAGTCATGAGAGAGCCTGCAAAAGTGATGACCTTGAGGAGAAGCGTGGTCCAAATAACAGTCTTCTTTCACCACAGATGATACCCATAAGAAACCATTTTCATAAACATGCTTCACATGTTAAATTGCATTATAATTCTATGGTAAACACTCATCAGATGATTAATGATAGTGAGAAACTCTGTGAAAATAAAGAATGTGGAAACCTCCCCCAGAGCATTCATTTTTTTCAGTTTACAAAAGCTCAAACAGAAGATAAATCCTATGGATTCAGTGACAGTATTCAACACTTTAGCCATGATAAACCCCTAAATCTACATGAGAAAATACATGCACAAGGAAAATCCTTTGATTTTAAGGAACACGGGCAAGTTTTGAACCACAGCATATCCCATAATGAACAACAGAGAATCCCTGTTGAAGAGAGTCAGTATAAATGTAATAAAACCTCCCAGAGTTCATCCCTTGCTCAAAACATGAGAAATCATTCTGAAGAGAAACCCTTTGAATGTAATCAGTGTGGGAAATCCTTCAGCTGGAGCTCTCATCTTGTTGCACATCAGAGAACTCACACAGGGGAGAAACCTTATGGATGTAACGAGTGTGGGAAATCATTCAGCCGCAGCTCTCACCTTGTTTCCCATCAGAGAACTCATACTGGAGAGAAACCTTATAGATGCAATCAGTGTGGGAAATCCTTTAGCCAGAGCTATGTCCTTGTCGTGCATCAGAGAACTCATACTGGAGAGAAGCCTTATGAATGCAGTCAGTGTGGAAAGTCATTCAGGCAGAGCTACAAACTTATTGCACATCAAAGAACTCATACTGGAGAGAAGCCCTACGAATGTAATCAATGTGGGAAATCATTTATCCAGAGCTATAAGCTTATTGCCCATCAAAGAATTCATACTGGAGAAAAGCCCTATGAATGCAATCAATGTGGAAAGTCCTTTAGTCAAAGTTACAAACTTGTCGCGCATCAGAGGAGTCACACAGGAGAAAAACCCTTTGAATGTAATCAGTGTGGAAAATCCTTCAGCTGGAGTTCTCAACTGGTTGCACACCAAAGAACTCATACTGGAGAGAAACCCTACGAATGTAATGAGTGTGGGAAATCTTTCAACCGCAGTTCTCACCTTGTTATGCATCAGAGAACTCATACTGGAGAAAAACCCTATGAATGTAATCAGTGTGGGAAGTCCTTCAGCCAGAGTTATGTTCTTGTTGTACATCAGAGAACTCATACTGGAGAAAAACCCTATGAGTGCAGTCAGTGTGGGAAATCCTTCAGGCAGAGTTCATGCCTTACTCAACATCAGAGAACTCATACTGGAGAGAAACCCTATGAATGTAACCAATGTGGAAAAACATTCAGCTTGAGTGCTCGACTTATTGTACATCAAAGAACTCATACTGGAGAGAAACCCTTTACATGTAATCAGTGTGGGAAAGCTTTCATTAATAGTTCTAAACTTATTAGGCATCAGGCAACTCATATTGAAGAGAAACCCTATGAATGTAACTAGTTTGGAAATCTTTCAGCCAGAGTATATCCCTCCCTCCTTCCCTCCTTCTCTCCCTCCCTCCCTCCTTCCCTTCCTCCCTCCCTTCAGCCCTTCATTTCCTCCTTCCCTCCTTCCATTCTTCCAGGATTACATGTATTGGAAAGAACTACTATGAAAACAATGTGTCTGGAAAAAGCTTTCAGTTAGCTCTCTGTTATTGTGTATCTGGAAATTTGTTCTGGGGAAGAAACAGAGAAAAACTATCACATATTTTACTTAACAGTTCCATGTTAAAAAATCAAACTTGGCCCTTATAACACATTCCCACAAAAGTAATAACTACTGGCGCCTTTCCTTGCAGAAAGCACTTCGACCTGACTTTGAGAGAATTACCATTAAATGGGCAATATGCTGTGGAGTGATTGCCAGTGAGGTGGACCTCTTTTCCAATAAAGGATAAATGAGAATGCTGATACCGCTGGGCTTGTTCTTGAGAAGGAAAATTGCTGTAGTTATTAGAACTTAGACTGGAAAATGGCATTTCAGTGTATCATTTTCCAACATGATTTCCCTAGCAGCTACTTAGTAATCAGTTTCATACAGCACTTTCTCTTATATGTGAAGATTTTGTAAAAATTAGGGAAATGGCTATGATATGAACTGAAAAATGCAGGGCAAGAGTATAGAACATTCATTTCTAGAACCATCATGATAAGATATTTGTGTTTGGATCAGGGTCTAAAGGGATTCTAGGTGTATCTGTTTTAATTTTAGGTTTATGCCTGTTTTTTTTTTGTGTGTATGCTTTTTTATAATACTAACAAATGATATGAGTAATAGTCAAAATAGTACAAACATTTCCATCTCTTTGACCATTTAGGAAAGACCTGACAGTCAGATAGCAAAGATCCCTCAGGGTTCTGAGAGTTCCATTTGGATTAGCATGAACAGGTTACTCCTTAGGACTTAGATTCCCAGGAATGTTCCTCATTGAGAATAAAATATTTCCCTGTGAATGTGGAACTGGAAATTTAAGCCAGAGGGACTGAGAATGCATGGGCAGTATGGAGGGCATATGGGCTTTTTTTAACCCATATATCAAAAGCAGTATAAAGGAGCTTTATTTTTAAGATTTTTTTTTTTTTTCTCTCCCCTCATGTAGTATTGTCTTTTCTTCCTCTGGGATATGTTCCCTAATGTGAGAATCCTCTGAATGGGAAGGTACTGCCCTGGCTAAGTGCTTGCCATCTAAATTAAGCACACAAGAATGCTTTTAGTGAGGTAATATTTGTAGCTTTTCATTGGTTTTTTAGATTTGGTTCGCAAGTCTTTCTGGCCTTTGCCCCTTATCATGAATTCTAATTCTGTGGATTGTCATGGACCTGAAACCTCTGATCCCAGAGAGTTATTGAAAAATAGGCTGAGAGTTGAACTGAGAGACCAGAGAATAGAGGTAAATTCCCTGGAGAAAGAAAAAAAAAAAAAACAACTAAAGTGATATCTAATAGGGGTTACCCTTAGTAAATTCTGTCCCCAGGATATGACCCTAAGTGGATTCATCTTTATGAGGGTTAAGCCAGAGAGTGCAGCACACCTCACAGTGACTGAAGTTCTGGGGGAACAGTGGTTGATAGCTGGAAAACTGGCTGCCCACCCCAGGAGAATCTTCAGTCAGTCCATGAATGCACAGATAGAGGAAGAGAAGGGGTTCTCCATGCACTGCCTTTGGGGGAGGACATAAAACTGTGAAAATGCTAATTTGGTAGTGGGACATGGTTAGGCTTCTTTTCCCCAAAATTGTAGATAAAACCAATACCAGTGCTAGGTACAAGTGGATGATTTTCACTGGGCATGTTGAATCTTACTTTGAAGATAGGAGACAGGAGACAGGATTGTACAAATGAGACTAAAGCCAACTGGGCTAAGAAGGAAGCCTGTGAAGATTTCAAATTTTGGAAGGGGTTTATCTCAAAGTAATCTTTTTAGTGTTAAAAATATTTCATTGAAAATGAAATTGATAAAACTGCAAAGAATTTTGAAGTGAGTATGTGTGTGATTGTGTGTTTATTGGCCAGGTTGAATATGAGTCATCTGTGTGCACTAAGTTATAAGTATTACATCAGTTCCTAGGTGGTGAATTATGGTTGCCAAGTGTTTTGAAGTAGGGTAGATCCACTAAATAAACAAAAATGTTAATTTCATTATTTGCTCAGTAATTTCCCTCTGTAGGAAAGGTATTCTTTTAAAAAATGGTCGACCAATAATGAAAAGTTAAAGTGACAGTGTGCTAAAAATACATAATTAAACCTCTGAACCTAAAATTTAGGTTTAAAAGGGGGAATCAGTAACTTGATTTTAATGACATATGTATGACACATATATAACCACATATGTCCCCTGCATAAAAATTTTTGTGTAAAATTCACAAAGTAAAATTGTACTTTGCCATAGCAAAATGTATAGAGATTTGACAGGCCAAATTTCTTTCACCATATTCCAGTAAAATTAGAAATAAGTGAAAGATGACCAAAGCGTTTTAAAATACATGGATGTTAAGGAATACTCTCTCTCCTAGAACTAATTTTTTAAAACGTTTTTATAGTTTTATCGAGATGTAATTGACATAAGTTTAACATGTACAGCGTAATGACTTGACTTACAAATATTGTGAAATGGGGACTTCCCTGGCCGTCCAGTGGTTAGGACTCCACACTGTCACTGCCGGGGCCGTGGGTTCAATCCCTGGTCAGGGATTAAGATCCCACAAGCACAGCCAAAAAAATGTATATATTGTGAAATGATTACCACAATGAGTTAACATCCATCATCTCATATAGATACTAAAAGAAAAAAAAGAAAAAAAGTGGGTTTTTTTTTCCTGTGGAGAGAAATCTTAGGATTTGCTCTCTTAGCAGCTTTAAAATGTACCATTCAGCAGCGTTAACTGTAGTCATCATGTTTCCTCCCACACTCCTGCTTAGTCTTCAGTACTTTTGTACTTTGTCCACCTTATTTTGTGGTTTGATGTTTCAGCTTATTCCTAGGCCTGACAAAGATAAACGTGCTTTTAATGTTTTTGTTTGTTTTTATTGTTTTATAAATTTATTTATTTATTTATTTTTGGCTGTGTTGGGTTTTCGTTGCTGCACGTGGACTTTCTCTAATTGTGGTGAGCCGGAGCTACTCTTTTTTTTTGCGGTACGCGGGCCTCTCACTGTTGTGGCCTCTCCCGTTGAGGAGCACAGGCTCTGGACGCGCAGGCTCAATGGCCATGGCTCACAGGCCCAGCCGCTCCACAGCATGTGGGATCTTCCCGGACCGGGGCACGAACCCGTGTCCCCTGCATCAGTAGGTGGACTCTCAACCACTGCACCACCAGGGAAGCCCCTGGAGCTACTGTTCGTTGCAGTGTGCGGGCTTCTCATTGTGGTGGCTTCTCTTGTGGAGTGTGGGCTCTAGGCACATTGGCTTCAGTAGTTGTGGCATGTGGGTTCCAGTAGTTGTGGCTCACAGGCTCTAGGGCGCAGGCTTAGTAGTGTGGCACAGGGGCTTAGTTGCTTCGCGGCATGTGGGATCTTCCCAGACCAGGGCTTGAACCTGTGTCTCCTGCATTGGCAGGTGGGTTCTCCACCGCTGGCGCCACCTGGGAAGCCCCTGTTTTTGTGTTTTTTTTGTCCAAAGAGATTTCAGCTTGGAGTGGGGAGGGAATCCAGACTTTTTGATGCTGTTTTCAGATATGCCTTTTACATTTCTAAATTTCTTTTGGATTTTGTACTTAATCAATACCCTTTATTTCGTATGTCTCATTTAATGTACTTGAGAAGACCAATTAATCTTACCTACCCTTTAGAACTTTATCGTGAAAAATCAGTATTCTTCCTGTTTGCTGAAAGAGGTTGCACATGGACTCAGTTTCCCTTTAGAAGACTTGATGAGTCACATCAGTAAATTGCATATTGCTCTTTACAAATTATAGCAGCGTGGGTTCTTAATTGGAAAGCACATGAGCCAGTTCTAACCAGCTGATTCAGAAGATACTAGGTGGCTTCAAGAACTGGCAAGAAAGACAATGTTCAGGGCTTCACAGAAACAATTGCTGAATCATGCTGCAGAGCCATGAGAGTTCCTTAGTGTTCCCAAAGCTCCTTGAGATATAGTAAAGAACTAACTATATCTTCTGATTCGAAGTCTGGTTAAGTGCCTGGTTCTGGTGGATCATAGGCTGTGCCTGCACCTGAGTTGTGTGGAAGGTTAAGATGCCAGGGCCACCAGTGCCTAGTGTTTCCTGGAGAGTCCATAGTTGTAGATGGGCTCTACCTTCCACTCATACTAATTGTTTGGGCAGTTTGTCATTCATAGAATTGTTACTCATTTGCTAAGCAACAGCAAAGGAAAAAACAAAAGATTTCCAGTATAGCAGGCCCTTGCCTAGCCCATATGTCAACATTTTCTTCACTCTCTACATTTTCACTTACTTTAATATGTATATGCAGCCTCCTACTTAACCTATCATACCTCTCTTATAACCAAAAACATGTGTACTCTCTTCCTCACCCAGGGCTTCACATCTTTGCTTCCACTTCCAAGTCTGGGATCTCTGAGTGGTGTCCATTCCATTTCTAGTGAAAAACTCCTCGTGTAAAAAGATGGTTCAGCTGCTGGGCATTTAAAAAGGATGGGGGGATTATAAACCAGGTCAAATTACCAAGCAAATATTCAGTAACTTTGATTGTGAGTAGATATGCAAAAGCTTTCTAAAGCTGCTTTTGTAAAACCACAAACAAGTTGGTGACATGGGTAGTTTTTACTGCTTAGGATAATTTAATCCTCATTTGGATTTGTTTGGGGGTCTAACTAAATCAATGTCTGTTTTATTATGCTTTGCAGTAAAAATAGTATTGTTAAATTTTAAAATATCACTTTCGGCATTTGCCAAGTGGATCTTCATGTTGGAACAGTAAAGTTGGACCTTCTATCTTATGGCCAATGTGGTACTGATTTGTAATCCACTGAGGATGGCATTTCAGTGGAAATAGGTTGATAAATAGGATTGATAAACCTTTCCGTAGTAGTTTTAGCACCTTTCTGGACTCTTTAACATCTTCTGTGTTCTATTGAGGTCATGACAGTCTTCACGGTCACCTCCTCTCTTCTTCAGGGAGGACTCCTGGCATTTAACTGTTGGATCAAGTTCTTGAAACACATATTCCTTTGGAATATTGTTCCTCTTTTCTGCCCAGGCTCTACTAGTTACTCTCTGACAGTGTTTGCTTAGATCTGGACTGTTGATACCTATGCCTGTGGTTCACTGCACAACAGATCCAGCAGGTTGGTGATTCTTCTGACCGGAAGCTCTTCTTCTTGTTCTATATTTGGTTTGTCCACATGTTTCTCCACCTTTCCTCGCTTTCTGAAGGGACTAGGACCACACTACCCCTGCCAGATATTTTGTGGTGTGCTGGAACTTTCTATGGGTGTAAGTTCCTGATTTTTCTGTACTCTTGAAAAAACTTCATGGACATGCCATTAACTTTAATTGATAATTTATTTTTAAGCAGTAATACGTAGCTGTGATCATAAGTGGAATGTGCTGAAATTTTAATAGTGGGGATTAGGTTATAAAAGAACGAAACCTGTGGAAAAGCCAGAAGAGGGTTTTCTGATGAAATCTCAAAACTGTTTATCTGTAGTCTCTGGTATTACTATTCTCTACTAATTATATGGGGTTCCATCACTGAAACTCTCTGCTTTAGTATTTATGTTGCACTGGGTAGAGGGAGTTGGAGTCTCTTTTTGTAATCTGGTGCTTTAATTAGATATAGCTGATAGTATTGATCATCTAGACCTGTATACAATACAGCCAGTTCCAAGATGTGTCCCCAGAAAACTGGATGACCAGTCACCACAGGCTACACCTGTCCCCGGGTGGTGTAGCCTCTACCTTGTATGAGTATCCAACCATGGTTCCTATGGTCACATGGGAAGATGGGATGACTACTGTGTTTGGAGTATTGTTCTCTGTTACTGCTGGATAAAGTCCAGTTGCATTTTTTTATGCAAGGAAAACTGAAGTTTCTAGCTTTAAATGAAACTATAAAATTGTTTGTGAGGGGGTTGTGTTTATGAAGCATTCAAATTGGTCAGAAGACACTGAATGAGAAAAAAAATGTTTAAGTAAAAGATGGAGACTAGTTTAAAACAAGAGTTAAATTGAAAACAGCAGCATTAGTTCACACCCTTAAAAGCTGAGCAGCCTCTTGGGTTGCACATCACCCTAGGGATCAGTGATGCAGCAGCAATTTGAAACTAGGGCTCTTTGGTGAGTAGCTTATGTTAAGGCAGAAAGATAGAAATGGGCTTGTACTATCTTGTGAATAATAGGTTAAAAAACACTTCAAGAGACATTTGGGTGGTGTTACATATGCCACAGGGGCCACCAACCTGTGTGGAATTCCTGCCAGCCAAGCAGGAACACTTTGAGCATTGAGAAACCATTAGTCATAGACAGCTGGACCAAGGTAGGTCAATACAGAGCCATGGGTCCTTCGTAAGATGCAGTATCAAGCGTGCTGAAGAAAGGCATTCTTATTCTGTTCAGACTGCTCTAACAAAAATACTTTAAACTGGCTGTATCAGCGTCTGAGGACTCACTTCCCGCTCGTTAGCTGCACATCTTCTTGTTCTTTCCTCACAAGGACTCTGAGGTCTCTGAGGCCTCTTTTATAAGGGCACTAATCCCATTTGTGAGGTACCCTCATGACCTAACCACCTCCCAAAGGCCCTCATCCCCTAATATCACATTGGGGGTTAGGATTTCAACATATGAATTTGGTTAGGGGACACAAGAATTCAGTCCACAACAGGCACAAACTCAACTTCTAATAGCCTTCAAATAAGGGTGCATTATATTGGTCAGTTCCAGTTGCCCTGCAGGCAAGTGTTGGTCATCATTAATTTTATAACATATGAAAAACAGGCTTATATGGAGGTCCATACAGAAAAAGGCACCTTCACTAGGATGAAGATCTGGAAACCACACATTTTAATCTCACAATGAAAGGGGCATCTAAAATTCCAGCTTAGGCCCCTCACTGACTGACCCTGGAGGTTGATCTCTTCATTACTTGCTTCTGGTGGATAGGCCACGGGCTCTATAAGGACACATAAATATGCCATCAATAAAGGAGTCCAGCGGTGATGTAGAGGGGTGGGATAGGGAGGATGGGAGGGAGGCTCAAGAGGGAGGGGATATGGGGACGTGTACGCATATGGCTGATTCGCTTTGTTGTGCAACAGAAACTAACAGTCTTTTGAAGCAATTATACTCCAATAAAGGTCTATTAAATAAATAAAAAATAAGGGAGCCCAGCCCCGGGTGTATTTGGTCATGTTTATCATTGAAGGGAGCAGATAAGGGGGAAAAAGTGATTGGGATTAATGATAACTCACCTTCCATGAGACGCTCGTTTGCTCTTTGGTACAACTTAGGAAGAAAACAAGAAAAAATATGTAACTGAATATGGCCCATTTCATGAAATGGGAGTGGAGGTGGGGCAGGCAACGTGTAGATTATTTATCCGGGAGGCAAACCATAAAGAGGGGGGAATACAAATACCAACTCTAAAGCAACACTAAATATATGGCCGAGGGAGGTTTAGGAACCAAATATCTAGGTAGAATTCTGGTTGATAGTTCTTTTTCTTGTATGGTTTTCTTTTTTTTCTTTTTTTTTTTTTTTCTTCTTGTATGGTTTTCTTAATCCCTTGCTTTTAACAGTTGCTTCCATTTTTCAAGGTTGAAGGGCCTCACATCACTCAGCCAGATGTGCTAGAACCTGATTGAAATATGGGCTTACTTCCTCTTGTGGAAAACAGTACTCCATCTACCAAACATCTGGGACAAATTAGACTATAATTGGTTTCCTACTGCCCCCCAATTTACACAAGTATAATTTAAACGGTTTAGTATAATTTAAATAATTAGATGATCTAGTGATCTAGAACCATCGAATTCCTAACCTAATCACCCGAATGCAATCAATCCACCACCTCCCTAGCTTCCATTTCCCCAGATGATAAGAACAAAATCTTAATTTATACAACACATATCTCAACTTAAAAAAAAAAACAAACACAACTTTTCCTTTACGTAGGTGGTTCTTAAACTTTGCCATGCATCAGAATCAGAGGGAGTGCTTCTTATAACACAGATTTCTGGGTCGCGACCCGAGAGTTTCTGATTCAGTAGGTCTGGGGTGGAGTTTGGGGGTTTGCAATGATTCTGCTGGTCCAGGACCACAACCTGAGAACCACAGCGCTAGAACGGTTTTAAGTATTTAAATGGAATTAACTTATAATATATCTGGCTCACGAAAGTTCTAAGTTCTTGCCTTAAATTGTGCCAAACTTTTAACTTTAAATCAAATTAGGAGAGGAAGTTTGTGTTGGGCAGAGTCTGGCAGCCAGAACTGTACAAGATGCGTGAGAAGGTGTGAAGCCCCGCCCCTTCCCCCGTCCCCGCCCCCCACACCCCACCCCGCGCTCCTCCCTGGTATTTGAGCCCACCCCGGCTTCTCTCCGCTCAGATCTTCCCAGGGGAGAGCAGCGTTCAGTCTGGGTTGCCTGAGCCGCCTGCACTTGGTCCATACAGAGTCCTCCCTGTGTGGAACCCGATTCAGAAGACAGAGGACAGAACACTTGGTAAGTCTGTGTCTTTTGTTTGTTTATTACTGCATTTGTCTTGAGACCGTGGTCCACCCCCCCACCCGACCCACGCCCGTCCTGCCACATACACAGCACACTACTCTCCATTTGTGGGGTCATAAAAAAAAGGAGGAGGCTCTGGGAGCTGCAGGCTCCTCAATCATGTCTTCATCTAAAGAGAGTGAAGTCCCATCTGGCTTCTCCCCTGAAGGGTCCCCCAGCCCTGACTCACCAAACTACATGCTACTCTCTTACCATCCCCAGATTTCTGCAGGAGTCAGCCCATCGCCCACAGGAAACACCTACTAACACACAGAACTCACCAGCTTCCTCCCCCATGTCCCTTATCTTTTCACCCACAGCCCTCAGAGAATCCCCTGTGTCCCCCAGCTACTGTCACACACTTTGCCCACAGAAGGGACACTTCTAATGGCCGACTTTACCACATTGGCCATTGGCAGCCCTTGGCTGGGCAGTGTGACCCTCCTGCCTGATTCCACAGAGGATCCCTTAATCCAGAGAGCAGGTGGGAATGACAGAGGTAGGAGCACCTGATAACAAGTACCACCTCATCCTTCTCCCCGATACCATGGCCTTGAAGCCTAGAACCAACCACAGTGATTGTTTGGGCCAAATAGTAGAGATACATAGTACATACGACTCCAAATGTCATTTGTTGGAGGATGCAGGTTACCATGTTAGGCTGGCCAATGAAAAGTAAGGAGCAGAAGAAGTGGAGAATGAGAAAGGAGCCGAAGGTAGCTGAGTACCCAGTTTTTGACCTTGACAGTGGAGGTTTCTTGATCTTTCACAAAGATCCCGAGAATCACTGCTGTGAGTACAGACAAGGAAAGAGCAGTGCAGGCCAGCACCATCCCTACAGTGTCTTCAAATGCCAGGAAGGTCACGATTTTGGGGAGACAGCAGTCTCTCAGCCTTTGTGTACTAATGACTTGAGCACGCCACACAGTGTTTCATATCTGAAAAAACAAAAGCAAAGAGGATTTCACATTGAACAATTCATGCTTATTCCCATGACATAGTCATTATCACACTTTTTATCACTGAAAATACTGTCCACCTCTGACATGGTTTTTGGATACAAAGATCATGTGTCACGCTGGAGAACCCATGAGCATAATAGAGTAGTTGTTGCAGAGACTATATCAAGGTTAATACTGTCCACTTCTCTATCGTAAGTAATGCTTTCACCCACAATCATCAGAAAGTTTTATTCCACATTTGGGGTGGCTTTTGCTGTTGTTTGGTTGGTGTGTTGGTTTAACAATATCATTAAGGTTCACTTTGATTTTGTCTCTCTGCTGTCCACAAGAAATGCTTCAAGGTATGGTTTCTTCTCAGAGTTATGTGATGTGGTCCACAGCTTTATCATTACCATTTGAACTGAGAGAGAAAGGCATCCTGTAACTTTTCCAGAGGAGCAAGGAAGAAATTTTCTAAGAATCCTCTACCACCCACATCCTTCAATGTGAGGGGTGGATGTAGATATCATTCAGTCAATGAATCAACCTTCAACCTCCGATTTTCCTGCACTCCGATGTTTCTGCGATGGGGCAGTGGGATTTAGGGAAGAGAACACAAGCTTGGAAGCCAAGAATTCCTGATTACAAATTCGTTTCAACATTTCATTGGCATCTTACTGGCTATGTTACTTGGGTAAGTCATAGCAGATGGAATTAAGGTTACTAATCTGCTGCTCATAATGTAAGGAGATTACCCTGAGTACTCGTGGCCCAACATAATCACAAGTATCCGTAAATAGGGAAGAGGTAGGCAGAAGTGTCAGACCAGAGTGATCCATTGTTGGTTTTAAAGATGGAGGGAGAGGGCCACGTCCCCTAGGCATCAAAGTGAGGTTTCTGAGAATAGGGAGTTAGTATAGCTGATTGATACGGTTGCCATGTGGACTGATCCTCATTTGTATTCAAATTCCAAGTGGGCTAAATGGGAAAAGAAAGGGAAGAAAATATAACTTCGGGGGAAGCACCATATGGCAGATTATATTTTCCAACAAATCCTCTAAAATCCATACTTTTCTTACACTGTGACTTTAACATTCCTCCCACTGAGAGGTTGGGGGAGGGGCATTGATCTTCTTTGCCCTTGAATCTGAACAGGCTTTTGATGATGATGACAGCAACACTATATGTGACTTTCGATGCCAAATCATAAAAAGTGTTGCAGCTTTCCCCTTCTTCTCTTGGAGCACTCGCACTTGGAACACAGCCGCCGTGCTGTGAGGCAGGCTTGGAAACCACGTGGAGAGGCCATGTGTAGGTATTGTAGTTGACAGCCCCAGCTGAGGTCCCAGCTGACCGTCTCCACCAACTACCAGTCATGTAATTCCATTCCCCAGCTGTCAAGTTACCACCCAGCCTGTGGGTCTTCCCAACTGAGGCTCCAGACATCATGGAGCAGAGGAAAGCCATCCTTGCCGTGCCCTTTCCAATTCATGACCCAGAGAACCCATGAGCGTAATAAAGTAGTTGTTTTAAGGCACGAAGTCTGTGGTCATTTGTTAGACTATAGTAGTAAAGGGGACCTGCCACATAATCACTGTGCTCTATCAGGTTCTTTTGCTAGGCACCCAAGTATATACAAGAAGGCAAGCACATGATCCAGCAGTCCCACTCCTGGGCATATATCCAGATAAAACTCTAGTTTGAAAAGATACATACACCCCTATATTCATAGCAGCGCTATTTACAATAGCCAAGACATGGAAACAACCTAAATGTCCATCTACAGATGAATGGATAAAGAAGATGTGGGGTGTGTGTATATATATATATATATATATATATATATATATATATATATATATATATATATATATATATATATAATGGAATACTACTCAGCCATAAGAAAGAATGAAATAATGCCATTTGCAGCAACATGGATGGACCTAGATATTATCATACTAAGTGAAGTAACCCAGAAAGAGAAAGACAAATAGCATATGATATCACTTATATGTGGAATCTAAAAAAAAAAATGATACAAATGAACTTATTTACAAAACAGAAACAGAGTCACAGACATAGAAAACAAACTTATGGTTACCAAAGGGGAAAGGGGGTGAGGAAAGGATAAATTAGAGGTTTGGGATTAGCAGATACAAACTACTATATATAAAATAGATAAACAACAAGGTCCTACTGTATAGCACAGGGAACTATATTCAATATTCTATAGTAAATCATAATGGAAAAGTATGAAAAATATATATATACACATATATATAATGTATATTAATATGTGTATATATATATATGAATCACTTTGCTGTATACCAGAAACGAACACAACTTTGTAAATACTTAAAAAAAAAAAAAAAAAAAGAAGGCGCGAGAAGTCCTCTGTAAGGGATCTCAGCAAGAAGTTCGGATATTTGTTTTTAGCCACTCAGGACTTTTAGAAGGTGACCTTTTTTACTTCGGGCAAATGCAAAGACAGAGAAGAACAAATACTGTATGATCTCACTTACATGTGGAGTCTAAAAAGGTTGAACTCATAGAAACAAAGAGTAGATTGGTGGTTGTCAGGGGCTGGGAGGTGGGGGAAATGGGAAGATATTGGCCAAAGAGCACAAACATTCAGTTATAAGATGAATAAGTTCAGGGGATCTAATGGTCAGCATGGTGACTAAAGTTAACAATACTTTACTGTATACTTGAAATAAGCTAAGAGAGCAAATCTTAATGTTCTCACCACAAAAAAGCAAGGTAACTATATGAGGTGATGGATGTGTTCACTAACCTTATATATCACAATGTAGACATATATCAAATCATGACATTGTACACCTTAACTTTACACGATGTTATTTGTCAGTTATATCTCAGTAAAGCTGGTTAAATAAATAAACAAAAGGCAGCCCCAACCAAAAAAAAAAAATCAAGAGCACTAAATAGGAAAAGATCAATGTTTACTGGAAAAAAGTACCAACCATAATGCTTATATAAATATAATAATCATGAATGGTTAGTGATAGAGAAGAATTGGGGGGTAACCACACCTCTTGCATTCAGTAGAAAAAGTAAAATACACATAGGAACTGACCCACATATTCAGTCATCTTCATACAATAACATAATGGATAAAATGGTAGAGCTTCAGGAGATGATACCTTATATTGAAATACATATGGCTTGTTTACAGTTTGTAGACCAGAGCTTCCTAAAAGCCAATTTCAAATTTTCCCTGGCTGTCTAAAATTATGCTATTTCCTGTGCCCTAGCCTAGATTTGTGATTAAGTGAGTTAAAAGTAGGATGTTGGGCTGGGAATATATATTTATTATAATTTCTCTGGAAATTCAGCTAAGCAGATTGGATTGTGATCCACTGTCTATGACCAAAAAGCAATGAGGAAACAAAATATTAAATTGTAAAATACACACATATATGTATATATACATAGAATAACACAGAAATCATTCAGTTAAAATTTTTATATGTCAAGACACTAAAACAAAAAATAATTAAAACCATCACTAGCAAGATTAAAATCTCTTACTATTTAATCTTGGTTTATAAGGGAATTTAAACTCACAATTAAAGGATGTTCATGTAAGGTAGAGGAAAGCATTGATCTAAACAGGGAATATTAAACTTTATAGTTTGCCAAAATCTTTAGCAGTTTCCATAACCTTAAATGCTTGTTATCACAACAGCAAAATATAACCAATACATGAATCATAGAACTCAAATTGGGAAGTGGAATGAAAAACAATTGAGGATTAAGAAATCAGTAGGAATGGAGATAAGATGAAAGCAGGATAAACCTACAGAGGAAACAGAACAGAAAAAAAAGAAAGAGCTTAAAACCCAAACAGCTGGAATAATCCCTAGAAGAAAACAGAGCATTCAGAACGTACATTTGAGTATGAACCATAATTAGTATTTGACATGGTAACATTTCAAATCAGTTATGATAACTGGGCAAAGGCTACATAAATAGGCAATTCACCCACCACTGATATATTAACATCTATTCAACATCTCCATAATGAGACACTGTGCTTGGTTTATCAAATTGGGAAAATTTCAAGAAAATTATCATCCCTAGTTTTGATACACTAAGACTGGAAGCATAACTTCATTGGAGGACAAGGCTGTAACATCTAAAACTAAACAATCCTAGGCAACCACTTTAAATGATTCCATTATTTAGTAACGTGGAAAGCTACCCATGATATATAAAGTGAGAGAAAAAAGTTCCAAAATATGCCAATTTTGTAGGGAGAAAAATATTTTTAATACATATTTACTGTCATAGAGGATCGGGAAGTAAATGGGCCAAGATATTAATGATGATTGTTTCTGGGTGCTAGGATTACAGACGACTTTAATTTCGTCCTTTTTTCTTACATTTTTCCTTTTTTTTTCCTTACTTTTCTCCTGTGTTTTCTTAACATTGACCATGCACTATTTTGGAATTTTATATATATATGTAAATATGTAATATAATACAATATGTATACATATATAATACATATGATTTTTATATGTAAGTTATATACTTAATATATATAAATATATAATAATTATATATAGTTTACACCAAAGCATCAGTAATGCTTTGTATCCCCTGTCAGGGATTGTGGATTTGTTTGAGAATATTGTCGGATTTCCTGCAATGTGAACGTGTTAGTAGTGAGTGGTAACTTTTTAAAAATAAGGTTATTTACTTATGACTGCATTGGGTCTTCGTTGCTGCGTGCGGGCTTTCTCTAGTTGTGGTGAGCGGGGGCTACTCTTCCTTGTGGTGCATGGGCTTCTCATTGGTGTGGCTTCTCTTCTTGCAGGGCACAGGCTGTAGGTGTGTGGGCTTCAGTAGTTGTGGCACGCGGACTTAATAGTTGCGGTTCGCTGGCCCTAGAGCGCAGGCGCAGTAGTTGGGGCGCACGCGCTTATTTGTTCCGCAGCATGTAGGATCTTTCGGGAGCAGGCCTTGAACCTGTGTCCCCTTCATTGGCAGGCGTATTCTTAACCACTGCACCACCAGGGAAGTCCCTAACTCTCTTTGTTTTAAGCAAAGTGTAGCGGCGCCCCAAAGCTGAGCGCTGCAATCTAGAGCGTCCCCTGCCCTCCGCCACGCGTCTGGCAAAGCTCCAGGCGGACGCTTATTTCCATCACCATCTGGACTCAAAGACAGCGCGCCGCAGAGGGTTCTGGGAAGTGTAGTCCGGGCCCTCCCTAGTCGCCCACTTCCGCTTCCTGTCGGCGCACCACTGCTTTGGTTTCTTATGCGACGGTGAGTAGGGAAAGGGACGTGAGTGTTCTTGGAGGTCTTTGTTCCGGCCTTAGGCACAGGGGCCAGATCTCAAGGATCTGTGGGGGAAAGGGCGGCGAATGGCGGAGGGTCGGAACCAGGGAATTTCAACGAGCTCGGCTTGGCGAAGGAAGGGTTTGAGGAAGCGGGTCGCCGAGCATCCCGGGGTGTGGGGGGATGGGGGGCGGGGCCCGGGCCGGCAGCCCTTGGTACCCCTCAGGCTCGGAAGGAGCAGTTTGAGGCCGGCAGCTCTGACTCTGAGACGGGCATGTCCCGTTTGGGAGACTCCAATCCAGGCAGTCGCGGATTGATGGTATCTTGACTTCTTTCATGGTAGCCACCCACCCACTTCTGTACTAATTTCAGAGATTTCTGTCTGTGAAGGCATTTCTGTAAAGAGCTGCTGAAGTTGAATCTTCATGTTCTGTATGTGTTCCTTGGAGAATTTTAAAGCACTGTGCAAGTTGTGAAAGATTCTTTTGCTGATGTATTGTTGCTGCATCTGGTTTTTGTCGCGTCTGAGGTACGCACAGGTTGAATTCCGCTCTAAATGTCACAAACTGATATAGAGACCAAACTAGTGGTTACCAGTGGGGAGAGGGGCAAGATTGGGGTAGGGGATTAAGAGGTACAAACTGTTGTGTATAAAATAAGCTACAAGGATTTATTACACAACAAAGGGAATATAGCCAACATTTTATAATAACTATAAATGGAGTATAACCTTCAAAAATTGTGAATCACTATATTGTACACCTATAACATATAATATTGTACATCAACTATACTTCAATAAAAAAATCCTTCCCCCCCCCCAAAATTTAAATGTCACATAGCATGTGGGAGTCACAGCTCTGAATTCAATTCGAGACTGTGTCCTGATTCTTTTTGTCTCCTGGGAGCTACAGTGAGTGCAGGCTTGTAGACAAGGCACAAAGCAGGACTGGCATGGGACCTTCTCTCTGAGTCCTGTAGGGAGGGTGGTCCCTTTCTAGGACACCTGAAGGAAGTAAGTAATAGGAGTAGATTACATCCAGCTGGTGCTCAGAGATTTTTCCCTGTGGTGTGTTGGGAATTATGATAACATCATGTTATCTCATGGCTCATTTCTTTTCTTGTTCTCTTCCAACTGTTTCTTTGCCAGAGAGAACTGCATCAAAGAGGACGGAATAATCCCAGGTCTCTTGCCACTGGAGCTCCAGGTGAGTAGGACTTTGGTCTCTTGTTGTTGTTTTATGTCAATGCTTGCTGTCTTCCCAGATGGAGACCTGTTTTTCTGACCTCATTGTTTATCCCATGGTTTTGACACATGTCCCGTTCAGGCCCCTCAGGCTTACCCCCTTCATTCAGAAATGGGTTTCTTCTAAGGTTGGGGAATTTCCTGGTGTCTTACTCGTATGTTCTCTCCTTGGCTTCTAGTAGTGGTTCATTTGATCAGTAGATCGCTCAGGCTTACACTGTTTCAAGGATGTGCTACGTGTAGGAAAGAGGTAATAACAGTAACTAATGGTATGCGTTAATTAAGTGCTTATTATATAACAGTTATTATGTTGAGGGCTTTCACTGCTGTATCCCTGGTCGCTGGAACAGTGTGTGGCATATAGTAGCCTGTCAATAAATATTTGAATGAGTGAATTAATTTTTCTATTTATTATTTATTTATTTATTTGGCTGCACCGTGGTCTTAGTTGTGGCATGTGGGATCTAGTTCCCTGACCAGGGATCGAACCCAGGCCCCCCCTGCATTGGGAGTGCGGAGTCTTAGCCACTGGATCACCAGGGAAGTCCCTGAGTAAATTAATATATATTTAATTTGCTCAGCAACTGCAGAAGTTAGATAATATTAGTCCCATGTTACAGATAAGAATACTGAGGCTTAGAAAGGTTAAGAAACCTAACAAGTGTCACTTGGCCAGGAGATGTTATCACCAGAAGTCAGGGCCTTTGTCCTTGCACTTCCCCCTGTACTCTTCTCATGCCAGATCTTTACACAACTGATTTATTTTCATGCGGGTCTTAGAGACCTTCCATGACCACCTGATTTAATGTTGCCCCTCCCAAACCTGCCTCGAATGTTCTGTCTGAGAGAACTTACATTCTGGGGGTAAACAAGAATCTGTCACATGTGTTTCCTTTTCTTCATTGTCCTTTTTGTAATCGCTGATCACCTTTGTAGATTTGTTTACCCACCAGAAGGCATAAGAACAAGTACCTTGCCCGTCTTATTTACTGCTGCATCCCCAGTGTTTGTTGTAGCATCCAAGATGTAGTTAGGCACTGAACGTATATTTGTTAAATGAAAGGATGCTTGTATTCTGAGGTTAGTGCCTGGGGAGGAATGAATAACAGCAATGATAATAGTTTATAGAGGATTTTCTATGTGTCAAGAACTGGGCTATGAGCTTCATTCAAATAGGTAGGCATGTATATGTGTATGAGAAAGAATTAATTCTTTCCACTCTGCAAGTAAGGAATATTATCTTCATTTAACAGAAGAAAGAACAGACTCAGAGGTTTGTCACTCTTCTAGTGTTAGTACAGCTACCAAGTGGCTGAGCCAGAATTTGAACCCAAACCATTGCACAGCTCCCAATATTGAGAGACAAGAGCTGTAACTTCCAAAACCTGGCTCCTCCTTTTGCTGTCTAGGTTAAAACATCATAATTTCCCCATTTTCCTCAAGTTTCAACCCAGACTCACATTTGAGTTCTCCTCCTTTTCATCCCCGTACATAATCTTATTCATCATAATTTTATTCATCTGTTACTTCTACCTTTGCAGTATCTATTATTCCCGTTACCTCTTCATCGCACTGCCTTTGTCACCAATTATTTCTGTCATCCTCTTTCTCCCTGCAGTGTGAGCATCACATGGTCAGGGACGGTATCTTTCTTTATATCCCACGCAGCTGTCACATGGTAGAATTTCAGTCAATGTGTGCTGTCTTCCCAGCTGGAATGTCAGCTTGAGTGCAGAATCCTTTCCTGCCCTGATCACCATTGTGTCCCGACACACCCCGCATGGTCCTTAGCATGTAATTTACTAAGTGAACGAGCTGGGGAACAAAATCCATTCTGCTCTATAACTGGTATCAGCAGACCCAGGATCCAGGTAGCAGCAGGCTGAGTTCAGGCAAGTCCCAGGCTCCATTTAAATATTTATTGAGGGGTGGGGGAGGGATGGATTGGGAGTTTGGGATTAGTAGATGCAAACTATTATCTATAGAATGGATGGACAACAAGGTCCTACTGTATAGCACAGGGAACTATATTCAATGTCCTGGGATAAACCATAATAGAAAAGAGTATAAAAAAGAATGTATACATGTGTATAACTGAGTCACTTTGCTATACAGCAGAAATTAACACAACATTGTAAATCAACTATACGTCAATAATAAAAAAAACTTTTTTTAATAAATATTTATTGAGCACCTACATTGTGCCAGGAGCAGACTGAAATCCCAGCCCTCAGAGAGCTCACGTTCTAGTGGGCGCAGAAAGACAGTAAACAAGAAAAACAGGTGGAAGTTTAGATGATAAGTTTCATGGAGAAAAACGAAGCAGGAAAAGGGCTTTGGGAGTGCTGGCGGAGGGACTGGGAGCTTGAAGTGGGATAACCAGGGATGCTGTCACCGAGAACTGCTGTCATCACAGCCTGTTGATGGGATCTGCTAAGTGCATCCGAGGGGCCACACCTGTCCAAGATAGTGAAGATAAATAAAGGAAGAAGACTGGAGTCCATCAGTGATTTAGAGATGTTAACAAGGCAGGCTGTGTGAAAGGTGCTAAGCCAGCATTTTTTTTTTTTTTTTTTCCGGTGCGGGCCTCTCACTGTTGTGGCCTCTCCCGTTGCGGAGCACAGGCTCCGGACGCGCAGGCTCAGCGGCCACGGCCCACGGGCCCAGCTGCTCCGCGGCACGTGGGATCATCCCGGACCGGGGCACGAACCCGTGTCCCCTGCATCTGCAGGCGGACTCTCAACCACTGCGCCACCAGGGAAGCCCTAAGCCAGCATTGTAAACATAGTGTGGCTGGGTCCCAGAGTGGTTCATCCTATCTGGTGCTGGCAGGAGAAGGCTTCATTAGAAAAGGAGTTCTTGAACTCGAGTCCATGGTGTAATGCAGCAGGTCCATGAACTTGAGTGGGAAAAAATGTATACTGGTCAAACTGAAAATCAGCATTTCCTTCCATTATGAATGTAGGCAGCAAACCGCAATAGTATTAGCAGAACCTGTGACTCTGTTATCCATGTAAATCATAGATATTCCTTTTTTAATTATTAATTTATTTGTTTTTGGCTGCGTTGGGTCTTTGTGGCTACACATGGGCTTTCTCTTTCTCTAGTTGCGGCAAATGTGGGCTGCTCTTCGTTGCGGTGCATGGGCTTCTCATTGCAGTGGCTTCTCTTGTCGTGGAGCACAGGCTCTGGGCACGTGGGCTTCAGTAGTTGTGGCACTTGGGCTCAGTAGTTGTGGCTCACGGACTTTAGAGCGCAGGCTTAGTTGTGGTGCATGGGCTTAGTTGCTCCGCAGCATGTGGGATCTTCCTGGACCAGGGATCAAACCCATGTCCCCTGCATTGACAGGAAGATTCTTAACCACTGCGCCACCAGGGAAGTCCCATAAATCATAGATATTCTTATAATACAGTTGGTGTAGATGTTTCAAAATATTGCTTCTGCTCATTACTATTTTGAAATTACAGTAGTTGATTCATTCTTGATAATTAATAATGAAGCACACACTTGATGTTTTAATATTTTTGAAGGTTGTCTTTAAGTGTAATTAGCTTTTAAAATCATCCTGTGTTTTATTTTATGCATTTAAAACATTATTCTGAACAGAAGTCCATAAATATCACCCAATTGTCAAAGGTGGTCATGGAACAGGAGAGGTTACAAACTCTGATTTAGAAGACATTTGCTCACCCATATCCTGATTTTTATTTTTATTTTTTAAAATTTATTTTATTGAAGAATAGTTGATTTACAGTGTTGTGTTAATTCCTGCTATACAGCAAAGCAATTCAGTTACACATTCATATACACTCTTTTTCATATTGTTTTCTTTTTTTAATACTTATTTATTTATTTATTTGGTTGTGCCGGGTCTTAGTTGTGGCAGGTGGGCTCCTTAGTTGTGGCACATGGGCTCCTTAGTTGCGACACTCAGGCTCCTTAATTGTGGCATGCGAACTCTTAGTTGCAACATGCATGTGGGATCTAGTTCCCTGGCCAGGGATCGAACCCAGGCCCCCTACATTGGGAGCACAGAGTCTTAACCACTGTGCCACTAGGGAAGTCCCTCATATTCTTTTTCATTATGGTTTATCACAGGATATAGGTCCTGTGATATACAGTATGACCTTGTTGTTTATCCATTCTATATGTAATAGTTTGCATCTGCTAATCCCAAACTCCCACTCCATCCCTCCCCGCCCCCTCCACCAGTAACCACAAATCTGTTCTCTATGTCTGTGAGTCTGTTTCTGTTTCGTAGATAAGTTCATTTGTGTTGTATTTTAGATTCCACATATAAGTGATATCACATGGTATTTGTCTTTCTCTGTCTGACTTATTTCACTTCGTATGATAATCTGTAGGTCCATCGATGTTGCTGCAACTGGCATTATTTCATTCTGTTTTTATGGCTGAGTAGCATTCCATTGTCATCTCCTGGTTTTTAGAATCCTTGAGGACAGGGATGTGGAGTTTTTATTTTTGCAACCCCCAGACTGGTGCGTTAGTGAAGCTTTTGCACTCCAGGATTTATTTCACAGGGCACAGATCCTGTATGTTTGTGGGATCTGTACCCTTCTGTAAGGCCCTGTGTCTCACTGCAAGATTTCTGCTGCTGGGCCCTCCCTGCAGACACTCCTCTGACTGTACAGCCATCTGCGACATTCATGGCTCTCTGGACTGTGAGTTCCCCCAGAGCAGGGACTGTGCACATAGCCGTTCAGTACATATCCTCTGAATGAATGGCATCCAGAGGGTGTGAACTTTGGGGCCAGAAGAAAGAACTCAGATAAAGTCAAGTTCCTTCTCGAGCCCACAGGTCTCTGGAACGTGGAAACCAAGAAGCAGGCTCTGGAGAGTGGAGGTGGAGGCAGGTACTTGGGAGCCCAGGTATCCATCCGAAGCTCTTCATCAGAGCTTGGACAGTCTCAAGAATGAAGAACCACTGGATCTTCTGCTTCTCCAGTTCAGGAAGATCAGAGAATAAATAAAACTGCTGGGCTTCCCTGGTGGCGCAGTGGTTGAGAGTCTGCCTGCTAGTGCAGGGGACACGGGTTTGAGCCCTGGTCTGGGAGGATCCCACACGCCGCCGAGCAACTGGGCCCATGAGCCACAACCACTGAGCCTGTGCGTCTGGAACCTGTGCTCCGCAACAAGAGAGGCCGCGATAGTGAGAGGCCCGTGCACCGCGATGAAGAGTGCCCCCGCTCGCCGCAACTAGAGAAAGCCCTCGCACGGAAACGAAGACCCAACACAGCAAAAAAAAAAAGAAAAGAAAAGAAAAGATTAATTAATAAACTCCTACCCCCAACAGCTTTAAAAAAATAAATAAATAAATAAAATAAACAAATAAATCTGGTTTAAAAATAAATAAAATAAAACTGCTGATGCTCCAGAAACCTAGGAGGGGTGACCACGGAGACTTTTTCCTCCTCAAGGCGGGAGGAAAGAGTTGAGAGCTTATGAAGGGTGGGGGAGAATCTAAGTCGGGTGTGGAGAGAGGAAATGTGAGGTGGATGAAGAGCTGCGTCCAGTGAAAAGAAACCAGTCTGTAAGGGGGCAGACATTCCTGAGGTCCAGGTGGGTAGTCAGAGCGCCCGGGCAGGCCCCGCCTTTCTTAATGCGTCTCTCTTCTCCTGCAGCTCTGTGTGCTCAAGCCTCAGCCCTTTCCCAGGATGGGGAAGACAAAACCAAGTTTCAGGTGGGTCGAGTTCTCTTTTCTCTCCAGAAATAACAACGTAAGGCATCAGAGAGTAAACATACGTCCCTCTCTTGGTAAAAGGAAAAAGAGGGGGAAAAAACATATTAGGTGAGCACATTACATTACTCAGTGCATTTATGCCCAAACTAGCTGTGCGAGAGAGGTGGTATGATTCTGCTTTAGAGATGAAGAAATGAGTGGTGAATCCTGGATTTGAGCCCAGGTCTGTAGGGCTCTGTAATGTGCCTGTTTGCTCTACATGCGGCCTGTCAATAATGGTTTCATCTCAGGGCCCTGAGCCCACATTATGTAGAGAGGTGACTCCAAATAATGAATCCTCCTTTTCTGCCCAGGTTTTTCTCCTCAGTGGGACATTTCTTCTTACTCATTTCCAGATGCTGTATTCTCCACGTAATACACGCTACCAAAACTTATACCATGAACAAAGTTAAAAAACAGCATATTGGGTGAAAAAAGCTTCATGCACAACAAAATTTTAATATCCTTATTTTAAAAACAGGAGCTGGGAATAAAGACCTGAGCCTTCATGTTCAGGAAGGGAGAAAAGAGGAAAAACAAATGACCAATAATCATATGAAAAGATGATCAGCCTCTAGTATCAAAGTGATGCAGATTGAAACAAGATGTGATTCTTTTCCTGGCAGATGACCAAAGATTTGAAAGATCGGTGTTCACTGTTAGCTAACATATGGAGAAATGGGTACATCCACACAACTGCAGCGGCATTTCAGCCCTTGTAGAAGTTCTGCAAACCTCTGCTCCAGTATTTCCCACTCCAAGAATTCTAAGTCAGAGCAAGTGTTCAAAGAATGATCATCACAGCATTGTTTATAACAGTGAAAAAAAAAAAGATGGTGGCGTGCACTCCATGTCCATCCATTGGATTGGTGTTGGATCAATGGATTATTGTGGTTTCATTCGTCCTCTGGTCTCGACCCTGTGCTGCTATCAAGTGAGATAAAGTGGGTGAAAATATTAGGACATGGAAATATGTGCGTGCGTGCTCTCTCTCTCTCTCTCTCTCATTATATGTACACGTGTATATTGTAACTTATCTTTAAATTGGGGGAAAAGAAGTCAAAGTGAATGCAGAATTTTAAGTACTTTTTTCCATACATGATATTATTTTATAAAGCTTTCTCTAATGAAAAGAGATTATAGAAAAAAATCTGCAGGAATGCCCTGGCGGTCCAGTGGTTAGGACTTGGTGCTTTCACTGCCGTGACCCCGGGTTCAATCCCTGGTCAGGGAACTAAGAGGGTTTGGAGCAAGAAGACCACAACTTAATGACTGGCACAAAAGCTTCCAACGTGGCTCTTCTTCCAGGGGTCATTTGTGCAGATGATGAATGTGGCATGTGCTTGAAGTTTTAGGAAACTGTGACCTTCAAGAACGTGGCTGTGGTCTTCACCGAGGAAGAGCTGGCGCTATTGGACTCCACCCAGATAAACCTGTACCAAGACGTGATGCTGGAGAACTTCAGGAACCTGGTCTCTGTGGGTGAGGACAGCGACCTCCCTGTAAGTAAGCATCAAACCACTGGTCCTGTTTTCTCAAGTGGTCAGCTTCAAACCAGATAGAATATTCCAGTTGGAGCACAAAGGGAAACTTTGGCCACCAGAGAGAAATCTCCTAAGAGATGCACGTGCAGGTGGGAACCTGCAGTTCATGAGTTTTAGCAGACAACTGTGAGCCGGTGGTCCCCTGTAAGGTGTTGGTGAGTGAGGGAGCCCTTGTCAACGCTGCGCCCCCTGCCCTGTGGGCATCTGATGCAGTTGGCAAGCCTACCCTGACCTCCTCACACGTTTAGGCTCTCATTCTCTCCTCATATTTCTCAGAGTGAGATTGAGAAAATTCACACATTACCAAGGCCTTGGTCCCTTGGTTGCCTCTAGAGCGAAACCAATGTTTTGGACAAACTAGTGTTAAAGCAACCAAATTAGGATCTGGTTGGCGGTCAGGGCAATATAAGTGTCTGCTGATTTGCTTCCCTGCTGATCAATATCTAACCTAATTTCAATTTCTCAGAGCCCCATATACAGATATGTATTACCTCAGTTTAGTTTATGAGATAGTTGCTATCATTGGCCCCCTTTTACAAAGGAAACAACTGAGGCACAGAGTGGGTAAGTAACTTGTGCAGGGCCACCCAGCTTGTCAGAGGAACTAGGATTTGAACCTTCCCAATCTGGCTGTAGACCCTGTGCTTGTAATAACCAGGTGACACTAAGTACCACTATGTCCATAGATTATAAACAGGGCTCCTTGGGCTAACTCTGCAGGATGCAACCCCATTGGTGAGTCCTGAAATCAAGTGACCATGTCATAACTAGCAGTTTTTGAAAAGCAAAATAGATTAATGGACTAGAACACGAAAGGATTTATCAGAGTACGTTGCACCTGGTAAGGTAAATCTCAGCTGATAAAACTATTTTAGTTTATGGTATGTGTCTACGTGTAGGTACTGGGTCACAGCGTAAATGCTTTTCTTACTATGGGTACAGTCAAAACTGGTGGAAAACTGCTGCTTTAAACCTGTTTCCCTTTTCTCTGACACCACCTTATGAACCAGAGTCACTGTCAATAAAATGACTCAGAAAATTACCTTGAACCAGAAGCAGTGTCCAGACGGTTTTAACCGTGGTTTTTGTGACATTTTGAAGCCTATTTTTGGGTGCCAAGGGTGTGACCATCCTCTTCTGCCTCAAACCCCTGTTTCTTATGTCCCTTTAGTACAGTCTTGCTTCCCTGGGTGCCAGGCCATTGACAGTTTCATGCTGCCAATTCTCATAGCCATGGCTGTTTGAGATTCTGCAGTAACCTCAAAGGGGAGAAGTAAAGGAATTGGATGGCAGGATCTTGGTGGACTTTGTCTCTTCGTGAAGCCAGGGAACCTCAGGAAAGATAAAAAGGATGTCTCGTATTTCACAATGTTATCCCCGTTTCAATCCCCACTGCAGCTGTAGGCCCACCCTGTACAGTTGTGAAGGTTGTACACAAACATACATGATAGTTGTATCCCATATAACAGTGATGTAAGGGAAGGGACATCGTAGGAGATAGGACTTGTTACTTGTTTCTGCAACCTTTTACAGGATCCTGGAAGGTCCCTGTGATCGTTTGTGCCTCTCACCATGTCCGGAACTCCATTATTATGCATATTACATGAATCATATGGGAGCCTTCCCCATGCCTTCTGTAGCAAAATGATTAAAGGCTTTTTATCAACTACTCTTATAGCCGAGAGGTGAATTTCTTCCTTTATAAACTACTTCCAAGATTTCTTTTGATTTCCCTGCAATACCTGGTTTTTAATTAGCAGCTCACCGGTTAGAATTACTGGGTTTCTAATTGTTTCCTATATGACTAGGAGCCAGTGGCAACTTCTCATCCCATCCTACTTCATTTCCTCAAAGCCTTTGGATAGATGATCTCCTTGTTCACTTAGCCAAATTCTCTTTCTCCTCATAGGAGACAGGATTAAAAACAACATTTCGAACCTTCAGGAAAAAGGATTGAGTTACCTCTCACCAGAAGTGCTCTACTTTTGGCAGATTTGGAAACGAAGGATCAGTGAACTGAGTGTGAGTCAGGGTTATGTCATGCATCTTCAAGGAGATTGTCCCCAATATTTAGAAGGAGACGTTTCCCTCTGTGAAGAGTGGGCAGAAGTGTCTGAAAATGAAAGGTACGTAATAAATGCCATTAATTTAGAAAACCAAGACATCACAGCTCGGAAACGCCTGGCACAGGTCCTTACCCCAGGATCTTGGAAGCAAGCCAACATAATGATTGAGCCTGAGGATTCTCAGGGAAGGCACACAAGAGAATTCATATGGAAGAGAAATTGGATGGATGTGCTCAGTGTGACGGCATCTTCTTTCAGACCTCACGTGATTGTAATGACTTCCAAGAATGTAAAGGAGAGGAACCTTGCAGATACACCGGCTGTGGGAAACATTTGGTTATGAAGTCAGCAGTCAAACACGGTCACGTGGTCTATGCAGTGCGGCAACCTTTCAGGTGTAGTAACTATAGAATGGGTTTCATAGATGATGCAAATGCTCATGTTCATCACAGCGCTCACACAGGAGAAGAATCTTGTAAATATGACCAGTGTGGAAAGGACTTTAGTCAGAGCTCAGGACTTACTGTTCACTGTAACACCCACTCAGGGGAGAAAACTTGTGAGGGTCAGGAGTGGGCTAAGGGCTGCAAACAGAGCTCAGACCTTCCCAGGGATCAGAAAGGCCCCTTGGGAGACAAACCCTATAAAGGCATTGAATGTGGCAAAGCGCAGTTCGTCTCTTCACAACCATCACCGAGTCCACACGGGGGAGATGCCCTACACGTGTGACGTGTGGGAAGGGGTTCGGATTCAGGTCGCTTCTGTGTATCCACCAGGGAGTCCACACAGGGAAAAGGCCCTATAATATGCACAGAGTGTGGGAAGGGCTTCGATCAGAGCTCCAGACTTCTTGTCCATCAGAGGGTCCACACTGGAGAGAAACTACAAATGCAGCAAGTGCAGCAAATGCTTCGGCTCCAGCTCCGTCTTCCAAGTCCACTGGAGGCTGCACGTGGGGGAGAAGCCTTATAGGTGTGGCAAGTGTGGAAAGGGCTTCAGCCAAAGCACACATCTGCACATTCACCAGAGGTCCACACGGGAGAAACCCTACAAATGCGACGTGTGCAGGAAGGCTTTCTCCTACAGCTCGTTTCTGCACACTCACCGGAGAGTTCACACGGGAGAAGAGCCTTACATGTGCCAAGTGTGCGGTAAGGACTTCAGTTACAGCTCCTATTTTCACTTACATCAGAGAGATCACACCCGAGAGAAACCGCATACATGTGATGAGTGTGGGAAGGGCTTCATTCGGAACTCCGATCTTCACGTTCATCTCAGAGTCCGCACAGGAGAGAGGCCCTGTAAGTGTAAAGAATGCGGGAAGGGCTTCGGTCGTAACTCTTATCCTCTTGCCCGTCAGACAGCACATAGAGATGAGATGGACCACGCATGTCATGAGCCTGGCAAGGCTCAGGAAGTATGTAGCTCAGACCTTCGTACTCGGCCAAGACTGCACAAGAGAACAGAAACATTATAAATGTAGTCAGTCTGTGTTCAATCAGGAAAACAGAAGCCACTTATGTGTTCCAGATGACAGAGGCTTACTCAGCCATTGGGAGGGCCGGGGGGAGCAAAGGACAGGGACACGACGACCCGTGAGGTCAGCTGGCAGCACTGAAGCACGTGGTTCTTAAGGGCACTCCAGGAAACCACTGTGGATCTCAACACCTTCCTTGAAGCTCTCATCAGCTGCCATCTGCTGTCGTGGCAAAGAAAGTGATTCTTTTTTTTTTTTTAGGTTTTGAAGCTTTATTTATTTATTTACTTATTTATTGACTTTAGAAAGTGATTCTTGACAAATGGGTTGTTTGTGGCAATAGTTACAGGTCAAATTTCCATTAATGGGTATGCCCAGGAAGGACATTCTAATTGGGATGAGGAGAGTAAGAACTTCAGTCCAGCCATAATCTTTAGGTGATTTTGTTTTTTGTTTTTGGAGTCTCCTCTAGAAAGACAGTCTCCGTTAAGAACATTCAAAATAGTGCTCAGACATGAGAGCTATGTTATTAGTATGGTAAGAATTAGGCCATACTCAGGTTTTCAAATCCATTAGAATTTCCACGCAGGAGAAGCTCTGTAGAAGTGATATTTTTAGGGTGTGGCAGAGATAGTGATATGTATTCATATTCGTACTGGTTCTATTTCCTGGGCACATAGGAAGACTCCATTTCCCAGCAGGCCTTGCAGTTAAATGTGGGCCCATGTGATTGAGTTTCAACCAATGGAGTGTGTGCAAAAGTGATATGCGCTACTTCCAGGACTGGCCCTTACAAGCATCTGTCCATGTCCTCCAGGCTTCTCTTTCCTGTCATGGTGGTTTTGGAGGCTGTTTCTTCCAGATGGGAAGGTGGCTATCTGTGTTGGACTTTTTTGTTTTTGTTTCTTTTGAGTGAGAAATAAACATTTATTGTGTTACACTACTGGGATTTGGGCAGTTTATTTGTTACAACATTGCCTAGGCTGTACTGCCTAGTACAGAGGGATTTAATAGCAACATATTTCACAGTCACTGGCGTCCACATAAGGAAGCAACATTAGAATTCGAGTTCAAAACTTTTAAAATATATTTATTTATTTATTTTGGCTGTGCCGGGTCTTAGTTGCGGCACGCAGGATCTTCATTGTGGCATGAGGGACCTTTAGTTCCTGCATGCGGACTTCTTAGTTGCGGCATGTGAACTCTTAGTTGCTACATGCATGCGGGATCTAGTTCCCTGACCAGGGCTCGAACCCGGGCTCCTGCATTGGAAGCGTGGAGTCTTACCCACTGGACCAACAGGGAGGTCCCTAAAACTTTTATATCTTTGAGGCACTCTGTGGCAGTGCAGGCATTTAAGTGGTGTAGGTAGGACTTCTTTTTTTGCGGTATGTGGGCCTCTCACTGTTGTGGCCTCTCCCATTGCGGAGCAACAGGCTCCAGACGCGCAGGCTCAGCGGCCATGGTTCACGGGCCCAGCCGCTCCGCGGCATGTGGGATGTTCCCGGACCGGGGCACGAACCCATGTCCCCTGCATCGGCAGGCGGACTCTCAACCACTGCGCCACCAGGGAAGCCCGGTAGGGCTTCTTTAGTGAGAATCTTCATCCATTGGTCTGTACATAAAAGAGACCTGTTCCAGGTGCTGTGCATGTGATAAAACTTTACCGAAAGTGCAATCTATGGACATAAGAAATCCCATGCAGCAGAGAACTTCCGTAATGTGTAGTGAAAAAGTTTGTCAGCTCACATCTTAAATGCAATTTAAAAAAATGGTGCCCTGCAAATAGTCTTAATAAAATTAAGTAAAACTAACATTTTACTCAAGTGGGTAACAACTATAGAAGGCCAAGCCAAAGTGTTCATTGTCAGAAGCAGACACCACTGTTTCTCAGCAGTCTTGTTTAATGATGGGTTTTTAGAAGGTGCTCATTTTGTCAAGTTCCTACCAAAATAGTGATTTATTTTCGGATTATAGTTGGATTTGGGAGGATGAGATACTTTACAATATCTTTATTCATCTTCAATAACAATGTATTTTTTTGTATTTTCGTTTATATAGGTTTCTTCATTTGGATCATATTTTATTCCTAGTTTTTCTTACATTACATTTTCATACTAGTTATTGTCTGTATCTGAAACAGCCATTCAAATGCAAATAAAACCATCCCTGAAGTATTACTTTCTTACCGATTCAGGTGGGCAATAGTGAAAGATTAACAAAGCTCATTGTCAGTAAAGGAGTAGAAAAAAGTTAGCATCCTCACATAAGTTAGTGGGGAAAAAAAAACAGGTGTAACATTTCTGGAGAGGATTTTATATATATGTATCAAAGTGTATAAGGAGCATTGTCTTTGATCCACTAATCCTACTGCTCAGAATTTATCTTTCAGACATAATTGCACAAGTTGGAAAAGATGGTTTTCAAAGGGAACATCTTCTAAGAATTTTGCAATAATAAAAATTGCAAAGAACCTAAAGATCCATGAATAAGAGATTGAGGAAGGATTTCCCTGGCAGTCCAGTGGTTAAGACTCTGCGCTTCCACTGCAAGGGCTGCTGGTTCGATCCCTAGTCAGGAAACTAAGATTCCCACATGCTGTTCAGTGTGGCCAAAAATGAAAAAGAAAAAAAAAGAGTCATGTTTAAAAAAAAAAAAAGAAAAATTGAGCAAATTATGGTATCCCCATGTAATGGAATAATATACACCATTAAAAATGATCTAGACCTACAAATTTTTCACATATTGTTTGGAGGGAAAAAAATGAAGTTATAAAAGATCAAGTACAATCTGTGACTAATAGAAAAGATTTTTAGAATGCAGAGAAGCACCGGGAACCATCCCCCTCCACCACTCTACACTTCACTTTTCAGTGTTGTAAGGCTTTCCCCAAATTATTTTCCTCATCTGAAAAATCTTTGCTTTTATCTTACCCTCTTTAATATATGTGAAAATTCAAAACAGATTACCAAATATTCTTTTTCCTCTCACAAAGCTAGAATCTGTTATATAGGAGATCATGTTATGTGATTTGTGATAGTGGTTTCCTTGTTTTAAGCCATGTGTGTTTTTTTACATATTTGCTGTTATTTCTTTTTGTTTTTCTCTTTGTTGGAGAGAAACTGGCCCAGGATTTGCATTGGCTTTGGTTGAACTGAATGTTTCTGTTCAAATACTTTCAGTCCCTTCTATGAAGTATTCTTGCCAAAACAAAAACAAAAACAAAAAAAACTGTATCTAATCTAGTCTTTAAATCAAAATTCTACTTTACAGGAAATTTAGAAGATTAGACGAGAAAGTATGAGAAGCCGTTAGACAAATCCAGAATTCAGACACCTAATTTGACATCTTGATTTCTCCAACAGTTCAAGGACATTAAAAAATGGCAGTGCTTGTGTATGTATGTAGGATATAGTTCTAGAATAAATGAGCCTCAGCTGAGATAACAATCAAATACAATGAATTGATCTACTTGGATAGTAACTAGAATAAACCAGCTGTAAAATATTATTATTTTTAAGCAATACGGTATTTGGAAGGAAATGATAATGTCAAAGACTGTTTTAAAATCCTTTAGTAACAAAATTTTAAAATGATAAGTGAAGCCAGTGTGGCATGTTGATAAGTGTTAAATTTAAGGTATATGTATTTAGTATTGATATTTCATATTACTATTCTCCATACTTTCATATTATTTTTAGAAGTTTCATTTTTAAAAATTATTTCCTGTCCAGAAGGAAAGCGCTAAGTACATACTTCCTGTAGTTTCACTTGTTATATGACTCCATCTCCTACATCAACCTACCTACCCCACAGCCTCAAATAATCATGACCTCACTTTGTTTAAACAGATCTATAGAAAAGAAATATTCTTAGCAAATATATGATGTCAAAGAGAACAACACAGGAGTAGTCAAAGGGAAGCCTGAGTTTGAACTCAAAAAATTTCGAGGAAAGAGACCTTTTCCCTAAAATAATATTTTCTCCAGTCCCTTGCCAGTGCACCTCCTCTCATTTGTCAGAAACAGCACTGCAGTTTCTGTTTTACGGCCTGAACAGTGCGTGAAACTCCTTGTGGATTCTTGGCATCTTGCAGTAAATAGTTTATACCAGACAGCAAACTCAGAAGTAGATGAAGACAGGCACAAATAAAGAGACAATGGAGTCAAACCAAGTCTGAAATTCCATGTTCCTTAAGGTCGATATCCAGTGCAGCACAGACCAAGTCCCTTGTCTTTTGACATAGGCACATCCTGCTAAAATGTGTTAATTTTCTTTTAATGTGAAATGCGTCTCTTTTTTACCCCTAAATATCCATATTTCCTTTAAATTCCCACGTTTTAGTTTTTTCTTGGGAAAAAAAAAAAATACAAGGTTGAATTTTACCAAAAGAAATAGTGGAGGGAAGGCGGAAGCACTACCACCCAGACCATTCTGGGAGTTGTAGTCTGAAGCAGTTCCACCCGAGACAGGCAGGGCTGTAGACCCATTGGGAATTCTGGGAAGTGTAGTCCAGAAGCTGCGTGCAATCGACAACACTTCCTCTTCAGAAGTGCGGGGTGCGGCCCCTCTCGGGTGGTCTCCGGATCCAGGGAAGTGAGTTGCAAGAACTTCCGCTCCAGGGGAGGTTGCGGCCGTCATACACCATGTGGAGTGGAGACTTGAGACCCAGCAACTACTCCGCACCTCCTCAGCCTAGACGAGGGACCAGCAGTGGCCCGGCCATCTGCCTTGAGGAAGAGAAGCGATGGTCGGCAGAGGACAAGGGGTAGAGGCATTTGCGCCTCCCTCTCGGCAGAACTTCCTAGCGTTTGCAGCGGTTAGCGCGTCCCAGGTTGGGGTGATGCATCGCTGGTTTGATGGTCTGTTGGGTTCTGTGCTTCCCCAGCCTCTCCTTGACTCGCAATCAGCACAGCCACTTCCTAGTATTATAACTTTGGGCGAGTTAATCTCTGTGAATCAGTTGCCAGGGTATAATTATATAGTAGTACTTAGTGGGATAGTGAGAGTTAAATGAAATTAATACTTTTAAAACGTGTGGAATAGTAATGGAGCACAGAAAAGGTTGCTTGTTATAGATGCACAGAGTTCTAAGCAAAGTAAATATAACAATGATTAAGTCTGTATGGAAAAAAGTTAATTTCCCTATATTAAAAAGGCAACATACATAAAGGTAGAAGACATAGTAAACTGGGCTGAAAATATTGACCTATTTGACATATATTGACATATATGCTAGAAAATGGTTTAAAATCCTTAACAGGAATCTTAAGATAATGAAACCTCAATAGGAATATGGATATGAATACAGCAAAGGATATGAATAGTCAAGTTTTTAAAAGAAGCAATCGCTATAGCAAGTAAATACATAGGAAAAATGTGATTAATTATCAAATAAGTGAACATGTTTAAACAAGTAGTTCTTCACCGATTCCTCTGGAATCGCGTGAAATATAATCTAGGCTCTAAGGGTAGTAGCCAACCTTCCGCCTTAGGAGGGCAATGACGTGAGGGTTCTGAGAAGTGTAGTCTAACAGCTCTGTAGGCTGCGAACTTCCGCTACAGGGGGGCGCGGCTGTGACTAGTATCTTGTCGGGAGTTCTGGGAGCGTAACCAAGAATTGTGGGTAGAGTCACTTCCTCCAGGGAAGCGAGGTCTTGGCAGTCCTTCTTCTGGAGAAACTCAGGCACGGGACGGCAATGCTTCTTTGCTTGGTTGGGGTCAACTGTGACATGTCCTTGGCCTTATGAGAGGGAATGTGCAGCCAGAGGCAGAGGGTGGGGTTGGGCCCTACTGGATTGAGCCTTCTTGAGTGCCACGACTGGTGGTCGAGGGTTGAGTCTCCTGTATTCTGTGCTGTCTGTTCCTAATCGCCAACTGACCCTGCAGCTCTGCCACCTCCTAGGGGTGTGAGATTAAGCAGCTAACTTAATCTGTTTGTGACTTGCATTCCTTTCCTGTAAGAAGAGGGAAATAATAGTACTTACCTAGTAGAGTTGTTTGGAGGGTTAAGTGGGATAGTCACAAATAAAAGGTTTAAAGCCAAAGGTAATTGTATCTTTTGGTTAATGTATTTAATTTCCTGAGAAATGTTCAGTTACCTGACAACTTACATGAGCCCAGGAAGAGATGAGTCCCACCTGGCAGTGCTACCAGACCTTTTCTCTGATCCCTGCAGGAATCCAGGTTATTCCTGAATTTCTTCTGGGTTCATTTTCTCTCTCTCTTTCAGAAGAGAGAGAGGGAGAGAGAGAGAGTGTGTGTGTGTGTCTCCAGGATAGTGTGTGAGTTTGTGTTCTGTGATTCGTGCAGAAGGGAGACACACTTCTGATTCCCCCCGCCTCCTTTCCTTTCCCAGCCTTAACTTCTTTTTTGCAAAGTAATTAATTAATTAATTTTATTTTTGGCCACGTTGCTGCGCGCAGGCTTTCTCTAGTTGCGGCGAGCGGGGGCTACTCTTCATTGCGGTGCACGGGCTTCTCATTGCGGTGGCTTCTCTTGTTGCGGAGCACGGGCTCTGGGCGCGTCGGCTTCAGTAGTTGTGGCACGCGGGCTCTAGAGCGCAGGCTCAATAGTTGTGGCGCATGGGCTTAGTTGCTCCGCAGCATGTGGAATCTTCCCGGACAAGGGCTCGAACCCGTGTTCCCTGCATTGGCAGGCGGATTCTTAACCACTGCGCCACCAGGGAAGTCCCTAGGTGTTTTTGTTGGGTTTTTTTTTTTAATGTTTATTTAGGCCGTGCGGGATCTTTGTTGCAGCATGCGGGATCTGGTTTTTTTTTTGTTTGTTTGTTTTAGTCTTGCGACATGCGGACTCTTAATTGTGGCATGCATGCGGGATCTAGTTCCCTGACCAGGGATCGAACCCGGGCCCCCTGCATTGGGAGTGCAGATTCTTAGACACTGGACCACCAGGAAAGTCCCTCTTCAGAAGATTCTGATACACATGACTTTAAAATCCTGATACCAAATATGTGAGTCACCGTCGCCCTCTATTGGCAGAGCCTAACATAGACCCAGATGGCAAAGTTAGAATAGCTGCAGATTTCCCTCTCATTCCAGCCCAATAAAGCAATGTAAAGAAGGTTGGGTTTGGAGCTAAGAGATAATTTATTAAATGCATACATGGAAATTTTTAAATTATCTTTTTGTTATTGATTTTTGGCTGAATTTCATTGTATTCAGAAAGCATTTAATTTTATTTCAATATTTTGAAATTTGTTGTTATTCTTTTTGGCGCACCTTATGACCCCTTTCTGTAAATATTTTATGTGTGCTTGAAAAGATATGTATTTTATAGGTATTTCCAGCACCTTTTGTTCCCCTAGCCCCAAATGGGTGTCAAGAGTGCTACAGAGCTTCTAGGCTTTTCGGCTCTTTGGCTAGACCATCACCCCAGGAGAAAAGCAGCCCCTAATACATGACTCCCCAACTCTTTCTGAATTTTAGCCCACTAACTCTCCATTACCTTGTGTTTTGATGCCTTCCAATACTTAAAAAAATGTATCCACCTTTCATGTGCCAGATGTTTGTCCCAAATTACCTATTTTATTATTACTGGAAGCGTAAGTATACAAAACATTTCCTTTATTTTGTCTAGTGTATTTTAAAATTTCCCTGACATTTTATCCCCCAAACTTACCTTTATCAGATTGATCTTCCTTAATACGTGAGCTACGTATTAGATAAGTATTTTTAAAAAGACATTTCCTTTTGGGAGGGGTTGTTAAAGAGTCACGTGGTATAATTTCTTTAAATGATCCCCGTCTTTAAACCACTGCGCGTTTTCACATAGTGGCTGTTATGTCATTTTTCTTTTACTCCTTAGTGAGAGTACTTGCCCAGCATTAGAACTGGTTTCAGTTGGACACTGTATGGGACCTTGTTCAGCTATTTTCAACACCATATTTTCCTTATCCTTGCCAAAAATCTAAACTTTAACCTCCAGTTCACAGAATATATCAAAGTTTCAGGGCAATAAATGCCAGGTCAAAAAAGCCATCGGACAAATGCAGAATGTAAGCAATCCTACATGACAACTGATCTAGTTAGTTCAGTAGGTGAAGGGCATACAAAAAAGGGGAGGGGGAGCTGTTCTAGATTACAAGAGCGTCAAGTGATATAACATCAAATACAATTAATGTACCTGCATAAAGGAAAATAATATGCATTTCTTTTTTTAAAAATTCATTTATTTTTGGCTGTGTTGGGTCTTCGTTGCTGCGCGCGGGCTTTCTCTAGTTGCGGCGAGCGGGGGGCTACTCTTCGTTGCGGTCCGCAGGCTTCTCGTTGCGGTGGTTTCACTTATTGTGGAGCACAGGCTCTAGGCATGCGGGCTCAGTAGTTGTGGCACGCGGGCTTAGTAGTTGTGGCACGTGGGCTCTAGAGTGCAGGCTCAGTAGTTGTGGCACACAGGCATGTGGGATATTCCCGGACCAGGGCTCGAACCTGTGTCCCCTGCATTGGCAGGCAGATTCTTAACCACTGAGCCACCAGGGAAGCCCAAGGAAAATAATCTGTATTTCTTCCCCAAGAGAAGAGTGGGCAATTAAACTTTCTCCTCTCTTTTTTTCTTTATTTCTGCTAGTTTTCTGACAACTTATAGTATTTATGATATCAAGAGCAGGGTGAAAATAGGTGATGTGATATTAGAAGCTCAAAAAAGAAAAAAATTCAAGATTTCATAAAGGATTTATCCCTTCCCATATTAGAATGTTTTATCTGTATCACTACAGCTCCTTCCATTTGCCTTATGACCCACATTTCATAGTTAGCAATTAAAGCAAAGGAAATGTGGAAAACATTTGCTGCTGCTGCTTTATGTCCTGGTCAGTGGTTGCATCTGCTTCTTGTGGATTCTTGGCATTCACGTCCATTCTTGTGGATCTTGGCATGAACAGCTCATGGGAGGTAGCAGTGTCAAGAGTTCTAGATGCATTCACACCCATACAGAATAAAAGAAGCAATCCAGTTAAAGTAAGGTTGAGATCCTGTATTCCTTACATTCAGTGCCCAGTGCAGGCAGCACAATTTCTTTTTAGTATTGCATTTTTTGCCTACAAATCGCTTTCTTTATATAATCTATTCCCTTACTCCCTCCTTCCCTTTCTCTCTTCTTTTTTCATATTTCAAGTTTCTCTAGTCTGTCTTTATGGGTAGTTTCTATGAATAGGTAGGTGGATAAGTAAATAGAGTTTGCTCTGGTTGAGTTTGCTTTGTTTTGGTCACGTTTTAAAAAAAATTTTTTTTAAGAAAAAAGGGAGAGAAAGACCAAGCTCGACTAACAGTATAGAGTTGATTCATACTGACTATCCTAAAGAGAATACTGACTATCCAAATACTGTCTACCCAAAAGAGAAAAGGCAGTCTTGCGGAAAGGGCTGCCCCCCAGGAGATTCGGTAATGGCAGCTCAGAAGATCCACAGAATCAGAGATAGTTACGCTCCGAAAAGGCGCCTTTAAGGAGATACAGAATTGTGTAGTAGAGCGCTCTAGGTTTGGAAGCACTTCGGCTCCAGGAAGGCGGGGTTACGAAATTCATTCTGGGACGCTGTGAAGTACAATCCACACGCTCAGTATAGCAGCCAGCACTTCCGCCCTGGGAAGGCGACGAGGTGCCTGGGAATTCTGGGAAGTGTAGCCCGGGAACACCGTAGTTGGATAACTTCCGCTACAGGAGGATGAGGCTGTGTCCCTGCTCCCGTTGGGAATTCTGGGAAGCGTAGTCCAGGAGGTCTCTGTAGGCAGAGTCACTTCCGGCCCAGGTACGCGAGGCCGCGGCCTTCTTTCCTCTCGGAAAGGTGAGCCTCCCCTCCCCCGAGCCCCTCTCCCCGCGTCTACACTGACCTTTCTTCGCTTTGTTGTGGGCCAGTAGCGACCCGGCCCTCCACCTTGGGGAAGGAAGCCATCTGCGGCGAAGGGCGCGGTTGGTGCTCCCTTTGAATGAGCCTCCTGGAGCGTGGGACTGTTGGTGCATCCCTGGTTTAGGGGCCCGGGCCAGGGCCGTATGTCTCTGCGGTTGGGAGTCTCCTGGGTTCTGTACTTGCCTCCCCCCCTTTTTTCGCGACCACCAGCACGCGCTGCCGCTTCCTAACAGTATATTCGGCGAGTATGTTCATGTCTCTGTCTCCTCTTCTTTAAAGTTGGCCTTAGTGTCTACCTAATAGGGCTATTGTGAGAGTTAAATGAGAATGTACAGGAAAAGACTTAGAACAGAGGCTGGCTTGTGGTTAAAAATCACAAGGTCTCTTGTTACTAGTATTTTTTAATTTCCTGAAAAGCGCTCAGGTCCCTGAAAGCTTTTGTGGGTCAGCGCTCCTGCTACAGTGTCCCTGGCCCTTCTCTGATCCCTGAAGGAATCGGGGATGAACCCAGACTCCTAATTTTTTTAATTAAAAATTTTGGAGAGGATCACTTCTGGCTGTTGTCTGGGATGTGCACTGTGATTTATGCGGGAGTACTGATGAAGTTCTGATTTCTTTCAGCCTCTTTTCCTCTCCCAGCCTTACTTCTTGCAAAAGGCTGAAGTGAGGAGGGAATGACCCTTTGGCCGCAGGCAGCAGAGAGTCACCTGACTAGGGCTTAGCATCCTTCTTCCTTTTATGTCATCTCTTCGCAGGGGAGAAGACATTTCCATCACTCATGGGCAAATTCTGCTACAAAGATGCCCTGATATTTGTTGAATAAATGCAGGAAGGGATGGGGGAATACGTGGGCATGAGTAATAACGATAATGTTTAAACATTTAGTACTAAACATTAATCTAGGAGCTTTATATGAATGAACATACTTAATCCTCACAAGAGCCCTATGGGAACTGGGGATACTGTTATTCCCATGTTAAAGATGAGGAAACAGACACAGAGCCTGAGTTGTTTATCCTAGGTCACACAGCTAGTAAGAGGCTTACCTGGGTTTTGAATTTAGGTAGTTTCGATCTGCTGCCTTAGTTCTTAATGTGTTTAGTGTCAGGTTGAGAAGGCATGTTTGGATTTTTATAGAGGGTCATGAAAGCTTTGAGTTTTTGATGAGATTTTTTTCAGTTATCTGCAATTTAATTGAGTTTTATTTGAAATAATATAGTTCATATTCTATTATGAAAATAATGATTGCATATTATACAGAAGAAAATTTATGAAGGATGTAGTACAGGATGTAGCGATAACAGTATTAATATTTTAATGTTTTCCTGTTCTGTAGATTTATTTTTGGACTTTTACTTAAGTTTTTCAAAATAGGTATCATAGGTTTTATTTTCCCCTTAAGTTCTTACTGTGGAAATTTACAAACAGAGCCAAATGTAATAAGAATAAAATAATGAACCCCTGTGGAACCATCACCCAAATTCAACCCTTGTTAACATTTGTCAGTCTTGTATAAACACACCCCTGCTCCAATTTTTTTTTGTTTCAAAATTTTAAAGCAAGTCCCCAACATTGAGTCAGTATGATAGTGATTGATTTATTGTTATAATTGCCAAAAATTGATTATCATCCATTGTTTATATCCAAGACCAAGAAAGGGAGATGTTAGCAGCTACTCCAAGGTTTTTATTTTTGCAGCTTGGAGAATGGCACTCATTTGAGAAAGCTAGGGGACACGAGCATTGCACTTTGGAGAGGGATGGTTCCAAAGTCCAATGCTCTTTGTTTTCCCGTATACAGTTTGACTTACCTATGTCTTGGGGCTCTTTGTTTCTCATCTCTCTCTTTTCATACACTGAAAGTTCTTCTGTTGCCGGGACCATGTCATATTTTTCTCTGTGTGCCCAGCACACAGTACAAGATTGGCAAGGGTTTGGAGTTAGAGTAGCTACTCAACAGACTGCCGGCATCAAGAGTTTGCAGTGCAGAATTCCTGAAATTGGAATTAGGTAACAAAACAGAATAGAAATAACCCATGGAGATGTTCCTTAATCTTTAATGTTGGTGAGCTGTAGAATCCATCATCTATTTCAGATTGTTGAAATGCTTATGAGCAATTATTTTCATGATCTAAAACAAATTTCCTGAGATATACATTGATAGAAATGATAACAGCTAACATTTATAGATTGTGTTTTATGACCAGGCAGTGTTTCCAGTGACTTACAGATACTTATTTTTCATAACAAACCTATCATTACCCTCATTTTACAGATGAGAAGCAGGTTTTTTAAAACAATCATCGTACAGTAAAATTAACTGTTTTTTTCCTGTTTGGGATACAATTCTATTAATTTTACCACAGGTGTAGATTCGTATAATCACCACTTTCATCAGCCACAGAACAGTTCCATCACACCAAAACATTCTCCTATTTTCCTTTTATAATCACCCCTCACCGCATCTGTAACCACTGGTGACCACTATAACCCTATAATTTCATCTTTTTGAGAATGTCACACAAATGGCCTTATACCACGTGTAACCTTTTAGGGCTGGATTCTTTAACTCAGCATAATGCGTTTTTTTTTAATGAAAAATTTTATTTGAGCCAAATCGAGGATTATAACCTGGGAACAGCATCTCAGAGAGCTCCAAGAACTGTTCCCAGCTTAATGCCTTTGACATTCATCCTAGTTGTGTATCAGTACTTTGTTTTTATTGCTGATTAATATTACATTTATGGATATACCATAGTTTATCCATTCACCCATTGAAGAATATTTGGAATGTTTCTAGCTTTTGGCATTTATGAAGAAGCTGCTATAAATATTTGTGTACAAGGTTTTCTTTGCTTATTTTTCTAGAATTCATAACCAGGAATGGGATTGCTGGGTCATAAGGAAAATGTATGTTTAACTTTGTAAGAAGTGGCCAAATTATTCTCCAGGGTATCTACTATTTTGCATTCCCATTAATGATATATGAGAGTACCAGTTGCTCCACATCCTTGTCAGCACTTAGTATTTTCTGGTTTTGTTTTTTTAATTTTAGCCATATGGTAGGCATGTGTTGGTATCTTATTGTGACTTTTATATACATTTCCTTAAAGACTAATGATGTTCAGCAGATATACCTTTTTTCAGCTTATTTATCTTCTCTACTAAAGTGTTTTGCCCAGTTTTAAATTGAGTAATTGAGTTGTGTTTTCCATATTGTTGATGTTTGAGAGTTATTCATGTATTCTAGATACAAGTCCTTTGTCAAGATATGTCCTTTGCAAATATTTTTTCTCAGCCTATAGCTTATCTTTTCATTCTCTTAACAGTGTCTTTTGCAGAGCAAAAGTTTTTAATTTTGATGAAGTCTGATTTATCAGTGTTTTCTTTTATGAATTGTTCCTTTCATGTCTAAGATCTCTGCCTAATTCCAAGTCAGGAAGATTTTTCTCTTATATTTTCTTCTAGAAGTAATGATATCTACTTTTTCATTCCTAATATTGGTAACTTTTGTTGTCTCTCTTTTATTTTTTGCCACTCTTGCTAGAGTTTTTGTTATGGTAAAAAAAACAACAACTGCTTTTGGTTTCATTGATTTCTGTATTTAGCTTTATTATATCCTTTCTTTTGCTTGACTTGGGTTTATTTTGCTTCTCTTTTCTAGTATCTTAAGTGTAACTTATAGGTTTTCTTTTTTTTTTTTTTTTTTTTTTTTTTTTTTTTGCGGTACGCGGGCCTCTCACTGTTGTGGCCTCTCCCGTTGCGGAGCACAGGCTCCGGACCCGCAGGCTCTGCGGGCCGTGGCTCACGGGCCCAGCCGTTCTGCGGCATGTGGGATCTTCCCGGACCGGGGCACGAACCCGTGTCCCCTGCATCAGCAGGCGGACTCTCAACCACTGCGCCACCAGGGAAGCCCTATAGGTTTTCTTTTAAGAAGTTGAGCAAATCCCAAACAGGATGAACTCATAGCAATCCAAGCCCAGGCACATTATAATCAAACTGCTGAAAACGAAAGACAAAGAAAGAAACTAGAAAGGAGCCAGAGAAAACTAATGCATTACCTTTATGCTCTAGTTGTCATATATTGCATGTATATAACTTGAAAACCCTATAGTGTTATAATTTTTGCTTCCAATGGTCAAATATATTTTAAAGAACTCGAGATGAGTAACCTATCATATTTTCCCGAGTATTTACTGTTCTGTTGCTCCTCCTTCCTGATGATGCAAATTTCTTTCTTTTATTTCCTTTGAAAGTTTTCCTTCACCAATCCTTTTAGAGCAAGTCTGCTCCCTGTGAATTCTTAGTTCATCTGAGAATATCTTTATTTCATCTTCATTCCTAAATATTTTTCTAAACTATTATCTTTAGTATACAATTCTGCTTTGACAGTTCTTTTCTTTCACTACTTTAAAAGTGTATTGTGCTACTTCCTTCTGGCCTCATGGTTCCTAATGAGAAATCTGGGTTCATTCGAATCATTGTACCCCTGTAGGTAATGCATTGTTCTTCTCTGGCTGCTTTCAAGCAGCATTATCACCTGGGAGCTCTATATAAAGGCAGGTCCTTGGGTCCAGTTTCATGTCAATTTATTTAGAATTTTGAAGGGGTGGGACCAAGGCTCTTACTTTTAATAGGAGCCCCAGGTGATCTTTATTTACTTTAAGATTGAACAAGTGCTTGTTGAACAGCCTCATTTAATTTTTAACATTTATTGTTTAACCTACATACAGTAAAATTATTTTTAGTGTACAATTCTGAGTTTTGGCAATTGCATCACACTAAAAATTTGTGCGGAATGAAGATCTGCCTTGTTTTAACTTTTGACAACAATGGAAATTTATGAAGTAGCTTGGCACTACTTGGGATTCAAACAAAATTAGTTGTCATTGAAATGACTTTACTACAGTATAAGTGCTATTTTTGCCTTCTAGGTTGAATTCATTAAAAAACATCATGAAGTCTGCAGCTAAAGCTAATTTCCAAAGCCATTCAGTATTCAATAATAGTGGTGGAGGGCAGCTTTTCTCACTTAGAAAGCCCGAGATTTAAAACATCACAATAAAACTTTACTGCAGCTCAGCCATTGAACTCCTGGGTGGTAAGGCAAGTCAGGATATTTAGCTTCTGTTTCTGACGAAATTCATGAAACTTTTGATGATTAAGTCCATGAGAGTAAATGAAGTTCACTGTTGATGCTGCTGCTTCAATAGCACCTGATATATTAAAATATTTTCTGCAAAGTACCTGCTGATGAATAATACAATAAAGAACCATAGACTACAAACTGACGTTTTTACCAGCTTTATAAATTTGTAATCAGTTTTCACACAGTCCAGAAGATTACACTTCAGGTTACACTGAATTAGTATGTTTTCAACTTCTTTGAAAATATTTTCACTTGTAGTTGTTCCACGCAGGCTATTCTGGTGACTTACTGATTAGTCACTTCAAACTTGGCAATGATTCCTTCAATAAACAGTTACCGAGCAACATCTGTGACATATGCTGAATTGCCAAGAGCCAAATAAAGTTTATCAGAATTATTTCCCTTGTATTTTAATTGACTATAGTGTTCCCATTGTATTCAACTCTTTGAGCAACGATTCTTGCCCAAAGTCTAATAATCTTAGAAAAGTTTATTTTTTCAGGACACATTTCTTTGGCTGCCACAGTCAAACATGATTTAATTAACTCATCATTGTTAAATTGCTTTATTTGCTTGGGACAGAAATAGAAGCTGAATATCTGAATATCCAAAACTTATTTTGGTTACAGCCTCATTTTCATTACTTTTGTGAAGAATATCTGTTCCAATGAGACGTTTCATTAAAATTTTTAAATCCTTCTGACCAGTGCTTTACTGTGAATTGAGCATATTTGTGATGAATGCTTAGTCTGCTAATGTTCACATATATTGTACTCTTTTAGCATAGCTATGTTGTTGCTGCATAAAAGGCAAAAGGCTTTGCCATCTAATTCTGTCACAAAATATTTTACTTCCAATGTGCCTTAAAAGTGCAACATTTGAAGTCTATTTTTCTCTTCTTGTTTTGACATGATGAGTGTGTGCTAGTAATAAAAAAAATTAAATGTTGTGGTACATCATTACATGCGATACTTTAAAAAACACATGTGATACTTCAATTGCTGTTGAGCTATAGCTAGGTCACTATGATTTGTACTGTGTTTAGCAACAGTATAAAGAAATGAGAGGGGCACATACGGTCTCTGTTGTAACTACACAACTCTGCTGCTGTAGTATGAAAGCAGCCATAGGCAATATGTAAACAAATGAGCATGATAATGTTCCAATAACACTTTATGGACATTGAAATTTGAATTTCATGTAATTTTTATGTGTCTTAATATTCTTTAAAAAAATTTTCCCAACCATTTAAAAAACTCAGTCCATCTCTAAGAATGTTAAAAACCATCATTAGCACACAGCCTACACAAAAAGAAGCAGTGGACCATAATTGGCCATATTTTGCCAACGCTGATTTTGACTAGTGTTTTCATGTTTTCAGTTACATCGATTTATGTTTTATGTTTATTTTGGACTTATTGACTTCTGTCTTACGTTTATTATTTCCTTTGTTTCTGTTTGTTTTAGGTTTAATTTATTTGCCCTTTTTCCCCTAGTTCTTAGCTTAGATAATGGATTTAAGACTCCTCCTCTGTTGTAATATATACATCATTGAATACATTTTTTTAAAGAATATCTGCTTTGGCAGGATCTCATACATTTTGATATGTTGTGTCTTCATTTTCATTCCATTCAAAATATGCTCGTTCTTTCTTTCTTTGGTTGCTCTGGGTCTTAGTTGTGGCAGGCAAGCTTCTTAGTTGTGGCAGACAGGCTCCTTTAGTTGCAGCTCGAAGGCTCCTTAGTTGTGGATGGTGGGCTCCTGAGTTGTGGTTCACCAGCTCCTTAATTGCGGCATGCAGGCTCTTTAGTTGTGGCATGTGAACTCTTAGTTGTGGCATGCATGTGGGATCTAGTTCCCTGACCAGGGATCAAACCCGGGCCCCCTGCATTGGAAGCGCAGAGTCTTAACCACTGCACCACCAGGGAAGTCCCTGCTCTACTTTCTTTTGTGACTTGGTCCATTGGTTGCTAGAAGTATGCTGTTTAATTTCTAAATGTTTGGAGATTGTCCAGATATCTTCTTGTTATTCACTTCTTGTTTAATGCTATAATAGTTAGAGAAAATATCACTTCTGGATACATCATAAACTTCTGAAAATTAAAGATAAAAATTCTTAAGAAAATATGTGGTAGAACAATGATTCATACATCTGCAGATTTCTCATTGGAAATCATGTAGGCCAGAAAACATTGGAACAGCATCTTTGAGGTGCTTAAACAAATCGTCAACTCAGAATTATATATCCAGTGAAAATTTCCTTCAGGAAGAAGGGGGGGAAATGTCACACCTATGCTAAAAAGGAGTGTGAAAGGAAGTTCTTTAGGTTGAACAGAAATGATACCAAATGGAAACTAGGAACTTCAGAAATGAAAAAAGAGCAACAAAAATAGTAAGTTTTTTTGTAAATATAAAATATTGTTTTTCTCCTCTTAAAAATGCAACTGTTTAAAATAAAATTTATAGCTTTCTTGGCTAGAGCACTGTATATAGAGAATACATATGACAACTAATTAAAGAACGGGGGAATTGGTAAAATAATAACACTAAGTACACTGTGAAAGATATGTATATTGCAACCCCAGAGGAGGAAAAAAAAAAAAAGGTGATAATAGCCAAAAACTAATAGATAAAAAGAGACGAATTTAATTCTAAAAAAATTCAACCCAAAAGAGGGCAGAAAAAGGGTCATAGAGGAAGAAAATCAAGAAGGAAAAACGGGAAAATAATAAAATTGTAGACTTAAATCTGACCATATTAAAAATTACATGAAATGCTAATGACCTAAATATGCTAATTTTAAAAGATTGTTAAGATTGGATAAAGAACAAAAACTGAGTATATGCTGTCTAAAGGAGCCCCACTTTAGCTATAAGGGTATAGGTATGTTAAAAGGATTAAAAAAAAATACCATGCAAACATCAATCAAAAAAGGCTGGAGTGACTGTATTAATATCAGACAAAATAGACTTCAGAACAAGGACTATTACCAGGGAGAAGTAGGGACATTACACCAAGCGTCAATTCACCACGTAGACATAACAATCCTAAATGTGTACCCAGAAAACAACAGAGCTTCAAACTACGTGAAGAAAATCTGACAGAACTGAAGGAAGAGATAGAGAAATCCACAATTAAATATGGAGATTTCAGCACTCTTCTCAGTAATCAATACAAGCAGACTGAAACTCATTAAGAATACAAAACTGATTATTCCTACCTGAACAATACCATTAACCAGCTTGACCTTGCTGACATTTCTAGAACATGCTATCAATACAACAGAGTGCACATTACTTGCATAAGCTTCAGTTTTAGCAATTTCTGTTGACCTGTCTGAGTTCACTGGAGTTTCTGCTCCTTGTTTCTGATCTGTTTCTCCCACTCAGTTGCAGGTTTCTATGTAGCAGGGACTAGGTCAGTTTCTCATTGTGTTTATTGCCAAGTATAGGGATTAGCAGAAAAGAGTTATTCAGTATCTGTTTGGGGTTGGTGTAGTTTTCCAACAGGCAGCAGAAAATAGGAACCTTCAGCTATGTGAGATTGTGTTCAAATTTTCTGAAAATGCATGTGGGAGAATAAACAGTATAACTATTCCCTGTCCTTTATCTCAGTAAGTTTTGGTGGGATGCCGAAGCCACCAGCTTTTTCAGAATATTCCAAGGGTAATATACACCTATTGATAATTACTACTTAAAGTAAATATAGTTAGAAAGAAACCAAGGCTAATGTGTGGCTTCTGTATACTTCATGGTGATAATGAGGATGATACAAATAATAGCTAACATTTATCAGGTGTTTATTATGAACCTCACTGGCTTTCTAATGCTTTGGTGCATTAACTCATGTGTTCTTCATAATAACCCTATTTTTATTTCCATTTTACAGATGAAGAAACAGAGGCATCAAGAGGTTAATTAACTTGTAAAAGTTTACTTTGCCAGTAAGTGGCAGAATCAAGATTGAAGCTTGGTGGCCTGATTCCGTAGCCTGGGCTCTTGGCCAAAGCCCTGCTTTTATTAGACTGGCAAAGTTTTAGGAATTAATAAGGCTGCAGCCAAACCTGTTAAAAGGTATCCTGGAGCAGCTGAGTGTTAAAAGCTAACAGGGTCAAGGATGCAGGTGGGCAAACTACTGCCCATGGCTTATTTTTGTAAATCCCCTTTTCCTCCCCAGCTAAGAATGGTTCTTATTGGGTTGGCCAAAAGGTTCATTCGGTTTTTTCCTTTTGATGGCTCTAGTAGCCCTTAGTTGTCTTTAACTTCATTCGAAACAATTTTGTTAGATTGTATGTAACAGCTGTCATATCAGTGTGCATTTAAAAAAAGACTTATGAATTTTTGTGTAGCCATTTTAATATTGAAGATGGAAGGAAAAGAAAGCAACATCTTTGGCATATTATGCCTTATTATTTCAAGAAAGGTAAAAACGTAACTGAAACGTGAAAAAAGATTTTTGCACTGTATGGAGAAGGTGCTGTGACTGATCGAATGTGTCAAAAGTCGTTTGCGAAGTTTCATGCTGGAGATTTCTTGCTAGACGAGGCTCCCCGGTTGGGTAGACTGGTTGAAGTTGATAGCAATCAAATCGAGACATTAATTGAGAACAATCAACGTTACACCACGCGAGAGATCGCCGACATACTCAAAATATCCAAATCAAACGTTGAAAATCACTTGCTCCAGCTTGGTTATGTTCATCGCTTTGATGTTTGGCTTCCATGTAAGTTAAGTGAAAAAAACCTTCTTGACCATATTTCTGCATACGATTCTCTACTTAAAGGTAATGAAAACGTTCTGTTTTTAAAACAAATTGTGACAGGCAATGAAAAATGGATACTGTACAATAATGTGGAATGGAGGAGATTGTGGAGCAAGTGAAATAAACCACCACCAACCACACCAAAGGCCGGTCTTCATCCAAAGAAGGTGATGCTGTGTATATGGTGGGATTGGAAGAGAGCCCTCAATTATAAGCTCCTTACGGAAAACCAAACAACTAGTTCCAACAAGTCCTGCTCCCAATTAGACCAACTGAAAGCAGCACTCCACGAAAAGTGTCCAGAATTAGTCAACAGAAAATGCATAATCTTCCATCAGGATAATGCAAGACCACATGTTTCTTTGATAACCAGGCAAAAACTGTCACAGCTTGGCTGGGAAGTTCTGATTCATCCTCCATATTCACCAGACACGGCACCTTCAGATTTCCATTTATTTCGATCTTTCCAATATTCTCTTAACAGAAAAAATTCCAATTCCCTGGAAGACTGTAAAAGGCACCTGGGACAGTTCTTTGCTCAGAAAGGTAAAAAGTTTTGGGAAGATGGAATATGAAGTTGCCTGAAAAATGGCAGAAGGTAGTGGAACAAAAGGGTGAATACATTGTTCAATGAAGTTCTGGGTGAAAATGAAAAGTGTGTCTTTTATTTTTACTTAGAAACCAAAGGCACTTTTTGGCCAACCCAATACATATGGAAGGTTGTAAAAAGAACAAAAAGAACAGCATTCCACAGAGACAGTTTGTGGCCACAAAGCCCATGATTAGCCCTTTTTTGAGTTCTTCTTCTTCCACAGATGACTTTGAAGTTGCTTGGGAATAGTAAATAAGATAAATAACAGTAAATAACTATTGAGAACAGTAAATAACCTTGAGGAAGAACCCAAGAAATTACACTCCTGTTCTCCAAATCCTCCCAAGGGTCAAGCAGTGAGCCAGTGCTTTATACAGATATAGTAGCATCACGGGCTTCTTTAATCTTTATTATATCCATGTGGGAAGAGGGAAGTATCAATACCAGTTGAGCTTCCTCCCGCTTCAGGAGGAATATTCACCAGCCACTAAACTTTTCAGAAGGGTGGGCTCAGTGTCTAAACAAATGTTCTTATCAGGGCAACAACTTATTAAGTGAAAAGCCATAATCTCTGCCACGCAGATTTCTTTCAACCCCATCTGCAAGGACAGTTTTATGATGTAGAATGGTATCTGCTTCTCTGCAGCTACAAGATAATAGAAAACATTGGTATAGTTACAACAGTTTTCCACTACTAACGCACATAATCCTAACAGCAGTCTTACAATGTTGGTACTATTACGATCCCAATGCTGCAGCTTGCAGAAAGGAAACCTAGAGGTTGATTAACTTAACCATGATTAAAAATATATAGCAAATGTATAGCAGTGCCAATATACAGCAATTTCATAGCAGTGTGAGGTTTTGAAAACGAATTGTCCCCAGAGGCCACTTTTAACCAGTACCTCTCCTCTCCCACTTAACTGTCTTTCCTTTCCCACATTTCCCAGGATCAGAATGGGTACCTGGGGAACGTCGAGGTGTGTGAGAACTGCCAGGTATGGCGGTGCAGGCTGTCCCATGCTCGTGGGCATCCTGCCAGGATAGCCTAGTGGCAGCTGGACCCCAGCCCACACCCTGCTTGTGAAGGTGTGTGTGCCTGGGAGGAGGGACACCTTTTTCTGATTTGCACAGAGATGCATTTCCCCCTCTCTCATGGCTTCTTTCTTTTTACCTTTTGTGCCTCTTCAGGTCTCTGCCTTTCCCCAGGAAACGGAGAAGATGATCAAGTTCCAGGTGAGTTGGATTTTTATTTCCGTCACTTAACAGGTATTTCATTTCTCAGTAAGTGGACACCTTTTTTCTCTTCCTTGCCAAGCGTAAAGAATGACAGCAGACATTTAATACCATTTGTGTGCCGTGCTCTTTTGTTTCATTTTTTTTAATTTCCCTTTTCAGTTTTTATTATCATTGTATTTCACAACTAATGGTGTGAAAGAGAATAGGAATTTTTTAAATGGGAAAGCCCACACATTATTACCCTGCTTACAAATCACCTGTGTTTTCCATGCTCATTTTTCATGTGCATTCATAACTATACTTGTAATAATAGATACAATTTTGAATTTTTTTCACTTAAAATTATAGCTCTTAGTTTTTGTCATCTAATATTATTTCAATGAACTGTTATACCCTCTCCCCCATCTTTTTTAACTATTCGTCATTCACAAGCTTTTAAATTCATGAGGATTCTCACAGTTTTACACAACAGTATCAGATTCTCTACATCTAGTCTTTACTCAAAAAGCAATTCTGAGAGAATTCTGATACTATTTGTCCTTATGTTCTAGGGACTCAAAACTTAAAAAAAAATTATTTTTCTTAAGTGGTACCTTTGTAAAAAGACTACTTAAAGGATGGTTTTGTCTAACAGGGTCATACTGAGGCTGAACTCAGAAAAAAATAGTGTTAGCTGTTTTTGTTCAAAAAGAGCTAGATTCTTTCTTTCCAGGACCTGAAAGCTTTCTTTATCTGTGTCTGTGTCTGTGTGCCTGTGTGTCACACCATTCATGAATTAATTTATTAGAGCATTACAGGTACTTACTTTTAAAATTTTAGTTATACTATAAGACACACAGGCACTTTCCATCTGTCGTGCTATTCACTGCTCTAAGAGGGGCTTGGAATCATCTTCACTGTCAACATGAAGATAAGAGGTTCATGTAAGTTGAAGACCTGTTCAAGTTCCTACAGTAGGCAAGTATCTGGCCAACTCCAAAGCCTTTGCTTCTGGATTAAGAGTATCAGGTGTACCATTTGGGTGGAAAGAAGGGCAGAAAAAACCGCAAACGCACAGACAAACAAAAAACAAACCAGAGTTCTCATTCAGAGACCAAGACTTGAAGTTGTGATGTTCAGAGCTCCAGCCAGAACAAATACACTGTTGAGCAGGTCTTCATATAGAAATTTTAAATTTCCCTATAGCAAAAAATTAAAAGACAAATAGCAAGGTAGAAAGAAAAATCTTTATAACATACATGGAAGAAAAGGCCTTACTATTCCCAAATGAATGAATGTTATTACAAAACAAGAAATAGAGATGACCAGCAAACCTATGAAAAGGGAATGATCTTCATTACTAATCAACTTTGTGAAAAAAATTTTTTTTGCCGCACCGGGTGGGATCTTAGTTCCCTGACCAGGGATCGAACCTGTGCCCCTTGCAGTGGAAGCACGGATTCTTAACCACTGGACTGCCAGGGAAGTTCCGTGAAAATTTTTTGAGATAACTAGTTTTTACTTCCCAAATTGACTTCTGAGATTATCAAAGATTTTTTCTTTTTAATATTCATGTCCATTGTTGGCCAGGGTATAGAGGTTTAGGGATTTATACTTTCTTGGAAGCAGAATAAGTTAAGAAAAATCTTTTTGGAGGAAACATCTGCCATTATGGTTTCAAAACTTTAAAGTTTGTTATTCTTCAACATTACCATTTCTACTTTTTGTAATTTATTTTAAGGAGATAGCCAGCAGAGTTCCAGGGACTAAGGTCTATATGGAAAGGTTTTTTTTGCAACATTGTTTATAATAAGTAATCTAAAACTAAGCATGCATTATTGGATCAGTTCACTATATTCTCAGTCATCAATTTCTTGAATTACTATGCAGCCCTGAAGTGGGATGCCAGAAATCGTCGTCGTCGTCGTCATCATCATCATCATCATCATCTTCCATCATCATCACAATAATAGTTATCATTTATTGGGTACTTACTGTGTACCAGTCACTGTTCCTGAGTGCTTTACCTATAGTCACTCGTTTTCTTACCAGTACCCTAAGGTACAGTTATCAGCCTGCAAATGAAGAGAGGATGAGGATCAAGTCCAAGGTCCCACAGCAGAGCATCCTGAGGTGAACACAGGCATTCAGGCTCCAGGGCTGCGCCCATAAATGCTGCACATCTAGATGGGGCACAGAGGAGGAGCTACATACTCGAACAGTAAGGATGACTCGTGCCCTGTAAGATCAGCACATTAAATAAGTGGTGTAAGCGTATAAAAGAGGGAAAACAGACTCCATCACACGCTGGTGGAACTAAAGTTTTTCTAGCAGCCCACGCGATATACCAGAGTTCCAGGGACTTACCTATAGGAGTACTAACAAAAGGCAGCAATTTAAAGTGCAAGGATTTCTTTTCCTGCAGCCCTTCTGGTGGATGGAATTGGCAGTGTGAAAAGCAAACAGCAGGCAGCTACTGAAATTTGACTCGGTCCCTGGGAATCCGGAACAGCTTCCCATTCTTGACACTTTCTCAGTGCTGCCCCTCTTCCATAAACATAGTCTGTGTGTGTTTGGTATTGTAGGAGCCAGTGTCCTTCAAGGACGTGGCCGTGGTCTTCACCGAGGGGGAGCTGGGGCTACTGGACTCTGCCCAGAGGAAGCTGTACCGAGACGTGATGCTGGAGAACTTCCGGAACCTGCTCTCAGTGGGTGAGGACGGGCGCCCTCTGTGACGCAGTGTCAGCCTCCTGGGGTGTCTTTGTGTGCGTAGTTGCTTGAAGCTCTGGGACTCCTAAAATCATTCTTTGAGCTTGGGTACCTGGGAGTCCTAATAATACCTGTGCAGCAGAGACAAGATGTTTCTGATGTTTCTGTCCAGGAAAACAATCTGTCCTTTGAACTATAAATGGGCAGCTTGTGGTGCTGCCCCACTGGTTTGTCATAAAATCAGTTTAGTGAGTTGCTCCAGCTTCTTTGTCTTTCAGGGTTCCAGTAACTGTAGTTGTTTTTGTTTTTGGTTTTTTTTGGTGTGGGGGGGGCACCACACCACACGGCTTGCGGGATCTTAGTTCCCTGACCAGGGATTGAACCTAGGCCTTCATCAGTGAAAGCACCGAGTCCTAACCACTGGACCGCCAGGGAATTCCCACTGTAGTTGTTTATAAATGTGATTTTTCACAGGTATTTTGTTTTTTGCTTTAACGATGTATTTGTAAATAACTTCAGACTTACAGAAAATTTGCAAAAGTAAAAGTATAGAACAAGAACACCCATACAGCTTTCACCTAGATTCACCTATAGTAACATTTTACCCCATTTAAATTTTATCATTTATGTGCGTGTTCTTTCTCTCTCCATAAATATTTATGTATATGTATGAAAACATATGTATATACCTAATTTTTTTCTGAACGATTTGAGGGTAATTTACGTACACCATGGCCCTATTATCTCTAAATACTTCCGTGTACATGCAGAGTTCAGGAATCCCAAGGCTCCCCTTACTCTGACACCAGTTGCAAGCTCGGGGGATCCCCTGAGCCTCAGTAGTTTGCTAGAACTCTCAGAAGTCACTAAAAGCTGTTATACTCACAGCTACACTTTATTACATGGAAAGGATACAGGATAAAATCAGCCGAGAGAAGAGATGCCTGGGGCAGAGTCCAGGGGAGTTTCCAGCACAAACTCCCAGCTGTCCTCTCCCAGTGGAGTCGTGGACAGCACTCAGTCTCCCCATCGGTGACGGGTGACCGTACATGCGGAGTGTTGCCCACCAGGGAGGCTCACACAAACCTTGGTGTCCAGAGCTTTGATTGCGGCTTGGTCGCATAGATGTGGTTGGGCACCTACGTGGCTGACTTTGGTTTCCATCCGCCCCCTCACTCCCAGAAATCAAGCTGATACACATGGCCTAAAGGCCCCACCATAAATCACATTGTTAAACTCTCTGGTGCGGCCCAGGGCCTCCAGGTAAAAAAAGACACTCTTATCAGGCAGTACATGGCCAGTGCTTAGAGATCATCTCCCAAGAGCTGAGGGCAAAAGCCAGACCTCTCTTTGGGCAAGGTTAATACTTCACTGAACAGTATATTTGGTAGAAATAGGAATATTCTCTTACATATCCCCAGTGCAGATATAGTCCTTTTATCCAATCTATCATTTATACCCTAATTTTATCAGTGGAGCCAATTATATAACTTAAAGCATATTTTTCTCTCTCCAGGGCAAGATCCAACCTAGGGTCTAGTCTAGCTCTCAGTGTTTCTTAAGCCTCCTTTAATATGGAGCATTTTCACAGCATTGCTTTGCCTTTTAATACTGTGACTTTTTAAGGAATACTGCTACTCCCTCCCCCATTTTTAATAGAGCATTCCTAGTATTTCCTCATAATTAGATTCAGATGATCCATTCTGGCTGGACCTCTGCAGTTGGTAGTGGTGTGTCCTTTTGAGGGTATCACATCTAGAGACACACCATCTGTCCCTCGTTAGTGATGCTAATTTTCATCACCCTGTCAAGATGTCCAATTTCTCCACTGTAAGATTACTGCTTTGTTTCCTCTTGCAGTCACAAGGCAACACTTTTTAAGACCACACAAACATTTCCCTATAGACTTAGCATCCATTGATGATTCTTGCCATATCCAGTCGTTACCACGATAGTTACCAAACGATGATTTTCTGACTTCGTGCTTCCTTCACACGTAGCAGTGAGCACTTGGCATTCTACAGAAAGCAAGAGCCCCTCTCTCTTAACCATTTATTTATTATTTGTAGGGACTTGTGAATTCTCTTATAAAAATGATTTGTAATTTATTACTGTAATAATTATCTTGCTAAAGTTGTTCCAAATTTGACCCCTTTAAGCTGACTCCTTGCCCTTGTAATATGCCCCCAGCCTTTTTCTGAGCACTGTCTTATTTGGGAGCATAGCATGCTGTCCCAGGCTCATCCTGTACTTTGCCCCAGCTCTGGAATCATATATTTCATCTATTGGGGAATGGTATTTAACACCAAGGTCTGGATGCTGGGGACTGTCCTTGCCACTGTGGTTTCTTTGTTTCCTGGTCTCAGGGTTTAGAGCTAGGAGGTAGGGGTGTGTCTGTGTGTGTATATATTCATATACATACACATATACATGCACACGTATTGATATAAATATGTATACATATGAATAGCTATTCAGTTTCATTCAAAATAAGAGAGATTATACTGAAACACCGTTTTTCATCCATGAGATTAGCAAAAATTCAAAAACATAACACTGTATTTTGGGGGCAAAGCTGTGGGGAATAAAACACTTTCATGCATTGAAAGTAGGAGTGCAACTCGATACCACCCCTAAGGAGAGGAATTTGACAATATCTAACAGAACTATGGAGTTATCTTTTCCCAGTTCACTTGTAGGAATTTTCCCTAAAGATAACAAAGTGCAAAAGAGCATTAATAGTATACTAGTTTGTGTAAGGAGGAAGGGAAAATAAGTAAATATATGAATATCTGCCGACCTTTATAAGAAGAAACACAGGAAGGATTAATCAGGAAATCATGAAGTTAGTTTCTTATAAGTGGGTGGAAGGTAATAGTGTGGAAGGGATGTTTGAGAGAGTTACACTTGTCTGAATACACCTTTTTATCTAGTTTGGACTTCTGAAAATATGTTGGTTCAACACATTCTGAAGAGTAAATCAAATAAGAAGGCAAAGGGATGATAATCTAAAAGAAAAATGAATTGTATTTGAAATTAATACCTTAACCACAATGAACAGAGAAAAGAAAGAATTCATGGAAGTAGCTAAGGAACACAGTGTATAACTCTATACCCTTAGTTTTAGGTACAGTGGGAGGGGGATGGGAGAATGATTTGCAATCCTGAACACTTTTTAGTGGATTTGCTTTGATATGGAATAAGCAATTCTGAGACTATTTTAGATGTACTACAGGTGCCAAGGCCATTCAGTGGAGAAAGTATCATCTTTTCAACAGGTGGTGCTGAAGCATTTGGACTTCTGTATGCATATATTTGCATGCCTCACATCTACCACAAAATTAACTCAAATGAATAAGAGACATAATGTAAAATGTAAATTTTAGAAAGAAACACAGGAGAAAATCTTCATGACCTTGGGTTAGGCAAAGAGGTCTTAGATATGATCCCCAAAACATGATTCAGAAAAGAAAAAAAGAAAAAAACCACACAAGTGGGACTTGGTCAAAATTTAAAACTTTTGCTGTCCTCGCCTTTTTGCAGGGAATCAGCCGTTCAAACCGGAGCTTATATTCCAGCTGGAGAGAGAAGAGCTTTTGATGATGGAGACGGAGACCCAGAGAGAAGGGTGTTCAGGTGAGAACCATCCAGCAGTGACCCAGAAGCCAGAGAGCCCCTCCTGAAACATGAGTCAGAAAATGTCAGGCCCTGAGGTGTCTGTCCCCTCACCCCCTCTAGCTTTCCATATTCTAGCTCATTCATCCTGTCCCAGCTGCACTGGCCCATTGCTGCCCATCAGACCTGTCAGAATTCTGCTTCTGCTTCAGGTTACTTGGCTTGCTTTGCTCTGTGCCGTGACTGAGTGAATCGGTTAATGCACGTGTGGTCTTTCACTGTCTTCGGTCCTCCTTGAGGCAGCTAATAGGTATAGAATAAATCAGTGTGATGGAGGGATACTCCAGAATATTGTTTGTCAACTGATGAATGCCTGTCCTAATTCTGTTTAGGTGTCCTTGAGTATTCATGGATAGGTAGCCATTATTCCTAAAAGATGAATAGCCAGTCAGCTAAAGGAAATATCAAAAATGATCAATGCCGGGCTTCCCTGGTGGCGCAGTGGTTGAGAGTCCAGCTGCCGATGCAGGGGACAGGGGTTCATGCCCCGGTCCGGGAAGATCCCACATGCCGCGGAGCGGCTAGGCCTGTGAGCCATGGCCGCTGAGCCTGTGCGTCCGGAGCCTGTGCTCCACAACAGGAGAGGCCGCAACAGTGAGAGGCCCACGTAATGCAAAAAAAAAAAAAAAAAAAAAAAAGATCAATGCCAACATTATAATTGACCCTTCCCATGCAGTAATTTCAAGTGAGACACTCTTGCATTAACTTCCTCATTCAGATGCCCAGCTCTTTATCTTCCCATTCTGTCCTCTCTTCTCACTGTTGCATCCCCTAACACCTAAACAGTCTCTTGACCTAGCTACGGTTTTTTAAAAAAATTTTATTCAATTTACTTAAATTAAAAAAAAAGTTCACCTATTTTTCCCATTCCCCAACCGCTGCCTCTTGCAACCAACAGTCTGTTCTCTGTATCTGTGAGCTTGGTTGGTTTTGTGTGTGTGTTGTGGGGTGGGGGTGGTGACTTTAAGTTCCACATATAAGAGAGATTGAGCGGCATTTGTCTTCAAATACCTCAAGGTCTACCCGTATTGTTGCAAATGGCAAGATTTCATTTTTATTTATGGCTGAATTTTCTTTATCCATTCATCCATCAGTGGACACTTAGATTGTTTCCTTATCTTGACTATTGTAAATAATGCTGCAGTGTACATGGGGGTGCATATATTTTTTCTTTTTTTGTATGAATTTATTTATTTTGCGCTGCTTTGGGTCTTTGTTGCCGTGCACGGGCTTTCTCTAGTTGCTGTGAGCAGGGGTTACTCTTCGTTGTGGTGTATGGGCTTCTCATTGCGGTGGCTTCTCTTTGTTGCAGAGCACAGGCTGTAGGCGCGTGAGCTTCAGTAGTTGTGGCACGCAAGCTCAGTAGTTGTGGCTCGTGGGCTCTAGAGCACAGGCTCAGTAGTTGTGGCGCACGGGCTTAGTTGCTCCATGGCATGTGGAATCTTCCCGGACCAGGGCTCGAACCCACGTCCCGTGCATTGGCAGGTGGATTCTTTTTTTTTTTTTTTTTTTTTTGTGGTACACGGGCCTCTCACTGTTGTGGCCTCTCCCGTTGCGGAGCACAGGCTCCAGACGCGCAGGCCCAGCGGCCACGGCCCACGGGCCCAGCCGCTCCGCGGCATGTGGGATCCTCCCAGACTGGGGCACGAACCCATGTCCCCTGCATCGGCAGGCGGACTCTCAGCCACTGCGCCACCAGGGAAGCCCGGCAGGCGGATTCTTAATCACTGTGCCACCAGGGAAGCCCCATATATCTTTTCGAGTTACTGTTTTCGTTTTCTTCACATAAATACACAGAAGTAGAATTGCTGAATCATATGATAGTTCTATTTTTAATTTTTTGAGGACCCTCCATACTGATTTCCATAGTGGCTGCACCAACTTCCATTCCCACCAGTAGTGTACAAGGGCTCCCTCTCCTCCACATCCTTGCCACCATTTGTTATCTCTTGTCTTTTTGATAACAGACATCCTAACAGGTGGGAGGTGATAATCTCATTGTGGATTTGATTTGCATTTCCCTGATGATTAATGTTGTGGAGCATCTTTTTATGAACCTGTTGGCCATCTGTATGTCTTCTTTGGGAAAATGTCTATTCTGGTCTTCTGCCCATTTTTTAAATCAGATCGTTTGGTTTTTGCTATTGAATTGTATGAGTTCTTTCTATATTTTGGATATAACCCCTTATCAAATATATGATTTGCACATATTTTTCTCCCATTCAGTAGTTTGCCTTTTCGTTTTATTGCTGGTTTTCTTAGCTGTGCAGAAGCTTCTTAGTTTGACTGTAGCCCCACTTGTTTATTTTTGCTTTTGTTTCTTTTGCTTTTGATGAAGGATAAAATGATTTTTATCCTTCATTTTGTTAATGTGGTGTATCACACTGATTTGCAGATGTCAAACCATCCTTGCATCCCTACAATAAATCCCATTTGATTTTGGTGTATGACCCTTTTAATGTGTTGTTGAATTCAGTTTGCTAATATTTTGTTTAGGATTTTTACATTATGTTCATCAGAGATATTGGCCTGTAATTTTCTTTTTGAAGTGGTACTTCCAAGTTGGACATATATGCGAGTCCAAACATTTTAGTAATGTTTTTGAGTCCTCAGACCCTGGTGTCAGAAGCCATGGGCACACCTGTGTAGCCAAGGATGCTCCTGGGTGAGAAGGAAAGTCAATTGAAAATTTCAAAACAAATTACTTCACTTCTATAATTTTTTGTTTCCATCTCAGTTAACATTCAGAGTCATAACAGGCAATATACTCTCTAGAGCAGGGGTCAGCAAAGTTTTTCTCTAAAGGTCCAGATAGTGAATATTTTAGGCTTTGCTGGCCATATGTGGTCTCTGTCACATATTCTTCTTTGTTTTTTCTTACACTATTTAAAAAAATGTAAAATCTATTCTTGTTCTTAAGCTACACAAAAACAGGGCTAGGGCCATAGTGTGCCAGTCCCCCTGCCTGATAGCATCAGTAGGAATGTAATGTCATATTTTAAAATATCTTTTTATTTAATTTTTTACATATACTAACATGTATATACCTTATATTAATGCAAAATTTTGAAAATGTACATTCTTATTTTTAATATACTAATTTTTCTCCTTCATGGTACCTTGAGCAAGAAATCCCTCCCAGTCTGAGATTATCTCTTTTTAAAAATAATCATCACTACATAATCCAATATGTGGCTATAACATGCATTATTTACCCATTTTTTAATTGATGGGCATTCATTTCTCTGCCGTCTCCCTTGTTTTTTTACTACTAATATAGAAAGTACAGCAATAAAAACCCCAATCCAAATGTCGTTGGGTACTAGTGATTTTATTTCTGTGGAATAAATTACCTGGTGACTCAGAGATTCAAATAGAAAAACCATCCTACTGAGCTGTTTTTTTTGGCTGCGTCGGGTCTTAGTTGAGGCACATGGGATCTTCGTTGAAGCATGCGGGATATTTTCATTATGGCGCAGTCTCTTCGTTGCAGTGCTCAGGCTTCCCTCTGGTTGTAGTGTGCGGGTTTTCTCTGTAGTTGTGGCGTGCGGGCTCCAGGGTGCGTGGGCTCCAGAGCACAGCTCCATAGTTTACTGCACGCGGGTTCTCTCATTGAGGCGGGTTCTCTCATGTGAGCTCAGTAGTTGTGGCTCACAGGCATAGTTGCCCCACGGCATGTGGGACCTTAGGTCCCTGACTGGGATCGAACCCACGTCCCCTGCATTGGAAGGTGGATTCTTTACCACTGGACCACCAGGGAAGTCCCCTTACTGAGCTTTAACTTTGGAGTTGTAACCAAGAGAGACATAATCATCCCCATTGACTTTCCTGCAGCCTCTAGGAGCTGATTTAATTGACGTGGGCAAAGAAATATTTTTAAAATGATAGTCTTACAACCACTCTGTTAGCAGAAGAACTATCTCAGTTTCCACTAGGAAAGAGAATGATGTCAATAAATAATGGCTTCTTTTTTTTTTTGGCTGTATTGGGTCTTCGTTGCTGCGCATGGGCTTTCTTTAGTTGTGGTGAGTGCGGGCTACTCTTCATTGCAGTGAGTGGGCTCTAGGTACATGGGAATAGTGGCATGTGAACTCAGTAGTTGTGGCTCACAGGCTCTAGAGCGCAGGCTCAGTAGTTGTGGCACACGGCCTTTGTTGCTCCGCAACATGTGAGATCTTCCTGGACCAGGGCTCGAACCATGTGCCCTGCATTGGCAGGCGGATCCCTAACCACTGAGCCACCAGGGAAGTCCCAATAATGGCTTCTTAACTGTCCATCTCCTTGCAAGATGTTCCAAGTCGCAACAAATCCATCTCTCCCAAAGTCATCATCTGCATAAATTTCCTAGTTTTTTTTTCAGGCCAGGCAAGGAAGATTCAAGGTGAGAAAAACAAGAGTTAGGAAGACCAGCCCCTGTCTTTCTTTTCATCCCCTATTCAAAAATAAGTATATATTTCTTCATCTTTATTTTGTACACGTTAGCCATTAAATAAACAAATGTTAATGTAGATTTTAGACAGTTTTCAAGCCTTCATCCCCCTAAAGATCTAGTGTATAATTTTCAACTGGTGACCATTATAACCTGAAAAAAGTTGTACTCTCAGGTTTCATACATCCTGAGGGAAAGAAAGAATATATCTCAAGTGGTAATTTGTTCCCAGTATTTTGAAACTTCAGTCCATGTAGGCATGAAAAAAAAAAAAAAAAAAAAGGCATGAAACTAAGAGGTACAAACCTACCTATTGATATTTTTCCAAGTTTCCGTATTTGAACTTTGCATTTGAGCCTTACAATTGTTTCATTACGAACTTTATACCTTCCTCAACTATTTACACCAGTGGTTTTCATACTTTTTTGGCCATGGCCTTCAGTATGTAATGTAACCCAGTACAGACCTAGGTGTGTATACATATCTGCAAGTCTGAAACAAGCATTTGTGCACTGATACCCTGACATGCAGTGCAACTGTGATATTTTCTGTCCTTTTTAAAATTGCATGTCACAGTCTATTAAATTGATCTTAAGCCTCACTAATGGTTTCCCACCATTAGTGTTCTTGTGCTCTTATAGGCTATTCATTCCAAATACATCCAGTAGTATTCCATAATCTGTTTTCAGCCTTCTCTGCCAGTGATTAAATTTTGTCTTCTATTGGAAAGTGATAAGAAAAATAATTTTACTTGGAGTGAAAAAGATGATTTGTAGTCCATGTTTACATAAAATCAGCTTGTCAGTCCACATAAGTAAAATCTGTTTCATGGAATTGCCTGATTAATTTGATCAGAGGTGCAGAGTCAACAGCCTTTTAGAGCCACCTGCACCTGTTGCTGACATGAGGCTTCATGATCCCCAGGGGCTCTGAAAGGTGATCCTTTACCAACACTATACCTTAATGCTGCTGACTGCCACTGATGCGACCTGAAACTCCCAGCAGGGATGGAAAGGGAAGTTTCTGGTCCGTAGAGCCAGGCAAGCATCATTGCTGTATAAACCAAGGGCTTCTGCGCTTTTTTTTTTCCCCATAGCAGATTATTCCTGTTTTTCATTTCCAGTGTCATCTCTAATTATAGCAAAACCATCTACTTCATTAACCAGGAGATACTTACTTTTAGTAATCTCCTTCTTTCAAGTAATAAGGTGTTTCCTGCAAATTATCTTGCTTTTTCTTCTCTTTCCTTGGCAGTTTGCTGGTTCCAGCTAGATCTGAATACATTCCTGTCAGTAGTTCTCACGTAGCTGTTCTCAGCTATTTCCTTTGTTAATTTTAATTCCTTTATGGCTTAATTAGAATATCAAACATCACTGGGTTAAGAGTTTTTGAAGTCGTAACTTAACCTATATGTTAACCTTAACTAAACCTTAAGTTTTAATGCAACCTTTCATAAATACCTTATGATGTCTTACACATGCCAATCATGTTGATCTAGCATTACAATTCCTTGCCAGAATTTCCTTTTTAATAGAAAACTTACTACATTTGCATTAACTAACTGCAGACATAAAGTACATATGGGTAAAATAGCATGTTAATAAAATATGACCCATCTGTTTTTTAAATTATACATATGTTTAATTACTTTTTTCTTATAATTTTTAGATTACTTTTTTGATCATTTACAGTGGTGACATCTGATCTCAGGCTGTGATAGGCTGGCCATTTTATGCTAGAATAGTCTTTGTTTTCTGCATTTCACTTCTTCTGTCTCCACCCCACATAACCCTGTTCTTGTTTTCAAACAGACAGATCTCGGAGATATTGCAGGTTCAGTTCCAGAGCACTGCAATAAAGCAAATATTGCATATAAAGCAAGTCACAAATTTTTTGGTTTCCTAGTGCATATAAAAGTCATGTTTATACTATACTGTAGTTTACTAAGTGTGCAATAGCATTATGCTAAAAAAAAATTCACATACCTTAACTAAAAAATACTTTATTGCTAAAAAATGCTAACCATCATCTGAGCCTTCAGTGAGTCATAGTAGTAACATCAAAGATCACAGATAACCATGACAAATATAATAATGAAAAAGTTTGAAATATTGTGAGAATTACCAAAATGTAACACAGAGACATGAAATGAGCAAATTCTGATGGAAAAATAGTGCCAGTAGGCTTGCTCAACATAGGGTTGCCTTCAATTTGTAAGAAACTCTACCTGTGAAGCACAATAAAGCAAAGCACAATAAAACAAGGTACGGAGTATATTTTTCCCTGTAGACTGAGTTAAAATGGCTTCTAAAGTGATAGCTTTGTGGCATAGAGTTGGATGTTGTAGCCATTGTTAATGTACTTGATTAGAAAGAACTCTTCTTCTCAAGCTCACATGGAACATTCACCAAGATAGACCATATTCTGAATCGAAAAACACACCTTAACAAATTTAAAAGAATAGAAATTATGCAGTGCCTGCTCTCAGACTGCAATGGAATTAAACTAGAAGTCAATAAATCAAATAACTGGAAAACCTCAAATGGAGATTAAACAATACACTTCCAAATAACACATGGGTCAAAGAAGAAATCTCAAGAGAAATTTTAAGGTATTTTGAACTACATGAAAATGAAAACACAACCTACCAAAATTTGTGGGCTGCAGCAAAAGCACTGCTTAGAGGAAAATTTATAGCATTGAATATATGTATTAGAAAAGAAGAAAGGTCTAAAATCAATCATCTAAGCTTCCACCTTAGGAAACTAGAAAAAGAAAAGCAAATTGTAAGCAGAAGAAAAGTAAGTAGAAGACAAGAATAAGAATTGGAAATAAGAAATCAGTAGAGAAAATCAATGAAACCAAAAGCTGGTTCTTTGAAAAGATGCCTAAAATGGATAAGCTTCTTAGCTAGGGTAATTAAGAAAAAGAGACACAAATTACTAATATCACAGAAATGCAAATTACTAATATCAGAAATGAAAGAGGGAACATGACTACAGAACCTGTGGGCATTAAAAGAATAAAAAAGGAATACTATGAACAAACTCTATGCCCACAAATTTGACAGCCTAGATGAAATAGACCAATTCCTTGAAAGACACATTTGCCAAAAGGAAAGTAAAGCTATTTACTTTATTTGACATGTCTCGTATACTGTGTCCCTTCATTTCATTATTCTATAAAATATTAATATAGTAATTGAAAGCTTTGCTTTTGAGAGACCAAAGACATCACTAGGCATTTTTTAAATTAATTTTTTATTGGAGTATAGTTGGTTGGCGTTTTATTTTTTAAAGTACTACTGAGATGAGTACTCATAGACATGCCGTAAAGTGTTACCCTGCAGTCGGTGAACTGCCCCAGATCCTGCTGCCACGCAATCATCAGTGTGGCCTTTTATTTTTAATTTTTTTATAAATTGGGCATAGGGTGGGGCTACAGGTAAGATTTTATACAAGAAAAACTACACCATTTATTTTCAAAATTAAAAAGACACAATCCACAAGATTCTTGTGACCTTTGCTTTTCTCATCAACAGGTGATATCTGAGTGTAGCCCTACCTCTCATACAGCCTTTCAACATTGCAGTAAAACTGCCATCACCAATTCCTTTCCCGTGAAAAATAACTCAACACATATATGCACTTTCAGTTCTGTGAGTGAGAGTGACTCAAGCTGTGATCTATTCATTATGTGCTTATTGAGCAACTGCTATTCACTAGGAGTGTTACAGGCAGTGAGGGTAATGCTGTGTACACAGCGAAGTGCTTGTCCTTGTGGGTAATCCACCCCAGTGTGGAGAGACAGAAAAACACAAAGAATTATTATGTTTGAGGATAATGTTCATGTTATGAAAAGAATCCTCTTTTACTGCTTCCCACCCCCCCCCCCGGATGCTGAAAGAGAATTAACGTACTGCCAAGTATTAGGAGAGTGCACGTTATTACTTCAACCCCGTTGGACCACCGGTCCTCAGGGAGTATACTTCTCACCAGGATATGAAGATCTGCTGCCTGCTGATAATCTGAGCTTTCATAACTAAGGGACAAGCCATTTCCACCCAAACATACCCATCTTCAACTCTTCTGGAGCCTCAAATTCCCTAAACGTTAAAGTAATTTTCCAGCAAAATGGTGCAAGCCAAAGTCAGTGTTCGCTGAGTTTTGTTTGTTTGATAACAAAGGACACCTACTGGTGCCATAAAACTTGCCTATGCTTCCCTCAGCCTCCATTTTTTTCTGATGTCTTTGGAGTTGAATTCTGTCACCCATGTTTTACATCCTGACCTGCACCATAGCCCTTGATAATTGCAAAATATCTTTTGAAAGGAGTTAAAGCTGATAATGGCTTACAGTGACTTAGAAGAGCTTATTAGTCTCATGAAGATAAAGAGCGAATTAGAGATAGGCAGTTTGATGCCTCAAGCATAAAGATCTACTTTTACCTTCATCTGCACAGCATTTAACATGCAGTCTTCTTAAAAACAAACAAAAATGTTACCATGCCCATTACTATCAGGGCAAAAAGCATTTATCCACTTGAAACTATACTCTTTCCGATTTGAGACTATCCCCTTCTGTTTTCTTGAAATCTCCAGGCAGCCCATGATAATATGTGTATGCTTTAACTAGGCATTTTGAACAAGGCCACCATCTTCGATGTCCAGGTTGTGTTGCAAAGCCCTGATTTTGAGGCACGCAGATAGCCTGAATTCTGTGGATCCTACTTATATTCCTGGTGTAGCCAAAGATGAGCCATTTTCTAAGTATCATCAGAGGTAGTAACGTGAATTTTCCTCCAGTTTATTGAAGTTGCATATCATCATCTAAGTGCAAAATCTTGAAATCTCTGAATAAAAGCATTCACTGTGTACACGTCTAAAATCTCTTTATTCTTATAGGAACCAAGAGTCAACATAATATGGAAAGTATTCAAGAAGTGGGATTAAGCTGCCTTTCCCCCAAAGAGCTTTCCACCTGGCAGACCTGGCAACAAGGTGCAGGCAGGTTAACTGGGTGTCAAGATTCGATGAAAATTTTTCAAGAGAATATTTCTCAGCTGCAAAAACAAGGCGATTCCCCCTGCCAAGTTTGGGCAGGAATACCGATTCAGATTTCTGAAGATGAGAACTACGTATTGACTCATATAGGAGATGGTTCCCATGACATAAAAAGTCAAGAATTTCCCCCTTGGAGAGCCCAGCATTCCTGGAGGAAAATGTATCTTACAGAGTCACGTAATTATCAGTGTAGATGTCAGAAAATTTCCATGAAAAATGATTTCTGTATGTCTGAAAGTATCAGTTGGATCTCACATCACAATGATAATCTGGGTGTACACAGAACAGAAAAAATCTATAGCTGCCATGACTGTGGAGAGGATGTCATGAAGGTTTCCTTGCTTAATCAAGACTTAATTCAGACAGGGCAAAAGCCCTACCCTGGTAATGAGTACAGAAAAGCCTTCAACAATGACTCCAGTTCTGAAGTTCTTCAGCAGTTACACTTAGAAGGCAAGCCCTGTACCTACAGTCCATGTGGAAAGGACTGTAGTTACAGTTCAGTTCTTCATACTCATCAAAGTGTTTGTAGAGGAGATAACTGTGTTTCTGAGAGTTCACATCTGCAATGCCATCAGAAAGTACAAGCAGAGGAGGTGGCATTTAAGTATGAATATGGTGAGAATGTCAATCAGTGTTCCTCTCATAACACATATGAACTCACTCACACAGGAGAGGTGTCCAACAGATGCAACATTTATGAGAAGGGCTTCAGTCATAGCTTAGACCTTAGTAGTAGTTTTAGGGTCCATGCTGAGCAGGAGCCCTATGAATTTGAGGAGAATGGGAATGCCTTTAACCAGAATTCTTGCCTTCGAACCCATCAGAAAATCCAAACTGAAGAGAAACTATACACAGATGTGGAGTGTGAGAAGGGTTTCATTTGTAACTCAGATTGTAACATTCAGCACAGAGTTCACGTGGAAGAGATTCCGTATAATTCTGAGGTGTGTGGTAATGGCTTCAGTCTGGCCTCACATTTTCAAGACCTTCAGATAGTCCACACTAGGGAACAACCATATAAACATTATACATGTGGTAACAGCTTCAGCCACAATTCATATCTTCAAGGCCATCAGAAAATTCACATTGGAGAGAAACCTTACAAGGAGTGTGGGAACGGCTTCAATTGGAATTCAAAACCTAAAGATCATCAGAGAGTCCACACTGGAGAGAAGCCATACAAATGCAACGCATGTGGTAAAGTCTTCAGTCATAGATCAATTCTTAATGTTCATCAGAGGGTCCACACAGGAGAGAAACCTTTTAAATGTGAGGAGTGTGATAAGGAATTCAGTCGGAGTTCATACCTTCAAGCCCATCAGAGAGTTCACACTGGAGAGAAACCATACAAGTGTGAGGAGTGTGGGAAGGGATTCAGTCGGAGTTCATACCTTCAAGGCCATCAGAGAGTTCACACTGGAGAGAAACCATACAAGTGTGAGGAGTGTGGGAAGGGATTCAGTCGGAGTTCACACCTTCAAGGCCATCAGAGAGTTCACACTGGAGAAAAGCCATTCAAGTGTGAGGAGTGCGGGAAGGGATTCAGTTGGAGCTTTAATCTTCAAATTCATCAGAGGGTTCACACAGGAGAGAAACCCTATAAGTGCGGAGAATGTGATAAGGGCTTCAGTAAGGCCTCAACTCTTCTGGCCCATCAGAGAGTCCACACAGGAGAGAAGCCATACCAATGTGATGAGTGTGGTAAGAGCTTCAGTCAGAGATCGTACCTTCAAAGCCATCAGAGTGTCCACACTGGCGAGAGACCATATATATGTGAGGTATGTGGGAAGGGCTTCAGTCAGAGAGCATATCTTCAAGGTCATCAGAGAGTCCACACCAGAGTGAAGCCATACAAATGTGAGATGTGTGGGAAGGGCTTTAGTCAGAGCTCACGCCTTGAAGCACATCAGAGGGTCCACACAGGAGGGAAACCGTACAAATGTGAGGTGTGCACAAAGGGTTTCAGTGAAAGTTCACGCCTTCAAGCGCATCAGAGGGTCCACACAGAAGGGAGGCCCTATAAATGTGAACAGTGTGGTAAGGGTTTCAGTGGGTTTTCAAGTCTTCAAGCCCATCACAGAGTCCACACTGGGGAAAAGCCATACAAATGTGAGGTGTGTGGTAAGGGCTTCAGTCAGAGATCAAACCTCCAGGCTCATCAGAGAGTCCACACGGGAGAGAAACCATACAGATGCGATGCATGTGGTAAGGGTTTCCGTTGGAGCTCAGGTCTTCTAATTCATCAAAGAGTCCATAGTGGTGATACATTCTATAAAAGTGAAGAGTATGGTAAGGATTATCTTTCTTCAGAGAATCCATACAAAAGTGAAATTCTGTAAAATGGTATTCTATTGCGTTCTGAAGCCCTCAAACGAGAGCTGAAATTTTCCGTTCACTCCAGTTCTTAAAGTAGAAAAAGAATTTCTTTCATGAAAAGGTAATGTTTCTGCCCAACATCAACATTCACAATAGTCAGGAGACCACACAGCAGAGACATCTAACGAGAGGGGTTCCATACGGGATTTTGTGAGAACGTTAACATGTCATTGCACGTTACTTTAAGCAATTGTTGCACTAGGGCTTAAACAAGATACGAGTATAGTCAGGATTTTAACAGAAGCACAGTGATGAGCATGCCTAAATCCACGTCCACTGGAATGTAAAGTTAATGAGAGAAGGGGCTTCATGCATTGTGACGTCTCCAAAGCCACGACACTGCATAACTCAATATTAGGTGCTCAGTACTTTTTGCTAAATGACTAAAAGTGTGTAAAGGTATCATGTTTGGAATTTTTATTAAGCTTATTTTCTCCAAAAAGTCATTTAAAAATGTATTTGGAGGAGGAATACTGCAAGTAATGTAAGCACTTCAAGTAAATATTATTTGAAATGTATCAGCAATATCACAATCTGAAACTACATGAATTTGGTTGTAACCCTTTTGGGAATGGTTCTCTCCCTTTGTCCCTTGTGTAAGCAGGGATGAACTGAATTTCTTACCATTTGGTCTCTTTCTCTACAGTATACTATCCATTCAAGTTTAGCTGTGAGATGTACACCTGTGTGCACTTTAAAGGACAGTACAAACTGTTAAAACAATGTTTCTGGTTAACTTTACAAAAATGGAACACTGCATTTCACATAATTGAATTTTTACTCCTGCCCTGTGTGTTAGGACAGAGTTTTACTGTAATATTTGGAAAGTGACAGAAATGGTTACTAATGACAAATACTTTCTTAATAAATGTCAAAATTACAATACTTGGTTTTTTAGTCTCCATATTTCCATCAAAATCCTTTTGATCTGACTGATTTCTAGGCGTTATAGACTTTGTCCAATTCAGACCTCCTTAGGCAGGATCTGTGACAAGTTTGGAGGACTTTAATTTTGTCAAGTTTCACATCTCCATACTTCTTCCACTCACACAAAGAAAGAAAAATATCAATATTTTTTTACTGAAGTATAGTTGATTTACAATGTTATGTTAATTACTGCTGTACAGCAAAATGATTCAGTTATACATACATATACATTCTATTTTTTATTCTTTTCCATTATATATCATAGGATATTGAATATAGTTCTCTGCTATACAGTAGGACCTTATCCATTCTATATATAAAAGCTTATATCTGCTAACCCTAACCTCCCACTCCATCCCTCCCTCAATCCCCTTCCCCCTGGCAACTACCAGTCTGTTCTCTATGTCTGTGACTCTGTTTCCATTTCATAGATAGGTTCTTCTGTGTCATATTTTAGATTCCACATAAAAGTGATATCATATGTTATTTGTCCTTTGCTTTCTGACTTACTTCACTTAGTATGATAATCTCTACTTACATCCATGTTGCAGCAAATGGCATTATTTTCTTCTTTTCTATGGCTGAGTAGTACTCCATTGTATATATGTGCCACATCTTCTTTATCCATTCACCTGTTGATGGACATTTATGTTGTTTCCATGTCTTGGCTTTGTGAATAGTGCTGCTATGAATATAGGGGGTGCATGTATCTTTTTGAATTATAGGTTTGTCTAGATATATGCCCAGAAGTGGGATTGGTGGATCATATGGTAATTCTATTTTTAGTAAAGAAAGGAAAAATATTGAATTTTTCTAAACATTTTTTCAAATGTATTGATTATTAGGATAAGATTTCCTTTTACTTGCTAGTCTCTGTCTTCAAGAACAATGCATTTTGTTGGAGGGAGTGAAAAATACAAGTTTGTTAGAGAAGAGTCATACAATATGTATCAAAATGTAAAGTGTACGTACCCATTTGGAAATCATAGAATAATATGACTTTTTTAAGGTAAAGCAGTTTTAACAGAAAGGATGTGTACATAAGGGTAATTTTTTTAAGGTAAAGCAGTTTTAACAGAAAGGATGTGTACATAAGGGTAATTTTTTTAATTGGAAATTAATAAGAGTTTAGATAAATATCTTTGTGTTTCTATAATATGGAGCTACAGAAAGTATGAAATCAATCTAAAATGACAGAGAAGATTCATGTATCTTGTTTAGTAAAAATGCGGATTGTACCTTCATAATATCCAGTTATCTTAGGGCTGTATACATATATGTTCAAATACATGCTTAATAGATTATCTGTGAAAGATTACTCACTGTCCTGTATACAGTGGTTTTCTGTGGCAAGCAGAAGTTTGGCTTAGTCTTTCTTGTACTTTATTTTTAAAAATTCACAGTTAACATTTTACCAAAGCAATAAACTACTGAGATATTGTCCCTTATAGTTAAGAACTCATAATGTGATCACTATTTCATTAGATGGCATTAAAAAGTCTCTAGAGAGTACAGATAAATTAGGTGTTAGCAGCTTTACCTTTCTATAAAATTTCTTTAGGTCTCAAAGCACATGCAGCCTTAAATCTCCTAGTACAATTCAGTAGTAGTATAAATTGGTGCACCATAGTTTTTCTGTCAGATTTCAGCCCGTTGGGTGAATGGGGCGACCAAGGCACTGGCTTAACCTGGCTTCCAAGGTGCTAGTTCAAGTTTCACAGTATCATCAGAAATTCAGGGCTTCTAATGCATTTCTTTACTACGATCACTTCCAAAGGAAGATCATGAGAGCTCATGGTGGTTTTATCAGTTAGGATGCTTTTAGTTGTAGGTAACAAAATGTAGTTCAGAATTGCTTAAACCAAAAATGTTTCTCAGTTCATATAAGTGAAGAGATGTAGGTAAGGTAAGACTTGGGTCTGGGTCAGTCAAGGAGACTTTATTCTGCTTTAAGTCTCTTACCTCTGTCCTTTTATGTGAACTCTTGTCTTCAGTTTGCTCACAAATGAAAGTATCACCTGCTTTATTGTTCACAGCCTAGAGGAGAGAGTTTGTCTCATTTTTAGTGTTACGTAGTCCTAGCTCCCCCAAATTCACAAGGTGTCTGATCTCTCCAATCCCCACTCAAGACTAAGACTAAACCAAGACAATACAGAACATCCCTGGTCCCCATAAACATGCTAGCTTTCTCCTAGTGACAAGCAATAGCAGGCTACATTGGGGAAAAGGCAAGAACATGGACAGAGAATCCTTCTGTGGCACAGGTGCATAGGGATAGCCAAAAGCTGAAGGTGGAGAAGGAACATTGAGGAAAATCCTCCAGCACTCCAGCCCCCACCCTAAGCACAAGGTAACATTAGAAAATTTTGAAGCAGTGTACTGAAGATAACTATTGCAACAACAGAATCCAATTTCAACTTAATTCCTGACCAGACTGATTCAACACCCCACCCTAACATCCTAGCAGAACAGGTGTGCCCAGTTCCAGGCAAAAATACTATTTATTTCAGTCTCTACTGTTTGATACATGGTACCTTGCATTCAGTAAAACCTTACAAGATTAAAAAAAATAATAACCCTCTGCCAAGAGACAGCAGACCAATCAATAAAACCACACTTAGAGATGACTATATTTTGGAAATGCCAGAGAATTTTATATGACTGGTTGATGTGTTAAATGCTTTCATGAAAAGGGCAGACAATATACATGAACAGATGAGGGAATTTCAGTGGAAATTAATATAGAATCAAATGGGAAATGCTAGAAAAGAAAATTTATCACAAAGGATGATTTTGAAGGACTTGTAAGTAGGCTAAACACAGCTGAGAAAAGTGTCAAAGAACTTGAATAAAGGCTAATCAAAATCATCCTACCTGAAACAAAAAGTGTAAAGAAAACAGAATAGAGTATCCAAGAACTATGGGGAAACTTTTTGTGGTCAAACTTACGTATAATTGGAAACCCAGGGTGAAAGGAGAGAGAGAATGAGAAGAAAAATATTTCAAGAGATAGTGGCTGCGAATATTTTTAAAATAACAAAAGACTTCACCGAATCCAAGAACTCAAGAATACACAAGCAGAATTTTAAAACAAACAATGCAAAAACCAAAAAACTAGGCACATTATTGCCAAACAGCAGCAAATGAACAATGCAGGAAATATTGACAGAAAAAGGTCACATTACATACAAAGAACAGAGATGAGGAAGAGAGGAGACTTCCCATCAAAAACCATGTAAGCCAGAAGGGACTTCCCTGGTGGTCCAGTGGTAAAGAATCCGCCTTCCATGCAGGGGACACAGGTTCAATAACTGGTCAGGAAACTAAGATCCCACGTGCTGCAGGGCAACTAAGCCTGTGCACCACAACTACTGAGCTTGTGTGCCTGAACCAGAGAGCCTACATGCCGCAAACTACAGAGCCCATGCCCTCTGGAACCCACTCGCCACAACTACAGAGCCCCTGTGCCCTGGAGCCTGTGCACCACAACTAGAGAATAGAAAACCCATGCACCACAACTAGAGAGAAGCCTGTGTGCCACAACGAAGAGCCCACATGCTGCAACCAAAGATCCCACATGTCTCAACAAAGATCCCGTGTGCCGCAACTAAGACCCAACACAGCCATAAATAAATAAATAAAACTAGAGAGATTTCTTCTCCCCCCAACTTAAAGGAAAAAAACCAGGGGCTAAAATCCAGGGGCTTCCCTGATGGTGCAGTGGTTAAGAATCCACCTGCCAATGCAGGAGACCCGGGTTCGAGCCCTGGTCTGGGAAGGTCCCACATGCCTCAGAGCAACTAAGCCCATGTGCCACAACTACTGAGCCTGTGCTCTAGAGTCTGCTAGCCACAACTACTGAAGCCCGCATACCTAGAGCCCATGTTCCACAACAAGAGAAGCCACTGCAATGAGAAGCCAGTGCACCACAACAAAGAGTAGCCCCTGCTCACCACAACTAGAGAAAGCCCGCATGCAGCAATGAAGACCCAATGCAGCCAAAAATAAATAAATAAAAATTTTAAAAAAACGTAAGCCAGAAGACATTGGAGTAACATCTTTAATATTCTGAAACAAAATACTGTGAATCAAAAATTCCAAGCCCAATGAAAAAATCTTCCAAAAAAGTATGCAAAATAAAGACATTTTCATATGAACAAAAGTTAATAGAATATACTGCCAGCAGATCTGCACTACAAGAAGTATTAAAGGAATTTTCCATAGGCTGGAAGAGTATCATACCAGAAACAGACTTGGATCTAATAAAGAAGTTTTAAAATGGTTAAAAAGGAAGTAAAATATAAAATAATTTTTCTTATTTCTAATCACTGGAAAATACAACTTCTAACGCAAAAACAGGAGCAAAGTTTTGTGAGTTTATAGCATATATAAAAATAAAATGTAACGATACCACAAAACAGGGCAGAGAAATTGGAAGTAGCTGTCATATACTATGTGAATGGGCATCATATTATTAGAAAGTAGACTGAAAAATAATAGATGCATATTATAAGCCCTTGAGCGACCATTTAAAAAATTTAAGTGGCATATAACTAATAAGCCAGTAGTGGAGATAAGTTGGAATTCTAAAAGATAATCCAAAAGCAGACAGGAAAATTGAACAAATAACACATGGCACAAATAGGAAACAATTAGCATGATGGTAGGTTCAAATCCAGTGATATCAAAAATTACATTAAATGTAAATGTTCTAAACACACCACTTAAAACAGTTTGTCAGATTGGATTAAAAAGCAAGACCCAACTATATGCTTTATGTTTTCTACAAGAAACCCTTTTTAAATATAAAGAGATAAGTAGATTTAAAGACTAGGATGGAAAAAGTCATGCCATGCTAAAATTAGTTAAAAGAAAGCTGGAGGGGACTTCCCTGGTGGCACAGTGGTTAAGAATCCGCCTGCCAATGCAGGGGACACGGATTCGAGCCCTGGTCTGGGAAGGTCCCACATGCTGCAGAGCAGTTAAACCCATGTGCCACAACTACTGAAGCCCACATGCCTAGAGCCTGTGCTCTGCAACAAGAGAAGCCACCTCAATGAGAAGCCTGCACACCGCAACAAAGAGTAGCCCCCGCTAGCTGCAAGTAGAGAAAGCCTGCGCACAGCAACGAAGATCCAACACAGCAATAAAGGGAGGGAGGGAGGGAGGGAGGAAGGAAGGAAGGAAAGAAAAAAAGAAAGCTGGACTAACTATATTAATATCAACAAAGAATTCATACAAGGAATATTACCAAGGATATACCAGGAAGACTTGCAGTGCCAAATGTGTATGCATCTAACAACAGAGCTTCAAGATTCATGAAAAAAAACCTGGTAGAAAACCACAAGTATAGTTGGAGACCTCAGTAGTTATGTTAGTAATTGATAAAAACAAGATGACAACATCAATAAAGACAGAGAAGGCTTGAACAACACTTCTACCCAACTTAACTTATTTGCCATTTAGAGAACACTTCATCCAACAGTGATCAAGTACACATTCGTTTCAAGTGCATTTGGAATATTCACCAAGATAAATCATATTCTGGGCCATAAAACAAGCCATGCCAAGTTTAAAAGAAGTAAAACTATACAGTGTTCTCTGACCCCAAAGTAATTAAACTACATTGAGCAAGTGATACCTGTTGCCTCCCACCTGGAACAGCCGTCCCAGAGTGTGCACCCACTGCATGGTTTCTAGGTGTTGAGGTCCCCGTGAATATTAGGAACACCTTTGTGCCTATAAATTTGACAATTTAATCAAAATGTACAAGTTCCTTGAAAGACACAAATTACCCATGCATACACATGAAGTAGACAACCTGAATAGCCCTGTATCTCCTGAAGAAGTTGAATTTACAGATTAAAAACCAACAAAGACAATTTAGGGACAGATGATTTTACTGGCAAATTCTAGCCAAACATAAGGGAAAAAATGATTCTAATTCTACCAAAAAAAGCTTCAAAAAAAATAGAAGTGAAACCTTTCTAAGTTATTTTACAAAGCTGGCATTACCCTGATAACAAAATCCAACAGTGACATTATAAGAACAGAAAACTATTGACTAATATCCTTCATGAACAAAGTCACAAAAATTCTCAATGAAATATTATCATATTCAGCAATTTATAAAAAGTATAATGCATCATGAAAGTGGTATAGATTCTGGAAATGCAGGTTGTTTCAATATATGAAAATCAAACTGCCTAATTCACTGTATCCACAGAAAAAAAGAAGAAAAAGATGAAGGAAAAGCATTTGACAAAATTGAGCATCCATTTATGACTTCAGACAAAAAGAAACACCTAGGAATCAAAGGGAGCCTTCCTTGAGCTGATAAAGAATGTTGACAAAATACTGATAACATCATTTTTAATGGTGAAAGATTGAATAATTTTCACCCAAAGTTTGGAAACAAGTCAAAGATTTCTATTCTCACCACCATGTCAACATCATACAGGAGCTAATAGCCAGTGCACTGAAGTGAGAAAAAGAAAAGATATACAGATAGGAAAGGAAAAAATAAAACTATTTGCAGAAGACAAGATTCTCTATGTAGAAAAGTCCAAAGAATCAACAGAAAAGCTAGTAGAAATGGTGAGTTTAGCAAAGTCATAGGAAACAAAGTAAATATACAAAATCACTATGTTAGTCTTAAACTACTGGAAACTGAGATTAAGAAAGAAAAAAGCAGTACCAGTTCAGTAGCCGCAAATATATAATTTGTGTGTGTTTTGGTAGGTGGGGTGGGGGTGAGTGTGTGTGATCTCTATGCTGCATACTATGAAATACTGATGAAAGATTTAGAAGACTACTCGAAGAGATGTGACCTGTTCCATGGAATGGAAGACTCAATATTGTTAAGCCATTTATCCTAAGTTGATCTATAAGTGCAACATAGTCCCACTCAGTATCCCAGCAGGAGTTACTGCCGAAATTGACAAGCTATTTCTAAAATCTATACAAAAAACAATGAAACGAGTAGCTTTAAAAATATTAAAAAATGAAGAACAATGTTGGAAGACTCATAATGTCTGATCTCAAGACTTACTACAGGGACTTCCCTGGTGGTGCAGTGATTAAGAATCCACCTGCCAATGCAGGGGGCACGGGTTTAAGCCCTGGTTCAGGAAGATACCATATGCTGCAGAGCAACTAAGCCCGTGTGCCACAGCTACTGAGCCCATGTGCCACAACTACTGAAGCATGCGTGCCTAGTACCCGTGCTCCACAACAAGAAAAGCCATTGCAATGAGAAGCCCGCCCACCTCAACAAAGAGTAGACCCCGCTCTCCACAACTAGAGAAAGCCTGTGGGCAGCAACTAAGACCCAACACAGCCAAAAATTAAAAAGAAAAAAGAATTCATGCTTAAGATTGATTTTCTTAATTTACAGACATGCTACAATTTTCTAGTAAGGATTTCATTACTGATTTCTAGCTTTATTGCACCTTATCTAGAGAATATACTTTATATTATTAAAGTGTTTTGAAATTTGCTATTTATGCTTTATGGTCCAGCATATGGTCAAATTTTGTAAACATTCTATATGTACCTGAGCAGATGTGTATTCTACATATAATTAGATCAAATTTCCTAATTGGGTTAATTTTTCCATATACTTAACTGTTTTTTACTGTTTGTGTGTGTGTGCGCGCATGTGTGTGTATTTTATTAGGTAATCAGAGAGTATTTCTCCCTTTAGTTTTGCCAGATTAAAAAATATATTTGAGGATATTTATTACATGTATGTAGATATATATTTGTGTTATGTTCTTGGATAATTTAATCTTTTATCACTATGATGTACCCTATAGTAGTTCCAGCATAGTTTTTTTTTTTTTTTTTTTTTTTTTTTTTGCGGTACACGGGCCTCTCACTGTTGTGGCCTCTCCCATTGCGGAGCACAGGCTCCAGACGCGCAGGCTCAGCGGCCATGGCTCACGGGCCCAGCCGCTCTGCGCATGTGGGATCTTCCCGGACCAGGGCACGAACCCGTGTCCCCTGCATCGGCAGGCGGACTCTCAACCACTGCCCCACCAGGGAAGCCCCCAGCATAGTTTTTTGATGTTAAAATTTACTTTGTCCATTATTTATGTTGTAGTATTTTTGGTTTTTTTTTTTTTTTTTTTTTTTTTTTGCGGTACGCGGTCCTCCCAGTGTTGTGGCCTCTCCCGTTGCGGAGCGCAGGCTCAGCGGCCATGGCTCACGGGCCCAGCCGCTCCGCGGCATGTGGGATCTTCCCGGATCGGGGCACGAACCCATGTGCCCCGCATCGGCAGGCGGACTCTCAACCACTGCGCCACCAGGGAAGCCCTTTGGTTTTGTTTTTTTGTTTTGTTTGCCATGCGGCATGCAGGATCTTAGTTTCCCCACCAGGTATCAAACTGGTGCCCCCTGCAGTGGAAGTACGGAGTCTAACCACTGGACCACCAGGGAAGGCCCTATGTTGTAGTTTTTAACATAGTGATAATTTGTAGCCAAGGTTGGTAATGTCTTTCTTCCAGAGAAAATGTCATTTTCTTCCAACAGTTAGCTGTGAGGCCGTCAGCAATCCAGGATTTCCTTAATACACTCTCAGGGGATAAAGATGACTCAGAGTTGGGCTGAAAGTCTACTTCCCTTTTCACTCTTACTCTCAGTGTGCATTGCTTTGGAGTCCTCCACATAAAACAACAATTGAGGAAAAAGTTAAATGACAGATCCAGGAAGCTCTCAGACAGATCCACTATATGGGAATCCTGCATGACAACTGATATAATTTCTTCAGTAGGTCAAGAAGATGCAGGAGAGTCACGAGACTTATGCAACAATCATGCAATGAATGGACGTGTTTTGATATTCAAAAAAACCAAGTGTGAAAGACTTTTGAAAGAATTTGGGACTTCAAATAAGGATAGAATAAATTAATATTAAGGAGGTATTATTAATTTTTTTCAGTGTGATAATATTGTGGTTATGCAAATAAATGTCCTTATGTTTTTGAGAAATATATGAAAATATTTTAGGGAGAAATGACAAGATGTCATGGATCTGTACTTTATTTCAATAATAAAAAAGGAAGAAAAAAGAGTTAGATGAAGCATGTGGGGCAACACATCAATAACATTTAATCTGTAAGATGAGTTTATGCACATTTAACTTTTTTCTCCACTCGTGTTTTTTAAAGTTTTCATAATAGAATATTTCATTCTTATGCAAGAGAAAAGTAGACAAGACAACCTTTCTGGGTTTGGGGTTTTGTGGGGTTTTTTGTTTGTTTTGGTTTGGATTTTGTTCTGGTGGTGGTAGTTTTTGTTGTTCTACAGTTTTTCTGGACTTGAGCTCTTATCTCACAGGATAAATCATGGCCTCTCTGATTTCAGCTGGCTTGTGGAATACTAAAGCATGTTATTAATTTATTGGATTTACTGTGCAAAGATCAGGTTGGTAGTAGGTGATATAATATCTGAAGATAAACTCAAAAAAGAAATATTCTCAAGATTTTATATAGGATTTACCCCTTTCAATATTGCAGTGTTTATTCCAGTTCCCTGCCAGTGCAGCTTTCATTCACTTTTAAAGTGAGAAATTAAAACCAAGGAAATGCTGGAAGTTTTTAATGTTTCTGCATTATGACCTGATGAACATTTGCCTTTTTGTGATTTCTTGGTACTTCGGAATCAACAGCCCACCCTAGCTGACACCGTTAAGAGTTCCAGATGTATCCAGGTACACATGGAACAAAGAAGGCAATCCAGTCAAGGTAAGACTGAGATCTTGTGTTCCTTAAATTGTTCAGTGCAGTTCAGGCCAATCCTCTTTCAAGATCTCCGTTTTTAACCCACACATCGCTCCCACTCTATGATGATTTTTATTTTCTTTCCATATTTCAAGCTTCACTTTTCTCTCCTATACAACATATTTCCTTGACAACCGCTTATTAGTATAGTTATATGAGAAAGGCGGGGGGGGGGGGAGTGAGAAAAAGAAAAGGGAAAACTGGGCTCAACCAGCAGTACAGAATTCATCCAAACTGAACCCAATTATTTGCAACACCAAAGGGCTGCATGGCAGGAAGCACCCCCATGCAGCCACTCTGGAAACTGGTCTAGAAGATCCAGATCTAGAAAAAGAAACTTCTGTCCAGGCAAGCAGGTCAGTGGCACTCAGTCCACTGGAGCTCTGGGTTCTTTTGGAGACATTTGGGCTCCAGAACACCATGTCTATAGAATATTTTCCCCTCCAGGACTCTGGGAAATTTAATATATGTACTCAGTGTAGTAATCCACATTTCCGCCCAGGAAGCCGAGGCTGTAGTCATTGTTGCCCTAGGGCACTGTAGGAAGTGTGGTCCAGGCGCTCCCAACGACTGCAAGCACTTTTGCACCAGGCAGGCAGGACCGTGGACAGCGCTCCCCCTCGGCATTCTGGGAAACACGTCTCAGGAGCTCCGAGTACTCGCAGGCACTTCCGCCCCGATGGGCGGGGCTGTGGATGTTGTCCTCGGGCATTCTGGGAAGTGTAGTCCAGGAACTCCGTGTAGTCCCAGGCACTTCCGTTCCCAAAGGGCCGTGATGGGGAATTCTGGGAAATGTTGATCTCGGGCTCCTGGTAGTTGCAGGCACTTCCGGCCCAGGTGGGCGAGGTTATGACCATCTTTTCGAGTAATGATTGTCAGTTTCGCGTCCCGCCACCCTTCGGAACTTCTTCGAGTTGCTCTCGAGCAACAGCAACCCGGTTGTGAGTTTAAGGGGAAAAGCGGATATTTGAGATGTAAGGACGACAGTTTTAGTTCAGTTAGGCGAAGTCGTCTCGAGTTTGGGGAGATTCTCCTGTCCCGGAGTTGGGCGCGGGTCCGGGTTGCAGTCTTTCCCGCGCTCAGCTCCCCCAACTCGCCTCCCCCACGTGTCAGCCACTTTCTGGCAGTATAACATTGGGCAAGTTATTTAATCTCTCTGTGCCTCTGTGTGCTCATCTGTTAAATGGGTTGATAGCAGTACCTTCCTAGTAGTTTTGGAATGTCCTTTGTAGTTCATTAGGGCAATGGTGATATTTCACAGCCTCCTTTCCTTCCCCAGCCCTGACTTCACAAGAAGGACTTGCACCGAAGTGCAGGGGGTAAGTAACCCCTTGGCTTCTGGCCCAGGGCCCCACGTGAGTAGGACTTGGCATTCTTCTTCTGTAAAAGATGTTCACATAAATGGAAGAAAAGGTAGGTTGTGTATTTATTTGGTTGTGAGCGATGCCAGTAATTAAGCCTTAGTTGTTAAGTTCCAGTCTAAGGGCTTTATACAAATTACGTTTAGAGTAGCCCTATGAAAAGTGTATTTACTGTTCAGGAATAGTAATACTTTTAAAAAATTACTTTAAAATTTTTTATTAATCTATTTTTTTAAATAAACCTATAGCAGAACTAGCTTTTATGAGAAAACTGTATTTCCATATACATATTTAATGAGAAGAGTAGCGATGTTTTACATTTTTGCATATCTCTTTAATTCTTGACTTTTTATAAGAAAAATAGCTGGATTTTCATGTTCTCTTGTGCTATCTGTTGTGAGATACTGTTTTGGTTAAAGTGATGAAGAAAATCCAGCCTCCCACAGTTATAGTTAGGAAAGAAAGGATTATTTTAATAGACTTTACAGATAATATTCTCCTTTGATACTGCACCCAAGAGCCACAAGTGATAGTTTCTTAAGGTTATGTGGAATCTGAAACCATATCAGAGGACTTTTTGTACTACATTACATTACAACCCTTTGGTCAGTTTTGTATTTTGTGTACTTTGAGTCTTTCATCCATTAATGGTTTTATGAAATGATGCATCGCTCAATTGGAAAATGTTAATGGCCGAGTTTTACAGATATTTCAAATATTGACACATTTGATTTTACAAGATTTTAAAAAATCATATTTGTCAATACCATCACCAGCCTCATCAGAAAAGTTCTGTCTCTAAAGACCTTAAGTCTTTAAGCACTGGGAGGCTGTCAAGCTCTCAGTGATACAAGTTTTCCAAAATTCCGATACTTTGCTGCCAGTAATTTTCTTTGAAGTAACAGACTTGTTTTGCTCATTTCCAAAAGTTCTGCCAGATACCTAGATCTGAGCAACCATAGTTTGTCAGTTGTTCTTTCAAGAAAAGGGATGTTTTCCAGAAAGGAATGCCTAGTATTCCTGGTAACTCCAAGAATGGCCACAGCTGCCTTTTCTTGGGACAGCCATTGTTGTCAGTAAGCATATGCAGTAAGTAAGCATAAATTTTACTGTAGACTATCACAAGGATGTATACCCCAGGACTGAGATGCAGTAAAATTAATAACTTTTTAAAAAATTAATAACTTTCACTGTTTCATCAAGAACTTTCTTAAGTGAAACTATCACTGTTTTTACTATGAGTGAAAAGCAATAGAGAATACAGTGGGGCTTCCCTGGTGGCACAGTGGTTGAGAGTCCGCCTGCCAATGCAGGGGACACGGGTTCGTGCCCTGGTCCGGGAAGATCCCACATGCCGCGGAGTGGCTGGGTCTGTGAGCCATGGCCGCTGAGCCTGCGCGTCCGGAGCCTGTGCTCCGCAACGGGAGAGGCCACAACAGTGAGAGGCCCGCGTACCGCAAAAAAAAAAAAAAAAAAAGAATACAGTGACTGCTTACATTTTTGGTGTCACTGCTTTGATTTATGCCAAGGTGCTAGTGATTTTAAACAGCATTCTTTTGCACCATCATTGTGATTACAGACAGCGAAAAAGACAACCAGTGCCTTGGTATTATTAGGAAAATAGTTTCGACCCTACAGACTCCCTGAAGGGGTCTCTGGGACCCCTAGGAGTCCACAGCCTTCCCTTGAGAACTGCTGCTGCTTTTCTTGGAGCATCTGCCAACTTTCAGAATATTCAAAAGTTGACATATAATTATTGCTAATATTTTCATGATCTAAGACACATGTCTTTAGAAACAAACCAGCACTAATGTGTGGCTCCTATGTGTATCATATGGTAACTTTGATCATAATGATGATAATTATTAGCATCTGTTGGGCACTTCTTAACAGGCAGAGACTCTAATGCTTTGCAGGTATCAGTCTGCATATTCCTCATAAGACCCTGTTGTTTTACAGATGAGGGAACAGAGACACAGAGAGGTTCCTTGAACAATGGCTTATGCTGAGGGTCACACAGCCAGGAAATGGCAGAGCCAGAGTTAAGTCCCAGCAGCCTGGTTCCATTGCCTGGGCTCTTGGCCAGCATATTCTGCTTTCATTAGGACGTCAAGTAGGCCTAGATGTTTTTGAGGATGAGGTCAAAACCAGGAGAAAACATATTGAAGCAGAGGATGTTTAAGCTGAGAATAATTAAAGTCTAAAAGCTAGATGAGCAGGAGGAGGCCATGGTAAAAGAGAAACAGCCCAAGGAGAGGCCTGGAGGCTTCTGTGGGAAAGCAAGTGGAATACTAAGGCCAGAAATTCCGTGTGGTGAGAGGGAGAGAAAAGGTCTGACCTGGAAAGTTTCTGTGAATTGTGTGTTTATTTTAAAGGCGCAGGGGAGCCATAGAGGTATGTCATGCAAGAACAAAACCACATTTCCATCTTAGGCAGAACCCTGACAACGAGAAGGGGAGCTAATTGATTAGGGGCAATATTCTGAGCACTCAGACTCCAGATCCAGACCTGCTAGTTTTGAGCTCTAACACTTACTCAGTGACCTTGGGCAAGTTACTTAATCTCTCTGTGCCTCAGGGTCAAAGATGTAAAATACAGACAATATCATTACATATTTCATGAGGTTATTGTATGGGTTAAAAGAGACTATATATCATCGGTTGGATTATATGTAGGTGTTGGAGTCTGGCAAAAACTAAATATATGTAAGACATTTTATTTTGTAATACCAAGCATGACAAAAGCAAGAAGTTTTCAGAAGGAATATGTAGAGCACATAGAGAGATTTCAAGGTATCCTCTTCTCTCTCACCCCCTTCACTTTGAAACTTGGATGCTATCTTACCTTTGAACAAACATAAATATTCTATACGAAGGCTTCTTTTATTTTTTTAATTGAAGTATAGTTGATTTACAATGTTGCGTTTCTGCTGTACAGCAAAGTGATTCAGTTATACATACATACATATATACATTCTTTTTCATATTCTTTTCTATTATGGTTGATCACAGGATATTGAACATAGTTCCCTGTGCTATACAGTAGGACCTTACTGTTTATCCATTCTATATGTAATAGTTTGCCACTGCTAATCCCAAACTCCCAATGCATCCCTCCCCGTTGGCAACCACAAGTCTGTTCTCTCTGTCTGTGAGTCTGTCTCTGTTTGTAGATAAGTTCATGTGTGTCATATTAGATTTCACATATAAATGATATCATATGGTATTTGTCTTTCTCCGTCTGACTTACTTCACTTAGTATGTTAAGTTCTAAGTCCATCCGTGTTGCTGTGAATGGCATTAGTTCATTCTTTTTTTATGGCTGAGTAATATTCCATTGTATATATATGGACCACATCTTCTTTATCCGTTCATCTGTTGATGGACATTTAGGTTGTTTCCATGTCTTGCCTATTGAAGACTACTTTTTAAATATCTGCTTGGGAATTCCCTGGCGGTCCAGTGGTTAGGACTCCGCGCTTTCACTGCCAAGGGCCTGGATTTAATCCCTGGTTGGGGAACTAAGATCCCACAAGCTGCACAGCACGGCCGAAAAAAAAATCTGCTTAACATGATTTCTTTATCCTTTGAATTCAGAATGTTTCAGCACAGGGAGGGGCTTACAAGAATTGCCTCTATTTTTTTTTTTTTTAAAGTTGATCTGGTAGATCTAAAATCAGGTCTGCCTTTCCACTCTGGGTATTTGCCTCCAGTGGCACTAAAAAACCATGATGCTTCTCTTTCTTCTTAGAGATTGCTCCACTGGTATCTATAATGGAGAGAAGAGGGAAGGTGGAAGTCAGGAGGCCTGGATGCTGGGCTTAGCTCCCTTCCTGGCTCGCTGGGAGCCCTTGGGCAGTTAGTTCCCTTACTCCTAGTGAGGCAGGTTGTGTAGGGGCTGGGAGCAAGGACTCAGGCCACAAATCATCTGGGTTCATCACCTAGTGCAGTGGTTCTCAGCCCTGACTGCATCCTGAAATCACCTGGGGAGCTTTCCAAAACTACAGATGCCTTGACAGATTCTAATTTAGTTTTAGCAGGGCCTAACCTTTTTTTTTTTTTTTTTTTTTTTGCAGTACGTGTGCCTCTCACCGCTGTGGCCTCTCCCATTGCGGAGCACAGGCTCCAGACGCGCAGGCTCAGCGGCCATGGCTCACGGGCCCAGCCGCTCCACAGCATGTGGGATCTTCCCGGACCGGGGCACGAACCCGTGTCCCCTGCATCGGCAGGTGGACTCTCAACCACTGCGCCACCAGGGAAGCCCCTAAAGTAACCAATTTTATATGGATGGGCTGACATTTGAGTGGGGAACCTGAAGGAAGGGAGGGGTCATCCACATGAGGGTTCCAGACACATTGTAAGTCCATTTCCACAGTTGACTTTCAGAGTTTGCATTGAGCCCTGTTCTCTTCATTCTCCCAGACTCTGTCTCTGTTGTAAAAGATTAGCTTCCAGGTTTTTACTTTTTTTTTTTCCCGGAATTTATGGAGCTCTGAATTACTGCTAGGTTTTTAAAACCACGTATGTTACCACATCAGCTTTCTTTCCCCTTAATTCTCATGGGAGAAATATCCCAGCAAGAGCTGAAGGACCACTCTCTGCTTTCACACTGCATTCCAGGCAGTGGGTGATAAAGGTACTTTGCTCCCAAGCTTGCAAGTTATTCCAACCATTCCAAGGCCTCACAGCCCCTTAGACATTAGCATAAGTTTCCAGTGTGATGTTCTAAGGCAAAAATGACTTTAAACTCTGTCTGAAAAATCCCCTGCTAATCCCATCTGTGAACATTTTATTAACTATTTCGAGTAGGGCCCTGATGTCCAGATGTGTAGGTTGTGCAGCGTGGCCCTGATTCTGAAACATGCAGCTCAGCAGAGTTATGTAGAGCCTGTTCATCAAGCCCCTGCCACGACAACAGAAGAGACAACTTTTTTTTTTGAAGTATAGTTGATTTACAATGTTGCGTTAATTACTGCTGTGCAGTGGTACATATATATACATTCTTTTTTTAAATATTCTTTTCCATTATGGTTTATCATAGGATATTGAATATAGTTCTCTGTGCTATACAGTAGGACCTCATTTATCCATTCTGTATATAAAAGCTTACATCTGCTAACCCCAGCCTCTCACTCTGTCCCTCCCCCAACCCCCTCCCCCTTGGCAACCACCAGTCTGTTCCAGAAGAGACAACTTTTTTTTTTTAAAGATTTAATTTTATTTATTTTTGGCTGCATTGGGTCTTCATTGCTGCACATGGGCTTTCTCTAGTTGTGGCGAGCGGGGGCTACTCTTCGTTGTGGTGCACGGGCTTCTCCTTGCAGTGGCTTCTCTTGTTGCGGAGCATGGGCTCTAGGCGCGCGGGCTTCAGTAGTTGTGGCACAAGGGCTCATTAGTTGTGGCTCACGGGCTCTAGAGTGCAGGCTCAGTAGTCGTGGCGCACGGGCTTAGTTGCTCTGCGGCATGTGGGATCTTCCTGGACCAGGGCTCGAACCCGTGTCCCCTGCATTGGCAGGTGGATTCTTATCCACTGGGCCACCGGGAAAGTCCCCAGGAGAGACAACTTTTTTTTTTTTTCTTTTTTCGGTACACGGACCTCTCACTGTTGTGGCCTCTCCCATTGTGGAGCACAGGCTCTGGACGCGCAGGCTCAGCGGCCATGGCTCACAGGCCCAGCCGCTCCATGGCATGTGGGATCTTTCTGGACCAGGGCATGAACCCGCATCCCCTGCATTGGCAGGCGGACCCTCAACCACTGCGCCACCAGGGAAGCCCAAGGAGAGACAACTTTTAATTGACTGTTCTTACAGGGTGGGAAGTGAAGTTCTCAAAACAATTCCTCTGAAGTCATGTAACATTGAGATGAAAAATGGAAAAAAAAAATCTCAAACGTTTAGGTGTCTGTCTAAATTTAGAAACTTAGGAATCACAGTAACAATAAACAGTTTAGAAATTTCTAAACCTGAAATTATTTTGGAGGTAATCAAGAATTCACAATAGTTGTGAGACAACTCGTAGTCAATATCAATCTAGAAAAACTCAGTTAAAAAAGAAGCGCAACAAGTTATCAGTATGTATCAAACCCAAAACCTCTCTCAGTCTAAAACTGACACACATAATACTTAATTATCCCTTGTGACTTAATCTTTTCTATAGCACAAGCTCTTCTAAACTCTGCCTCAAAATATTCTCCATGAAGGAGCACAACCTCTAAATATATGGTATTTCCATCTGCTTTTCTCATTGTAATTCCATTACCATAAGGAGTGAATTCTTTTGCCAAAACTTGTGAAGTTTCAGTCTTCATTGAGGTGGAATTTTTTGGTTGTTTTTCTTTTCATTTGTTTGTTTTTGTTTTTAGTTGTTTGTTAGTGTTGTCTTTTTTGTCACTGTGCAGCCAACTGATTTCTAATTTGGTCTTCAGTGGGTCTCACTTAATGCCAAGTGGAGCCTAGTGGACCGCTTACTGGTTTCTGAAGCCTTGTAAATCAGAGAACATGTTACATGGTGAAAAACGTAAGCTGAACCTTCCCAGAGTTTATTAAAGTTTCCTTTTGTGTCCTAAGTGTGAAATCTTGAAATCTCTGAACAAGGCAGGTCACTTGTCCACATTTCTGAATTCTCTGTCCTCATAGGAGGCAACAAAGAAAGTGAGGTGGAAACAAAGAGCTTTCCTGCTAGCAGTTCTAGCAACAGCTTGCCAGTGATTTAACCAGGTGTCAAAAGTCTATGATAGATGGTTCTCATTTCCAGAAACGAGGCAATTCCTCCTGTAAGTATAGGCAGGAGCACTGGCTCAGTTTTCTGAAGACAAAAATCATATCTTAAACCATAAAGGGGGTGGTTCCAATAATGTAAAAAATTCAGCTTCCCTCCTCGTGAGGCTCGCATTCTTGGTGGAAAACATGTCTGACCCAAGCACAGGATAATAAGAGTAGATGTCAGCAAGTTCCCATGAAAAAAGAACCATGAGGGCTTTCCTGATGGCGCAGTGGTTGAGGGTCCGCCTGCCGATGCAGGGGACACGGGTTCGTGACCCGGTCCGGGAGGATCCCACATGCTGCGGAGCGGCTGGGCCCGTGGGCCGTGGCCGCTGGGCCTGCATGTCCAGAGCCTGTGCTCCGCGACGGGAGAGGCCACAACAGTGAGAGGCCCATGTACCGCAAAAAAAAAAAAAAAAAAAGAACCACGAAGTATGATTGGTGTGTTGGAAGCTTGGTTATATCTTAGACCACTATGACATTCAGAGAGTTTGCAAAAGAGAGAAATCTCATAACTCCAGTAATTATGGAAAAGCCAGAATGAAGCTATTAACCAGTGATCAGCACAGAATAATTCACACAGCAAAGAAAAGCTGCCAGTGTCCTGCGTGTGCAAAAGCCTTCAGTAATGTCTCCAACTTTGATCTTCATCAGCGAGTCTGCTTCAGAAAGACGCTTTACACATGTAACAAATGCGGGAGAGGCTTCTGTTACAGCTCAGCTCATTGTATTCGTTGGACGCTTCACATGGGAGGAAAATGCTTTAGGTGTGGTAAGGGCTTTGTTCAGAGCTCACTAATATGGGAAAGACTTCAGCTGTAGATCAGCACTTAGTGTTCACTGCAAAATCCAGACCGGAGAGAAACGCTATTAACTGTCGAGTGCGGTAGGGCCTTTGTTCACACCTTGCATCCTCAGGGCCATTAGAGAATCCACACTGAGGAGAAACCCATCAACCCTGATGTATGTGGGCGGAGCTTCCGTCATGCACCCGCACAGAATGCTTACTGGAAAGTTCACGTGGGAGAGAAACTGTCCAAATGTGAGGAAAGCAGGAAGGGCTTCATTTGTAGCTCAAATCTTTACATTCATCAGGGGATTCCCCACGGGATAGAAACCCTGTAAATGTGAGGAATCTGGTAAGGCCTCTGCCAGCTCTAACACTCCTAGGCCTATCATAAAATCCACACTGGAGGGCAACCGTGTGTATCCTAAGTAAGTGATGAGGGCTTCAGTCTTCAGGCCCGTCAAGGAGTCCACACTGGAGAGAAACACATATGCGCCTGTGGGAAGCACTTCAGGAGAAACTCCCATTCTGAAATCCATCTGGTAGTCCATACAGGAGAGAATCCCTATTTTTTAAAAAAGAGCTGCTTCTATCAATTCATATTTTAAAGTTCATCAGAAGGCACTGAATTGAAGGAAACCTTATAAGCGTGAGGAGTAGGGGCAGGGCTTGAAGTTGGAGTTTGCGATGTCAGGTTCAGTTTTCTACCGGTGAGAAACCATACAAATGTAAGGAGTGTGGAAAAGACTTCAGTCACAGTGAAGATCTTAAAATTCATTGTAGGATCCACACAGGACAGAAACTCTGTAATTGCAAGGACTGTGGAAAGGGCTTCGGTCAGGCCATTCTGGTCCATCAGAGAGACAGCAGTGAAGAGAAAACATTCAGATGTGAGAAGTAAAGGGTAAAGACTGTGTCAGAATCTACAGCCTCAAGCCTGCCAGAGAGCCCATACTCGGGGTTGGGGGCATGGGGAGAAAACCATCAAATTGTGAGGCGTGTGGGAAAGTCTTCACGGATTAATTGGAGGACGCACATGGAAGAGAAACACTATAAATAGGGGATGTGTATTGAGTGCTTCGGTGACACCTCAAGACCTCAGCTTCATCATAGTCTCCACTCTGGAGAGAAACCATACAGATATGAAAGTGTATACACTATGGTTTTCAGATGGTTCTTGTGACTCCAGAATCATCAGACTGTTCACACAGGAGAGAAGCCTTACCATTATGAGCTGTGCGGTCAGCGCTTCAGTTGGAGATCACATTTTGTACATCATCACATTTATCCAGGATGAATTTTGAAGAAGTGATGAGAGTGGGAGGAACTTTATCAGAGGATCCACGGAGGGAAACAGTTCTATGAAATGGTGTCTGTCAAAGACCTCAGTGAGGTCTAAATTCATCTAATCCTTTGGTCAAATAGGAGAGAAAATATTTTCATTAAAGTCTGTGTTTCAGGGACTTTCCCTGGCGGTCCAGTGGTTAAGACTCTGCACTTCCACTGCAGGGGACACGGGTTCAGTCCCTGGATGGGGAACTAAGATCCCGCATGCTGCGTGGCCAAAACAAAATAAAGTCTGTGTTTCAGCCATAGCTCGACACATCCCAGTGGTTAAGAGCCCACACGGCAGAGAACCCTCGTAAGTGGTACACTAAGGACGTCAGTCAGAACGGTGGCATTTATCACACATTACTCAGGAGGGAGGCCTTAGAAAGGATGACTAGGATCAGGTCCTTAGAAGTGTGATCATAGACATGCCAAAACTGATTTCCACTAGGATGTAAGCTCCATGAGGGCAGAGCTTTTGTTCACTGCTGAAGCCACACAGCATTGCTTAGTGCTTTGTAGGTGTGCTCAGAACTTGTTTGTTATATGATTAAAGAGAGAAAATGTATATAAAAGGGAGAAAATTATATTAGGTTCATCTGAAGAATTTCATATAAAATATATTCAGAAGAACCCAATGGTCTTAATAAAACTAATTCAAGTAGATAGTCAAAATGCAGAAGACCAATGGTACTACAATTCATCATCTAGTTTGGTCTTACACTGGTGTGTGATTGGCTCCTGTTCTCTCCCCAGCCTTTGTTCTTACAGTGAGTGGGAAGATTTCGGGGCTGATCAAGGAAAAAGATATGACCAGGAAGTGGCAGTGGTACCCAATCAGGTTCATCGGGATGGTACTTTGATAAGATCGCATGTGTGAAGGGAAGTCTCAGAGCATGAGACCTTACAGAGACTACAGTGGGTGGCCACCACCACCACTGAGAAGAGAAAGAGGGCAAGGGAACTTCTGGGGCAGGTGGGGATTGGAGGGGGGCTGCTTACAGGTCTAAGTGATGTCGCTCGGCAGTACAAGGCAGAGCCTCGGGGTCAGAGAACTCCGAAAGGCAGCAGCTGCTTAGGGTCTGTTACAGCGCCAGGGTTTGTCTTAATCTCTGGCTAGCAGATGTTGGATGCAATTTTGCAGAGTGTACAAAATAAGCAGGCTCCAAATGACTTAAAATGTGCTCATTTGGGCTGTATTAAAGTAATTGATTACATGAGGATTTCAGTTTGGCACCAGCAGGCTTTTGAGCTCATGGTCCCAGGCGGCTGTAAAGACGTAAATAACATAGAACAACAAGGTCCGACTGTATAACACAGGGAACTGTATTCAATATCCTGTGATAAACCATAATGGAAAAGAATATGAAAAAGAAGAGATATATATATATGTACACACACATGTATAACTGAGTCACTTTGCTGTACAGCAGAAATTAACATTGTAAATCAACTATACTTCAATTAAAAAAAATAAACAACATAGGGCCAATAAACAGGGGCTATTGTTGGCTAATTTACAAAACAGTTCTCAAATTGGGTTCTTAGTATTTGGGACTCTGTTTCATATTCCATCTCTTGTAAACAGTCTGAATTCAGCTATCCTTTATGATTTTTGTGATGGTATAGCCTGGCTAAAAAATTACTTTTGTTAATCTTTCACTAACTGGATACTCCATAACACTTAAATCTTTTGACCCCACTAGGGTGTTAAAGTAGAATTTTACTGTAACACTTAGAAAGTGTCAAAAGTATTTGCTAATGACAAAAGTTGTCACAGTAAACTTTAAACTGATAATTAGTTTTTTTATTCTTCATCTTTTCATTGAGACTTTGATGTGATTATATTCAGAGTGCTATAGCATTTCTCCCATCAACATTTGTTAGGTAGGGCTGTGTTGGATTTGAAGAATATTAATTTTGTCAAGTTCCCTATCCAACGTTCCCCCTCCTAATCCTCAAGAAAAAAAATTTTTTTAAATTGTTGCATGTGGTCATTTTATTTTCAAATTTTTCATTATTGGTGTAGGCTTGACATTCTTACACAGTTTTCTCTATGGGTAGCTGTAAAAAATGTATAAATTTCAGAGAGGAGTTAGTATATTTTGAAATGTTTAATGTGTATCTCTCTTCGATCTGCAAATCTTAGAACAGTAATTTAAATTTAAATTAGGAAATTTAAAGCATAGAAAAGATAAGTACCATGAATGATGTCACTAAGTTTTCAACAAGTGGATATAACGAGTGTTCCTCAATAAGAATTTGCGTAAGATTTGATACACTTTGATATGCTTTTAATAACATGGAGCTGTTAAAATGATGGCACAAACATGACGGGATATAATCGGATTTACGGAAAATAGGTTCTGTCTGCAGATTAATATCAAAAACATGAACATGTGTACGTGTGTATATGTGCATCAGATAGCATGTGAAGGACACCTTGTATAAACAACGACTTGTTCTGATAAGGATTTTATGGAATGTTTCTTCTACTTTTTAGATTTTGCAGTGAATGTCAGTTTACTCAAGCAATAAATCTGTGTAAAATGGGATCTCTGAAATTATCAAGTAAACTCACCCACACTCTTTCAAGTGAGGTCATCCCCCTTAGAGCTACAGAGCTGTGTTCTTACGGCTGCCTCTCCTCCTGGGGAGAATCTCGCCACTGCCTAGATTCGGGGGTTGGGACAGTGACCCGCTTCTCATGGAGTGCGACCTCTGCTGGATGAGCAGGATACTGCACTGGTCTTATTTGCCAGCCTCTCCTGGTTGATAAAACGATGTTCTGGAGTTGCTGCTTCCTGATGATACGGAAATAAATGGAACCAGCACAGAACCAGAGGGCACCTTGGTTCCACCTAGGTCATGAGGCTACTCCTTCTCTTTAGGCTTATAGCTCTTAGGAGCGACAGCATTTGCTGCTTAGCAATTCTGTTTCATTTTGAGTATTTTCCTCCTGTGGGGCAATACTGTCTGAATTCATGCTCATCCTTCCTTTTGCCCTGACAAGTAAGTGATATCTAGCTTCAGTACAGAACTGTTGGCTTGCTATTAGTAAGTAGAAAGTGCTTCAACTTACTTCTGTGTTCCTGTTTTGTAGAGGAAAAGTTCAATATCAATGGATTCTTTTGCTTTTATGAGTAGCTTGTTCTTTCTGCTTGGAGGGTTCTAAGATTTTCACTTTAATCTTAGAATTCCAGAATTCTGCCAAGATGGGAATTTTTTGTTTTCTCATCAATCCAGGCATGACCTTTGGTAGCCTTATCAGTCTGCAGCGTTGTTTCTTCAGATCAAGAAAATGTTCATTCATTATCTAGTTCATTATTTTCTTGCCTCTGCTGTTTCCTTCTCCAATTTTCAGAATTCCTTTTACTCACATGATAGATTTCCAGGATATACGTTTCACATCTCCTCTCTTCCCATCATTGATTCCAGCTGATTGTATTTCTGTGCTGTATTTTGAGAAATTTCTTTCACTTAGTCTTTGAGATTACTATCTTTGCCCTCATCATTGGTAATCCTCCCCTTAAATTCATCTACTTTCAATTGGTAAATTGGAGATGGAACTTAGATGAGTGTGTGTGCCCTTGCCCATGCACTTATGGACACATACATGCTGAACTTCAGTTTCCTTAAATAATCCTATTATCATTTTTTTTAATTCAAGTTTCATCCCTCTCCTCTTGCAGCTCAGTTTCTGCAGGTGTGTGTTTTTTGTTCCAGCTAGTTTTCTGTCTTGGTTATTGGGACATCTAGGTGACAGCAGACACCTAGGTACTAGAAAATAGAATTATATCAATCCCCATGAGTGCGGTGACCCTATCTCCCAGTTGTCTATAATAGTGCCAGATTATATCTATTGCCTTAGTGTAATTAGGAACGGTACCCGTTTTCACTTTCAAAAATGTCCCAATTTAGGGAATTCCCTGGCCATCCAGTGGTTAGGACACTTTCACTGCCAGTAACTAAGATCCTGCAAGTCGTGTGGCCAAAAAAATAAAATAAAATAAGTCCACTGTTTTTCACATATTTGCTGTTATTTTTTTTCCTATTCAAAGGTGTTTTGCCCGGGATTTGTATTGGCTTCATTTGGTCTTTGTTCAGGTGTTTCTAGTTCTACCTATGAAGTGGTCTCTTTGTCAAAAGAGATGAACTTAAATCTAATCAGTAAGCTGGGATGAAGTGAGAGAGTGGCATGGACTTATATACACTACCAAATGTAAAATAGATAGCTAGTGGGAAGCAGCCGCATAGCACAGGGAGATCAGCTCTGTGCTTTGTGTCCACCTAGAGGGGTAGGATAGGGAAAGTGGGAGGGAGACGCAAGAGGGAGGAGATATGGGGATATATGTATACGTATAGCTGATTCACTTTGTAATACAGCAGAAATGAACACACCATTGCAAAGCAATTATACTCCAATAAAGATGTTTAAAAAATTAGGACATTTCATATCAGGCCATTTAATAAATATTTTTCAAAATGTGAACTGCAAAAAAAAGTCTAATTAGGCCTTTAGATTTAAATTTTACTTGATAGGAAACACATAGGCTAGAAGAAGAAATTATTTAATGACACAAAAAATAAACAATGGAGTGAAACTGAGCAGGACCCTCTGGGGTCCTCCTGGGCACAAATGCCTTTCTGTCATCCCCATCCCCCCCTTTGTCAGTTTTTGAAAACTTTCATAATAAAAAGCTACAAAATATATTCCCTGCCTAGGAGAAAAACCATGGTTTCCTGGTTCACTTGGCTTATTCACTCACCAGACACTATATCAGGAGCAGAATAGAAATATATACTGAAATGTCTGAAGCCAAATGAATTAGAAAACAATTCAGGATTTTATATATGCACACATCACAATATTAAATTCCCTGCAACGGAGCTGCTTTTGTTTGACATGACAACCACTATGTTTTTTTAAAATGAAGTTCAAGATATTTCGCTTTTACAGCCTAATCGATGTGTGTATAGCCTTTTTGCAAATTCTTAGCATATTGGAATGAACCGCTCATTCCACAGAACCCTCTCAAGAGCCCTTAGGTGCCTTGCTGAATAAAGGAAGCAAAGGAGTCAAAACACTTTATTCCAACCTCTCCCTTCCCCCCAAGACAGACAGCTTGGAAACTGAAGACTGAAACTTCCTACCTATCTACCTTCCCTCCCGCAATTTACTGTGTACATTAACATAACTAGTCAGTTTTACTAGCATGCCTTTACTATTCCAGAAGATTCCTGCCCAAATTGCTTGATTGTTCATTAAAGGAGCTTCCACAAGCACCCATCAACTCTTCTATCTCTTTAAAGAACATCAACAGTTTGCACCTGTAGGTTCCTCGCCTACAAAAATCCTTGCTCTTCCCACCAATCCTGGACTGCAGCATCATGACCGTCATGCAATCCCATTCGTCTTTTGCACTGAAAGACGCCGCCTTAAACCACACTTCCAGTTCTCAGTGAATTCCAGCCTTGTCTTCCTGGCTCCGCGGACACTGTCAAGGTGCGGAAGCTCTGTGGAGGTGGTGTCACCAGGTAGCAATAAACTATGTTTTTGTCTCATTAACAGGTTTTATTGCTGATATTTGGGGAGTCAGCATTGGAAACAAGTTTGAAATCCAGTGTTCCTTAAGTTCTGTGTTAGGCAGTTCCGCCTAGGTCACTTTTACGTTTCCCACTTTTTAGTCTACCCTTTGCCTCCGCTAAAAATGTTGGGTTTTAACTTATTTTCGTAATACAAGCCTCTCTTTTCTCTCTTATACGGCCGCATTTTTAAAAAATTCGCAATTATTGTTACCCAAAAAACTATCTGCTTACGTTATTTTCTCATGAGCTTTAAGAAATGAGTAAAACAAAAGCAATCTGATAGTTCCACCAAAAGTGACTAAATCCGAGCCCGCTCCACAGTCAAAACCCAAGACAGCTGGTGCGAAGAGCGGTTCTGCGAACTTCATTCTGGGAAATGTAGTCCAGGAGGTTCGTGAAATCTGAGGCGCTTCCGCCTGGGGATTCTGGGAAGTGTAGTCCGGGAACTGTGTGTAGCCCGAGGCACTTCCGCTCCGGGAAGGCGAGGTCGGGGCCGAGATTACTCCTAGGGCGGTGAGTTAACCCAGCGTCCCTGTGATCCCTCCGAGCCTTCTCGGACTCTGCGTGGGGCCACCCGGTCCTCGCTCCTGGGGCAGGGAAGCCGCGGCGAGCGGCGGAGGGAGGGAGGGGGCAGCGGCGGCGGTGTGCGTTCCCTCGGCGAACCTCCCGCGTCGGGGGCGGGCTCGCGTCCTACATTGAGTTTGACGGTCTCCCGCGCTCTCTGCTCCCCCAGCCCTCCTACCGCTACTACGGGCCAGCTCTGTTTCTTGCGGTAAATTATTGAGCGGGTTGCTTAATCTCTCTCTGCCTCGGTTTCCTCCGGTTAGTTCCTTCCCAATGATGTTCTTTTGAGGATTAAGTGAGATTATATTTTAAAAGCTTAAGAACAGTGCCTAGTGCACGGTAAAATGTTGGATGTTACCATAAATTCAGTGATAATACTTAAGCGCCCTGTTGTTGGGAAGCTCCTGCGAGCCTGGGATGGGGTCGGAGCTCCAGCTGCAGACCCATTGTGCCTTCCCTGATCACTGAGGTGGGTTTGTTCTTGGATTCCTGGATTCTTTCTGGACGCTTGTTTAGGAAGGAGAGTTATCTTCCGCTGGATCCTGGGAAAAGTCCTCTGTGGTTTATTCCAGACCGAGAAATGATCGTGGTCACGGCTTTGCACAGTGCCTGCGATGTAGCCAGGCTTCAGTTAAAAATGTTTAGTATTGTGTAACAACCCCGTATTGTTAATTTAAATGCAACACGATTTCTTAGTTTTAGGTTTTTATTAGTCATTGTTTACCTTCATGCAATGCGAGAAGAAACTTCGTTCTTTCAGCTTAATAACACGTGCAAGTAGTTACACCTATTAAGGGGGAAAAAACCCGTGGCAATTTAACGTTCATTAACAACAGCACAAACCATCTGTGAGACCACCAGTCAGAATTAGGCTTTTTTTGGAGAGTAAGGGTAAGTAAAGGGACATAGTCATCTCTGAAGTCTGTGTTTCCTAAGAGTCATCTTCTGTAAAGCAGATTCGCAAAGGCAGTTTTATGAATCTTAAGAGCACCTACTTGTCTGAAGCTGCAGGAGGGAATTCTGGCATTATTATACCCATTTACAGGTAGACTGGATTGAGGCACAGAGAGATTAATAACTTGCTCAAGGTTTATGCGACTAGTAAGTAGAAAGTGATAAGTAGAAATAACAGAATTTGAACCCAGGCATTTTGGCCCTGATGTCAAAAGCTCAGCTTCTCTGTACACGGGTGTGGAATTGAATCTCGGAGACAGAGTTTTGGGTGAAGTAGAAAAGGATAGCTTTATTACTTTGCCAGGCAAAGGGGAACACGGTGGGCTCCTGCCTCGAAAAACTGTGTCCCCACTTGGAGAGGGTAGTGGGAAGTTTTATAGTAGTTTTTCAAGAAGGGCGTGATCAGCTCGTGGACATTCTCCTGATGAGTTGGCGGTGAGGTAAGTGGGAGTCGGCATCATCAACCTTCAGGTTCCAACTGGTCTGGGGTCTACATGCTTGTGGGCACCATACCATCATTAACTTCCCCCACCTGGAGGGGGTTTCAGTATCTGCAAAACAGCTCAAAGACATTGTTGTGTGTATCCATTGGTGGGGAAGCAGGACCTTGCCCCAAGGCTGCACTATTGTTTCTCTGGACTGTTTGTTTCTCCCTAGTCTCGCATCCCCGCTCTTCCCTAATGAACAGCTGCTTGAATCTGCCCATTGGAACTCAGGGTCATGGAGGCTGAATGAAGGCTATTTCCTGTAGTCAAAGAAATGGGGGACACAGAAAGGCTTTGTGCCCAGGAGCCCCACAGGGCCCTGCTCGGTATCAGCCCCATTAAGTTGTTGGTACTTCCCGTCTGCCTCTCATTTCCTCTAACAGCCAGCCTCAGGAATACTCTGGGAGCTACAAGAAACATGTGGGTGAGGGCTGTTTATGGACTGTTCATGAACTAAGGCAGCTGGCCGAGGAGGCCCAGGGGAAGCTGGAATCCAGCCCCTGTTCTCACTGGGTTATGTTGTCACTGCATTTGCCTAGAGAAAGGGGCCCCTCTTCCAGATCACACGAAGTACCACGTGGACTAGCACAGTTCCCAGTATCTCTCTCATGATGGCTTTCTTTCCCTTCCCCAGTTTTGCCTTCCCAGAACTCGGCCTTTCCCCAGCAGGAAGAGGAAAAAAATGACCAAATTCCAGGTAAGTCAGGTTTGCTTTTCTGTTTCTTAAAATGACATCTCATTTCACAACGACTGGACGCATTTTTCTCCTGCTCGGGAAGGGTAAAGGGAACCAAAGGCACTTGAGGAACTGTTGTATGGCGGCCCCTTGCTTTTTGTTTATTTCCACATAATGATGTGAAAATTAATAGATAATTTTTTAAAATAAAAATGTTCCCATAATCAATTACACTCCAATATAAAACAAAAAGTTAAAAAAATAAATTCATTACCCCCCCAAAAAAACAGTTCCCACGTTATAAACATGTTTACAAATCAGTTTTCATTTTCTCATATTCCTTTTCATTAGTGTTTACGTGTGTTGATTTGTAATCACAGTTTTCAATACCATTTTGGATTTTTATTTTTTTAATTTATTTAACTGTGCTTTTTGGCTGCATTGGGTCTTCGTTGCTGCGCGCGGGCTTTCTCTAGTTGTGGCGAACAGGGGCTACTCTTCGTGGTGGTGCGCGGGCTTCTCATTGTGGTGGCTTCTCTTGTTGTGGAGCATGGGCTCTAGGCACGCAGACTCAGTAGTTGTGGCGCACGGGCTCAGTAGTTGTGGCTCACGGGCTCTAGAGTGCAGGCTCAGTAGTTGTGGTGCATGGGCTTACTTGCTCCGTGGCTTGTGGGATCTTCCTGGACCAGGGCTCGAACCCGTGTCCCCTGCCTTGGCAGGCAGAGTCTTAGCCACTGTGCCACCAGGGAAGCCCCACATTTTGGATTTTTAAAATTGTGTAGCTCCCACAACTTGAAAGGTCAGTTCATTTTCCATAGTTTACCTAGTATTTTTTTCTGTTGTCCATATTTATGTGGTTTATGAACTTTCCCATTTTAAGATGTTTGCAGTGACCGTTTTCCTACATATAACCTTTCTTCCCAAACAGGAATTCTGAGAGTTCTGCCATTTTCTTCCTAAAAGTTTGGGAACTCAATTGTTTTCTCATGGGGAGCCTCATGTTTTGTGGCTGGAATGTCTAAAGCATGGTTTCATGCAGCAGAGTCCAGCTGATACTGAACTAAGAGAAAATAATTTTGTTTTCAAACAAGAACTAGATTCTTTAATTCTAAGTTACACCACGTATGTATTGTAGTTAAGTATCTGTTTTGTTCACTGCCATGTTAGTATATGTTAAAGAGGTACCCAGTGATGTTGAAAAGTCTAGTAGCAGCAGGGACTTCCCAGGCATTTACTTCATGAAGCAGCTGTGTTAGCATATAGATGGTCTTATCTGCATTTTAACAGAAACAGATTTGTGAACTTTCAGATACCTGTGAAAATCCACTCAGTCCCCAGCTGACACTAAAGTTTCCATTGCCCGAGCCAGGACTTTCAGGTGTCCAATGAGGATGAGTGGAGAGACCCAGAAGAAGAGACTGCTCCACATGGGGCCCTGAGGCCACGTTGTGTGTATGCCTGGTGTGGCTGGAGGACTCCAAAAATAACACTGCCCTCAGTTCCTTTTCTGAGTGCCTGTCTCTTCTTTGCCAGATGTGTCAGCTAGTTGTTTAATACACATATGCTCAGGACTCCAGTCAGAACAAATGTCGAGATGGGCTAAGTCTTTAGACAGATAACTTTTTTTTTTTTTTTTTTTTTTTGCTGAGCAGCTTGTGGGATCTTAGTTCCTTGGCCAGGGATTGAACCCGGGACCCTGGCAGTGGAAGCACCGAGTCCTAACCACTGGCCTGCCAGGGAAATCCCTAGAGAAATAATTTTAATTGTCATAAAGGAAAACACCATATGCTAAGGCATGAGACACAGGAAACAGGAGTGAGGGGTGAAGGTGGGAATTTGTACATGCTAGAAAAGGCTTAATATTCTTCATAGGAATCTTACTGATGCATCAGCTACCTCAGTAGGATTACAAGCAAGGCAAATGAACAAGCGATATGTGGGGGGAAAATACTGAAAGAGATGTTTTGATGAAGTTAAATAAATGGAAATTTTTAAAAAGAGCTGTTTTTATCACTTACCAAATTACCCAAGATTTAAGAAGTAAGATAGGGCTTCCCTGGTGGCACAGTGGTTGAGGGTCTGCCTGCCAATGCAGGGGATACGGGTTCGTGCCCCGGTCCGGGAAGATCCCACATGCCGCGGAGCGGCTGGGCCCGTTAGCCATGGCCGCTGAGCCTGCGCGTCTGGAGCCTGTGCTCCACAACGGGAGAGGCCACAACAGTGAGAGGCCCGCGTACCACAAAAAAAAAAAAAAAAAAATAAGATAATGTCCAATTTGGGCCAGAGTATGGAGAATCAGGAACACTTTTGATCTGTGACAGGAAGAGTTAATTGGGAGAATTGCCATTTTACTAGCAAAGGTGCATATTTTTTTTGACAGTGTAGTTGCCACTTCTTGGAACTTAGCCTAAGGAAATAACCAGACAAGTTGGCTAAGTTGGCTAATGCGTTTTTTGCAGCATTATTAGTAAGTTTAAAATCTTAAATTATTGTATTAATTATTTGGAACGGTTAAATGTATATTTTTTCACTTTTATGAAATACCATGCAGCCGTGAATAATGATGATAATAGTAATAGTGATGGCTGACATTTTTTGAGTATCTAACGTGATACTCCCTGGAGGTCCAAGTGGTTAAGACTCCACGCTTCCACTGAATGGGGCACAGGTTCGATCCCTGGTCGGGGAACTAAGATCCCGCATGCCGTGCAGCGAGGTGGGGGAAAAAAAAAGTGTCAGATATATCCTAAACCCTTCGCATATTCTCATTTAATCCCATCAAGTACCCTATGATGGTGTGCCCTTGTACAGATGGGGAAATTGAGGTATTGAGAAGTTAGGTGACTTGTCCAAGGTCACAAAGGTAGTAATGGACAGAGCCTTAGAGTGTGAACTGAGGCAGTCAGTCTCCAAAACCTGTGCTCTTAACCTTGACACTGAATGCTGCCACAGTTGACAGGTACAGCGTGTACCTGGGACAGAATGAACTACCTACCTGCCCCCACGGAGGTACTGAAGGCTGTTTAGATTGGCAGTCATTGACAAAATAGTGGTACTGCCCAGTGAGAGAAGGAGATAGGCACTATTATTGTAAATACCGTTGGGACTAAATTAACTCAACATTTCTTACAAAATTTGGGACTTTCAGTGAAATTGTAAAATGCGTGTATGCCTTAACGTAACCGTGACAGTTCTAGAGACACAGCTATATAAAGGGCACCATGTTGCACGTATATAAGGTTTTAAGATTTTTTCTTGTCGTTCCTTCCTCCACCGACCCCACCACTCCAGCATCTTTGGTGTAACTGTGGAAGGGGAAGAGGAGACGGTGTCCTAAGAAGAGTGGTTCAGGTCGCTTAGAATCTGGAACGGCCTCCCACATGCCTCCTCCACCTTCCCAGTGCTGCCCTGCTCCCAGGGGCGGTTGCTTGTAAGATTAAGGCTACATGTGTTTGGTGTCTGTAGGAGGCGGTGACCTTCAAGGACGTGGCCGTGACCTTCACGGAGGAAGAGCTGGGGCTGCTGGACTCCACCCAGAGGAAGCTGTACCGAGAGGTGATGCTGGAGAACTTCCGGAACCTGCTCTCAGTGGGTGAGGACGGGCGCCCTCCCTGTGACTTGGCATCGTTCCCCATGGGCTGGGTTTCCCAACCTCGGTACTACTGCCTTTTGGGGCCAGATGGTTTCTTTGTCATGGGGACTCTCCTGTGCATTATAGGATGTTTAGTAACATCCCTGGCCTCTGCCCGTGACTTCCAGGCTTTGGGACTCCTTAGAGACCCAGAGTTTTCCAGTCCCTTTGGAGCATAGAGACAAGATGTTTCTAGTCTTTGTTGCAAGGCAAACGTTTGTCTTTTGTAACTGCACTATAAGTGAACAGTTGAGCTTGGCTGCACCTGGCTCCTTATTTCATATTATATCTTTTTTTCATCCCAATCTCCTGATTTATCCCTCTCTCCCCCACTTTCATACCTTTTTTAATTTTTTTAAATTAATTTTTATTGGAGTATAGTTGCTTTACATATTTTATTTTTTTTAAATTGGTGGGTCATGATCCATTGGTGGGGCATGAAATTAATTTAGTACTAAGTCTTGTAATAATGTAGAATAAAGTAGCAGTGTCAGAGCTCCTTAGCGAGAGTGGTGCACATCGTAGCAATAACTGCAGCGCTTGCAGTAAATACAGTGAGACTCTGCAAAGGACGTGATGACACAGGTCATTTAGTCTTTTGTTTCAGTGATTCGTGGGGGTAGTCACGTGTTTCTAATGAGAATGTATTTCTCACAACAGGTCTGATCAAAAATGTTCAATAAACTTTGGGGGGGTGGGCGGAGCCTTCCATCATGGGATTGGAACCAAAATTGTTCAGTACTTTTTTCCCTTTAATGTTTTCTCAGGGCACCAGTCCTCCAAGCCAGATATGATATCCCAGTTGGAGAGAGAGGAAAAACTTTGGATGACGGAGGTCCAGACCCAGAGAGGTGGGCATTCAGGTGAGGACCTCGCTGCCAGAGTCCCATTATCCTGCCTCTGTTCTGGATAATCTGTCTCTACTCTGTACGGCAGGCAAAGAGGCCCTTTGAAAACCTCAGTCACATCACACTCCTCTACTTCAGGCCCTCCCCTGGCTCCCCATTTCACTCAGAATAAAATCCAACATATTTAAGGGGCCCCTGTAGTGGTGTCCGTTCACCCAGCCTTAACAGTCTGCATTTTTCTCCTGTCATTTCCCCCTGCCTTGCCCTCTGCCAGCCTCACTGGTTCCTCAAATATGAGAATTACGCTTCTGCGTGAGGACCTTTTCATCTCTTTTCTCTGGCTGGGAGGCTGCTACCCCACAAACCTCCAACCCCTCCCTCCTATTCATTCATGTCTCTGCTCGGAAGTTCATCTCACCTACAGCCTTCGTTGACCACCCCTTTTAAAATACCGTCTTCACTCCATCACCTTCATTTGTGTCTAAGTACGACACCTCCAGACTTCCTAGTATATATATATTTTTTTAATTGTAGAAAAACATAACAAAATTTATCATTTTAATCATCTTTAAGTATACAGTTCAGTGGTGTTAAGTACATTCACACTGTTGTGGAACCATCAACACTGTTCATCTCCAGAACTTTTTCATCTTCCCAAACAGAAACTATCCCCATTAAACAAGGCCTTGTTCTCTCCCTACCCGCAGGCCCTAGTAACCGCTGTTCTACCTTCTGTCTCTGTCATACAGTATTTGTCCTTTTGTGTCTGGCTTATTGCACTTAGCATGGTATCTCCGAGGTTCGTCCATGTTACGGTGTGTCAGAATTTCCTTTTTGAAGGCTGAATAATACCGTATTGTATGTATATAGCACATTTTCTTCATCTGTCGATGGACATTTGGGTTCGCAACCTTTTGGTTATTGTGAATAATGCTGCTGTGAACGTGGGTGTCCAGATATCTGTTTAAGTCTCTGCTTTTCATTCTTTTGTGTGTATACCCCGGGTAGAAATGCTGGATCATGTGGTAATTCTCTAATTTTTTGAGACACTGCCATACTTCTTTCCATAGTAGCTGCAGCATTTTACATTCCCACCAGGAATGCAGAAGGGTTCCAGTTTGTAGCATCCTCACCAATACTTGTTTTTTGTTTGTTTTTTATAGTAGCCATCCTAATGGGTATGAAGTGGTATCCCATTGTTTTTGATTTGCATTTTTCTAATGATTCGTGATGTTTAGCATCTTTTTATATTCTTATTGGCCACATGTTTATCTTCTTTGGAGAAATGTCTATGCAAGTCTTTTGCTCGTTTTTGAATCAGGGTGTTTGTTGTTTTTAGGAGTTCTTTGTGTATTTTGAATATCCCTCATCAGGTATATGATTTACAAGTATTTTCTCTCATTCTGTGTGTGGCCTTTTTACTTTATGGAGAAGGTCTTTTTTTTTTTTTTTTTTTTTTGCGGTACGCGGGCCTCTCACTGTTGTGGCCTCTCCCGTTGCGGAGCACAGGCTCCGGACGCGCAGGCTCGGCGGCCATGGCTCACGGGCCCAGCCGCTCTGCAGCATGTGGGATCTTCCCGGACCGGGGCACGAACCCGTGTCCCCTGCATCGGCAGGTGGACTCTCAACCACTGCGCCACCAGGGAAGCCCGGAGAAGGTCTTTTAATGCACAAAAGTTTTTAATTTTCATGACGTGAAATATGTCAATTTTTTTTGTTGTCGCCTGTGCCTTTGGTGTCATATCTAAGAAACCATTGCCAACTCCAACGTCATGCAGCTTTTACTGTTTTCTTCTGGGGGGTTTATAGTTTTAGCTCTTATGTTTAGGTCTGATGCATTTTGAGTTGATTTTTGTATATGGTGTAAGGAGGGGTCCAACCTCATTCTTCTGCGTGTGAATATCCAGCTTTCCCAGAATCATTTGTTGAAAAGATGGTCCTTTCCCCATTGAATGGTCTTGGCCCCCTTGTCCAAAATCATTTGACCATAAACCAGTGGTTTATTTCTGGGCTCTCTGGTCTGTTGCCTTGGTCTGTTTGTATGTCTGTCTTGACGCCAATACCACACTGTTTTGGTTAGCTTTATAAGTTTTAAAATCAGGGTGTGAGTCCACCAGCTTTCTTCTAATTTTTCAGGATTGTTTTGGCTATTTGGGTTCCCTCGAGATTCCATATGAACTTTAGGATGAGTTTTCCTATTTGTGTGTTGGGATTTTGACAGGGATTGAATCTGTAGATCCCTTTAGGTAGCACTGACAAAGTAATATTAGATCTCCCTGTCTGTGAACATGAGATGTCACTCCATTTTTTTAATGTCTTTAATTTCTTTTACCAGTGTTTTGTAGCTTTCAGTGTACAAGCCTTTCACCTCCTTGGTTCATTCCTAAGTATTTTATTCTTTATGACGCTATTGTAAATGGAATTGTTTTATTTCGTTTTCAAATTGTTCATTGTGTATAGAAATGCGATTTTTTTAAACTGAAGTAGAGTTGATTTGCAGTGTTAATTACTGCTGTAGAGCAAAGTGATTCAGTTATACATGTATATACATTCTTTTTTTTAAATATTCTTTTCCATTATGGTTTACCACAGGGTACTGAATATATCAATAGTTCTCTGTGCTATATAGGAGGACCTTGCTGTTTATCCATTCTATATATAATAGTTTGCATCTGCCAATCCCAACCTCCCACTCCATCCCTTCCCCACCCCTCCACCTTGGCAACCACCAATCTGTTCTCTGTGTCTGTCATTCTGTTTCATAGGTAGGTTCATTTTTTTTTATAGGTTCACTTGTGTCATTTTTTAGATTCCACATATAAGTGATATCATATGGTATTTGTCTTTTTCTGACTTTATTTAGTATGATAATCTCTAGTTCCATCCACGTTGCTGCAGATGGCATTATTTCCTTCTTTTTAATGGCCGAGTACTATTCCATTGTATACATATACCACATCTTCTTCATCCAGTCATCTGCTGATGGACATTTAGGTGGTTTCCATGTCTTGGCTATTGTGAGTAGTGCTGCTGTGAACATACGGGTGCATGCATCTTTCTGAATTGTAGTTCTGTCTGGGTATGTGTGCAGGAGTGGGATCGCTGGATCATATGGCAATTCTGTTTTTAGTTTTCTGAGGAACTTCCATACTGTTTTCCACAGTGGCTAGAAATGCAACTAATTTTTGTATGTTGACATTGTATCTTGCTACTTTTAATTCATTTGCTGGTTTTAACAGTTTTTTGTGTGTGGAATCCGTATTCCCAGCCAGGCAGTCATCTTCTCTGCCATTTATTTTATCCTCTCTGCCCCTCTCCCCTGATACTTAAACAATCACATGACCTAGGTGAAGTTTTCTGGTAGACTTTTCAAATGTGATAATTATTGACGTCACAGATGCAGCTGTGTAGACAAGGAGAATCTGTGTAAAAAAAAAAGAAATTACTGAAATGAACCTTTTGCAATTCTGAGTAAGTTTGTGTAATTTGGTATTACTCTGAACTCATTTATCATAAGTGTTAGAAGAAACACCTTGGGAATTCCCTGGCAGTCCAGGGTTAGTACTCTGCACTTTCACTGCTGAGGGCCCAGGTTCAATCCCTGGTTGGGGAACTAAGATACTGCAAGCTGCCCAGCACAGCCAAAAAAAAAAAAAAAAAAAAAAAAGACGAAGCGCCTTATACATTAATCCTTGCAATAGTCCTGACCACCTGGGTGATTATCTGTTTTTTATGGGATGAAACTTATGCCTTTGAAAATGTCATATAGCTTGTAAGTGGGTGAGTCAGGCCTTAAAGCCGGTTTGCTCTTAGTAGAGGCGCTGATTTAAACCTGTTAACGTTTTTGTGGACCCCCAAACTGCCAGTTTGCCATTTTCCTGCAAGTGTAGCATCTACTACAGAAGTGGAAGAATTTCAAAAACGTATAAAACGTAGAAAGTTAGTTAATCCTAAAATTGTGTATGTGCTTCATTAAGGTAATCGTTTAATAAACCACCAACCTGGGGGCATACGTGATAAAAAAAAATGATCTAATGGGTCCCATGTGTAACCCCACAGTTGAGTTCAGTTTTAACATTCATCATCATGTTTTTTATTGAAAATTGAACTGACGATTTAAAAAGTTAATTCTCTGCTTCTCTGCCTTCCCCACATACACACACCATCTGGATGATCTGGTTTTTCTCCTTTCCATGGCTTTAAACATTTTATTTTGGAAATATTAAAATGCAGAAGTAATGAAAATAGTATAGCATAGTCTGTATATTCATACCGTCTCAACAGTCATCACTTTCTGCCATTCCCGTTTTACGCATCCTCCCACTCCTTTTTTGCTGGAGTATGTCACATCACCCACAGATACATCAGTGTCTGTCCACAGCAAGAAGTCACCTCATGCCTATCCTATGATCAGTATGGATGCGTGTATATTTTTACTTTGGGTTACATCCAACATGGCATTGTTTATTTTGCTGTCAAATTGTTCCTGCTTTGACCATTGGGAGCTCTTTCAGGTTGGCTCCTATACCACTGTGCCTCGCTTCATCCTTTTGTTTTTGGAGCGTTTCCTTTCCTTCTGACTCTACAAAGTCCTCCCTGTCATCTTGTATTTTTCTTACCCAGCCTTAGAATCAGCCATCTGCCCAAGGACTCCTGGTTCCTTTTAGTGGAGAATGGTATAATTGTGCACTAATCAAAATGCTTTTTAGTTAAAATGCTTCTTAATCAACCTTACTGAGAAACAACTTACATAAAGTAAAATTCACCCTTTTTGAAAATTTATAATTTGAGAGTTACAGAAATGGTACGTAGATAGTGTAGAAAGTTCCCGCAAGTGCCTCACCTGGTTTGCCCACTGTTAACACCCTACCTGACCAAGGTAAATTTGTCAAAACTACAAATTTCACGTTGGTATAGTACTTTTTAAAATCTAATTGGCCCTATCAAGCAATTCTTTTTTAATTTTTAAAATTTATTGAAGTAGAGTTGATTTACAATGTTGTGTTCATTTCTTCTGTACAACAAAGTGGTTCAGTTATATGTATACATTCTTTTTCATTATAGTCTATCACAGGATGTTGAATGTAGTTCCCTGTGCTATACAGTAGGACCTTGTTGTTTATCCATCCTATGTATAATAGTTTGCAAGCAGTTCTTGAATAGAGCAGCATTCTACCTAGCAATTACAAGGACCCCCCAAGGAGCTGTACAAAATGGAAGGTTTTTTATAGGCAGAAAGGGGGTGGGGGAAGGAAGTTGTTAGCAGAAGAAAAGAAATGATTTAGGCCAGCTCATCTTTTTAGGGAGGCGTCTTCTTATGCAGGTTACCTCACTGGTGCTGATGTGGAGATTTCAGAGTGTCTGTTTAAAGGCCACCTTCCTGAGAGGGGTTGAAACTGCAGTTATGTCTTGGTTTGCTGTCATGGGGGCAGATGACCCCATTTGGGGCTTGTTATTTCTTAACCTTTCCCCCTTTTAATCAAAGTCTCAACTTATCTGAGAGATGTCATCAAAATGTAAGGCATTAATGCCATTCTCCGCTACTGCCCTGTGATTCTTGCAACTTTGTTGATCCCTGACGTGGAGTCCATAGGTCGTGGTTTTATTTAATCCCCGTGACATTCACAGGTCATGGGTTCCAGATACATAATCCTTAAGTCAGTCACTCTTCTTCCTTTTCCTTGTAAATTTTTTTAAAAATGTATTTGTATTATTTTTGGCTGCATTGGATCTTCGTTGCAGTGCACAGGCTTCATTGTGGTGACTTCTCTTGTTGTGGAGCACAGGCTCTAGGCGTGTGGGCTTCAGTAGCTGTAGCATGTGGGCTCAGTAGTTGTGGCTCGTGGGCTCTAGAGCGCAGGCTTAGTAGTTGTGGTGTACGGGCTTAGTTGCTCCGCGGCATGTGGGATCTTCCCGGACAAGGGCTTGAACCCGTGTCCCCTGCATTGGCAGGCGGATTCTTAACCACTGCACCACCAGGGAAGCCTCTCTTCTTCCTCTTCTGATGTTCTCATCTTAGGGAAATCATATGCTTGGCATTCAGCAGCTGTGAACACGCATTTAAAGCTTTTGAAGAGAATCCCATGAGCCAGAGTGATTTTTTTTCTTTTTATAACTATATGCAGGATAATTCCCTCTGTTTGGATATGCTTGGAACCATGGTCCCCAAGACCCAAACCAGTCAAAATCAAGTAAGTCAAAGAAATGCCATTGAAAGTCTTTTTTTTCTTTTCAAAAATTTTTTAAAAATTATTTATTTTTTAACATCTTTATTGGAGTGTAATTGCTTTACAGTGGTGTGTTAGTTTCTGCTTTATAACAAAGTGAAACAGCTATACATATATCCCCATATCTCCTCCCTCTTGCATCTCCCTCCCACCCTCCCTATCCCACCCCTCTAGGTGGTCACAAAGCACCGAGCTAATCTCCCTGTGCTATGTGGCTGCTTCCCACTAGCTGTCTGTTTTACATTTGGTAGTATATATAAGTCCATGACACTCTCTCACTTTGTCCCAGCTTACCCTTCCCCTTCCCTGTGTCCTCAAGTCCATTCTCTACGTCTGCGTCTTTATTCCTGTCCTGCCCCTAGGTTCTTCAGAACCTTTTTTATTTTTTAGATTCCTTATATATGTGTCAGCATACGGTATTTATTTTTCTCTTTCTGACTTACTTCACTCTGTATGACAGTCGCTGGGTCCATCCACCTCACTACAAATAACTCAATTTGGTTTCTTTTTATGGCTGAGTAATATTCCGTTGTATAAATGTGCCACATCTTCTTTATCCATTCATCTGTCGATGGACACTTGGGTTGCTTCCATGTCCTTGCTACTGTAAATAGAGCTGCAGTGAACATTGTGGTACATGACTCTTTTTGAATTATGGTTTTCTCAGGGTATATGCCCAGTAGTGAGATTGCTGGGTCGTATGGTAGTTCTATTTTTATTTTTTTTAACGAACCTCTATACTGTTCTCTGTAGTGGGTGTATCAATTCACATTCCCACTAACAGTGCAAGAGGGTTCCCTTTCCTCCACACCATCTCCAACATTTATTATTTGTAGACTTTTTGATGATGGCCATTCTGACCGGTGTGAGGTGATACCTCATTGTAGTTTGATTTGCATTTCTCTAGTGATTAGTGATGTTGAGCATCCTTTCATGTGTTTGTTGGCAATCTGTATATCTTCTTTGGAGAAATGTCTGTTTAGGTCTTCTGCCCATTTTTGGATTGGGTTGTTTGTTTTTTTGATATTGAGCTGCATGAGCTGCTTGTAAATTTTGGAGATTAATCCTTTGTCGGTTGCTTCACTTGCAAATATTTTCTCCCATTCTGAGGGCTGTCTTTCCGTCTTGTTTATGGTTTCCTTTGCTGTGCAAAAGCTTTTAAGTTTCATTAGGTCCCACTTGTTTATTTTTGTTTTTATTTACATTTCTCTAAGAGGTGGGTCAGAAAGGATCTTGCTGTGATTTATGTCATAGAGTGTTCTGCCTATGTTTTCCTCTAAGAGTTTTATAGTGTCTGACCTTACATTTAGGTCTTTAATCCATTTTAAGTTTATTTTTGTGTATGGTGTTAGGGAGTGTTCTAATTTAATTGTTTTTAAAAATTATTTATTTTAATTTTGGCTTTGTTGGGTCTTTCTCTATTACTGTGTGTGGGCTTTCTCTAGTTGCAGTGAGTGGGGGCTACTGTTTTTTGCAGTGCACAGGCTTCTCATTGTGGTGGCTTCTCTTGTTGCAGAGCACAGGCTCTAGGTGCACAGGCTTCAGTAGTTGTGGTGCACGGGCTTAGTTGCTCCGTGGCATGAGGTGTCTTCCCAGACCAGGGCTCGAATCCGTGTCCCCTGCATTGGCAGGCAGGTTCTAACTACTGTGCTACCAGGGAAGCCCCTAATTTCATTCTTTTACATGTAGCTGTCCAGTTTTCCCAGCACCACTTATTGAAGATGTCTTTTCTCCATTGTATATTCTTCCCTCCTTTATCAAAAACAAGGTAACCATATGAGCGTGGGCTTATCTCTGGGCTTTCTATCCTGTTCCATTGATCTATATTTCTGTTTTTGTGCCAGTACCATACTGTCTTGATTACTGTAGCTTTGTAGTATAGTCTGAGGTCTGGGAGCCTGATTCCTCCAGCTCCGTTTTTCTTTTTCAAGATTGCTTTGGATTTTCGGGGTCTTTTGTGTTTCCATACAAATTGTGAAATTTTTTGTTCTAGTTCTGTGAAAAATGCCATCAGTAGTTTGATAGGGATTGCATTGATCTGTAGATTGCTTTGGGTAGTATAGTCGTTTTCACAATGTCGATTCCTCCAATCCAAGAACATGGTATATCTCTCCATCTGTTTGTATCATCTTTAATTTCTTTCATCAGTGTCTTATAGTTTTCTGCATACAGATCTTTTGTCTCCTTAGGTAGATTTATTCCTAGGTATTTTATTCTTTTTTGTTGCAATGGTAAATGGGAGTGTTTCCTTAATTTCTTTTTCTGATCTTTGCTTGTTAATGTATAGGAATGCAAGAGATTTCTGTGCCTTAATTTTGTATCCTGCTACTTTACCAGATTCATTGATTAGCTGTAGTAGTTTTCTGGTAGCTTCTTTAGGATTCTCTATGTATAGTATCATGTCATCTGCAAACAGTGACAGCTTTACTTCTTCTTTTCCGATTTGGATTCCTTTTATTTCCTTTTCTTCTCTGATTGCTGTGGCTAAAACTTCCAAAACTATGTTGAATAAGAGTGGTGAGAGTGGGCAACCTTGTCTTGTTCCTGATCTTAGTGGAAATGCTTTCAATTATTCACCATTGAGGATGATGTTGGCTGTGGGCTTGTCATATGGCCTTTATTATGTTGAGGAAAGTTCCCTCTATGCCTACTTTCTGCAGGGTTTTTATCATAAATGGGTGTTGAATTTTGTCAAAAGCTTTCTCTGCATCTATTGAGATGATCATATGGTTTTTCTCCTTCAATTTGTTAATATGGTTTATCACATTGATTGATTTGCGTATATTGAATCCTTGCATTCCTGGAATAAACCCCACTTGATCATGGTGTATGATCCTTTTAATGTGCTGTTGGATTCTGTTTGCTAGTATTTTGTTGAGGATTTTTGCATCTATGTTCATCAGTGATATTGGCCTGTAGTTTTCTTTCTTTGTGACATCCTTGTCTGGTTTTGGTATCAAGGTGATGGTGGCCTCGTAGAAGGAGTTTGGGAGTGTTCCTCTCTCTGCTATATTTTGGAAGAGTTTGAGAAGGATAGGTGTTAGCTCTTCTCTAAATGTTTGATAGAATTCGCCTGTGAAGCCATCTGGTCCTGGGCTTTTGTTTGTTGGAAGATTTTTAATCACAGTTTCAATGTCAGTGCTTGTGATTGGTCTGTTCATATTTTCTATTTCCTCCTGATTCAGTCTTGGCAGTTTGTGCATTTCTAAGAATTTGTCCATTTCTTCCAGATTGTCCATTTTATTGGCATAGAGTTGCTTGTACTAATCTCTCATGATCCTTTTTATTTCTGCAGTGTCAGTTGTTACCTCTCCTTTTTCATTTCTAATTCTATTGATTTGAGTCTTCTCCCTTTTTTTCTTGATGAGTCTGGCTAAGGGTTTATCAATTTTGTTTATCTTCTCAAAGAACCAGCTTTTAGTTTTATTGATCTTTGCTATTGTTTCCTTCATTTCTTTTTCATTTATTTCTGATCTGATTTTTATGATTTCTTTCCTTCTGCTAGCTTTGGGGTTTTTTTGTTCTTCTTTCTCTAATTGCTTGAGGTGCAAGGTTAGGTTGTTTATTCGAGATGATTCCTGCTTCTTAAGGTGGGCTTGTATTGCTATAAACTTCCCCCTTAGAACTGCTTTTGCTGCATCCCATAGGTTTTGGGTCGTTGTGTCTCCATTGTCATTTGTTTCTAGGTATTTTTTTATTTCCTCTTTGATTTCTTCAGTGATCACTTCATTATTAAGTAGTGTATTGTTTAGCCTCCATGCGTTTGTATTTTTTACAGATCTTTTCCTGTAATTGATATCTAGTCTCATGGCATTGTGGTCAGAAAAGGTACTTGATACAATTTCAATTTTCTTAAATTTACCAAGGCTTGATTTGTGACCCAAGATATGATCTATCCTGGAGAATGTTCCATGAGCACTTGAGAAAAATGTGTATTCTGTTGTTTTTGCATGGAGTGTCCTATAAATATCAATTAAGTCCATCTTGTTTAATGTATCATTTAAAGCTTGTGTTTCCTTATTTATTTTCATTTAGGATGATCTGTCCATGGGTGAAAGTGGGGTGTTGAAGTCCCCTACTATGAATGTGTTACTGTCGATTTCCCCTTTTATGGCTGTTAGTATTTGCCTTATGTATTGAGGTGCTCCTATGTTGGGTGCATAAATATTTACAATTGTTATATCTTCTTCTTGGATCGATCCCTTGATCATTATGTAGTGTCCTTCTTTGTCTCTTTTAATAGTCCTTATTTTAAAGTCTATTTTGTCTGATAGGAGAATTGCTACTCCAGCTTTCTTTTGTTTTCCATTTGCATGGAATATCTTTTTCCATCCCCTTACTTTCAGTCTGTATGTGTCTCTAGGTCTGAAGTGGGTCTCTTGTAGACAGCAAATATATGGGTCTTGTTTTTGTATCCATTCAGCCAATCTGTGTCTTTTGGTGGGAGCATTTAGTCCATTTACATTTAAGGTAATTATTGATATGTATGTTCCTATTCCCATTTTCTAAATTGTTTTGGGTTCGTTATGATAGGTCTTTTCCTTCTCTTGTGTTTCTTGCCTAGAGAAGATCCTTTAGCATTTGTTGTAAAGCTGGTTTGGTGGTGCTGAACTCTCTCAGCTTTTGCTTGTCTGTAAAGGTTTTAATTTCTCCATCAAATCTGAATGAGATCCTTGCTGGGTAGAGTAGTCTTGGCTGCAGGTTTTTCTCCTTCATCACTTTCAGTATGTCCTGCCACTCCCTTCTGGCTTGTAGGGTTTCTGCTGAGAGATCAGCTGTTAACCTTATGGGGATTCCCTTATGTGTTATTTATTGTTTTTCCCTTGCTGCTTTTAATATGCTTTCTTTGTATTTAATTTTTGACAGTTTGATTAATATGTGTCTTGGCGTATTTCTCCTTGGATTTATCCTGTATGGGACTCTCTGTGCTTCCTGGACTTGATTAACTATTTCCTTTGCCACATTAGGGAAGTTTTCAACTATAATCTCTTCAAATATTTTCTCAGTCCCTTTCTTTTTCTCTTCTTCTTCTGGAACCCCTGTAATTCGAATGTTGGTGCGTTTAATGTTGTCCCAGAGGTCTCTGAGACTGTCCTCAGTTCTTTTCATTCTTTTTTCTTTATTCTGCTCTGCAGTAGTTATTTCCACTATTTTATCTTCCAGGTCACTTATCCGTTCTTCTGCCTCAGTTATTCTGCTATTGATCCCATCTAGAGTACTTTTAATTTCATTTATTGTGTTGTTCATCGTTGCTTGTTTCATCTTTATTTCTTCTAGGTCCTTGTTAAATGTTTCTTGCATTTTGTCCATTCTGTTTCCAAGATTTCAGATCATCCTTATTCTGAATTCTTTTTCAGGTAGACTGGCTATTTCCTCTTCATTTGTTAGGTCTGGTGCATTTTTATCTTGCTCCTTCATCTGCTGTGTGTTTTTCTGTCTTCTCATTTTGCTTATCTTACTGTGTTTGGGGCCTCCTTTTTGCAGACTGCAGGTTTGTAGTTCCCGCTGTTTTTGATGTCTGTCTCCAGTGGCTAAGGTTGGTTCAGTGGGTTGTGTAGGCTTCCTGGTGGAGGGGACTAGTGCCTGTGTTGTGGTGGATGAGGCTGGATCTTGTCTCTCTAGTGGGCAGGTTCACGTCTGGTGGTGTGTTTTGGGGTGTCTGTGGCCTTATGATTTTAGGCAGCCTCTCTGCTAATGGGTGGGGTTGTGTTCCTGTTTTGCTAGTTGTTTGGCATAGGTTGTCCAGCACTGTGGCTTGCTGGTCGTTGAGTGAAGCTGGGTGCTGGTGTTAAGATGGAGGTCTCTGGGAGATTTTCGCCATTTGATATTATGTGGAGCTGGGAGGTCTCTTGTTGACCAGTGTCCTGAAGTTGGCTCTCCTACCTCAGAGGCAGAGCCCTGACTCCTGGCTGGAGCACCAAGAGCCTTTCATCCACACGGCTCAGAATAAAAGGGAGAAAAAGTAGAGGGAATTAGTAGAAGTATGAGGAAAGAAAGAAGGAAAGGAGGGAAGGAAGGAAGGAAGAAAGAAAGAAGGAAAGAAGGCAAGAAGGAAAGAAAGGAGGGAGGGAGGAAGGAAGAAAGGAAGGAGGGAAAGAAGGAAAAAAGACAGAAAGAAGATACAGTAAAAATAAAATAAAGTATAATAAAGTTATTGAATTAAAAAATTCTTATTTAGAAAAAAAAGGGACGGATAGAACCTTAGGACAAATGTTGGAAGCAAAGCTATACAGACAAAACCTTACACAGAAGCATACACATACACCCTCACTAAAAGAGGTGAAGGGGGAAAAATAATAAATCTTGCTGTCAGAGACCACCTCCTCAATTTCGGATGATTCGTTGTCTAAAGGAGGGAAGGAAGGAAGGAAAGAAAGAATGAAGGTAAAGTATAATAACGTTATTAAAATTAAAATAGATTATTAAGAAAAAAATTAAAAAAAAAAACCATGGATAGAACCCTAGGACAGATGGTGGAAGCAAGACTATACAGACAAGATCTCACACAGAAGCATACACATACACATTCACAAAAAGAGGAAAAGGGAAAAAAATCATAGATCTTGCTCCTAAAGTCCACCTCCTTAATTTGGGATGATTGGTTGTCTATTCAGGTATTCCACAGATGCAGGGCACATCAAGTTGATGTGGAGCTTTAATCCGCTGCTCCTGAGGCTGCTGGGAGAGATTTCCCTTTCTCTTCTTTGTTCTCACAGCTCACAGGGGCTCAGCTTTGGATTTGGCCCTGCCTCTGCGTGTAGGTCACTGGAGGGCGTCTGTTTTTTGCTCAGACAGGACGGGGTTAAAGGAGCCGCTGATTCGGGGGCTCTGGCGCACTCAGGCCGGCGGGGAGGGAGGGGCACGGAGTGCGGGGCGGGCCTGCGGTGGCAAAGTCCGGTGTGACGTTGCACCAGCCTGAGGCCCGCCGTGCGTTCTCCCGGGGAAGTTGTCCCTGGATCCCGGGAACCTGGCAGTGGCGGGCTGCACAGGCTCCGCGGAAGAGGGGTGTGGAGAGTGACCTGTGCTCGCACACAGGCCCCTTGGTGGCAGCAGCAGCAGCCTTAGCATCTCCTGCCCGTCTCTGGGGTCCGCGCCTTTAGCCGCGGCTCGCGCCCGTCTCTGGGGTTCCTTTAAGCAGCGCTCTTAAGCCCCTCTCCTCGCGCACCAGGAAACAAAGAGGGAAGAAAAAGTCTCTTGCCTCTTCGGCAGGTGCAGAGTTTTCCCCGGACTCCCTCCCGGCTAGCCATGGTGCACTAACCCCTTCAGGCTATGTTCAAGCCGCCAACCCTCTCCCTGCCAACCCTCTCCCTGCGCTCCATCCGAAACCGAAACCCAAGCCTCAGAGCCTCAGCTCGCAGCCCCGCCCGCCCCGGCGGGTGAGCAGACAAGCCTCTCGGGCTGGTGAGTGCCGGTCGGCACCGATCCTCTGTGCGGGAATCTCCCCGCTTTGCCCTCCGCACCCCTGTGGCTGTGCACTCCTCCGCGGCTTCGAAGCTCCCCCCTCCGCCTTCCGCAGTCTCCGCCGGCGAAGGGGCTTCCTAGTGTGTGGAAACTTTTCTTCCTTCACGGCTCCCTCCCACTGGTGCAGGTGCCGTCCCTATTCTTTTGTCTCTGATTTTTCTTTTTTTTTTTTTCTTTTGCCCTACCCAGGTACGTGGGGAGTTTCTTGCCTTTTGGGAGGTCTGAGGTCTTCTGCCAGCCTTCAGTAGGTGTTCTGTAGGAGTTGTTCCACATGTAGATGTATTTCTGGTGTATCTGTGGGGAGGAAGGTGATCTCCGCGTCTTACTCTTCCGCCATCTTCAAGGTCCCCCTACCATGAGGTTTTGATAAAACAATCTTGTATATATACACAGACTGCTATAAGTTGCAGGTCTATTAATTTCAAATGCTTTTCCAGTATTCTCCATTTGTACTCTCCTCTTTTCACAATTGCTGGTTTTGATATATTTGTGTGTGGATGATATCCTACCTTTACTGTGTGTTTGCCTTTACTAGTGAGCTTTTCCATTCGTAGTTTTCTTGTTTCTAGTTGTGGGCTTTTTTTTTTTTCACCTAGACAAGTTCCTTTAGCATTTGTAATAAAGCTGGTTTTGTGGTGCTGGATTCTCTTAGCTTTTGCTTGTCTGTAAAGCTTTTGATTTCTCCATCGAATCTGAACAAGAGCCTTGCTGGGTAGAGTATTCTTGGTTGTAAGTTTTTTCCTTTCATCACTTTAAATATATCCTGGCACTCCCTTCTGGCCTGCAGAGTTTCTGCTGAAAAATCAACTGATAACCTTATGGGAATTCCCTTGTATGTTATTTGTTGCTTTTCCCTTGTTGCTTTTAATATTTTGTCTGTCTTTAATTTTTGTCAGTTTGATTAATATGTGTCTCAGCTTGTTCCTCCTTGTGTTTATCCAGTATGGGACTCTCTGCGCTTCCTGGACTTGAGTGTTTCCTTTCCCATTTTAGGGAAGTTTTTGGCTCTTCTCTTTTTTAAAAATTTATTTAATTTATTTATTTTTGGCTGCATTGGGTCTTTGTTGCTGAGCCTGGGCTTTCTCTAGTTGTGGCGAGCAGCGGCTACTCTTTGTCGCGGTGTACAGGCTTCTCATTGCGGTGGCTTGTTGCAGAGCATGGGCTCTAAGCACATGGGCTTCAGTAGTTGTGGCATGCAGGCTCAGTAGTTGTGGCGCATGGGCTTAGTTGCTCCACGGCATGTGGGCTCTTCCCGGACCAGGACTCTGGTCCCCTACATTGGCAGGCAGATTCTTAACCACTGCACCACCAGGGAGGTCCCTTATCTCTTCAAATATTTTCTCAGGCCCTTTGTCTCTCTCTCCTACTTCTGGGACTCCTATAATGCAAATGTTGGTGGCATTTAATGTTGTCCCAGAGGTCTCAGACTGTCATTTCTTTTCATTCTTTTTTTTAATTCCGTTCTGCAGCAGTGATTTCCACCATTCTGTCTTCCAGCTACTTATTGCTTCTTCTGCCTCTATTATTCTGCTGTTGATTCCTGATAGTATATTTTTCATTTCAGTTATTGTTCATCTGTTCTTTAAAATTTCTTGTATCTTCTTGGTCTGTGCCTCCATTTTTTTTCACGACCTTGGATCATCTTTACTATCATTATTCTGAATTCTTTTTCAGGCAGATTGCCTATCTCCACTTCACTTAGTTGTTCTTCTAGAGTTTTATCTTCTTCCTTCATCTGCAACATATTTCTCTTCCATCACATTTTGTCTAACTTTGTGTTTATGGTCTCCATTCCACAGGCTGCAGATTGTACTTCTTCTTGCATCTGGTTTCTGCCCCCTGGTGGGTGGTGTTGGTGCAGGGGCTTGTGCAGGCCTTTCTGGTGGACAGGGACATGTCAAAAAGTGACTCAGGATGGGCTCAAGTGGGCTCAGGATGACTTTAGGCAGCCCGTCTGTTGATGGGTGGGGCTGTGTTCCCACCCTGTTGGCTGTTTAGCCTGAGGCATCCCAGCACTGGAGCCTGAAGGCTGTTGGGTGGGGACAGGTCTTGGTGCCAAAATGGTGACCTCCAGGAGAGCTCACGCTGAGGGATATTCCCTGGGGGCTCCCCCACCAGTGTCCTTGCCCCTGCAGTGGCTCACAGCTGACCCCTGCCTCCCCAAGAGACCCTCCAAGACCCACAGGTAGGTCTCGCCCAGGCTCGCCCAGTGGAGTCACTGCTTTGCCCTGGGTCCCAGTGCACATGCTACCTTGTGTGCGCCCTCCAGGAGTGGAGTCTCTGTTTCCCCCAGTCCTGTGGAGCTCCTGAAATCAAGCCCCACTGGCCTTCAAAGCCCAATGCTCTGGGGGCTCTTCCTCTTGATGCCAGACCCCCAGGCTGAGGAGCCTGCCATGGGGATCAGAACTCTCCTGTGGGAGAACCTCTGTGATATGATTAGTTTCCAGTTTGTGGGTCACCCAGTCGGCAGGTATGGATTTGGTTATATCACAAAAGTGCCCCTCCTACCATCTTGTTATGGCTTCTTCTTTGCCTCTGGATGTAGAATATCTTTTTTGATAGGTTCCAGTCTTTTTTGTTAATGGTTGTTGAGAAGTAATTGATTTTGGTGTTTTCATGAGAGGAGGTGAGCTCAAGTCCTTCTACTCTGCCATCTTGTCCTCCTGCTTTATGCTATTAAAGGAGCATGAAGCACTGATGATTTCACATGTTAAAACCACCTCGCATTCCTAGGATTCAACCCACTTATTAATAGTACCCTTTTATTGTGTATTATAAAAAACAAGATTTTCTCTTTGTTTAGGATTTTTGCACTTACATTATGTAGGGATTTTGATCTGTAATTTTCTTTGTACTTAATGTCTTCGTCTATCTTGATATCAAGGTAATACAGGCCTTATTATACACAATACCTCAGAAAGTATACTCTCCTTTTCAGCCTTCTGCAAGGGTTTGTGTAAGACTGGTATTATTCCTTTCCTACGTGCTAAGTGGAATTCACCAGTGAAGTTGTCTGGTCCTTTTGTGAGAATGTTATTTATGATTTCAATTCATGAACTACTTACATATTTTGCTTTTCTTGTAACAGATTTGTATGTTTCAGGGAATTGGTATATTTTATCTAAGTTGTTGAATATATCCCCTTATTCTAATGCCTTTTATGATCTTTAGTAATATCCCATCTTTTATGCCTGATGTTGGTAGTTTTTGTCTTTTTTTTTAACATCTTTATTGGTGTATAATTGCTTTACAATGGTGTGTTTTGTCTTTTCTATTTTTTTCCTTGATTCAGTTTGTTTTCCTTGATTTTTTTCCCCCTTGTTTAATTGCTTTTCACTATTTCCTTTCATTTCCTCTTCTTTTTATGGCTTCTTAAATTGGAACCTTAGGTTATTGACTTTAGGCCTTTCTTGCTTTCTATATGAATATTTAAAGCTATAAATAATCTGAGTGCTGTTTAACTGCATGCCAGAAATTGATACTATTTTCTTTCATTATTATTTCAAAATATTTTCTAATTTCCCATGTGATTTCTTATAGGCCTTTTCTGCGTGTTGGTTTTGATTTTAATTCTGCTATGGTCTTCAAAAATCTTTCAAAATTTGTTTTATAGCCCTGGGTATGGTTTATCTTGATGGATGTTTTATATGTACTTGAAAAAAAAATGTATGTACTGCAGTTAGGTGCAGTGACCTGTAAGTTTCGTTTTGGTTATAGTGGTTCAGATCTTGTATGGCTTTGCTGATTTTTTTTAATGGTCTAATAAGTGTGTAAAAAATCTTCAAGTCTGTAGATTTGTCCATTTCTCATTTTAGTTCCCTCTTTTTGTTTCATTTATTTTGGAGCCTTTATTAGACACATACACATTTGTAATTGTTACATCTGCTAATCCTTGTCATAAAATGTCTTTGTATCTAAGAGTGCTCTATTTTGTAAAGTCTTTTTGTCTGTTTAGCCATTCCAGCTTTCTTAGGCTTTGCATGATATTTGTATGATACGTCTTTTCCTACCCTTTTTCTTTTGCTTACTTGTATTTAAAACATATCCCTTGTTGACAGCATGTAGTTGAACCTTGCTTTTTATATTCTCTGCCAATCTCTGCCTTTTGATTTTAGGGGAGTGCACTTCCACATAATATACTTACTGAAACCGGGTATATTTGCAATTGCTTTTGTTGGGGGAGGTCTCATCTATTTTGTTCATCTCTTTGTCCTTTTCTGTGTTCTTTCGGGTAGATCAAATATGTTTTGGTATTACACTTCCATGCCTCTGGCTGGCTTTTAGCTGCTGCTTTTCAGTCCAGGCCTTTGGTCTTTCCTGTGTCTGTATCCTTAAGAGATCTGCCAGGGATATGGGCAACCTCACTCTGGACTGATCCCAAATATCCTACCTTTTCAAATTTGGCTTTTTCTTGATTGGACGTTCTCTTGGTTGCTGTAGACCTTTGTTTTTCAGAATTCCTATGAAGTCATTTTCACTACTCTCTACTTGTTTATAATGTTTTCGTGGCAGGAGCAGAGGCTTGGAGCTTCCTAGCCCACCATCTTGCTGCCGTCACTCTCTCCGTCCTTAATTCCTTACTGTTTTCCTTTCAGGAGCCGGGAATCACAATGAGGTGGAGACTCTTCATGAAACAGGAGTCAGACTCCTTTCATTGGGAGAGCTTTCGTGCTGGTACATCAAGAGACACGTTGTGAGCAAATTAACCAGAAGTCAGGACTCCGTGATAAGTATTCACGGAAAGAATTCTCAGTCCCCCAAACAGCATAACTCCCCTGCAGGAGTGTCCATTCAGGCTTCTGTGGAAGACAGCTGTTTAATGACTCTTCTAGAGGATCATTCTAACGTTATTGAAAATCAAGAATTTCCAACTGGGAGAGCTCAGAATTCTTGGAATAAACTCTATCTGAATGGGACTCAGAATTATCAGAGAAGTTGTAAGCTGACTCCAGTGAAAAACAAGTTCTGTATATTTGTTCCATGTGCTAATATTTTCAGTTGTATCTCTCCTCACCTCGATGATGACACGGTGTACAAAAGAGAGAAAGCTCACGGCAACAGAGAGTGTGGTAGAGATCTCTTAAAGGCATCACCTCTGGCCCCGTGCAGTATCATTCAAACTGGACCGAAAACCTACCAGTGTAACGAACGTGAGAAAGGATTCAGTGACCACACCAGCCTTGAACTTCATCAGCAGGTACACTTGGGCAGGAAGTCCCCTACATACAGGATACATGAGAAGGGCAGTGGTTACAGCTCAGCTAGTCCCATTCAACAGAGTGTCCTCCCAGGGAAGAAACGCTATTGGTGTCACGAGTGCGGGAAGGGCTTCAGTCAGAGCTCAAACCTGCAGACTCACCAGAGAGTCCACACAGGGGAGAAGCCCTATTCATGCCACGAGTGCGGGAAGAGCTTTAATCAGACCTCACACCTGTACGCCCACCTGCCCATTCACACCGGAGAGAAGCCCTACAGATGCGAGAGCTGCGGGAAGGGCTTCAGTCGTAGCACAGACCTCAACATCCACTGCAGAGTCCACACGGGAGAGAAACCATATAAGTGTGAGGTGTGCGGGAAGGGCTTCACCCAGAGGTCCCACCTTCAGGCCCACGAAAGAATCCACACTGGAGAGAAACCATACAAGTGTGCAGATTGTGGGAAACGCTTCAGCTGTAGCTCAAATCTTCACACGCACCAGCGCGTCCACACTGAGGAGAAACCCTACAGATGTGAGGAGTGCGGCAAGTGCTTCAGCCTGAGCTTCAACCTTCACAGTCACCAGCGCGTCCACACGGGAGAGAAACCCTACAAATGTGAGGAGTGCGGGAAGGGTTTTAGTTCGGCCTCAAGCTTCCAGAGCCACCAGAGGGTTCACACGGGAGAGAAGCCGTTTCGATGCAGTGTGTGTGGGAAGGGCTTCAGCCAGAGTTCCTATTTCCAAGCCCATCAGAGAGTCCACACTGGAGAAAAGCCCTACAAGTGTGAGGTGTGTGGGAAGCGCTTCAATTGGAGCCTGAATCTTCACAACCATCAGAGGGTCCACACGGGAGAGAAACCCTATAAGTGCGAGGAGTGCGGGAAGGGCTTCAGTCAGGCCTCGAACCTTCAAGCTCATCAGAGTGTCCACACGGGGGAAAAGCCCTTCAAATGTGATGCGTGTCAGAAGCGATTCAGTCAGGCCTCCCATCTTCAAGCCCATCAGAGAGTCCACACGGGAGAGAAGCCATATAAATGTGATACATGTGGTAAGGCCTTCAGCCAGAGGTCGAATCTCCAAGTCCATCAGATAATTCACACTGGGGAGAAACCATTCAAATGCGAGGAGTGTGGGAAAGAGTTCAGCTGGAGCGCCGGGCTCAGTGCTCATCAGAGGGTCCACACGGGAGAGAAACCCTATACGTGTCAGCAGTGCGGTAAGGGCTTCAGCCAGGCCTCACATTTCCACACCCATCAGAGGGTCCACACGGGAGAGAGGCCTTACATATGTGATATATGTTGCAAGGGCTTCAGCCAGAGGTCCCATCTTGTTTACCATCAGAGGGTCCACACTGGAGGGAACCTGTAGAATTGGAAGGTGAGGCAGGGCCTCCAGCTAATCCACGTCTTCATCTCTATTGGAAAGTCTGTGCTCGTAGTTGTGGGAAGTTCCTGCAGAACTTGGAAACATCAAGGAATCTTCATGGGAAAGAAGTTCTGTAAAATGCTGTGTTTTTAAAGATCCAGTTGGGAGGTGAACTCTTTATACTAACATCAGGTTTCACAGAGGAAGGAAAACGTATTCTGTAAATATGGTCAGCGGTTATACCAGAGCTCTGAATGCCCCGATTCTCAAGATGGGACACAAGGGAAGAATCATTGGCATCTACCGTACGTGAAGGTTACGGGCAGGACTCGAACAGAAGCATAATGATGGACAAACAATAGATGTCAGCTGCAGTGTACCCTCCACATAGGGAGGGCTGTTTTTCACCATTCTGTCTCTACTGTGTAGAACTGTGCTTGGTTCCTAATAGGTGCCTGGCAATTACTGAACCAAGGGGAGGAAATCCCTCTAATTAGGACAAATATTTGAAAATTCTGGTTGGCTTCCTATCCTAAATTCATAACATACTCAAGAAGAATCCTGCAAGTCGCCTTAATAAGATTGTACTTCAATTAATATTTCCTGAAATCAGAGTCATATAATAGCCATCCACAATAGTTATGAATGGCTGCCACCCTCCATCCAGCTTCAGTTATATGTACAGAATCACCCATTGTGTGCAGTGTAATATTTAGCATCATTAGTTTGTATTTTATAGACTGAAAGACTTTTTTAATCTAATAACATACTGCAACTTATATGATTGGAAATTTTGAACACTAATTAATTCCTTAGGGTTTTACTGTAACTCTGAAAGTGTTAAAAGTAGTTACTAGTAACAAGAAGTTTCTTAGTAAACTTGAATTGTTAATAATCGGTTTCTTTGCATTATTTCCATTCAGGCTCAGGTCACATTGCCTTTTCTATTCATGGTCCTTCATCCAGACCTCTTTAAGCAGGAGCTTTGGCAGAAACCAAGGATATTAATTTTGTCACATTCCACCCCCATTGTTCCCCCTCTAAAAATGGGGTAGGGTAGACAAAAAACCTCTTGGATTTTGATTGAGATTTCATTAAAGTTATCAGTTTAGATTAACTGTCATATACACAGCATTCTGTGTTCAACACCTATTAGTAGGAGTGAACATTTGCTGGTCAATAGGTACCAAAATAGTCTGCCCTGGGGCTTCCCTGGTGGCGCAGCTGTTGAGAGTCTGCCTGCCGATGCAGGGGACACGGGTTCGTGCCCCGGTCCGGGAAGATCCCACATGCCGCGGAGCGGCTGTGCCCGTGAGCCATGGCCGCTGAGCCTGCGCGTCCGGAGCCTGTGCTCCGCAACGGGAGAGGCCACAACAGTGAGAGGCCCGCGTACCGCAAAAAAAAAAAAAAAAAAATAGTCTGCCCTGGCAAATCCTAGCATTAGAGGTTTTGCTTAGGAGATTATAGCAACAGTAAGGAAGATTGTACACAAAGATGTTTATACTGAATTTTTTAAAAAGGAAGTATCAGCAAAATATTTACATAAATATATTCTAATATATAGCCATGAAAAAATATGATATAGATGTATAATGACAGGAAAAAATTTGTCATCCACGAAAAAACTAGGTTAGAGACTTCCTGGTATAATTCAAGTAATAAGGGGATGTGTACCTGAAGATGTGATTATGTGCATAGCACTAATAGGTGGAAAGATATATTTATTTTTTTGTCTGTGTTGGGTCTTCGTTGCTGTGTGTGGGCTTTCTCTAGTTGTGGTGAGCGGGGGCTACTCTTTGTCGCGGTGCACGGGCTTCTCATTGCGGTGGCTTTTGTTGTTGCGGAGCATGGGCTCTAGGCACGCAGGCTCAGTAGTTGCAGCACGCGGGTTCAGTAGTTGTGGCTCTCAGGCTCTAGAGCACAGGCGCAGTAGCTGTGGCACACAGGCTTAGTTGCTCTGCGGCGTGTGGGATCTTCCCAGACCAGGGATCGAACCCATGTCCCATGCATTGGCAGGCGGATTCTCAATCACTGTGCCAGGAGGGAAGTCCCAGGTGGAAAGATATTAATATACCACCTGGTTTACTCTGGCATAGAGGGTTCGAATGATTTTTCTTTACCTTTTTGAAAAATTATTTACAGTGGCCATTATCCATTTTACCAAAGCAGTAAAACTGGGACAATAAAATAAATGAAAATCCCTTACAGCTAAATCTTAACTGCTTTATCTCATTGCCTGTAAACTTGTGTTACGGATGTACGTAAAGCATGTTCACCATTGCATTATTGGTAATAGCACACTCTGCATTCATCAGTTGGATCTGACAAAAATAATTTGTGGCTTAGCCATTCTGTGGAATACTATGCAGAATCAAATGAGAAAAGATAAGTTCACAGTTACCGATATTAGTAGATATCCAGAATATGCTGAGGAAAGTGGGCAGAGACATAGAATTTTTTATGAAATGATATCTAAATTTACTGTGATGCCCTCCCTTTAAAAGTAACCAGATCATAGCTGTACATACGATAATATCATACATGTATGTCATTTTATATATATATATATATATATATATATATATATATATATATATATGAGATACCTAAGGGCATTATAGTATTTTTTTTTTTTTTTTTTTTTTTTTTTTTTGGCTGCACCTCGTGGCTTGCAGGATCTTACTTCCCTGACCAGGGATGGAACCTGGGCCACTGGCAGTAAAAGTGTGGAGTCCTAACCACTGGACCACCAGGGAATTCCCCATTACAGTAAATTTTTAATTTTTTGAAATGCTTTTATTAGAGTGTTTTAGCTCATTCTAAACACTCAGAAAAGATGTAAGAATAATAGAATTCCTTTATATCCTTTGGGTATCTAATGTGATTACAAGCAGACCTGTTTATCTAGTACCTGAACTGAGAACCCAGACAGCCTTGGCTTGTCTTTACAAATCTGTGTGGCCTCCAGCATGACAACTTCATACTAACTGGACACTATGTGGTGGCTCAAAAGTCTGCCAAGAAAAACCAGCGGAAGCACCATGGCCTTTGCTAATCTAACCTTGGAAGTTAACAGTCAGTCTGCCAGTCAGTCTATTGAGACAGTCATAAAAGCCTATGCAGGAGCAAGGGGAGGGGACATGAACCCTACTTCATGAGAGGAGTGTCAAAGAATTTGCAAACATATTTTAAGACTGTCATACATTGCTATGATATTTTCTAATCTACAGTTCATTCAGATTCCACAGTTGTCCCCATATATATATTGGTAGCATTTTTTTTTCCTATATCAGGATCTACTCTTAAGGTGTGTCGTAACCTGCATTTGATTGTCATGTTTCTTTAGTCTTTAATTCTGGATCAGTTCCACAGCCTTTCTTTGTCTTCCATGAAACTGGTAATTTTGAAGAACACAAGCTAATGTGTAGGGTGTCCCTAAATGGGGGGTTTGACTCATCATGATTAGATTCAAGTTAACTGTGGCATGAGTGTTCCATGAATGATGCTTACTTCTCAGTGCATTAGAACAGGAAAGATGTATTTGTTTCATTGGTGATGGTGGCTTTGATCACTTGGATACACTGATAATTACTAGATTTCTCCACAGTAAAATTGCTGTTTGCCTTTGAAATTAATAACTAATTTGTGGGGAAATCTTGGAGACTGTGTAATAACTGCTTCATCATAACCTTCACCTACTAGTCTTAGCATTCGTGGATATTCTTCTGTGAATCAGTTATTACTGTCATGATTGCAAAAGGATGACTTTCTTGCTCCATCATCCCTTCTATATTTAGCAATTGGCTTTCTACTGTTAGAAAAGCTTTGCCTTCTCCCCCACGTCTCTTTCTCTATCATCGGTATGAACTCTTGTTTTCTGGTACAATAAGGTTGGGTTTACCTTGTATATTGCCTGCTGCGACCACAGATTCTACAGAGCCCTGAATCCTTTGGGGAAACCAAGACCTAGGGGCTGTATGTTCTCCTTGTTACTGGGATAGCAGTCCTTCATGTATATGTGTGTGTGTAAAATACTGACAGCTTCCACTTCAAGTAACTATTGCTTTCTGGTCTTTCCCTATTCCATATTTAGGTCTTCAATAGTTGGAAGTAGGCTCCCAGTCATCAGTCTGCTTACTCATTTGTTCAGTCCTCCAATATGCAGCAAGTAGCTTTAGAGTTGCTAAATAATGTCACTGCAAAACACACACCTGGTTGTGTTCAGGAATTTTTTTTTTACAGGTCTTTTTAGATCATATGTAGAGATGAAGTACTCGTTTAAAAGTTATGTCACCTAGTTCTCTTTATCCCCATTCAACCCAATTATATGATTCATTTGAAATAAAGTTAGATTCTTTTTTGTGTTTATAGTCTCTTTCAGGTTCCCATCCCTCCCATCTTTTGATTTACAAAAATTGGGAAGTGGATTAAATTAAGGTGAAACTAGAATTCCCTAATATATTTCATTTGCATTGATTCCTTAGATATTTAAAATATTCTATTTACGTCCTTGGAAATACACAGCGCTTTTCACTGTTCCACATCCTTCATGAAATTAATCTTTAATGACTGCATTATATTCCTTTGAGTAGATAGACCACAGGAATGGAGAGATTGTAATGCATGGTGGAAACTGGGTGGATTTACAAAAGCTGGATGGCTTATAAAAGGATATTTGTTTTATTCTTATATATTTCTTTATATTTGAAATATGCCAGGAATTTTAAATATATAAAATGAAAAGAGAAAGAGCTAGTGAGAATAGACATTTAGGGTCAGAAAATGTACAGCAGAGCTCTTTAGTTGATGTGCTTGCTTTGAGACTTGGTCAATTTACTAATATATTTATAAATATTATATTTACTGATGTTAGTATATATTAATAGTATGTACTTATATGTTATTCATACAGTATATATATATTCCTGCCTGTAAGTGAGGCATTCTTAATAAATACTCTGAAATTTTAATGAAGAAAGTTGCTTCCCCCCTCAAGGACTGTCTTTCAAATGGTCTCCTGTGTTCTCTCTCACACTCCTTGTACCACTAGGCGTGGACATGGGATGCGTGTCTTGTTAATTTCCACTTCCGAACTATTATCTCCCTCTTCTCCCAAAATTCCATCCCCCACCCCCCAGCATTAATTTTCATGTCATCAAACTACCCACCATTCCTTTTCCATACAGTCACCTACCAGTCTGTTCATTTCTGTATTTTAAATGTGTTGACCAAGTTCCTACTGTACCAAAACTGCAACACATAAAGTATTAATTCTACACCAAATATTAAAAAAAAATTTTTTTTAATTTAAAAACTATCCAAAACCGGCGACTTCCCTGGTGATCCAGTGGTTAAGACTCCGCACTCCCAATGCACGGGGCCCAGGTTTGAACTAGATCCTGCATGCTGCAACTAAGAGCCTGCATACCACAAGTAAAGATCCTGCATACTGCAAGTAAAGGTTCCGCATACAGCACCTAAAAAGATCCTATATACCGCAACGAAGATCCTGCGAGCCACAACTAAAGACCCAGTGAAGCCAAATAAATAAATTTTAAAAATAAAAACACACTATCCAAAAGCATTGGTGAATGATCAAAAGTGGGCAGATCCTGGAGCTAGGTCAACGCTTAGAAGAAGGAAATGACAGGGTCAGTTTTCTGCTTTTTATATGGCTTTTATCCTGAGAGCACATCCCAGTCAACTCTGTTTAGGGCAGCTAAAATGTTGGATTGTATCTTGGGCAGTACCATCTGGAAAACCGCAAAAGAGTTCAAGGCCTATACAACTGCTGCTGGAAGATGAGGTGTGTAGGATAGCCTTGGGAAGAAGCAAGCCAGAGAGGGAAAGCCCCAAATTCTGTGTATAAGCATTTCCCAAAAGCCTGGCTGATTCTTTAACTATATAAGGCAGAGGAGACAAAGCTACCAAGCCAATAGAACTGAATTGAAATTTGAGCTGTCACCCACAGGAAAGAACACTTTTCAGTCTGAATCCAGCTAAATTAAGTGAGTAATAAAACTGCTTTTTAAAAAAAGAAAATCAGTACCCTTTGGAGGAACATAATGGAATCCAGTTTCCTCAGTATATTAATGACAATGTCCAGGATATAATCCAAAGTTACTAGACAGATGAAAGAAACAGGAAAACATGACCCATTCTCAAGAGACAAGAGAGCAATGGAAATCAGCCCTGAGATGATTCAGATGTTGCAATTAGCTAATGATTTTTTTTTTTAATTTTTGGCTGTGTTGGGTCTTCATTGCTGTGCACAGGCTTTCTGTGGTTGCAGCGAGTGGGGGCTACTCTTCGTTGCAGTGCACAGGCTTCTCATTGCAGTGGCTTCTACTGTTGCGGAGCACAGGCTCTAGGCACACGGGCTTCAGTAGTTGTGGTGTGCAGACTCTAGAGCACAGGCTCAGTAGTTGTGGCACACAGGCTTAGTTGCTCTGCAGCATGTGGGATCTTCACAGGCCAGGGCTCGAACCCATGTCCCCTGCATTAGCAGGCAGATGCTTAACCACTGTGCCACCAGGGAAGCCCGATAATGATTTTTAAAAGCTATTATAAGGACTTACCTGGTGGCACAGTGTTTAAGAATCCTCCTGCTAATGCAGGGGACACAGGTTCGATCCCTGGTCTGGGAAGATCCCACATGCCATGGAGCAACTAAGCCCATGTGCCACAACTACTGAGCCTGTGCACCAAAACTACTGAGCCCATGCGCCTAGAGCCTGTGCTCCACAAGAGAAGCCACCGCAGTGAGAAGCCCTCACACCACAACAAAGAGTAGCCCCCACTTGCTGCAACTAGAAAGCCCACATACAACAACGAAGACCCAACACAGCCAAAAAATAAATAAATAAAATTAAAAAAAAGAACCACTCTTAAAAAAAAAGCTATTATAACTATGCTTAAAATGTAAAGGAGGGCTTCCCTGGTGGCACAGTGGTTGAGAGTCTGCCTGCCGATGCAGGGGACGCGGGTTCATGCCCCGGTCCGGGAAGACCCCACACGCCACGGAGCGGCTGGGCCCGTGAGCCATGGCTGCTGAGCCTGTGCGTCCAGAGCCTGTGCTCCACAACAGGAGAGGCCACAACAGTAAGAGGCCCACGTACCGCAAAAAAAAAAAAAAAAAAAAAAAAGTAAAGGAATGTATACTCACTTGTGAAGGAAAAGATAAGAATTCTCCGCTGAGAAATTGGAACTCAAAAAAGAACAAAATAGGGCTTCCCTGGTGGCACAGTGGTTGAGAGTCCGCCTGCCGATGCAGGGGACACGGGTTTGTGCCCCGGTCCGGGAGGATCCCGTGTGCCACGGAGCGGCTGGGCCAGTGAGCCATGGCCGCTGAGCCTGCGCGTCCAGAGCCTGTGCTCTGCAACAGGAGAGGCCACAACAGTGAGAGGCCTGTGTACTGCAAAAATAAATAAAATAAAAATAAAAATTCTACGGGCTTCCCTGGTGGTGCAGTGGTTAAGAATCCACCTGCCAGTGCAGGGTCACAGGTTCGAGCCCTGGTCTGGGAAGATCCCACATGCTGCAGAGCAACTAAGCCTGTGCGCCACAACTACTGAGTCCGTGTGCCACAACTACTGAAACCAACGTGCCTGGAGCCTGTGCTCCACAACAAGAGAAGCCACCCAATGAGAAGCCCATGCACCACAAAGAGTAACCGCAAGCGCAGCAATGAAGACCCAATGCAGCCAAAAAAAGTTTTAAAAAAATCCTAGAACTAAAAAATATCCTAACAAATTTATTAGATCACTGTAACAAAAGTGAAAATGACAGAGAAAAGTGTTTCAGTGAACTTTAAAATAACTTAGATGAAATGGACCTATTCTTTGAAAGACACAATCAAGAAAAAAATAGATAATCTGAATACGCCTATATCTACTAAAGAAATTGAACCAGTGAGTAATTACAAAAAAGAATGCACCAGGCCCAGAGAGTTTCATTGGTGAAATTCCCAAACGTTTAAGAAAGAAATTATAGAAAATTGGTATTATTTCTTCCAGAAAATTGAAGCAGAGGGAATATTCTATGAGGCCAGTATTACCCTAATATCAAAACCAGATAAAGATATTAGAAGCAAGAAAACTACAGACAAATATCTCTCATGGACAAAGGTGTAAAAATCCTCAACAAAATAGCAAATCAAATCCAAAAATGTATGAAAAGAATTTATACCACAATCAAGAGGGATTTATTTCAGGTATACAAGGCTGGTTTAATATTTGAACATTAAATTAATCCATCACACCAATAGGCTAAATAAGAAAAATCAGATGATCATATCAATAGATGCAGAAAAAGCATTTGACAAAACCTAACTCACATTTGTAACAAAAACTCAGTAAACTAGGAATAGAACTTTCCAAACTTGATAAAGAACATCTACCAAAAAACCTGCAGCAACATAATACTTAATGGTGGGAAACTGGATGCTTCCCCAAAGATCAAAGACAAGGCAAGAATGTTCACTTACACCATTCCTAGTCAACATTGTACTGGAGGTCCTAGCTAATGTAATAAAATAAGGAAAGCTTGGGAAGAAAGAAATGGAACTTTGTTCACAGGTGATGTAATAGTCTATGTAGAAAATCCCAAAGCATTGATGAGAAAATAATAACTCCTGCAAGTCAAAGTGATTATAGCCAAGTATAGAATACAATATACAAAATTCAACTGCTTCCCTGTATACCAGCAGTGAACAACTGGAATTTGAATAAAAAACAAAATACCACTGACATTAGCTCCAAAAATGAGAAATATTTAGGTACAAATCTAACAAAATAGGCACATGATCCATATGAGGGAAACTAGAACCTTGATGAAAGAAGTATCTAAATAAATGGAGAGACATTCCATGTTCATGGACAGGAAGACTCAATGCTGTCAAGATGTCAGTTTTCCTAATGTGATCTATAGACTTAATGCAGTCCCAGCCAAAATCCCAGCATGTTATTTTGTTAATATTGACAAATGGATTCTAAATTGTATATGAAGAGGCAAAAGATCCAGAATAGCCAACAAAAGAAGAAGGTCAAGAGACCTGACTGTATATAGAGGTACAGACTTACTATAAAGGTGTAATCAAGATGGTGTGGTACTGGCAAAAGAATATACAAGTAGATCAGTGGAACAGAATAGAGAGCCCAGAAATAGACCCCCCCCAACAAATACTAGTCAACTGATCTTTGACAAAGGAGCAAAGAGTCTTTTCAGCAAATGACACGGAACAACTGGACACCCACATGCAAAAACAAATTAAAAAAATGATCTAGAGACAGGCTTTACATACTTCACAGATCACAAACTTCAACGTAAAATGCAAAACTGTAAGACTTTTAGAAGATAACATAAGAGAAAATCTAGATGACCTTGGGGTGGGTGATAAGTTGTAGATAGATAGAGCACTTACTTACTAGATAGAGCATTAATAGATAGATAGAGCACTTACCATGAAAGAAAAAAAAATGTTAGATTTCTATAAAATTAAAAACACATTCTGCATAAGACACTATTGAAAAAAAGACAAACCACAGACTAAGAAAATTCTTACAAAACATATCTAATAAAGGATGTGTCCAAAATATACAAAAAACTCTTAAAAGTCAACAAGAGCAAACAAACCAACTTAAAAATGGGCAAAGGATCTCAGTAGACATCTCACCAAAGAAGATATACAGATAGAAAATAAGCATATAAATATACGTTCTACATCATGTCATCAGGGAATTGCAAATTTAAATGAGATACTACCTATCAGAATGGCTATCAAAAAACTGACAACACGGGACTCTTGTGGTGGCGCAGTGGTTAAGAATCCGCCTGCCAAGGTAGGGGACACAGGTTCAAGCCCTGGTCCAGGAGGATCCCACATGCCGTGGAACAACTAAACCCATGCACCACAACTACTTAGCGTGCACTCTAGAGCCCAGGAGCCACAACTACTGAATCCTGCATGCCTGGAAGCTGTGCTCCACAGCAGGAGGAGCCACAGCAGTAAGAAGCCTGTGCACCGCAGCAAAGAGTAGCCCCCGCTCACCACAACTAGAGGAAGCCCGCACACAGCAATGAAGACCCAACACAGCCAAAAATTAATTAATTAATTAAATTTAAAAACAAAAAAAACCCCGACAACACCAAACGGTGTTAAGAACATGGTGGCAACAGGGATGATTTTTTCATTTCTGGTGGGAAAGCAAAATGGTACAGCCATGTGGAAAGACAGTTTGACAGTTTCTTATGAAGCTAGACAGAGTCTTTCCATATGGACTGCAATCATGCTTCTAGGATCCTACCCAACTGGGTGGAAAACTTATGTATACTCAAAACCTGCACACATATTTATAGCAACTTTCATCATAATTGCCAAAAACTGGAAGCAACTAAGATGTTCCTTCAACAAGCGAATGGATATACAATCTATGGTTGTATAAGTTAATTTTAAAAAATACAATAACTGAAGTAAGTTCACTAGATTACTAAAATAGCAGAATGGAAAAAAACAAAATTGTCAGTGGCCTTGAAGATACATTAATAGTAATTATCAAATCTGAAGAACACAGAGAAAAAAAATCGCAAAAAAATTGGAGAGAACCTCTGAAATCTGAAGGATAATAAAAAGGTATAATGTGTGTGTGTTTTGTTTTTGTTTTTGCGGTACGCGGGCCGCTCACTGTTGTGGCCTCTCCCGTTGCGGAGCACAGGCTCCGGATGCGCAGGCTCAGCGGCCATGGCTCACGGGCCCAGCCGCTCCGCGGCATGTGGGATCTTCCCGGAGGGGGCACGAACCCATGTCCCCTGCATCAGCAGGCGGACTCTCAACCACTGCGCCACCAGGGAAGCCCCAATGTGTGTGTATTTATAGTCCCAGAAAGAGGGGTGAGGGGAGGGAGGCAGAAAAGACTTTGAAAACATAAAGACCAAAATTTTGCCCCATTTGGTGAAAGACATAACTTTACAGATTCAAGAAGCTCAGTGTAAAATGAACTTACCTACAAAACAGAAACAGACAGAGAGAGGACAGACTTGTGGTTACCAAAGTTTGGGGGAAGGGATGGATTGGGAGTTTGGGATTAGCAGATACAAACTCATATATAGAATGGATAAACAACAAGGTCTTAACTGTATAGCACAGGGAACTATATTCAATATCCTATGATAAACCATAATGGGAAAGAATATGAAAAAGAATGTAAATATATATGTATAACTGAATCACTTTGCTGTACAGCAGAAATTAATACAACATTGTAAATCAACTATACTTCAATAAAATAAATTTTTTAAAAAGCTCAGTGTACTCCAAATAGGAAAGACAGACCTATATACAACTGTAGTCAAACTGATGAAAATCAAAGATAAAAGTCAAATCATGAAAGCAGCTAAAGAAAAATGATATTGCAGAGGGAAACAATGATTCAAATGACAGCGGATATTTAAAAAAAATGCACCAGAAAAAAAATCTAGGGCAGAAAAAAAGAGGAGCAATGTCTTTAAAGTGTTGCAAGAAAAAAAAAAATCAACCCAATCCTATTTTCAAAGAAAATGTTCTTTCAAAATAAAGGCAAAGTAAAGATATTTTCAAATAAAGGCAAACAGAGAATTCACTGCCAGCAGAACTGCACCATAATAAATGCTCAAGGAGTTTTTCAGTATGATCAGAAATGACACTGGAAACACGGATCTCCAGGAAGTAAGGGAGAAAGACAGAAATGGTAAATATGTAAACATAATATACTGTATTTCTTCTTCACTAATATACATATGACTGATGATGCAAAATATATAATGTATGGTGATGCAATACATATACATTATTCACTTTACATGAAATGACACTTTAACTGTGAAAAATTATGAAGAACGTTGTAATCACTAAAACAACTGTTAGTTATATGATGCAGCAGTACAGCCAAAAAGCCAATAGATAATTAAAATAGAACGCATAAAGATACTTAATTAGGACTTCCCTGGTGGCACAGTGGTTAAGAATCCGCCTGCCAATGCAGGGGACACGGGTTCGAGCCCTGGTTTGGGAAGATCCCACATGCCGCAGAGCAACTAAGCCCATGTGCCACAACTACTGAGCCTGTGCTCTAGAGCCTGTGAGCCACAACTGCTGAGCCCGCATGCCACAACTACTGAAGCCCACACACCTAGAGCCTATACTCTGCAACAAGAGAAGCCACTGCAATGAGAAGCCCATGCACCACAATGAAGAGTAGCCCCCACTCTCCACAACTAGAGAAAGCCCGCACTCAGCAACGAAGACCCAATGCAGCCAAAAACAAACAAATAAATAAATATATATATATATTTTAAAAGATACTTAATTAGTCCCAAAGAGAGAAGGAAGGGGAAGACAGAGGAACAAAAAAACAAGAGGGTAAAACGTAAATAGTAAAACAGTAGCCCTAAATATAACCACATAAATAATTACATTAAATCTTAACTATACAAAGGCAAGGGTTGAATGGATTAAAAAGTAACTATATGCTCTCTTCGAGAAATGTACCTTAACCATCAAGAGCCAGATGGGTTGAAAGTACACAGATGGAAGAGTCCATATGACTTTTCCCATAAGCATGAGAAGGCTGGAGCAGTTATATTAATATTAGATAAAGTAGATTTCTTTACAAAGACTCCTACAGAGCTGAAACAGGGACGTTTTTTCAGTGATAAAAAGGTCAGTACATCAGTAACATAAAAAAAAATCTTAAAAAAATTATGTGGACCATTTTTAAAGTCTTTATTGAATTTGTTACAATATTGCTTCTGTTTTATGTTTTGGTTTTTTTGGCCACGAGGCATGTGGGATTTTAGCTCCCAACCAGGGAATGAACCTGCACCCCCTGCATTGGAAGGTGAACTCTTTACCACCGGACCACCAGGGAAGTCCCAATAACATAATTTTTAAACGTTTATGGGACAGATCACAAAGTTTTAAAACACATGAAGCAAAACTTATAAAACTAAAGGGAAAAAAATAGGAAAACCCACCAGAGGTAAAGATTTTTAGCCTCTCTCCCAGAAACTGTTAGTACAACTACACAAAATCAGTGAAGACAGATATTGACAACATCAACCACCTTGATCTAATTGATATTTACAGAACCCTTCACCCAAGAACAGCAGAACGCTGTTGACTGTTAACTGAGAGTTTAAGAGAATAATTTGGTGACAGAAAAGGAACCTATATTAATTTGGGTATGAATTAACTTAGTCACTTCATATAAGAAGACCCAAATCATATTCTTTTGATAAATATGTAATAATTTGCAGTTTAATAACATTTCTTTCTTTTAAATCATTTTGACAGTTTATCTTGACTGAAGTGTGTGAATAACAGCTGAATGATTTTTGGGACTTCGCTGGTGGTCCAATGGTTAGGATTCTGTGCTCCCACTGCAGGGGACATGGGTTCGATTCCTAGTTGGGGAACTAAGATCCTGCATGCTGTGTGGCACACACACCCCAAAAAAACCTGATTTTTTAAATAATAAATCTCAAAAGTTTCACAAGGGTGGGTTGGATAAAAAGGAACTGGAACAGGAAAAATAAAAAGGGATCCAACTTCAGACAATTATGCAATTATACTGTAAAAGGCTAATAATGTTCTCTCTTCAAGAAGAGGGAAGAAAGTTTAGATGTAGAAAAAGATTTGGACATAGAATTATGTCCTTTGGGTGGGTCTATGTACATAGAATTATGTCCTTTGAGTGGTTGACCCACTATATGTTTGGGTATAATTAATCTTATGTACCAGTAGAAAGAGAGAAAACAAGACCAAGGCTAAAGGTATTATTGGTTTAAAAAAAAAAAAAAAAGCAGCAGTCACTCAGATCAGCCAGGAGAGGGGGAGGGTTGGTCATTTTTGTTTGGATAATCATGTATTGTCCCTGTTGAGACATGATTGCAGAATGGTCTTGTCTTTGCCTTGATGTATCATGGTAACAAAGTGGCCTTCTCTGACGTTGATTTTCTGTGAAACTGTTTATGTCAAAAAGACTCAGCCCGGGCTTCCCTGGTGGCGCAGTGGTTGAGAGTCCGCCTGCCGATGCAGGGGACGCGGGTTCGTGCCCCGGTCCGGGAAGATCCCACATGCCGCGGAGTGGCTGGGCCCGTGAGCCATGGCCGCTGAGCCTGCGCATCCGGAGCCTGTGCTCCGCTACGGGAGGGGCCACAACAATGAGAGACCCGCGTACGGCAAAAAAAAAAAAAAAAAAGACTCAGCCCGTCTTGCCCCTCCTCCTCAGGCCAGACGCTCTATATCCTAAGAATGTCTCCAACAACTAGAAACAAAGTGTGCCCACCCCTTGGGAAGTCCACCTAGGCAAACAGTGTTAGGGCAAGAATTTTGTTTTTTAAGTGCATACATAATATCTGAAATTTTGCCTCTTGGCCCACAAAGCCTAAAATGTTTGCTGTCTGATCCTTTTCAGAAAAAGTTTTCCAATATTGGTCTCAGGATGAAAACACTTTATCTTTTTTTTTAAATAAATTTACTTATTTATTTTTGGCTGCATTGGGTCTTTGCTGCTCACGTGGGCTTTCTCTAGTTGTGTCAAGCAGGGGCTACTCTTCGTTGCGGTGCACTGGTTTCTCATTGCGGTGGCTTCTCTTGTTTGCGGAGCACGGTCTCTAGGCGTGTGGGCTTCAGTAGTTGTGGCACATGGGCTCAGTAGCTGTAGCTCACGGGCTCTAGACCGCAGGCTCAATAGTTGTGGTGCATGGGCTTAGTTGCTCCGCAGCATGTGGGATCTTCCCAGACCAGGGCTCAAACCCATGTCCCTTGCATTGGCAGGCGGATTCTTAACCACTGCGCCACCAGGGAAGTCCCTATCATATCATTTCAATTGACACAGAAAAGGCGTTTGACAAAATAAAACATCCAGTAATGATAAAACATCTCAGCAAACTAGGGAAAGAAGAGAACTTCCTCAACTTGATAAAAGGCACCTAGCAAAAACCAGCAGGTGACATCATACTTAATAAAGACTGAATGCTTTCCCCATGTGACTGGAAACAAAGCAAGGATGTCCACTCTCACTACTTCTATTCAAAATTGTACTAGAAGTCTTAGCCAGTGCACCAAAGCAAGAAAAAAAGTATACAGATTGGAAAGGAAGAAATAATTTTCTACCCAAGAAAATTCTAAGGAATCTACAAAAAGCTAGAATTTTAAGTAGTTTATCAAGGTCATTCGATATGAAGGCAGTACACACACACACACAAATCATTTTTCAATATCCTACCAATGTACAATTTTTAATAACCCTAGTAATGTATAATATTTCTATGCCCTAGCAATGTACAAAATTTAAAAACAATGCCATTTACAAGTGTGGAGCCCTATATCGAGGGCACGGGACAAAAATCTCCGGAATTAACCAAGCCCCCATAGCAACCGTTGCCATGGGCTCTCCTGACCTAAACCGGACAGCCCCCAACTCCGTATCAGGTACAATATTCACCTTGTAGCATCCTGACCGATCACCTAATGCCATCCTGCCAGCAGGAGTTTTCCTTGTCTTGAGACTATAAAAGTTGGCTTCTAGCCCACAAAGGGGGTCGGCTCTCCCTGGTCTATCAGGAAGTGGGCCCGGTGTATTTGCAGCACCCCTCACTAACTCTTCTCTTTGTTCTCAATAAACTCACTCCCATCTAAAACACTTTGTGTCTGGAAATTCTTCTTCCAACCCGCACACGGACCACAGTATTTTGGTGGCCTGTACGGGGACGCTCAGGGGGCCCCCCTCCACACTCTCGTTTCTTTTTTCGAACCCTCTGTGAACAGGCGAGAGGCACCCTCTGGTGTGTTCTGAAGGCCTCACAACCCATTACGCCCCAGTAGCTGCCACCCAAGCGGGTGAGGCCTCTCCTTTCCTCTTTCTCTCTTGGGCTCAGGACCAGGCCAATTAATATCGTACGGGCACGGGTCAGGCACTTAAAAGCCATTAGGGCGCCTGCCGCGTGAAGACTCCCGTGAAAGGGAAAGGGGGTCACGGAACAGACCAGGCTGTTAGAGTGTCTGCCCCCAGCAAGACAACTTCCGTGCACTGTGAGGCGCGTATTGGTTCAAGCAGAACACTGAGCCCCCTCCCCTTGGCCGCCGCCTTTCCGGCAGGACTACAAGGCCGATTCCTCAGCCTGTCTTCTCTGTTACTTTCACCTTTTTCTCGGGCCAGATTGATTTACAGGAGCCTCGGTGTTGCCTCTGAGCCGTCCCAGGAGTGCTTTCCACGTTTCAGGGAATCGCCAAACAGGGAGTCACCCGGTGGGTCCTGGGAATCTCTGTCTCTTTTCTTTCTTTCTCTGCCTGAGCCACGCGATGCCTTAGTGGCATGGTTTGTGCCTGTCTCACGCTCAGGGGTCACCTCTCATGGTCGGACGCGATTGTTGGCACGGTCGGCCCATTTTGTGCCTTCGTCGCACGGAGAGATCACTGGGACAAAGGGGACGCCTGTCTGTCAGCCGGTGACTCTCAGTACCCCCCCCCCTTTCTATGGCATACAGGCTAAGAACGGGTTCTGGTATGTCTCAGGAGCCTCCCTCAGACTCACCCCTCGGCTGTATCCTCAGGAACTGGAAAACATTTGACCCTGAAAATCTCAAAAAGAAGAGGCTCATTTTCTTTTGTAACACAGCGTGGCCCCAGTATAAACTGGGGGACCGAGGACAATGGCCTGTTCATGGCACACGATCCTCCAACATGATCTCTTTTGCTGGAAACAAGGAAAGAACTCAGAGGTCCCTTATGTCCAGACCTTTATGGCCCTTAGTCAGAATCCAGATCTGAGGGGCTCATGCCGCATGTGTCTTTCCGTTGCCACCTTCTCCCCCTGCCCCCTGTCTGCCTCTCCATCAGATATCCTAGGCGACCCTCTACCTGACCTTTCCTGTCCCCCACCCCATCAACCCTGCCCCTGCCTCAACCCACAGCTTGCCATCAGCCACCCCCTTTATCAGGGTGAAAGCCCCCTCTCCCCTCCCCACACAAGATCAAGGACTGCCCAACGCCAGGAATTAGATTCTAATATGCTTCCCTTAAGGGAAGTAGCAAATGGAGACATGGGCACTATTTGAGTCCATGTTCCCTCCCATGTCTGACATTTCCCGAATTCAAAACAAGTTAGGTTCCCTCAGTCAGGATCCCACCACCTTTATTAAGGAATTTCAGGCCCTCACCATAGCCTTTGACCTGACCTGGCAAGACATTCATGTAGTCCTGACCGCTTCTTGTACTCAGGAAGAGAAAAAACAGGATACGGGCATCAACCCAAGCTTGGGCAGACGAGGCACGTGCTCGAAAATCCCAATGAAAATCCAATGGGAGCAGATGCGGTCCTGAGAGCGGATCCCAGACGGAGATACCAGGCAAATGATAATGGACCAGCAGGGGGACAAACCAGGAAAGACTACATGATCACCTGCCTTCTAGAGGGCATGAGGAAAGCAGTCATTAAACCTGTCAATTACAATCAGCTTAGGGAAGTCACTCGAGACCCTTCTGAGAACCCAGCCCTTTTTCAGGCCCGGCTAGCAGAAGCCATGAGAAAATATACCAACTTAGATCTGGATACTAACAAAGGAAGAGCAATACTTGCGGTCCACTTCATAAGCAAGTCAACCCCAGACATTAGGCAAAAGCTACAAAAACTAGACCAGGGCCCCCAGACCCCATTTCCTGTGCTACGTGATATGGCTTTTAAGGTTTTTTAACAACAGGGAGGAAGCCTCCAGGAACAGGAGGGAACAGAGAGAGAAGGAGAAATTAAGAAAGCATGCTCAATACTTTGCTCTTGATCTCCCCCAGTCCCGCTCTGGCAGGGTACAACGGGAGCTCTTCCTACCGGTCAAAAGCCACCGATGACCTGCTACCAATGAGGTCAGCCAGGGCACACCGTCAGAAACTGTCACGCCCCACCGCCTAATACCCCTTGTCCTATTTGCCAGCAGATGGGCCACTGGAGAAGGAGCTGTCCCTCCCGCCCTCAAGCCAGTGGGCCGGCACCCAAGGCTCCCGGTAACAAGGGTATGATGGGGCTCAATGCCCCAGGCAAAGTTCAGACCCAGCTGCCATTATCGGTGGTCGCTGATTACCAAGAACGGGAGCCAGACAGTCTCCCGGGTCTCGACATCCTAGAGGCGGACGATTGACGGTGCCCGGGGCTTAATATAGAGGCCCCTATGGTTCCCGTAAGACTGGAGGAGCCCCAGGTAACCCTGGATGTGGCAGGGGCTGCCATAACCTTTCTGATTGGCACTGGGGCCACTTATTCAGCCCTAACTTCCTTCTCTGGTCCTACCCGCTGTTCCTCGATCCTTCTAACAGGAATAGATGGACAACTTAGCCTTGGCCGATTTACACCTCCACTACCATGTTCCCTTGAAAATACCCTACTCTCACATTCTCTGTTGGTTCTTCCGGCCTGCCCCGTTCCTCTGCTAGGCAGAGACCTCCTGACAAGACTCAGAGCCACCCTATCTCTCGCCGCAACCACTATGGCTTTAAACATTGAATCCATTCCGGACAATATTCCACCCCGTATTTACCAACAGGCACCTCCAATAATATGGGACACTTCTACTGCTGGCAAATCTACCACCGCCCCCCACCCCGGTAGTTATTAAAAGACCCGAACTCCTTTCCCAGGGTCCCACAATACCCTCTTAAAGAGGCAGCTTTAAAGGGACCACAGCCCCTAATTTCTAAGTTTCTCAAAAACGGCCTTTTAATTCCCTGCAACTCCCCACGCAATACTCCGATTCTCACAGTAAAAAAAAATCTGATAGCACGTACCGTTTGGTCCAAGATCTAAGGGCCATCAACCAGGCTGTGGTCCCCATCCACCCTCTAGTCCCAAACTGTCACATCCTCCTGAGTCACATTCCACCGGGGGACCCAATGGTATTCAGTCCTGGATCTAAAAGATGCCTTATTCTGCAGCCAGCCCAGTCCATTCTGACTCCCAATTCTTATTTGCCTTCGAATGGAGTGACCCAGACACTAAACATTCCCAACAACTCACATGCACAGTGTTACCCCAGGGGTTCAGAGACAGCCGCCACCTATTTGGCCAAGCATGAGCAAAAGACCTCTTCCCTCTACGATTGGAAGGCGAAGGCTGCCTGCCCCGACAGGCAAACCTCAGACAACAACACTGTTTTAGTCCTTAAACATTTAGCAGAAAGGGGATACCAAGTGTCCCCAACCGAAGCTCAGATTACTTCCCAGCAGGTTACCTTCCTAGGGTTAATATTAACCCCGCGGAGGAGAAGTATTTCTCCACGCCCAAGGACTCTAATCCTAAGTATGGCCCCGCCAGCCACTGAACAACAGCTCAGAACCTTCCTGGGTGGGGCTGGCTTTTGCTGGATCTGAATCCCCACCTACGGCCTGTTGGCAAAGCCACTCTATGAGGCCCTTAAAGGACCAGAAAATCTCCCTCTTGAGTGGACCACTGAGATGGACAGATGGCTTTTAGACAGATGAAGGAGGCTCTTGTTATGGCCCCAGCCTTAGGCCTACCAGACTTAACCAAGCCGTTTTCTCTTTTCACTCACAAGAGGAGAGGAATAACCCTTGGAGCGCTAACTCCATCTCTGGGGCCATCTCAGCGCCCTGTGGCGTATCTATCTAAAACATTAGATGCGACATCCCAGGGGTGGCCTCCCTGTCTTTGGGCACTGGCCGCCACAGCATTACTAACAGAAGAGGCTTCCAAACTCTCTATGGGACAACCCCTTACAGTTTATACTCCACATCAGGTCCTAGGTGTTCTCAACTCCAAAGCTTACCACTGGGTTTCAGACAACAGAATTCAAAAATACCAAGCTTTATTTCTGGAAAGCTCTGAGACATCAATTAAACCTTGTAATATATTAAATCCTGCTACCTTTCTGCCTAACCCGAATCCTGACACCCTATTACACTCTTGTCTAGAAACACTAGACCAGAATGACAGCACTAGGGCAGATCTCTGGGATGCACCTCTGCCCAACCCAGATGCAGAATGGTTCACAGACGGCAGTAGTTTCATGAAGGACGGGACACAGGGTCTCAGGCTATGCCACTGTCAGTCAAGAAAATGTCAGAGTCGGGCCCACTCTATGGGGCTACCACTTCTGCCCAAAGGGCGAAACTCATTGCCTTAATTAGAGCCTTAAAACTAGGAGAGGGACTCCGAATAGATATTTACACAGACTCAACTTATGCCTTCCATGTAGTCCATGCTCATGCCTCCATCTGGGAAGAAAGGGGACTGTTAATAACACCCCAATTAAACATGGGCCAGACATTCTAGACTTGCTAGAGGCAATAAAATTCCCTAAGGAAGTGACCATTATCCATTGCAAGGCACACCAAAGGGACTCCTCAGAGATAACCAAGGGTAACAAGAAAGCAGACAGGGAAGCAAAGAAAGCCGCTCAAAGACTCGTACAAGCTCCCTTGACCCCAAATTTAAAGCCTCCCCACCCCAGTATTGTGATCTAGAGCTAAAGGAAGGGAAGAGTCGGGGATTCACCTTAACTCCTGAAGGACGGTTACAAGGCCCAGACAATACGCTCCTTCTACCAGCAGCATCTCAATGGAAGGTCTTAAACCATTCTCCACCAGGCCACCCACCTAGGGGCCAAATCTCTCTTTAAATTAGCCGAGACTGTCTTCTCTGGAAGAGGAATTCTCTCAGCACTTCAGTCCACATCACAGGCTCACCCGGTATGTCACCAGGTTAACACAGAGGGTGCCATAAGACCCCCCAACGCTGCTCAAGCCAGTTCAAAGGTGGGGGAACCAACCAGGGGAAGACTGGCAGGTAGATTTCACTCACATGCACACCTGCAAGGATTACAAATATCTCTTGGTTATGGTAGACACTTTCACAGGGTGGAGAGAGGCATTCCCGACTAAGACAGAAAGAGCCTCAGAAGTCACCGCGGCCTTAGTGGAACATATCATACCTAGATTCAGACTCCCAAGGTCTCTACAATCCGATAATGGGCCCACTTTTATTTCCAGCTTAACTCAGGGCAGAAGCAAAGCATTACAGATTAAATACTTTCTCCATTCAGCCTGGCACCCCCACGCGTCCAGAAAAGCACAGAGAGCTAATCAAACCCTCAAAAGGTATTTAACTAAACTGGCTATGGAGACCCATCAAACATGGGTTACACTTCTCCCCATCACGCTGAGAGCCTGAAATAACCCCCAAATCTAAGACCCCTCTGAGCCCATATGAAATCCTATATGGAAGGCCCTTTTTAAACACAGATCTCCTGGTCAATCCAGAAACTCGCTACCTGGCTCAACACCTCCCAGTGTTAGGATTAACTCTCAAAAATATATGGGGAGGTGGAGTCAAGGTGGCGGTGTGGGAAGACGCGGAGTTAGCATCTGCCCACAACTAGGGCGCCTGCCGGCCACTGGTGGGGAACTCTGACCCCCAAGGAGACGGGAGGAACCCCAGAGTGAACCGGTAGGATGTAGGGGGGCCGAGGGGGGAGGAGAAGTGAAGGCCAGACAAGATCGGCACCCCTGAGGCCGGGGAGATCAGGAGAAGCAGGTGGGAGGGACTCTTCGGGAAGAGCGGGAGAGGAGCGGAGGGCGTTTGCCCCACCCACTTGGGCCCTGGGGAGCCTGCTGAGTTCGCAGGCATATCCCCTGCCCTCCAGACCCCTCTCCAGGTCATGTGGGTCCTTGGGGGCATAGGAAGGAGGCCAAGGGGAGGACAGGAGAGGCAGGTGGGAGGAGCCCTCCAGGAGGAGGAGGAGAAGAGCGGAGGGTGATCGCCCAGCCCACTTAGGCATGGGGAGCCTGCTGAGTTCCCAGGCTGGTTCTCTGTCCTCCAAAGTGCCCACCCCTCCCCCCACCCCAGCCGCACTGGTCGTGGAGGCATAGGAGGGAGGCCGGGGAGATCAGGAGAGGCAGGAAGGAAGGGCTCTCCCAGACCCCAGACTGGAAGAGCAGGAGAGGAGAGGAGGGCGTTTGCCCTGCCCACTCGGGCCCAGGAAGCCTGCTGGGCTCTCAGGTGAGGTCCCCCGCCCTCTGAGACCAGGTTTGGGGGGTACGCCTGGGCCCCTTCTGTTCCTTGAGCCTAAGCCCCACCCCCCACAGCCCCCAGGGCCTTTCCCAGCCCTGTGGGTCCTGAGCATTGGCCCCGCCCACCACCGAAACTTGCCTTTGCTTAGGCCCCGCCCACCACAGCCAAGGCCTCCCCCCCGACTTTGTTTTTCCTTTTTTTCTTTTCCCTCCTCTTCTTTACTATTGTGGTACTGATGTACCTTCTTGTTGTTAATTCATGTATATTTTTATTTTTACATTCTTTCTAACATATCTGTTAGTTTCCTAGTCTAGTATTATTTTTTACTTTTTTTTGCCACCCCACTAAGCTTGCAGGATCTTGGTTTGCGAGCCCGGAGTCAGGTGGAAGCTCCTGTGGTGGGAGCTCTGAGTCCAAACCACTGGACTAACAGAGAACTTCAGACCCCAGGTAATATTCATTGGAGTGAGGTCTCACAGAGGTCCTCATCTCAGCACCAAGACCCAGCTCCTCTACGCGATAGCCTACAAACTCCAGTGTTGGAAGCCTCAGGCCAAACAACCAGTAAAACAGGAACACAATCCCACTCATTAAAAAAAAAAAAGAGAGAGACAGCAAAAAAAATATGTCACAGATGAAGGAGCAAGTTAAAAACCTACAAGACCAAATAAATGAAGAGGAAATAGGCAATCTACCTGAAAAAGAATTCAGAGTAATGATAGTAAAGATGATCCACAATCTTAGAAATAGAATGGAAGCACGGATTGAGAAAATACAAGAAATGTTTAACAAAGATCTAGAAGAACTAAAGAACAAACAGAGATGAACAACACAATAAGTGAAATGAAAAATACACTAGAAGGAATCAATAACAGAATAACTGAGGCAGAAGAACGAATAAGTGAGCTGGAAGATAAAACGGTGGAAATAACTGCCAAGGAGCAGAATAAAGAATTGAAGACAACCTCAGAGACCTCTGGGACAACACTAAACGCACCAACATTCAAATTATAGGGGTCTCAGAAGAAGAGAAGAAAAACAAAGGGTCTGAGAAAATTATTGAAGAGATATAGTGGAAAACTTCCCTAACATGGGAGAGGAAATAGTCATCCAAGTCCAAGAAGCACAGAGAGTCCCATACAGGATAAACTCTAGGAAAAACACACCAATACACATATTAATCAAACTAACAAAAATTAAATGCAAAGAAAATATATTCAAAGCAGCAAGGGAAAAACAAAAAATAACCTTATGGGGATTCCTTTGTATGTTATCAGCTGATTTTTCAGCAGAAACTCTGCAGGCCAGAAGAGAGTGGCAGGATATACTTAAAGTGATGAAAGAGAAACACCTACAGCCAAGATTACTCTACCCAGCAAGGATCTCATTCAGATTCGATGGAGAAGTCAAAAGCTTTACCAACAAGCAAAAGCTAAGAGAATTCAGCACCACAAAACCAGCTTTACAACAAACGCTAAAGAAACCTCTCTAAGTGGGAAACACAAAAGAAGAAAAAGACCCACAAAAACAAACCCAAAACAATTAAGAAAATGGTAATAGGAACATACATATCAATAATAACCTTGAATGTAAATGGATTAAATGCCCCAACCAAAAGACACAGGCTGGCTGAATGGATACAAAAACAAGACCCATATATATGCTGTCTACAAGAGACCCACTTCAGACCTAGGGACACATACAGACTGAAAGTGAAGGGATGGAAAAAAATACTCCATGCAAACAGAAATCAAAAGAAAGCTGGAGTAGCAATACTTATATCACATAAAATGACTTTAAAATAAAGACTGTTACAAGATATAAGGAGAGACACTACATAATGATCAAAGAATCAATCCAAGAAGAAGATATAAAAATTAGAAATGTTTATGCACCTAACATAGGAGCACCTGAATACATAAGGCAAATGCTAACAACCATGAAAGGAGAAATCGACAGTAACACAATAGTAGGGGACTTTAACAACCCCACTTACAGCAATGGACAGATCATCCAAACAGAAAATAAATAAGGAAACAGAAGCTTTAAATGACACAATAGACCGGATAGATCTAATTGATATTTATAGAACATTCCACCCAAAAGTGGCAGGATACACTTTTTTCTCAAGTTCACGTGGAATATTCTCCAGGATAGGTTACATCTTGGGTCACAAATCAAGTCTTGGAAAATTTAAGAAAATTGAAATTGTATCAAGCATCTTTTCTAACCACAGTGCTATGAGATTGGAAATCAATTACATAAAATAAACTGTAGAAAACACAATACATGGAGGCTAAACAGTATGCTACTAAATAACCAAGAGTTCACTGAAGAAATCAAAGAAGAAATTTAATAAATATATAGAAACAAATGACAACGAAAACACAACGACCCAAAACCCATGGGACACAGCAAAAGCAGTTCTAAAAGGGAAGTTTATAGCAATTCAATCTCACCTCAAGAAACAAGAAAAGTCTCAAATAAACACTCTAATCCTACACTTAAAACAACTAGAGAAAGAAGAACAAAGAAAACTCAAAGTCAGTAGAAAGAAAGAAATCATGAAGATCAGAGCAGAAATAAATGAAATAGAAAAGAAGAAAACAATAGCAAAGATCAATAAAACTAAAAGCTGTTTTTTTGAGAAGATAAATGAAATTGATAAACCCTTAGCCAGATTCATCAAGAAAAAAAGGGAGAGGATGCAAATCAATAAAATTAGAAATGAAAAAGGAGAAATCACAACTGACACTGCAGAAATACAAAAGATTATAAGAGACTACTACAAACAACTATATACCAATAAAATGGACAACCACGAAGAAATGGACAAATTCTTGGAAAGGTACAATTTTCCAAGGCTGAACCAGGAAGAATTAGAAAATATTAACAAACCTATCACAAGTAATGAAATTGAAACCGTAATTAAAAATCTTCCAACAAACAAAAATCTAGGACCAGATGGCTTCACAGTCGAATTCTATCAAACATTTAGAGAAGAGCTAACACCCATTCTACTCAAACTCTTCCAAGAAATTGCAGAGGGAGGAACACTCCCAAATTCATTCTACAAAGCCACCATCACCCTGATACCAAAACCAGAAAAAGATATCACAAAAAAAGAAAACTACAGGGCTTCCCTGGTGGCGCAGTGGCTGAGAGTACGCCTGCCGATGCAGGGGACACGGGTTCATGCCCCGGTCTGGGAAGATCTCACATGCCGCGGAGTGGCTTGGCCCGTGAGCCGTGGCTGCTGAGCCTGCGCGTCTGGAGCCTGTGCTCCACAACAGGAGAGGCCACAACAGTGAGAGGCCCGTGTACCACACACAAAAAAAGAAAACTACAGACCAATATCACTGATGAACATAGATGCAAGAATCCTGAACAAAATACTAGCAAACAGAATCCAACAGCACATTAAAAGGATCATACACCATGACCAAGTGGGATTTATCCCAGGAATGCAAGGATTCTTCAATATACGCAAATCAATCAATGTGATACACCACATTAACAAATTAAGGAATAAAAACCATATGATCATCTCAATAGATGCAGAAAAAACTTCTGACAGAATTCAACACCGATTTATGATAAAAAGTCTCCAGATAATGGGCATAGAGGGAACCTACCTCAACATAATAAAGGCTATATATGACAACCCCACAGCAAGCATCATGCTCAATGGTGAAAAACTGAAAGCATGTCCACTAAGATCAGGAACAAGACAAGGATGTCCACTCTCACCACTCTTATTCAACATAGTTTTGGAAGTCCTAGCCACAGCGATCAGAGAAGAAAAAGAAATAAAAGGAATACAAATTGGAAAAGAAGAAGTAAAACTGTCACTGTTTGCCTATGCCATACTATACATAGAAAATCCTAAAGATGCCAACAGAAAACTACTAGAGCTAATCAATGAATGTGGTAAGGTTACAGGATACAAAATTAATGCACAGAAATCTCTGGCATTCCTACACACCAACAACGAAAAATCAGAAAGAGAAATTAAGGAAACACTCCCATTTACCATTGCAACAAAAAGAATAAAATACCTAGGAATAAACCTGCCTAAGGAGGCAAAAGACTTGTACTCAGAAAACTATAAAACACTGATGAAAGAAATCAAAGATGACATACACAGATGGAGAAATATACCATGTTCTTGGACTGGAAGAATCAATATTGTGAAAATGACTATACTGCCCAAAGCAATCTACAGATTCAGTGCAATCCCTATCAAACTACCAATGGCATTCTTCACAGAATTAGAACAAAAAATCTTGCAATTTGTATGGAAACACAAAAGACCCCGAACAGCCAAAGAAATCTTGAGAAAGAAAAACGTAGTTGGAGGAATCAGGCTCCCTGACTTCAAACTATACCACAAAGCTACAGTAATCAGGACAGTATGGTACTGGCACAAAAACAGAATGGTACAGGATAGTATGCCCAGAGATAAACCCATACACATATGGGCACCTAATTTATGACAAAGGAGGCAAGAACATACAATGGAGAAAAGACAGCCTCTTCAATAAGTGGTGCTGGGAAAACTGGACAGCTACATGTAAAAGAATGAAATTAACTACCTAACACCATACACAGAAATAAACTCCAAATGGATTAAAGCCTTAAATGTAAGACCAGACACTATAAAACTTTCATAGGAAAAACACTCTTTGACATAAACCATAGCAAGATCTTTTTTGACCCACCTCCTAGAGTAACAGAAATAAAAACAAAAATAAACAAAGGGGACTTAATTAAACTTAAAAGCTTTTGCACACTGAAGGAAATCATGAACAAGACAAAAAGACAACCCTCAGAATGGGAGAAAATATTTGCAAATGAAACAACAGACAAAGGATTAATCTCCAAAATATACAAACATCTCATGGAGCTCAAATATCAAAAAAACCCAAACGATCCAGTTAAAAAATGGGCAGAAGAGCTAAACAGACATTTCACCAATGAAAACATACAGATGGCCAAGAGGCACATGAAAAGATGCTCAACATCACTAATTATTAGAGAAATGCAAATCAAAACTACAATGAGGTATCACCTCACGCTGGTCAGAATGGCCATTATCAAAAAAGCTAGAAACAATAAATGCTGGAAAGGGTGTGGTGAAAAGGGAACCCTCCTGCACTGTTGGTGGGAATGTAAATTGATACAACCACTATGGAAAACAGTATGGAGGTTCCTTAAAAAACTAAAAATAGGGCTTCCCTGGTGGCACAGTTGTTGAGAGTCTGCCTGCCGATGCAGGGGACGTGGGTTTGTGCCCCGGTCTGGGAGGATCCCACGTGCCGCAGAGCGGCTGGGTCCGTGGGCCATGGCCGCTGGGCCAGCGCTTCCAGAGCCTGTGGTCCGCGGAGGGAGAGGCCACAGCAGTGAGAGGCCCGCGTACCGCAAAACAAACAAACAAACAAACAAAAAAAACACCTAAAAACTAAAAATAGAACTACCATATGACCCAGCAATGCCACTACTGGGCATATACCCCGAAAAAACCATAATTCAAAAAGGGACATGCACCACATTGTTCATTGCAGCCCTATTTACAATAGCCAGGACATGGAACCAACCTAAATTTCCATCAGCAGATGAATGGATAAAGAGGATGTGGCACATATATACAATGGAATATAACTCAGCCATAAAAAGAAACAAAATTGAGTTATTTGTAGTGAGGTAGATGGACCTAGAGTCTGTCATACAGAGTGAAGTAAGTCAGAAAGAGAAAAACAAATACCATATGCTAACGCATCTATATGGAATTAAAAAATAATGGTACTGATGAACCTAGTGGCAGGGCAGGAATAAAGAGGTAGACATAGAGAATGGACTTGATGCCATGGGGTGGGAGGGCAAAGCTGGGGCAAAGTGAGGGTAGCATCGACGTATATACACTACCGAATGTAAAATAGTTGGCTGGTGGGAAGCAGCAGCATAGCAGAGGGAGATTGACTTGGTGCTTTGTGATGACCTAGAGGGGTGGGATAGGGAGGCTGCGGAGGGAGGGGATATGGGGACATAGGTATGCATATGGCTGATTCACTTTGTTGTGCAACAGAAACTAACACGGTATTGTGAAGCAATTATACTCCAATAATTATCCATTAAAAAAAATATATTGAAATATTAGGACCCAAATAGTCCCAAACCTGACCCTGACCTCACAGAAACATCTAAAAACTTACTACCGGGTAACTGAGTGTACGTTAAGACTCTCCCAAAGGACCGGAAGCCATTAAGTGGGATCTGGACGGGGCTACACCAAGTCCTGCTGACCAGCCCCATGGCGGCAAAAGTCCAAGGCTTCACCCCTTGGATTCACATATCCAGACTGAAAGCAGCTCCTACCCCTGAAGAACGAAACCCCCAGGAGGTAGAAAAATTGCCGGACTCAACATATAGCTGCGAAACTCTGGAAGGCCTTCGCTTCCTTTTCAAAAAACAACCAGGTGATGTCTTCTCCTTGCTTTCTGGATCTTGAGAAACCGATTTACAACTTTTTCATTTTCCTTGTTATTTTCTGGGCCATTTCATTTCTGCTTGTACTTATCACCCTCCCTTGCAACGCGGTTCCCTAGTATTCCAGGGACTGCCTAGCTAGGATGGCATGGATCTAACGCCAATAACCTCACTTCCTTCTAATACTGATGTACACTTTAAGATAGCTACTAAATCTGCTCTTTCCAGTGACCCCTATACACCAGCTTTCAATTTCCCCTTTTGGACTTGATGTTTACTGGGCATTGCTGAAAGACATAAATTCCCAAGAATCTCAGTTACACTTACGGCCCCCAAATTATCAGAGACAATACATATTACAATTATCGTGGGACAGAATCCTCCAAGGGGACTTCCAAGATTATGCACCACAACAGGTCCATTGCCTTTTAAACCTAGGCCCTCTGGGTACATGAACTCACCATTCCCACAGTTGGCAGAAGTAACAAGCCTACTGTACCTCCTGACTTTTCTCGTTGTGCTTGCCCTTCTCCTATTCTGCATATCATCACAAAATGAATTCGCACAGTCTCTTACTTCCCTAATGTGGCATTTCTTCTTACAGTTACTGGACTTTGCTGTTTTCCCTTCATTTCTCCATATCCCCGTCACCCGCTGACACCATAAATCAAGTCGCAAAATTAACTAATAAAACCGACTGTTGGATATACCCCAGGGGAACTCAAAACTTAGAGGAACTCTACTTATTGGCCCTCCGTACCTCCATCGAACAGTTGTGTAATCTATAAGGCCAATATTATGGGATGGATTACCTTTTGTACAGAGGCCAAAGGCAGGTAGAACCTGACGCTTTTGGCACAGGTCTAGTTGTCTGTGTAGGTACAGTTTCCAGGCTCTTAGGAAAGGCACAGCTCTGTTTCCAAAACCTAGATGGATGGGGACCCATTTTGGGCTGGCTAAATGACTCTCTGTAATTACACTCTTAGTTTTAATCAGACTAGCCTGGAATGGGATCCCTGGTCAGAGGAAGATGAATATAATGTACACGAAGGTAATTTCACTTTATGTTGGGGAAATTCAAGGAAAAATGTGACTAAGAAATATATTAATGAAGACCATACCCCCATAAACAGCTCGGCCCTGGGAACTAAATAGGTGGGGATTGGTGTGACCACCGGACACTTAGTTTAACCTCCCCACAAGATTCTCCTCCAACATATAACATAATTCAGCTAATATTAAGAAATTTGTTATGCCAATTCCCCGGTCACACTCATAATCAGTCAGAGCCCGGATTCTCCCCTTCATGTATAGATGACTACTTCCGCAGAGTTTGGCCTTCCCAATATAATCCCAGGCCATGGGACCCCAGTCTATTTCCAGAGGAAAACTCCCAAAAGGTCAAGGCCTGGCTCTGGGGACCCACAACGGGGGTATGCTTGAGGTGCACTGGATTTTCGTTTCATTGTGGTAACGGGGTCTATCTAGATCTTCCCACGCTTTGGAGGGGCTCCTGCACAATTATTGCTGCGGTCCCAGAGGTGACCATTACGACTACAAAGGATTTAGCTTCCTCAGGAGGCATTGCCAACCTTGGGTCCTTCCTCAAGGAGGCCTTAAGACCTGTCCTGGAGAGACAAAAATGAACCGCTGCTTGGTGGGGACATGCTTATGATAACCCAGTTCTTGATCAGCCTGAAGTAATCCATAGCGACTTTAAAGGGCTCTTCCGGTTTGCAGGCACACCCCTCTTAGAGAGGAGCGTTCTCCATCTCACCATCACGGTCCAGGAATCTTGGAAGGCTACAGTAGCAGCCATTGAGGAACAGCAGTCAGCCCCAGGCTCTCTGGCTGCGGGGGTTTTTCAAAGTAGGAGGGCCCTTAATGTTATAACAGCTGAGGTGGGACTGTCTGTGCCCAGCTAAATGAGACAGGCTGCTTCTATATTAATACCTCCGGTCAGGTTGAAGACAACCTTCAGATTCTAAAGAAAAACATCAAATTAATAGGAGATTTAAAAGAGACAGCAGGACAGGGCCCCAAGCCGGCTTTCCAACCTCCTCTCCTCTCTGGGGATCCAGATATGGACATGGCTATTGCCCTTGCTGGGACCATTAATCCTGATAGCCTTTGTTTTGTTGTATGGCTCCTGCATTATTAACACATTATCTAGGTTCATCTCCCGACAGGTTCAAAAGATTCAATTCCAGATGGTGCTACAACAAGGGTACCAGCCAGTTGGCACGTGGACTACGTTGGAACAAGCTGCCTTTTCATTCCGAGGGCTCTCATCTCCCTCCGTAAATACACCCTGACAGAGAGTGGGCACTGGGACTCAGGGCCCCATGATGTCCCCGTCCAGCAGGAAGAAGCTAGGAATGGTCATCGCCCCTTTCCCCAGTGACCTGGGTTCCTATGGCCTGAGACAGGGATAGGTAGATAGTTAGTCATGAGTGGGGTGTTAAGGGGCCAAAGATTTGGTCCATAAATAAAAAGAGAGGGGAATGTGGATTCCTATGTCGAGGGCACAAGACAAAAATCTCCGGAATTAACTGAGCCCCCATAGCAACTGTTGCCATAGGCTCTCCTGACCTAAACTGGACAGCCCCCGACTCCATATCAGGTACAATATTCACCTTGTAGCATCCTGACCGATCACCTAATGCCATCCTGCCAGCAGGAGTTTTCTTGTCTTGAGGCTGTGAAAGTTGGCTACCAGCCCACAAAGGGGGTCGGCTCTCCCTGGTCTATCAGGAAGTCGGCCGGCTGTATTTGCAGCGCCCCTCACTAACTCTGCTCTTTGTTCTCAATAAACTCACTCTCATCTAAAACACTTTGTGTCTGGAAATTCTTCCAACCCGCACACGGACTACAACAACAATCTCTAAAGAATGAAATGCTTAGGTATAAATCTAACAACATGTATAGAATTCGTGTGCCAAACATTACAAAGTACTGACAGAATGAAACCAAAGAACCCCTAAATAATTGAAGAGATATACAGTGTTCATGAATTAGAATATGAAACACAGTAAATGTGTCAATTATCCCCAAATTGATTTACAGATTTAATACAATATTAGTCAAAGTTCTAGAAGCATTTTATAGACTAGCTCATTCTAAAATTTATATGGAAAAGCAAAGGAACTTAAATAGACCCAAATTTTATTTTAAAAGTAGAATAAATTGGAAGAATCATAATACTTGATGTTAAGAGATATTCTAAAGCTACAGTAATCAAGATAGTGAAGGGACAGATACATAGATTAGTGGAAAATAGAAAGTCCAGAAATGTATGCATATAAATATGGCAAATTGACTTTGACAAAGATGCAAAAGGAAGGACATTCTTTCAACAAATGGTGTTTGAACAATTGACCCTCTGTGTGCAAAATGAAATGAGCCTTAACCTAAACATACACCTTATGAAAAAAATTAGCAGTTATTTATAGATCTGACTACAAAATGCAAAACTATAAAAATTTAAAAAGAAGACATAAGAGGATATATGTATAACTGATTCACTTTGTTGTACACCTGAAACCAGCACAACATTGTAAATCACCTATACTCCAATATATTTTTTTTAATGAAGAAAAAATATAAAAAGAAAACATAAGAGAAAATCTTTGGAACCTGAAGTTAAGCAAAGAGTTCTTAGACTTGACACCAAAAGTGCAATCCATACAAAAACACATTAGTAAATTCAACCTTATCCAATTTTAAACCTTATGTAAAAGACAATATTAAGAGAATGAAAAAAACGAGATCTAGACAGGAATATTTGCAAATCACATATTCAAAAAAACTCTTCTCTCCATAATATATAAATAACTTTCAAAACTCAACAATAAGAACTTTAAAACTCAACAGTAACAAACAACCCAACTGAAAATTGGAGGGGGGAAGGGAGGGTGGGACAAATTGGGAGATTAGGATTGACATATATACACTACCATGTGTAAAGTAGATAGATAGTGGGAACATGCTATAAAGCACAGGAAGCTCAGCTCAGTGCTCTGTGATGACCTAGATGTGTGGGATGGCAGCAGGAAGGGAGGTCCAAGAGGGAGGAGATATAGGTATACATATAGCTGATTCACTTCATTTTACAGGAGAAACTAACAACATTGTAAAGAAATTACACTCCAATAATTTAAAAAAGACATCAACATACACTTCCCCAAGGCAGATATAATGATGACAAATAAGCACAAGAAAATATATACAACATCATTAGCAATTAAGGAAATTACAAGTTAAACTACAATTAGACTCTACTACACACCTATTAGAATGCCTTAAAAAATAGGAACAATATCAAGTTGTCATGAGGTCCCAGAGCAACTGGAACTCTCACATATTGCTGGTGGGTGGTGGGGGAATGCAAAAGGGTACAGACACTTTGGTGGAAAACAATTTGAAAATTTATAACAAAATTAAAAATACTCAAGTACTCTTCTCAGCAGTCTTCCCTAGAGAAATGAGAACTTATGCTCATACTAAAACCTGTACATGAATGTTTATACCAGCGTTATTCATAATTTTCATTAGCTGGAAATAACCCAAATGCCCTTCAATGGGAGGATGGATTAATAAACTGCAGTACATCCACACAATGGAATACCACTCAGCAATAAAAAGGAACCAACCATTAATATATACAACAACTCTGATGAATCTTAAAGACAGTATATTAAATGAAAGAACCCAGTCACATAGCACTAAGTACTATATGATTTCATTTATATGGCATGTTCTAAAAAGCAATACCAGGCTTCTCTGGTGGTGCAGTGGCTAAGAATCCACCTGCCAATGCACAGGACATGGGTTCGAGCCCTGGTCTGGGGAGATCCCACATGCCGTAGAGCAACTAAGCCCGTGCGCCACAACTACTGAGCCTGCTCTCTAGAGCCCGCAAGCTACAACTAATGAGCCCACGTGCCACAACTACTGAAGCCCGCATGCCTAGAGCCCGTGCTCTGCAACAAGAGAAGCCACTGCAATGAGAAGCCCATGCACCGCAATGAAGAGTAGCCCCCACTTGCCTCAACTAGAGAAAGCCTGCACGCAGCAATGAAGACCCAACACAGCAAAAACTAAATAAATAAAATTTAAAAATAATGCCATGGTGATAGAGAGCATATCATCGGTTTTGAGGGTTTATCAATGTGGTGAGGAGTGGCTATAAAGAGATAGTATAATGAAGTTTTTGGTGTGAAGGAACCGTTTTGTACACTGAAGTACAATGATGGCTACACAAATCTATACATGTGTTAAAATTCACAGAATTAAACACTAAAGTTAAAAAGGTCATTTTTATTGTATGATAATTTTTAAGTAAACTTTGAAGAAATGAATTGACTGTTTGAAGCATAAATATTTTTTGAAATTTATTCAAAAAATTTTTTAATGAAGAAAAATATAAAAAGAAAACGTAGGGTAAAATGTATAATGATAGCACAAAAGACAGAAGGCAGAAACTAGAAGTGTACAGTTGTAATGATGTGACATTGTACTTGAAGCAGTACAGTATTGCTTTAAGGTAGATTATAATGTTGCAAACTGTGTATTATAAAAAAAGTATAAAAGGAAAACAAGGGGGGTATAATAAGTCAATAATGGAGATAAAATGGAAACATAAAAATACTCAAGCCAACAGAAAACAGGAAAAAAGGAAAGAACACATAAAATATAAAGCAGGTAGGAAGATGATAGATTTAAATCCAAACATGTAAATAGTCATATTAAGTGTAAAAGGTCTAAACACCCAATTAAAAGGCAAAGATTCTAATACTATATTTAAAAACAAAGCAAGCCCCAACTGTATGTTGTATACAAAAACCTATTTTTAAATATAAAGATACAGGTAGGAAAAATAAAAGAATAGAAAGAGACATGTCATGCAAATGCTAGTCCAAAAAAGCTAGTGTGTCTATATTATTATAAGAGTAGACTTTAGAGCAAGAAATATTAACAGGTATAAATAAAGGTATTCTACAATGATAAAGGGGTAACTTTATCAAGAAGACATGACAATTGCAAATTTGTATACATCTAATAAGGGTGCTTCAAAATACATGAAGCAATAAGGACTTAAACATAAGACATGACACCATAAAATTCCTAGAAGAGAACATAGGCAAAACATTCTCTGACATAAATTGTACCAATGTTTTCTTAGGTCAGTCTTCCAAGGCAATAGAAATAAAAACAAAAATAAACAAATGGGACCTATCAAACTTACAAGCTTTTACATAGCAAAGGAAACCATAAAAAAAAGATAACCTATGGAATAGGAGAAAATATTTGCAAATGACATGATTGACAAATGCTTACTCTCCAAAATATATAAACAGCTTACACAAGTCAACAACAACAACAACAAAACAACCCAATAGAAAAATGAGCAGAAGACCTTAATAGACATTTCTCCAAAGAAGATATACAGATGGACAGTAGGCACATGAAAATATGCTCAACATCAGTAATTATTAGAGAAATGCAATCAAAACTACAATGAGGTACCACCTCACAAGGGTCAGAACGACCATCACTAAAAAGTCTACAGAGGGGATGGAGTCAAGATGGCAGACTAGGAGGACGTGAAGTTTGCATCTCTGCACAACTAGGGCACCTACCAGGCACTGGTGGGGGACTATGGACACCTAAGGGGATGGGAGAAACCCCCGAGGAACCAGGTAGGACATGACAGGGAGGAAGGGAGAGGAGTAGAGGCAGGACAGGAGTGGCACCCCTGAGGTATGGCTGGGGGAGTGGAGGGGTTCCCACGCCTAGAGGGACCCACCCATGGTTAGGGGATCAACTGGGACAGGGGAGACCCTCGGGAGAGCAGAGGATGGGAAGGGAACATGGCCAGTGTTTACCCTGTCCACTTGCGCCCCGGGAGCCTGCTGAGGTCCCAGGCAAATCCTCTGCCCTCTGAGGCTCCCTCCGGCTGTGCTGAACCTAAGCCCCACCCCCACACCCCACCCAGGGCCTTACCTCTAAACTCCACACTCCTGAGGCCTCCCATGGCTGTGCTGCCTTTCCTGGCCACAGGGGTCCTGAGCCTAAGCCCCGCCCCTGCCCTAAGCCCCGCCCCCTCCTAAGCCCTGTGTAAGCTCCACCCCACCCCACAGCCAAGGCCTTTTCCAGCCATTTTTTCTTTTAGATTGTGGTTGTTTTACCTTGTTGTTGTTTCATTCATGTATTTTTTCTAATACATTTTTTATTTTTGTAATTTTATTTTATACTTTGTTATTGTTCTGCTCCTTTTAGCTTGTTCCGCCCCCCATTATTTTCTTTCTTTTTTCTGTTATGGCTCTATTTTACCTTGTTGTAGTTGTTTCACTTATATTTTTATTTTTCCTAATACATTTTAAATTTTCTAATTTTATTTCTTATTCTTTGTTATTGGACTGCTCCTTTTTGTTTCTTTTCTTTTGCTGTGCCACATGGCTGGTGGGATCTTGGCTCCCAGGCTGGGGGTCAGGCCTGAGCTCCTGTGGTGGGAGCACCAAGTCCAAACCGCTGGACCAACAGAGAACCTCAGACCACAGGGAATGTTAATTGAAGTGAGGTCTCCCGGAGGTCCTCACCTCAGCACCAAGACTTGACTCAACTGCCTGCAAACTCCAGTGCTGGACACCTCAGGCCATACAACCAGTAAGACAGGAATACAGCCCCAATCATCAAAAAAAAAAATGAGACAACAAAAAAATATGTTACAGACGAAGGAGCAAGGTAAAAACCTACAAGACCAAACGAAGAGGAAATAGGCAACCTACCTGAAAAAGAATTCAGAGTAATGATAGTAAAGTTGATCCAAAATCTCAGAAATAGAATGGAGGCACGGATCGAGAAACTACAAGACATGTTTAACAAAGACCTAGAAGAAGTAAAGAGCAAGCAAACAGTGATAAACAACACAATAATTGAAATGAAAAATACACTAGAAGGAATCAATAGTAGAATACCTGAGGCAGAAGAACAAATAGATGAGCTGGAAGATAGAATGGTGGAAATTACTGCCAAGGAGCAGAATAAAGAAAAAAGAATGAAAAGAATCGAGGACAGTCTCAGAGACCTCTGGGGCAACACTAAATGCACCAACATTCTAATTATAGGGGTCCCAGGAGAAAAAGAAAGGGGCTGAGAAAATATTTGAAGAAATTATAGTCAAAAACTTCCCTAACATGGGAAAGGAAATAACCACCCAAGTCCAGGAAGCACAGAGAGTCCCATACAGGATAAACCCTAGGAGAAACACACCAAGACACATATCAATTAAACTAACAAAAATTAAATTCAAAGAAAAAAATATTCAAAGCAGCAAGGGAAAAATCAACAAATAACATACAAGGGAATCCCCACAAGGTTATCAGCTGATTTTTCAGCAGAAACTCTGCAGGCCAGAAGGAAGTGGCAGGATATATTTAAAGTGATGAAAGGGAAAAACCTACAACCAAGATTTCTCTACCCAGCAAGGATCTCATTCAGATTTGACAGAGAAATCAAAAGCTTTACAGACAAGCAAAAGCTAAGAGAATTCAGCACCACAAAACCAGCTTTACAACAAATGCTAAAGGAACTTCTCTAGGTGGGAAACACAAGAGAAGAAAAAGACCCACAAAAACAAACCCAAATCAATTAAGAAAATGGTAACAGGAACATACATTATCAACAATCATCTTGAATGTAAATGGATTAAATGCTTCACCCAAAAGACACAGTATGGCTGAATGGATACAAAAACAAGACCTGTATATATGCTGTCTACAAGAGACCCACTTCAGACCTAGGGACACACGCAGACTGAAAGGGAGGAGATGGAAAAATATATTCCATGCAAATGGAAGTCACAAGAAAACTGGAGTAGCAATACTTGTATCAGATAAAATAGACTTTAAAATAAAGACTGTTAGGGATTCCCTGGTGGCTCAGTGGTTGAGAGTCCGCCTGCCGATGCAGGGGACACGGGTTCATGACCCGGTCTGGGAAGATCCCACATGCTGCGGAGCGGCTGGGCCCGTGAGCCATGGCCACTGAGCCTGCGCGTCTGGAGCCTTGCTTCGCAACTGGAGAGGCCCGCGTACCGCAAAAAATAATAATAATAAAATAAAATAGAGACTGTTACAAGAGATAAGGAAGGATACTACATAATGATCAAGGGATCAATCCAAGAAGAAAAGATAAAAATTATAAATATTGATGCACCAACATAAGAGCACCTCAATACATAAGGCAAATGCTAACAGCCATAAAAGGGGAAATCGACAATATCACAATCATAGTAGGGGACTTTAACACCCCACTTTCACCAATGGACAGATCATCCAAAATGAAAATAAATAAGGAAACACAAGCTTTAAATGACACCACAGACCAGATAGACTTAATTAATATTTACAGGACATTCCACCTCAAAGTGGAAGAATACATTTTCTTTTCAAGTGCACATGGAAGATCCTTCAAGAAAGATCACATCTTGGGTCACAAATCAAGCCTCGGAAAATTTAAGAAAATTGAAATCATATCCAACATCTTTTCCAACCACAACACTATGAGATTAGAAATCAATCACAGGCAAAATACTGTAAAAAACACAAACACATGGAGGCTAAACAGTGCTCTGCTAAATAACCAAGAGATCACCGAGGAAATCAAAGAAGAAATTTTAAAAAATACCTAGAAACAAATGACAATGAAAACATGATGATCTAAAACCTATGGGACACAGCAAAAGCAGTTCTAAGAGGGAAGTTTATAGCAATTCAACCTCACCCTAAGAAACAAGAAAAATCTCAATCTAACCTTACACCTAAAACAACTAGAAAAAGAACAAAGAAAACCCAAAGTTAGTAGAAGGAAAGAAATTATGAAGATCAGAGCAGAAATAAATGAAATACAAAAGAAGAAAACAATAACAAAGATCAATAAAACTAAAAGTTGGTTCTTTGAGAAGATAAACAAAATTGATAAACCTTTAGCCAGACTCATAAGAAAAAAAAAGACTCAAATCAATAAAATTAGAAATGACAAAGGAGAAATTACAATTGACACCACAGAAATACAAAGGATCATAAGAGACTACTACAAGCAACTATATGCCAATACAACGGACAAACTGGAAGAAATGAACAAATTCTTGGAAAAGTACAACTTTCCAAGACTGAACCAGGAAGAATTAGAAAATATAAACAGACCAATGATATTGAAACTGTAATTAAAAATCTTCCAACAAACAAAAGTCCAGGACCAGATAGCATCACAGGTGAATTCTATCAAACATTTAGAGAAGAGTTAACACCTATCTTTCTCAAACTCTTGGAAAAAAGTGCAGAGGATGGAACACTCCCAAACTCGTTCTATGAGGCCACCATCACCCTGATACAAAAACCAGACAAAAATATCACTAAAAAAGAAAATTACAGACCAATATCACTGATGAACATAGACACAAAAAATCCTCAACAAAATACTAGCAAACTGAATCCAACAACACATTAAAAAGATCATACAGGGACTTCCCTGGTGGCACCATGGTTAAGAATCTGTCTACTAATGCAGGGGACACGGGTTCAATCCCTGGTCCGGGAAGATCCCACATGCCATGGAGCAACTAAGCCCATGCACCACAACTACTGAGCTCATGCTCTAGAGCTCACGAGCCACAACTACTGAGCCCATGTGTTCCAACTACTGAAGCCTGCACACCTAGAGCCTGTGCTCTGCAACAAGAGAAGCCACCACAATGAGAAGCCCATGCGCCACAAGGAAGAATAGTCCTGGCTCGCTGCATCTAGAGAAGCCTGTGCGCAGCAACAAAGACCAACACAGCCAAAAATAAAATTAATTAAAAAGAAATTTAGTAACCATTTCTCTCTTTAAAGTAATTCACCATGTTAATAAGAGACTAAAAAAAAGACCATATGGCCATTTCAATAGCTATACAAAAAGTATTTGACAGAACTGAACAACCATTCATGATTAACACTCTCAATAGACTACGAATAGAAAGGCAACGTCCTCAAACTGATAAACCATATCTATAAGAACGCTACAGCTAGCATCATATTTAATATTGAAAGAATGAACGCTTTTATGATGTCCAATCTCACTACTTCTATTCAATATTGGACTGAAGGTCCAAGTTAGTGCAAAAACTAATAGGTGTACAAATTGGAAAGAAAGAAAACTACTTACAGATAACATGATCATGTTTTAAAATACAGTGTGTTAATAGAAAAGTTGAAGTACAGTAAGGCCAACGGATCAGGAGAAAATTGCCATTGAAAAAATATAGACAATTAACATCTTGGTGTGTTTCTTGGGTCAAGGTGGTAGGTATGGCAGGTGTGCTCTTGGAGGATATGAACTGATAGTTTGCTAAAGTATATGTAAAGATTCGAGATGTCTGTGTGTAACTGAGGAGGAGGTTTGTGTGCAACCTATTTCTGTTGCAAATAGGTTTTAAACCATATGGCCTGATTTGAGTGTATGTCGTTAACACATTATTGACCGGGGGATTTTTGCAGAAACTAACGCCGGTGGCCGTAATACGTCTCTGGTCAAAAATGTGTTAATGGGCTTCCCTGGTGGCGCAGTGGTTGAGAGTCTGCCTGCCGATGCAGGGGACACGGGTTCGTGCCCCAGTCCGGGAGGATCCCGCATGCCGCGGAGCCGCTGGGCCCATGAGCCATGGCTGTTGAGCCTCCGCGTCAGAGCCTGTGCTCCGCAACGGGAGAGGCCACAGCAGTGAGAGGCCTGCGTACCACAAAAAAAAAAAAAAAATGTGTTAATAGGGTGTCAGGTCATTTGCCAATTGAAATATCCAGCATTAGCCTGTAGGCAGGTCCTCTAATTTTGCCAGTTACTGTGGTCCCTTGACCTCAAGGGCAAAGGATTTGTTGGTGGTAGGCAAGCTTGCAAGGTCTTTGGATCATAGCGCCTGTATCAACAGAACTTGATGGCATGCAGGCCTCAGCATTTGTCATGTGTGGTTGAAACAATGGCTTCCTTGGAAGGTTTGAGTCTCTTGACTGCAAACCAATGAAAGCACCCAGACCCACAGTAACCAGACCCACAGTCAACAGTAGGGTGTGCAGCTGCACTCGATAGGCTTTGTCGTGTGATGTTGAGTTTCCTTGGCACATATAACTATCAAGGAAGGCTCGTCTGGCTTCATCATTATCTGATATGGTGTTTTTATCGGTGTAATTGTGTTCACCCCCTTCCCAACAAATTCATATGTTGAAGTCTTAACATCCAGTACCTCAGAATGTGACCCTCTTTGGAGAGAAGGTCCTTAAAGAGGTTATTATGTTAAAATGAGGTCTTTGGTGTGGGGGGGGGTCTGAATACAATATGACTGGTATCCTTATAAGGGGAGGAAATTTAGACACACACAGAGACACCAGGTATGCATCACACAAAGAAAAGGCCATGTGAGGACAGAGAAGAGGCCATCTGCAAGGCAGAGGGAGAGATCCCAGAAGCAGACAGACCTGCTGATACCTTGATCTCGGACTTCTAGCACCCGGAACTGGGGTAAGATAAATCCGTTGTTTAAGCCACCTGGTTTATAGAATTTTCTTAATGACAGCCACAGTAAATTAATAGTGTTGAATAAATTATGTCCAAACGTGTTTGTTTTTTTTTTTAAATGTACTAAGTGGAGTTTTCTATCTCCCTTTTTTGGTAGTCCACTCCGTCTGTGGGGATGGCCCTGGAATACTAATTTAATTTCCTGAAAAGGATCAGAGGGAGAACAAATATTATCTACCCCTTATAACCAGAACATTTAGCAAAGTTTTGGGGTGGTGGAATTTGAGGCTCAAATGGGTCCCAGGAGAGTATGCACCCTCAGTCTGGTTTCCAGCCCTTATTGGGTGGCAGGGCAAGATAAAACATTTATAAAGATGGGGGTGATATTATTAAAGGGCCTCATATATAATGAGCCTTTATATACATGGAGGTCAGACGTAACCCTTTTTTTTTTTTTTTTTTTTTTTTTGGCCACACCACACAGCGTGTAGGATCTTAATTCCCAGACGACAGATTGAACCCATGCCCCCTGCAGTGGAAGCGTAGAGTCTTAACTACTGGACTGCCAGGGAAGTCCCCATAACCCACTTTAAACATGGGAAACGGTGCTGAGAAAGGTGTTTAATGTTGGTGTGACCCAGCCAAGGAGCTCTGAATTAAGTAAGGTCTGGGGCGAGACAGAGACCCATTTAGGAATCCATTTGCTGAACTGGAATTTGAAAAGGAGTTGTCTGAGGTGACCTTTCTGTCTTTTAATTAAATGGGCTATCTGGGACCCATCAGGGACATGAGTTCCATTGAATGCCTTTTCCAAGAGCTAGCAATGTGTATTTCGGGAAGTGAAATACGTGTCTTGGTTATTATCAGTAAGTTCTAGAATTCTGAAGATGAAGAGTACCCTGGCAAGGCCTTGTATCGTGGCTTTAGTGTATGTAGAGACACGTGTGATTCGATTTATGTCCTGGGCATCTGTAAGGCAAGAGATTCTCAGAGTCCTTTACCCTAGCGTGCAAACAATTTTTAGGCAGTGGTCCAGCGGTTTGATAAATGTGAAGACGGTTCCATTTGCTGGCCAGGGCATCCAGCACTGAGAAGACTGCCTGAGGTTTGACCAAGTGTGTTGATGCTTGGGTCCCATCCTTCATCACGGACTTCCTGGTTAAGGGATGGAAAGCAGCAGCATTCCCCTGAGCTCCGTCACATGGGTGGTGGCAGCACCCTCACGTAGTCCACCATCTCCCACTGCTGTTCACTCAGTTTATCCCAAGGCAGCCAAGGGATCTGGCAGGTGATGGAGGATAGGGGAGGTCACCCCCTCCTGTAGGTGGCATACGACAGAACACTATGATCTATATTCTATGTAATACACCAACAGAACTTAAGACTAGACCTACGTAAATGGAGAGATGTCATTTTTCTTGGATAAGACAGATTGTTAAAATGTCAATTCTCCCTAGATTGATCTATAGCTGTGACACAGTCGCCTTCAAAATCTCCTCAGGCTTTCCTGTAGATACTGACAAGTGGATTCTAGAATTTACATGGAAAAATTGGGACTTCCCTGGTGGTCCACTGGTTAAGACTCTTCCCTTCCACTGCAGGGGGCACCGGTTCCATCCCTGTTCAGGGAACTAAGATCTCACATGCCGCGAGGTGTGGCCCCCCCCAAAAAAAGGTCATTGATTGTTCATTCATAAACACACAAGCCCAAGCTATGTAGGGGGCAATGTTGGGTGGCCCATTTATAGAAAAGACCACATCAGTTACTAAATAAATAGGGCTTCCATGGTGGCACAGTGGATAAGAATCCACCTGCCAATGCAGGGGACACGGGTTCAAGCCCTGGTCCAGGAAGATCCCACATGCCGCAGAGCAACTGAGCCCATGCGCCACAACTACTGAGCCTGCACTCTAGAGCCTGTGAGCCACAACTCCCGAGCCCGCGTGCCACAACTACTGAAAACCATGCGCCTAGAGCCTGTGCTCTGCAACAAGAGAAGCCACCGCAATGAGAAGCCCGTGCACCGCAACAAAGAGTAGCCCCCGCTTGCTGCAACTAGAGAAAAGCCCCTGTGCAGCAACGAAGACCCAACGCAGCCAAAAATAAATAAAAATAATTTTTTTAAATAAATAAAAATTTATATGGAAAAATCATAGGGTTTAGAACATCTAACAATTTTTTAAAAGAAAATTAGAAGACACACTGCTTAATTTCAGGACTTACTGTAAAACTATGGCAATCAAGATAGGTTGATATTAGGATGGAAATAGACATATAGCTCAATGAAACAGAGTAGAAAATCCATAACTAGTATCACATATATACTGTCAGTTAATTTTTGACAAAAGTACCAAGGTAATTCAATGGAGAAAGTTGTTTTTCAACAAATGTTACTGCAATAATTGAACAACCTTAGGTTAAAATATATGAGCCTTGATCCTTTGTACCATATTCACAAATTTACTCAGAATGTATCATAGACCTACACGTAAAACGGGAGCTATAAAGCTTATAACATAGAAGAAAACCTTTATGAACATGGGTTAGTCAGATTTCTTATATTGGACACAGAAAGGATGAAATCAAAAGACACTCAATAAGCTTGTTAAATTCTATTTCATTAAAGATACTATTTCAAAGTTTAAAAGTTAAGATGCATAATGAGAGAAAATATTTATGAGACATAAATCTGATGAAGGACTTGTACCCAGAATATACAGGGAACTCTTGCAATTCAAGGAAGACAAATAATCCAATCCAATCCATTTTTTCTTAATGGAAAAAATATTTGAACATTTTCAAAAGACACAGGAATAGGGCTTCCCTGAGTGGCACAGTGGTTGAGACTCCACCTGCTGATGCAGGGGACACGGGTTTGTGCCCCGGTCTGGGAAGATCCCATGTGCCGCGGAGCGGATGGGCCCGTGAGCCATGGCCACTGAGCCTGCGCGTCCGGAGCCTGTGCTCCGCAACGGGAGAGGCCACAACAGTGAGAGGCCCGCGTACCGCAAAAAAAAAAAAAAAAAGACACAGGAATGGCCAATAAGCACATGAATGTGCGCAACGTCATTAGTCAATAAGGAAATGCAAATTAAAACCGCAGTAGTATACTACTACACACCTATTGGAATGGATCAAACTGGAAGGGAGGGAGGACAGTTCATTATCAAGTTGAATAAAAAGTACCCTAAACCCCAGCAATCTCACTCCTAGGTAGTTACCCAAAAGAAATGAAAGCATACATCCAAACATCTGTATGCAATGTTTATAGCAGCTTTATTCATAAGTGCCAACTGAAAGATCAGCTGGTGAATAAACAAATTGAGATAAATCCATACCATACTATAAAATAGAATTTTAAGAGGAATGAATATTAATGAAATATTGATGAATGTCATTTGTTAAATGTAGTAAGTCATACTTGAAAGTATAATTCAATGATGACATTTCAATTGTATGATTCAGTTGATGTGACATTATAAAGATATGAATCATCTGGAAACCTCAAATGTTTGTATTGTAAATGGTACAACTTTGGGGGGAAAATGTCTGGCCGTTTTTAAAAAACCTTAATATACTATCTCTCCCGTGGCCCAGTGATTACCCTCCTGGGTGTTGATCTAGGACAAATGAAAAGATAAATCCACGAAAATACTTTTACAGAAACATTTGGCAAACATGGTAGGGTTAAGGACCTCTGAAAGTTCACTCTACGTAAAAGTAATGAAAAAATTGGCAGATACAGAATTGACTTTTTTCCCAGAACTCTGGAAATTAAACCAAAGGCTTGCAGCAGCCCAGGTGTATTTAGTCAAGAAAAAAACAGCTGAATCTCAGTAAGAAGAGCAAGGCCTGCGGTTTTAACTTAGCTTAGGTCCATCTCCCACTTCCCAGCTCAGCAGCAGCCTTGGAAGCTGAGAGGCTGCATTTCCATTCCTGGAGGAAGCAGAGTAGACCTAGGGCTCTTTCAAAGCCTCCTTCCCAAAGAATTATTATTGGGTCAATTGGTTGACTCCCTGGAAGGCCCAACCCGTGCAATGTTTTCACATCATGGTGGTCTGAGGCAGTTCAGCTGGGGCAGATAATGAACCAATCACAAAGCTTAAAAGGAAAAGCTGAGGAGTGAGATGTCCCTTAGGTGCTCCTGTCAACCAACAAATAAGGCAGGGGGCTTCCCTGGTGGCGCAGTGGTTGCGAGTCCACCTGCTGATGCGGGGGACGCGGGTTCGTGCCCCGGTCTGGGAGGATCCCACATGCTGCGGAGCGGCTGGGCCCGTGAGCCACGGCTGCTGAGTCTGCGCGTCCGGAGCCTGTGCTCCGCAACGGGAGAGACCACAACAGTGAGAGGCCCGCGTACCGGAAAAAGAAAATAATAATGCAGGAATCTGCAAATAAGTAAAGAGTTTATTTGGGGTCTTTAAGAACTGCAATGCGGGAGACATAGATTCAGGCAATCACGAAAGAGTGTTCCAAGGAAGAGAAAGAGTTATGGGCTTATAAAGACAAAAAGCCATGAAGGTTGTTAAAAGTTGCTGGGTGACTTGCAGCAATATGGATGGAACTAGAGATTATCACACTAAGTGAAGTAAGTCAGAAAGAGAAAGACAAATACCATATGATATCACTTCTATGTGGAATCTAAAATATGACACAAATGAACTAATCTACAAAACAGAAACAGACTCACAGACATAGAGAACAGACTTGTGGTTGCCAAGGGGGATGTGGTTGAGGGAAGGAAAGATTGGGAGTTTGGGATTAGCAGATGCAAACGATTATATATAGGATGGATAAACAACAAGGTCCTACGGTAGAGCACAGAGAACTATTTTCAATATCCTATGATAAACCATAATGGAAAATATGAAAAAGAATGTATATATATGTATAGCTGATTCACTTTGCTGTACAGCAGAAACTAACGCAACTTTGTAAATCAACTATACTTCAGTTTAAAAAAAATGGAGAAGAAAACGTTGCTGGGTGAGAACTGCAGTGGATTCTGACGTGAGCCAGAAAATATTTGTTCTTAGGAATCATGAGGGTTTTTTTTTTTAATGTAAGCATTGGTAAGTCGACAGTCATGAATTTCTGGCAGAGGTTCTAGATAGCTGCATCAGATCGAAAGGTCAGATTCCAACCAGGCTGAGATGTGCTTACGACTTATGTCACTTCCTCAATGGCCTCCTGGCTCTATTTTAGCGAGTGCTCTTAGCAATACCAACTCCGTTTTTTGTTTTTGTTTTTTTGTTTGTTTGTTTTTTTTCTGGCTGCGTTGGGTCTTCGTTGCTGTACGCAGGCTTTCTCTAGTTGAGGCGAGCGGGGGCTACTCTTTGTTGCGGTGCATGGACTTCTCATTGCAGTGGCTTCTCTTGTTGCGGAGCATGGGCTCTAGGCTCACAGGCTTCAGTAGTTGTGGCACGTGGGCTCAGTAGTTGTGGCACACGGGCTTAGTTGCTCTCTGGCATGTGGGATCTTCCCGGACCAGGGCACGAACCCATGTCCCCTGCATTGGCAGGCGGGTTCTTTACCACTGCACCACCAGGGAAGTCCCAAAGTCACTGTTTTCTGATATTAGTAATGAACACTCCAGCTCTCAGTTACTGTTTGCACAGTCTTTTCACATCCTTTCACCTTCAGCCTATTTGTGTGTTTTGAAGTGTGAAAGGAAAATTAAAATGGAGTTGGGGGACTTCCCTCGTGGTGCAGTTGTTAAGAATCCGCCTGCCAATGCAGCGGACACGGGTTTGAGCCCTGGTCCGGGAAGATCCCACATGCCACAGAGCAACTAAGCCCGTGCGCCACAACTACTGAGCCTGTGCTCTGGAGCCTGTCAGCCACAACTATTGAGCCCATGTGCCACAACTACTGAAGCCCATGCACCTAGAGCTCATGCTCTGCAGTAAGAGAAGCCACCACAATGAGAAGCCCGCACACCTCAACGAAGAGTAGCCCCCGCTCACCGCAACTAGAGAAAGCCCGCACACAGCAAAGACCCAATGCAGCCAAATTAATTAAAAAAAAAGAAAACACCGGCTTTGACAAAAATTGTTACAAGACACAGAGAAGGACATTTTATAATAATAAAAGTGTCAATCCAACAGATTTTTCAACTTTACTGTTTGCAAACTGTAGTAAAATGATAAGGGGAGACCCAAGAGACATAGAAAATAACAACAAAATCAAAGAGACATCACATCTAACTACAACAGCAAAAAACCAGAATAGGCAAATCTATTTTATGATAATACATCAGAACAGTGTTAGTCTGGTTATGCAGGAGAGGAGCATGAGGGAGGAGCCTGGGAAGGGGCATTACAAACTCCCTGGGATAACCTTTATCCTGCTACAGGCTCCAATTAATTGCACACATATTCAGATTTTGGAACTCACTGAATAGTTCACTTAAGATACGTGCATTTTGATGTATGTAAGTTTTACCTCCAAAGAAAAAATATCCATCCACAAATACTGAACTCTTGTTAATGATACGGACACTGAAATACTTGGGAGGAAATATCTTCAACTTACTTTGAAATGCATCAACGTAAGATGTTTGAAGGTTAGAAGACTCACACTTTCTAATCAAAACTTCAAAGCAACAGCAGTCAAGATAATGTGGTACTGGCATATGGATGGATATATAGATCAATGGGATGGAATTCAGAGTCCAGAGACAAAACCTTATGTCTGTGGTCAACTGGTTTTCAAACAAGGGCACCACAATCATTCAATGGGGAAAGAAGAATCTTTTCAACGAAGAGTGCTGGACAACTGGATAGCCACGTGTCAAAGAATGAAACTAGATACTTCCGATTTTATACAAAATTAGCTCAAAATTGACCTAAGACTTACACGTGAGAGTTAAAGCTAGAAATATTTCCAAAGAAAACAGGTGAATATGCATGACCTCGGATTTGGAAATGGATTCTTAGAACATGAGCAACAACGAAAAAGGATATCTTGGATTTCATCAAAATTAAACATTTTTGTACAAAAGACATTATGAAGAAAATGGAAAGACAACATACGGAATGGGAGAAAATATTTGCAAATCATCTATCTGATAAGGGACTAGTATCTAGAACATATGAGGTAGTCTTACAACTCAATAATTCAAAGTCAAATAACTCAATTTTGAAATGAGCAGATTAGTTGTTAAGAAAAGGCAGATCAAAACCACAAATACCACTTCACACCCACTAGGATAGCTAGAATGAAAAAAAAATCAAGCAATAACCAGTGTTGGCAAAGATGTGGAGAAATGGGAAACATGGCTGGCAGGATTGTAAAATGGTGCAGACACTTTGGAAAAGAGTCTGGCAGCTTCTCAAACATTTAAACATAGATACTACAATGTCAGGGACTATTTATGTCTATTCACTGTTCTATTTTCAGCCCCTAGCAGCATTCTGGAAAATAGAGTAGGCAAATAATAAATATCTGTGGATGAAATAGCTAAAGGAATGAATCTCTCCATATTTCCATATTCTTATTTTCTAAAACTTTGGTTATCTTTGATCACCTTTTCATATGACAATGGTTTTATTATATTATTTTCTATATAGAGAATGAAAAAGTACTTTTTCTTTTCTGTAATCTAGTTATTCAATTTTTTTTCCTATTTCTAGTTTATGAAAAGTTTATTTCGGCTCCACAACTTGTCTTAGTAATGGCATATAAACCTTTAGGATCGTTGTCAAATTCAGGAAGTCCCCTACCAAGTTTCTTTCATGTATGAGGTGCAAGATTACAAGGCATCTGAAGATCTCTTGTTCAGTGACAAGCCTTAAAAACTCTGCATTGTCAACATTCATTAACAGTTTGCAGAGGGAGAGTTCCTGGAAACCATTCCTGCACTGAGACAACAGGCAATAACTTAACTATATATAAAAGTGATTGCAAACCACATAAATACATTTCACTAATCCATAAATAAATAAACAGAGTTACTAGATGACACAGCAACTCTACTTCTACCCAAGAGATATGTCCAAGACAAACGAAAACACATGCATGCAAAAACTTGTGTACAGAGGTTTACGGTAGCCTTATACATAGCAGCCAGAAGGCGGAAACAATCCAAACTGATGAATTAAGCAAAATGTGCTACATCCATAAATGGAATATTATTCAGTCATAAAAAGGGACAGGGTAGTGATACACGCCACACATGGATAAACCTTGAAAGCATTACACCAAATCACAGTCATAAAAATCATAGCCAGTCATAAAGACTACATAGTATATGATTCCATTTTTACGAGTGGTGGAGGGGGGTGTAGTAGCTAAAAGGTATAGTGTTAATTTGAGGCGATGAAAATGTTCTAAGATTAACTGTGGTGATAGTTGCACATATCTGTGCTTATATTAAAAACTTTTGGATTTTACACTTTAAGTGGGTGTATTATACAGTATGTGAATTGTATCTCAGTCAAGCAGTTATAAAAAGTAAGTAAAGAAAGCACTATTCAAAATCATTTTCTATTATTGCAAATAGTTGTGAATACCTATTTTAAGAAGAGCATTGAAAACAACTGGTTTAGGAGAGGGATAAATTGGGAGTATGCGATTAACAGATGCACTCTACCATATATAAAATAGCTAAACAACAAGGATTTACTGTATAGCACAGGAAACTATATTCAGTATGTTGCAATAAACTATAACGAAAAAGAATTGAAAAAAGAATATAGATATATACATATGTATAACTGAGTCATTTTGCTGAACACCTGAAACACAATATTGTATATCAACTATACTTCAATAACAAATAAATAAAAATTCCAGTCAGAAAACAACTGGTTTGTAAGGCAAGTAGTAAATGTAGAAATTTTTAAATTCACTTCTACACTATTATTTGGGGAACAAACAAAACGAACAAATGAAATTGCATCATAAAAGGCAAATGCCTGGAACATCACAAATAGTAAATATTGGGTATCGTCTTTCACCCTCCAAGAAATCAGAAAAGACGCGGCCACTCACTGCAAAACAAGATAACGAAAACGCAGCTCACCTGGAACTTGGCTGTTTTCTCCTTTCTCTGGGGAAGGGCAGAGTCACGAGAAGACAGAGCTGGAGAAAGGAAATGAAGTCATAAGAAAAAGGCAGGAATCCCCTAGCCTGTTTGGCATCTTGGCGAAAGTTACAGGAAGGTTCCCCTTCCACCGAGCAGACACAGCCCCTGGTGAGCAGAGTGTGGGCTGGGGTCCTGCCGCCTCTAGTTCACCTCGGACAAGCACCGTCAGTGCCAACAGCTGGTCCTCAGAGCGCCCAGGCCAGCCATGCCACCCCAGGAAATGTGGGGCAGGGGAGGCAATAGAATATATTTTGGGGCTGGGGCAAAAATGTCCGTGTTCAGGGGACTTCCCTGGCTGTCCAGTGGTTAAAACTTTGCCTTCCAATGCAGGGGGTGTGGGTTCGATCCCTGGTCAGGGAGCTAATATCCCACATGCCTCGTGGCCAAAAAAACAAAACGTAAAACAGAAGCAATATTGTAACAAATTCAATAAAGACTTTAAAAATGGTCCACATCGGGCTTCCCTGGTGGCGCAGTGGTTGGGAGTCCGCCTGCCGATGCAGGGGACACGGGTTCGTGCCCAGGTCCGGGAAGATCCCTCATGCCGCAGAGCGGGCGGGCCCGTGAGCCATGGCCGCTGAGCCTGCGCGTTTGGAGCCTGTGATCTGCAACGGGAGGGGCCGCAGTGGTGAGAGGCCCGCGTACAGCGGAAAAAAAAAAAAAAAAAAAAAAAGGTCCACATCTTCAAAAAGAAAACAAGAAACAAAAACAAACCAAAAAACCCCCAAAAGGCCCGAGTTCAAATCATTGCCGTGCTACTCACTGGTCAAGTAACTGGTTTATGTTAGTCATCTGCGTGTTGAGGATTCCAACAGAGGCACCTCTCAGGATAATTGTGGGGATTGACGTGTGGGCAGGTGCAAAGCTGTTCTAACTCTACTCGGGGGACCCTCTTTCCTGGTAGCTTCATAGAAGCAGATGCTATTCTGAATGGTAAAGCCGTCTTTGGCAATGTGCTTGTCAGACACCCGAGCATCAGACTGTAATCTTTGAAAAGTGTGAAATTCTGGTTGGCAGCTTTACTTATTTGTTGCCTAGTAAATTTTTTTATGTTCTTATCTGTTTTATAAAAAGGAATCATTGTGGGAATTCTCTGGCCGTCCAGTGGCTAGGACTCGGAGCTTTCACTGCCGAGGGCCTGGATTCGACCCCTGCTCGGTGCAAAGAAAAAAAAAAGAATCATTGCTGGTGAACTTTCTTCCTGAAGCCAGAAAAGGCTCCATGACACATCCCTCTCCTATGTTCATGGACGAATGGACCTCTGACATATCCTAACTTGTCGTGTTAGAACAAAACCTTTGCGAGTCTCTGTTTCATTTAATGGTACTTGAGTAGTGATGACAAAACCCAGCCCACATAGTTGTTTTGGAGATTTTGTGAGCTTATCTACGTGAGGCTCAGTGCCTGGCACATTAGATAAGTTCTCAATAACTAATGAGGATCAGATGACTTTTGTTCCCATTTAATAGATAGGAAGGCTGAGGTTCAATGAGAATAAGGCACCCGGGTCACAGAGTTGACAATAGGCAGTGGCCGGGCCTGAATCCAGCTCTGACTCAAAAGCCGGTGCTCTTCACCGTGTCTCCGTGCTGCTCTAAAGACAAATACAAGACAAGAAAGGGGGAATTCTCATGGAATCAGGAAAGGACAGTCGAGGAGTGGATTCATTTATCTATGGCTGCTGTGGAAAATTAGCACAAACTTAGCTTCAAACAACACAAACATATTCTCTTACAGTTCTGGAGGTCAGAGATCCAAAGCGAGTACGGCTAAAGTCAAGGTGCGGGCAGGGCTGATTCTTTCTGGGGGCGCCAGGGAAGGATCCATTCCTTGCCTCTTCCAGCTTCGAGAGGCGGCTTGTGACCCCTCCCACCCTCCTCAAAGCCAGCTGCATGGAATGTTCTCTCTAACAGGCTGCCTTCCTTTTATAAGCCTCTTGTGATTACATTGGGTCCACCTGGGTCAGCTAAGATCATCTCCCCATCTCAAGACATTGATTACATCTGCAAAGTCCCTCTTGCCATATAAGGGAACACATGCATAGGTTCTGGGGATCAGGACGTGGGTGTCTTTGCGGGGGGCACTACTCAGCCATCCCCAGGGAGTGAAGGACAGACCCACGGAAGAGGGAGAAACCTCCTGCTGACATAGGGCCTGCTTGCCAGATAGTATAACGCAGGGAGGGGCGTGGTTTCAAGCCACATCGTTGAGGGTTTAACACGGACTCGTTACCTCTCTGTGCCTCATCTGTGTAAAAGGAAGATTGTAACCTCCTCGCAGGGTCATCGAGAGGCAGAACGCTGTGAATACACATAAAACACAGCGCTAGGAGCCTGTGCTCCGCAACGCGAGAGGCCACAGCAGTGAGAGGCCCGCGTACCGCAAAACAAAACAAAACAAAACACAGCACCGGGCCGCGCACACTGTAAGCATTTGAGACACGTTCCCTATTCTCGTTAGCATCTTCCCTTACTGGCAGAAGCATCCCCTCACAACTCCTAACTTCTCTGTGCCTCAGTGATCATCAGAAGCCTTCCTCCCAGTAACAGGGAGTTGCACGGAGGTCTGACAATTCTGGGGGTTTAGTGGGAAAACCTCACTGGACCAAATAAGGGTTTGGTTCACCTGGCTCGGTTTTGTCCGTGACGTCCAGCAGGGTCCCTTTTCTAGACCCGACTTTCCAGACTTGGCCTTTCCTGAGTTCTCGAGTCTTCACACCCCTTTATGTGGGCCATTGTTTCCACCTGGAAGACGCTCTTTCCCTTTATTTTCCTGGAAAACTTTCATGTGCCTTTAAAAACCTACTCAGCTGTGGCCTTCAGGAAGCCCTCCAGCACCCTCCAGGGATATTTTATTTTATTTATTTATTTTTAAATTTATTATCATTATTATTTTTTTGGTTGTGCCCCGAGGCATGTGGGATCTTAGTTCCCTGGCCAGGGATCCGACCCCCGCCCCCTGCAGTGGAAGCGTGGATTCTTAACCACTGGACCGCCAGGGAAGTCCCATCCAGGTATATTTGATTAATTAACCTCCTGTGTTGCCCGAGAGGCGATCAATTCTTACACAGCTTCGTATCGCCAGTCCCTCAGATAAAAGGGTGGAATCCACAATGAATGGAGGAGTGAATGAACCCACAAGTGGACAGGGGAGCTGTGGCCCGGGTGAGAGTTGAGGTTTCCCGGTCAGAGGATTTGGAGAACCGCAGTTTTATTTTCTGGGTTTCTTACTGTATCTACTGTTCTCAAGCATCTTGAGGACATCCGTGGGATGTCTTTGAAGACAATAAACATTTCTCATTGAAGCCCTGATTTGGCCACCGGCTCCTACCTCACAACGTTCCTGCCAGCCTTTCTTACCCCGCCTTAGAAAAGCCCTTTTCTGTTTAAATTTGAGACACTTGCAGATTTCTGAAATCGGAGGGTTCTCCCTACGACAAGTGTTTTTTTTTTTTTAACATCTTTATTGGAGTATAATTGCTTTACATTGTTGTGTTAGTTTCTGCTTTATAGCAAAGTGAATCAGCTCTATGTATACATATATCCCCATATCTCTTCCCTCTTGCGTCTCCCTCCCACCCTCCCTATCCCACGCCTCTAGGTGGTCACAAAGCACCGAGCTGATCTCGCTGTGCTATGCAGCTGCTTCCCACCAGCTACCTATTTTCCGTTTGGTAGTGCATATATACAAGTCCTTTTGAATGAAGCCTGTCCTTATTGAGGTTCAGATGTGTTTTGATTTGACAGGGCTCAAAAGTGATGAATGCTGTCAGAGTGTGGATAAGCAGATGGTCTCATCTGGCAATAAGCCTTTCCTGTGGGTGTTTCCGTGTGACCCAGTGGGTCCAGAAACTTCCATATTTCTTTTCACTTTCTTTTTTCAAAAAAAATAAGATATAGGGCTTCCCTGGTGGCGCAGTGGTTGAGAGTCCACCTGCCGATGCGGGGGACGCGGGTTCGTGTCCCGGTCCGGGAGGATCCCGCGTGCCGCGGAGCGGCTGGGCCCGTGAGCCATGGCCGCTGAGCCTGCGCGTCCGGAGCCTGTGCTCCGCAACGGGAGAGGCCACAACAGTGAGAGGCCCGCGCACCGCAAAAAAAAAAAAAAAAAAAAAGATATATTTGACTTACAACACTGTGTAGATTTAAGGTGTACAGCAAATTGATTTGATACACTTCTACTGCAAAATGATTGCCCTTGTGGTGTTAGTTAATACCTCTATCACATCACATAATTATTTCTTCAAGTGGTGAGAACAATTAATGTTTATAATACAGTTTTGTTGTCTATAATCACTATATCATGTATTAGGTCTCCAGGACTTATTTATCTACTAGTTATGTGTACCCTTAAACAATAGCTCTCCCATATCCTCCACCCCCAGCCCCTGGTAACCACCATTTTACTGTTTTTATAATTTGTTTTTTTTATTTTTAATTTTTTTAAGGTGGGGGTGTCAGGATCTTATTTAAACGTATCTGAACTTTTTAATGACCTGTCTAATCAATTCTTTTTTCCATTTTCCTTTTTTAAATTTAATTTAAAAAATTTTTATTGTGGTATAGTTGATTTACAATATTATATTAGTTTCAGGTGTACAACATAGTGATTCAAAAGTTTTATAGATTATACTCCATCTATAGTTATTATAAACTATTGGCTATATTCCCTGTGCTGTACAATATGTCCTTGTGCCATGTTTATTTTATACATAATCGTTTGAACTTCTTAATGCCCTACCCACCTCTCCCCAGTCCCTCTCCCCACTGGTAACCACTAGTTTGTCCTCTGTATCTGTGAGTCTGTTTCTTTTTTGTTATATTCACTACTTTGTTTTATTTGTTAGGTTCCACATATACATGACAACATACAGTATTTGTCTTTCTCTGTCTGACTTATCTCGCTTAGCATATGCCCCCCAAATGCACCCATGTTGTCCCAAATGGAAGAATTTGCTTTTTTCTCATGACTGAATAATATTCCATTGTATACATAACACCACATCATCTTTATCCATTCATTCACTGACAGACACTTAGGCTGTTTCCATATCTTGGCTATTGTGAATAATGCTGCAGTGAACATGGAAGCACACGTGTCTCTTCAGTAACCTGTTTTCATTTCCTTTGGATCTATGCCCAGAAGTGGGAACATCCATGCTGTTTTGTCACAGTTTGGGGTCCCCCTAGAGGGGTGTCCTAAGTCTGCCACAGTTGCATAGTCTGAGCCAGTTTTTTGAGTGAAGAAATTCCATCCCATTTCAATTAAGCACAGCACGTGCTGGGGCTGAAACACTTAGGTAGACAGTCTCAGGTTTCAGCTCAGAGGCAGGTCCAGGCAGATAGCATCTGTGATTTCAGGATTCGCAAAAAAGCCAGCTGCTTTTCTTTGGCAGCAGCAAAGCCGAGACTCAGTAGGGTCAGACAGCTATGTTCTAAGTTCAAGTAAGGCTTTCCTGGAACCCCTTCCTCTTCATCATTCTTAGAGTCCAAACTGACCCTCTAGAAAACATGCACACCAGGCTGGAGAAGCATCAGCCTCTCAGGGTCAGACATCTGACTTCCCAGGAGCCCAATAACAACTGAAAAGGGCTTTTGAAACCTCCGAAAGTGTATCTCCATCTGGAGATTGCCTCCCTTTTCGTGTTGTCTCCTTTTTTCCCCAGAGGTTCCCATAGGCAAGACACATCTCTGTTCTTCAGAGATTAAGTTTCAACCTGCCCACTGGCAGCAGAAATCCAGAGCGCTGTGGCCCCCTGACACTTTTTCTTTGCAGCTTTCCGTGACTGAGATGATCCCACACCTAGGTGTATTAGCCACAAAATACAAACCCACGCTTTTAAAAGTTTCCCTCTTTCCCCCTCAAACCCCTGAGCAATAAATTCAGCACTTACAGGGTTAACATTACAGTTCGGGGGTTGAAGGGAGGGGCTCTGTGACAACTCTGTGAAGCTATCAAGGAGGCTAAGCATTTTCCTCCTAGGCCCTCTTTTTTTTCTCTGGTTTATCTAAAGTTTTGTTCCTTGGGGTAAAGTCTGGAGAAAACCAGTCTGACACAGTTAATTCCCTAGCAACAACCGTGACAACACGTGTGAAGTGTATCTACCAGGAAGGCCCGTCACACACACACATCGCCCAAGATTCCCACTGCAGGCTGGTCACGTAGTCACGCTCTGCAGAGCACGAACTCAAATTCCCGGCGCCCAGAAGGAAAGCAGGTGTTCAGCGTAAGCCGCATTATTTGTACAAACAGTCAAGGCACAGTGAATCCTCATTAACAGGAAATGGTGAGGGAACCCTACCAAAATCCAAGCTCCCAGATGTCCTTCATGACCTTGAAACAGGCCTTTCTACAGACAGTGGTCTCTGACCTGCTATTAACTCTTTTCGGCATCGGAGCTCTTTGCTGGGAAGGGAGAAAACAGAATGCGCCTGTGGTTTGGGATTAACTTTAGAGGTGTCAATTTATGCTTTTCAATATATACAGTTGACCCTTGAACAACTTGGGGGTTAGGAGCGCTGACCCTCCACTCAGTCAAAAATCTGAGTATAACTTACAGCTGGCCCTCCATATCCAAGGGCCCGCCATATTGGAAGTTCCCCATCTGTGGATTCAACCAACTGTGGATCGTGTATTACTGTACTATTTACTATTTTCTTTTCATTGATGACTGAATGGCCACATTTAATTCCAGGTAAATGTTAGAACCTCTTGGATTACAACTATAAATACATTTTTTTTTAAAAAAAGGAACACACAGAAATAACTATCAACGGTGTCTGAGAATAGAGCCTAAGTCAACGTACGTTGCATGTATTGCAGGCAAGGCAGAGGCATTTTTTTTAAAGCTTTTGCACAGACTTCAAATAATCTTAAAAGAAATACGCAGGCCTTTACAAGATTTGACTTGCTGAAATCACAACACCTTCCACTCATGAAAAGTCATAAGACTTCAGCTTTTAAAGAAAATAATAAAATAAAAAGAACAGTTCCAGCCTTAGACCAAAAAGACCTGGAGGAGTATGGTAATTAGATTAAACAAGCATGGTCAAGCTTGCCACCTGCATGCACTTAAGAGCAAACGCTCAAAGGGGGTGGGGAGGAGAACAACCTATTTGGTAACAAAGGTGTATTATATATACTGTGATATAAAAAAGGTATGATGGAAATGTACCTTTTGCTAAAGCTTATGCAAGTTCCTTGGTCCATAAAAACTATGTTAGATTTTCATCCTCTAGTTTGATTACCTTTTACTCCAACCACATCTCTATTTCTTGCCCATTTAAACAAAACCAAACACAAACCAACCAAACAAAAATAACAGCTGAAAAAAATCAATTTCCAAAAGTTTGTACATTTTGATGGGTTTTTTGTTTGTTTGTTTTACTGTGGCTTCTGCACTTCAAATCAGCACTTGCAGGTAATGGGCTTTTTGAATAGTATCACTGGGTATGAAAAGTTTTCCCAAGAAACCACAGAAGATTGTTCATTTTTTTCTTTCTTTTTTTTTTTTGTCAACATTTGGCTGCACTCAAGTCAGTGTACGTCCTAGCAAAAAGACGGCAGTTAGGACACAACTGTTGCTGTAGATGATGTGATATTGGTCGAATTTGTGCTGACATTTGTGTAATTCCCCTTGCTGTTTGTGTTTGACTCATTAGGGGGCACTTGGCTGGAGTTGGCTCGAAGGATGGCTCCCCGCACTGCAGTGTGGCTATGGCGCCAGTTCTGGGGTGTAGGGCCCTGGTTCTGGGGTGTTGGTGGAATAAATGATTTCATCATTACGGACCAAAGTCACTGGACGCTGGACTGGCTGCCGGACCCCTCTCCAACCTTCTCGGAATGCAGAAATGTCTGGGATAACACAGAGCATACTCTCTCCACGTCTGTACATAGTTTCAACTTCTACATCCCCAAACGACACTCATAAATTTGGAGTGAAATTCTGTCCTGTAAGTTCAAGCATTGCTACGTCCCCACCGCCATTCAACTGAAGACTGTCTACAACAGGCACGGGTATGACTGGGGCAAGGACAGGGCCCATCGCCTCGTAAAAGGTATACTCTGCCTTATCCGTACTATTGATTGTCCAGGAAGCGTCATCATTTATCATCTCTTTATTTGGTTCTTTTGGGCATGGAGTGGGCTGAAACTGAATTATTCTTTCTTGAGAAAGGCACAAGTACATTCTTTCTGTATCCTTAAGGTAAAATGCACATTTATGGAGCTGTGACACAGGATCATCTGCATCTAGTAATGCGGTCTGCTTATCAACTTTCCTAATTATCAATCTTGGGAGTGCCATGCCAGTAACTGAACACACAAGTTTGACTGTCCATAATGGATATATCCATCGCGGTCTGTGAATTCTTCTCCTTCTGATTCATCATCATCTAAGAGATGAATGTAAAATGCTCCCCACTGCTGAGAACTGGCATGGAAATTACCTCCTTCTACATGCAAGGATCTGGTACTAACTGTCTGGGATCGAAGTCGATTAAACAGAGCCACCTTTGTTACCGAGGCGATGCATAAGTCAGCATTTTCCAATGACTGCTTCTTTTTGGAAGGTTTGGAGATGACTTTTATCCGCTTGCTGAGGAACCTACCAAAGCCATCACTATTGCCACAGAACATCTTTACAGACAGCACGAAGTGCTTCCTCTTGTCTGAATCAGATATATACAATGTTTTGGCCGTGCAATAGTTCTTTCCTTCCAAGTTCAGCTGCTGCATTTCTTGGTCACTATTTCCTATTCCAATAAATGCACATGGTTGAGACTCTTGTTCAGAACAACCATCACATTCCATTTGTTCTTTTTTTTCCCTTCCATCCACTGCCCATAAGATACGCATAAGGAGGAGGGCAAAACAACCTTTTTTCATTTCCATATGACTTCTATGCAGCTTTTGCATGAAGAATTAGTACTGTTTGATCCCCTCGCTCTTTTTTTTTTTTTTTTTTTTTTTTTTTTTTTTTTTTTTGCGGTACGCAGGCCTCTCACTGTTGTGGCCTCTCCTGTTGCGAAGCACAGGCTCCGAACGCGCAGGCTCAGCGGCCATGGCTCACGGGCCCAGCCGCTCCGCGGCATGTGGGATCCTCCCGGACCGGGGCACAAACCCGTGTCCCCTGCATCAGCAGGCGGACTCCCAACCACTGCGCCACCAGGGAAGCCCCCCTTGCTCTTTTAAATAATTTCGCATAGCTTCCCTAGTAAGTCATTTAGATGGAGGCCGCTCACCAAATTTTCTTTTAATCCACGCCATGGTACTTCAAGAATATGTTCAGGTAGGGCTTCCCTGGTGGCGCAGTGGTTGAGGGTCCTCCTGCCGATGCAAGAGACACGGGTTCATGCCCCGGTCCGGGAAGATCCCACATGCCACGGAGCGGCTGGGCCCGTGAGCCATGGCCACTGGGCCTGTGCGTCCAGAGCCTGTGCTCCGCAACGGGAGAGGCCACAGCAGTGAGAGGCCCGCGTACCGCAAAAACAAACAAACAAAAAAACATGTTAAGGTAAGCCACAGGCTGGAACACTTCGATGCCCCTCAAAACACCTCAGCCAGTGTATCTGTATCATTCTCCTTTCCTTTTGAGATAATAATGGTTCCGAAGAACCATAATGCTTCCATTTGAATGATAGTTTCATAATTTCAACGACTCATTAACATAACAAAAGACACCTTTATCACTCAGGAAATTCCATGGGTTTTAGGAGCTGTGAGCCAGGAACCTGTCACAACAGGCACCATCTTCCACAAACTCTCGCCAAAACTCCAACCCTCCTGTACTATTTACTATTGAAAAAAAAATCCACGTGTAAGTGGACCCATGCAGTCCAAACCCAAGTTCAAGGGTCAACTGTATGAAGAAATATAGGGGGAAAAATGTGTATTGGGACTTCCCTGGTGGCCCAGTGGTTAAGACTCCTTGCTTCCACTGCAGGGGGCACAGGTTCGACCCCTGGTTGGGGAACTAAGATCCTGCATGCTGTGCAGCATGGCCAAAAACCAAAAAAAAAAAAAAAGTGTATAAACACAATCACACACTCATCCCCTGCCAGTTCTGGGTATGAGAGAGCCCGGGAGCAGTGACTCCACAGTAATGAGTACACCTAGTACCCATATTTTGGCCTCTAATCACCATTCTCCACTACACAGAAGAAGGCCTCCTTGTTAAAAGGAGGGACTAAGTTGGAGAAGGTCATTTCGAGGATGTGACCACTGGTTGACCCATGAGCTGGACTTGGGCAATTGGAGGCTCCTTGCCCCCTCCCCTGTCTTTGGAATATGCAGTCCACTTGCCGGCTCCCCACTAGAAGCTGCCTCCAGGACACAGCCTTGAGACAGTAAGACGTCGTTAAGACCATCTGGATTGAATACATGACTGAACCCAGTTAAGGCCTCTATATAAACTTTTAAGATTCTGGCAGGCAGGTGCAGAGATCTATTTGTCTTGCAGTCACCAAAGACAAGCCTTGTATATGAGTTCCCTTATTAAACCTGCCACCTTCCAACCTGGAGTGATCTGCCTCTTTCTTCAGTCTCTCCCTACCCTCTGTGTCTGGAGTTTCTGTTTCAGATTTCACCTAGGAGACTCCCAAGGGTGCAAATCAACAGGCTGGGAAAGTACAAGGTGAGCCTCACATGTCCTGTGCCAGAAAGTAAGGGGGTGATTAAAGAATGATGGGTACAAATTAAAAGGACACAAAAGCCAGCCTAAAGGGTTCCCATGGCCAAATCTGGGTTAATTTAAGGATCAAAATAAGTGACAGTAACTGATCATAACACATTGACTAGATTAGAAATCCAAGAGTCTAGATTATATTAATAAAACAGTTAATGAGAGTTTAATGAAAAGTAGATATTTTCATGAACTCAAAGTACCACTCCACACACTACTTCCTGATTATAATGGAAAAAACTAGTACCTTTACAGTGAAAGGTCTAGCAGATATCATATGGGTCCAGTAATCGAAATTAACATCCCCACAAATGGGATAAATAAAATTGTATGCCAAGAGAGCACATCATCACTTCTGTGATATTCTGGTCAAAGGTGCATAAGCTGAATCTAATCACGAGGAAATATCAGACAAGTCCGAATTAAGGGATGTTCTACACAAGAACAAAAATAACATGTGATCTTCTAAAGTGTCAAGCTCATGGAAGTCTGAGAAACTATTCCATACTGAAGGAGCCTAACGTGCTGTAATGACTAAACGCATTGTGTGATCCTAGATTAGATAATTTTGCTATAAAGGACATTGTTGGGGCAATTGATGAAATGTGAATGGAATATGTGGATTAGATGGTAGTAATGTACAAATATTAATCTCCTGATGTTGGTTGTTATAAAATGATTGTGTAGAAAATATCCATATTTGTAATAATATACACTGAAGTATCCAGTGGTGATGGGACATCATGATAGTCTCAGAGTTCAGGGAAGGAAAATCCTTTGTTACTTCACTTGTAACTTTTATGTAAGTTTGAAAATAATTGTTTCAAACATTTAAGGGGGGGATTGTAGAGTTACCTTCCTGTGTAATTATGAAATTAGCTTCTACTAAGACTTTTGTACTGGTTAGGATAGATTTGATACTTCAGATAACACCTGAAATCTCAGTGTCTTAGTGCAAAAAAGATTTCTCACTCAAGTGATGTCCAACAGAAGTCAGGCAGTCCTTCATCTTGTAGCTACATATATGGAACAGGTGGCACCCATAATTCATGGCTAGAGATCACTGTGGAAGAGGAAGGAGAGAATCACCTGGAATATTTTTATGGGCAATGCCAGGAAGTGGTGCACATAATTTTTGTCCTCACTCCATTGGCCAGAATTCAATCATATGGCTCCGATCCATATTGGAGGATGTGAACATAATCTCGTGTGCCTGTAAAGAGAAAACAGTGTGTTGACCATATAGGAGTGTTTCTGTGATACTCTTAAAACATCACTTCGATACACTTTCTCTCATGTGGTGGAGACTAATGAATTTAAGGGCCTGCACACTGATTAAAGTTCTCACCACATTTTATTTATTTTATGAATACACTCTCTGATAACTTGTATGACCGGACATTAGAAAAAGAACATTAGGTTATTTTTCTAATACGGTCTGTTTAATAAATCTGAAGACACACCCCAGTTACAATTTTCTTCCCGTGTAGAAGGTATGGTAGCAGTTTGAGCATTGACGATAGCCGTGGCTACAACCATCACATTTATGGATTTTGTTCTGCATAGATGGTTAATGACTGGGGAGACCAGAGGTATCTCTGGAATCCTTGACATGCATGATACCAATAGAGTCCATCAACAGTGTAGGAAAACTGATGTCTTCCAAGAGTGGAGTGCTAACTGTAGCCCTTCCTGTAGCACGACCTTCATGGATTGGACATAAATAAGGGTGCATGCTGTTTACTAATCCTTGAGGTGCAGATGAGGCCCCTACAACACTGTGCTATATTGTCTGTTGGTCACATGGCATCATCACTTCTTTTTACGACTGAATCTGTTAAGGGCTCCTGTATTAAAAGAAAAGACAGGAACAGCATAGCTCAGAATCCCCTTCCCCAGATGTTTCTTGGTTATAGTTGGCCATTGAAAAGGCACTCACATGAGACTTAGGAAGCAGAGGAAGAAAAGGCATTATTCTCCGGAGGCAATTGCAGGAGGAATCGTGGACAGGCATGAGCTTCCAAGCATCCAAGTGAGCTTCTTAAGAATCATCTAGGGAATTCCCTGGTGATTCAGTGGTTAGGAGTCTGTGCTTTCACTGTTGAGGGCCCGGGGTCAATCCCTGGTCGGGGAGCTAATATCCCACAAGCCTCGCCGTCCGGCCAAAAAAAAAAAAAGTCATCCATATTGATGCTGCTGTGAGTGCAACTGCTGTGTATGCTGAGCCACAGCTGTCATGCCAGCCAGGTGCAAAGGCAGCTTAGCTACTGAGGCTATTCTAGACGACAGCTTAGTTTCTTTTTCAGGCTCATTTCCTTTTGCTTTTTTGTTGAATGATTCCAATCATAAATAAAGCTTTTAATACTTAAACAATTATATCACCCATATTGGTACCATAGACTGAGATAGCTTACGGGGCTCTCCGCATCTTCAGCAGCTTCAGAGGAATCCCTTGAGTATCACTCATGTTGCTGCTGTAGACTGAGATTCTTGAGACTGGCAGCAGCTTCTAAGAAAGCTCTTGAGAACCCAGTTTGGCGCTGCAGGCTGGTGTTGGCTTCCCTGATCAACGTTCCCTTAGCTCTTCTAAACGTGTGCGTGTCTCTTATTGCCTGTATTAAAAGCATTCATGCCTGCAGAAACTAACACAACGTTGTAAGTCCACTATACTCCAATAAGAATTATTACTCCATGGGAATTCCCTGGTGGTCCAGTGGTTAGGGTTCCGTGCTTCCACTGCTGGGGGCACGAGTTTGATCCCTGGTTGGGGAACTAAGATCTAGCATGCCATGCGGCAGGGCAAAAAAAAAAAAAAAATTATTACTCCCCGCCCCCCTCCCCCCCGCAAAAAAAAGCATTCATGCCTAGAATATACAGAGTGGCATCTGGTTCTCTATTGAACCCTGGCAGGCCAAGTACTGACCATATGTATAGAATTTCTGTCCTTCAGACTCTGATGAGTAAGAAGGTCTGAACTATTATTCAAAAAAATAAACTCTTCACATGTATATGGTTTTCTTTTCCTCATGCACCTCGGATGAATAAGATGAGTTTCACATGAAGCCTTTAATATCTTTTTCCTATATATGGAAGCTTCTCTCCCATGTGGGTTCTGAGATGGACACGAAGATGTGAACTCCAAATAAGCCCTTACTCCACTCATCCCATTCATGGCTGTTTTCATTCTTATCACATTCATTATATTTACAGGATTCATCCCCGAGAGAACACTCAGATGAGTGTGAAAACTCAGTTATATGCAAAATCCTTTCCACACACATAGCACTCGTAGGGCTTCTCCTTATGGACTCCAGTGAATATGAAGGTATTTGCTCTCTCTGAAGCTCTTTCCACTGCTATTCACAGTAAGTCCTCCCTCCTGAGTGAAAACTAAGTGGACTTGAGGAATATCGCTTGAACTGAACTTGAAGAAACACTTTCCAGTCTCACGGCATTTTAGGATTTCTCTCCAATGTTCACCCTCTAGTGGACACGATGGGAGTTCCTGTCAAATCCCTCTCCACATTCCTCACTTGTTTAGAATTTCTTTCCTATACCGCTGAAACACAAATAAGTGACCTAAAGCCAAATCTCTTACCATGCACACTATACCTGTAAAACTATTATTCCCATGTGAACTCAATGATGGCTGTAAGAGATGACTCCCTTCTAAAGCCCTTACCACATTTATACTGTTTTCTCCCTGAGAGAACAAATTGATGTCTGGGAATATATGAGCTAATCAAAATCATACCAACTATGTTCTCTGATCATAATGGAATCAAACTAGAAATTAAACTAAGAAGCAAAACAGAAAACTCTCCAAACATTTGGAAATGGAATGAAAATTAAAATACAACATATTAAAATCTAGGGGTGCTGAAAGGGAAATTCATGCCACTGAATGTTTACCTTAGTAAAGAGGAAAGGTCTCAAAACAATAGTCAAAATCCCACTCAGATAACTAGGAAAAGAGAAAAATAAATCAAAAGTAAGCACAAGAAAGGAAATAATAAAGAGCAGAAATAAGTACAATTAAAAACATAAAAATAAAGGAAAATCTATGAAACAGCCGATTCTTTGAAAAGATCCATAAAATTGATAAGCTTCTAGCAAGACAAAGACATTACCAATATCAAGGATAAAATTGGGGATATAATTACAGATGTTGCAGCCAATAAAAACTTAATAAAGGACTTCTATGAACAACTCTATCCAGGTAAATTCAACAACTTAAGAGAAATAGACCAATTCTTTGAAAACCAGACTACCCAAATTCACCCAATATGAAATAATCTCAATAGTCCTATAACTATTGAAGAAATGTAATCCATAATTTTAAAACTTCCAAAAAAAGAAATCTCTAAGTCCAGATAGTTTCACTGGAGAATTCTACTAAACATTTGAAGAAGCATCAGCACCAATTATACACAATCTCTTCCAGAAAATAGAAGCCAATATTATCCTGATACCAAAATTAGAGACAGTACAAAAGAAAGGAAGAAAGAAAGAATGAAAGGAAGAAAGAAAGAAAGAAGTTTATTTAGTCTGTAGCTAAGTGAAAACTTGAAGCAATCATAGAAATGTGACTGTTAATTATGTTAGGTGTGATAATAGCTTTCTGATCTTGTAAAAAATAGTCTATATTTAAGAGATGCCTATAGGTGTAAGAGATGCCATCAGGGATTTGCTTTAAATTATTTCAGCATGTAAGATAAAAAGGAAAAAGGGATAGATTAAGCAAATGTGGCAAAATCTTGACCATTGTTAAATTTGGGTGATGAATATATGGGGTCCATTGTATTTTCTCTTTTTGATTATTCTGGACGTTTTTCATAATTAAGAATTAAAATCTTGAATTTTTAAAGCCTGAATTTTACCAATACTGCCACTTGTATGAACTAGGGCAATGGTTTAACCCTTCCTCATGTTACAATGGGAATAATATCACTTACCTCACTGAGGCTTCAACATAGTAGGAATGGTGATCTTGAAGTATCCCTCAATGGATGTTAAGCTCTCTTTGTAAGAGTCATATCCCTTCTGAGAATGGACAAGATGTTTAACCAAGAAAGGAAATACTACTTTCTGGAATTTATTGAACTATCCCCCTTCTGGAAAAGGAGAAGGCAAATATGACAGAGAGCCCATAATACTAGGTCAGTGGGGATGAATGGAAAGCTGAATTCCCACTCCCCACCTCCCCACCTCACTCCCACCACCCACAGAGGTGAGGCAGTCCTAGGCAGTGCTCTAATGCCCCCTACTAGGCTGAACGGGGACAGCTGAACTTTCAGCAGCAAGGAGGTAGAGGCAGTTGGCCCTCTGCCACGCCCCCACCAGCGCCCCCACTCCCACAGTGTCAAAAGGGCCCAGAAGGAAGGTGAACTTCCATTCCCATTTGGACCTGTGTACTACACCTAAACAGGTGACTTCCTGACAAAAAAGATCAAATGGGATCCAAAGTCTTGCAACATTGTACCCCAAATATCCAGGATACAATAAAAAAAAATCACCCATCATACCAAGAACCAGAACAATCAGAACTTGAATGAGAAAAAAACAATCAACAGACATCAATACCAAGACAATTTAGATGTTGGGATTATCTGAAAAGGATTTTGAAGTAATTACATAATCCTCCTTTTTGTCTCAGCTAGTTTGAGTTGGGTTTTCTATTTCTTGCAACTGAGAACATCCTAACGGTTATAAACATCCATGAGCTCCGGTAGCCCACCCCAGTGTATGGTGTTGGCCCTGGATTTCTGATGGTAACATGAAACTTGAGATACCATAGAACTTAAGCAACTAGTGTCCTGGAAGGTAAGGTCCAGAAGAAAAAAAAATGTGAACAACTAGGTCCTACAGTATAGCACAGGGAACTCTACTCAATATTCTGTAATAACCTATAAAGGAAAAGAATCTGAAAAAGAATATATATATATATATATATACATATTATATATATATGAATTACTTTGTTGTGCAGTTGAAACTAACACAACATTGTAAATTAGCTATACTCAAAAAACAACAACAAAGCAAAACAGCTGTGGGAAACTGTCCACTACCTCCAGTAAATATACACCTGAGTAAACGGTTCAAACAAGCAAACTTGAAAAATACAGAAGCATCTGAGAAGCATGGGGTGCTGTCCAAAACGCTCTGTGCCTTAACAGCTTAGTTCAACATCCAAAATGCATATTATAATATGTTCTCCCTTCTTTGTAGACCCCTTGACAGGAAGCTTTATGGAATGAAAACCAAGTTTTTCTTTTTCCATTCAGTCTTTTTCTGTCACCAAAGACCCAACAAAAGAAAAATAGTGAAACTTACACTATACACAACTGATGGTACACTGTCCAGAGAAAGTCTTAAATGATGCGATAAAAAATCGAGCCCTTTACTGCTTGAAAAGTGGAGCTGGATAGGAGCCAATGGCAAAAATCTAACACTCAAATTGTAGACTGCATGATTTAACATATTTTTATTAAATTATCATTTCCTTGAATTAATTTTTAAGGCTTCTTCCAAGAATCCTTTTCCTAGTACAATTTATCGTGACTACTTGGGATTGAGCTCACTAACATTTTCAAATGTTTGTCCTATTCCTCTCCTTCAAGTGAGACAAAGTCCAGGGCACCTGCTCTGTTTGGCACTGGTTCCAGGTCACGGTCATACAAGCAGTAAACAGACCTCCTGCCCCCATGGAGCTTACATTCTAGTGGACATGGATTTTGTCATGTCCATCATTATACTTTTCCTGAAGTCCTGACGGTACTTCTCATTTTTAAAGCTTCTCCCCCATGTAGATTCTACTGAATGTAAAGGTTCTGACTGAAACCTACTGCACCATCCTTACAAGGTTTCTCTGCTGTGCATTCTCTTGAGAATTGTGACATTTTGGGCTCTTCTGGACACACTGGCCATACTCATACAACAAATAGGTCTCCTCCAATGGAATTTGGATGACTGTAAAAAAAAGCAGCTCCCTCCTGAATGCTTAAAATACAACATTTTATAAATAGCCCCTGTTGTGGGCGTTTTCTGATGAAAATGAGAAGTCTAAATTCTGAAGAACACTTTTATCACACTCTGCGTATACTGGATTGATCACCACTATGGACTCTCTGATGAACCTGAAGACATGAACTCTTGCTAAAGCCCTTACCACAGTCAAAACATTTGTAGGGTTTCTCTCCTGTATGGACCCTTTGATGGGCTTGAAGATGGGAGGTCTGACTGAAGCTCTTCCCACACATGCCACACTTATAGGGTTTCTCTCCCGTGTGGATCCTCTGATGAACGTGAAGGTACGAGTTCCAGATGAAGCCTTTCCCACATTCTTCACACTTGTAGGGTTTCTCCCCTGTATGGACTCTCTGATGGGCTTGAAGATGGGAGCTCCAACTGAAACCCTTCCCACACACATCGCACGTGTAGGGTTTCTCTCCAGTGTGGACCCGCTGGTGGTCTTGAAGATGTGAGCTCTGACTGAAGCCTTTCCCACATATGTCACATCTGTAGGGCTTTTCTCCTGTGTGGACTCTCTGATGGGCCTGAAGATGGGAAATCTGACTGAAATCCTTCCCACATGTGTCACATCTGTAGGGTTTCTCTCCTGTGTGGACTCTCTGATGGGCCTGAAGATGGGAATTCCGGCTGAAGCTCTTATTACACACATCACATTGGTAGGGCTTCTCGCCGGTGTGGATTCTCTGATGGGCTTGAAGGTTGGAGGCCTTACTGAAGTCTTTCCCACATACGTCGCATTTATATGGTTTTTCTCCAGTGTGAACTCTCTGAAGAGGACCAGAGCTCTGACTGAATATCCTGTCATATGCCTTCCATTTGGACGTTTTGTCTTGAGGGTAGGCTGTCTGATGGGCTTGAATTTGTGATGTCTCATTGAAGCCTTTACCACACAGCTCACATTTCCAGGATTTCTCACCAGTGTTTTCTACACAGTGACTGTTGAGGTCTAAGCTATGACTGGAGCCCTTCCCACACCTGCCACCCCTACACAGATTCTCCCCCGGGTGAATGGGCTCATGAGTGGGAAGGGAGGAGTTCTGATTGAAGCTCTCAGCAGCACACACCCCAGATCTGTAGGGTTTCTCCCCTGGGTTGACTCTCTGATGGGTCTCCGGATGTGAGCTCTGACCCAAGTCCACCCCACACTCATCATTCCCACTGCGTTTCCCTCCTCTGTGAACACTGTAATGAATGTGAAACACTGAGTTATACGTGCTGCCCTTCCCACACTCACTACACACGTGGGGCTTCTCTCCTACACGCAACTGCTGATGAAGTTCAACGTCATAGCCAAGGCTGACACCTTTTCCAGTCTCATCAGAGGTCTGCTCTCCTGAGTGGATGATACTATGCTGGGATGTGTTCTTCACAAAGTCTTTTCCATGATTATTGTGGCCACAAGCCTTCTCACTTTTGTGTACTTCCTGATTGCCACGGTGATGAGAGATCCTTCTCATGACACAGTGATCACACTGACACAGTTTATCTTTTATGTCAATTTGCTGACACCTACTCTGATAATTCTGTGACTCTCTCAGATACATTTTTCTCCAGAAATCCCAGGATGTCTGAGTTGGAGACACTTGATTTTTGATACTTGTGGAACTCTCTCCTTGAAGCTTTCCTACATAGTTCTCATCTTCTGGAAGCTGAGTAGATTCTCCTGACCATGCCTCACAGGAGGAATCATCTTGTTTTGGCAACTTCTTGCCTTGCAGATTTATTATTGAGTCCTGAGTTCTGGTTAATTTACTTGTAAACTGTTCCCATATCTGCCAGCACATAAGGCCTTCATGTAAAAGCTGTCTTAATCCTGCTTCTTGAAGAGTCTCTATCTCATTTTGGTTCCCGTGTCCTGGAAGGATAAAGAGAATTCAGAGATGAAAGTGAGGACAAGTTCAGGGACAAAAAAATATTTCACAGGTCGACTGTGCTGGGAGACCCTATTCAACCAGTGGAGAGTTCAGCTGGACTCTGTCTTTGTTTTTTCATGCTTATGGAAACAGAGCTGATAAGTAGTAGCCTCCTATTCACTACGTGTTAATGAGACTCATTTAGAACTAATGTACCGAGACTTATGTATGAGGTCAAAATTAGAAATACAGTGCTACCGAGCAGGGGACTTGCTCAGCAAAAGTGAAAAGAAAAGATTTGCAAAGGGAAACATCTCCTCTGTCCTGATAATGAACCCATGAGATGATAACTTTATTTCCTTAATTCAGCCATTATATGCACATGTTAATACATAAGCTAGATTTGAGAGAATTCCTCTTTATTTCAATGATGTCCTAATATATAATTTTCAACTAGTGAACATTATAACTGGGAATAAAAACTAGAAAACTCATTCCCTTAACTGACACATCCTATGGGAGTAAAAAATCCTATGATAATTATTGCCACTTAATTTGGCTGAATTTTCTGATAAGCCTGAATGGCTAATATTATCTTCCAGGTTTTGTAGATATGAATCTGCAAATACCAAAAGTCGCTGTGGTAGCCAGCATCCAAGACAATCTCCAGGAGGTATCCACACCCTATTGAAGTCCCCTCCACAACCTTTCAGGATTGGCCTGCAAAGCCAACAGGATATGGCAGACGTGATGGTATGTCACTTCCAAGGTTATGTCATAAAAGACACTTTGATTTCTGCCTTCTACTCCCTTGGGTGTAACTAGCTTGGGGAAACCAGCTGCCACGTTTTGAGGACATTCAGGCAGCCCTAGGGAGAGACCTGTTTGGCAAAGAACTGAGGCCTCCTGCCAACAGCCAGGGAAGAACTGAGGCCTCCTGTCAACAACCCTGTGAATGAGCCCATCTTGGAAGCACATCCCTTGAGGCCCATCAAGCCTTCAGAGGATTGCAGCTCATGCAGACTCCTTGAGATCTTATGAGATCATGAGCCAGAACTACCCTGCTAAGCTGCCCCCAGATTCCTGACTCACAGAAACTATAATGCCTGTAGCTCTAAACTGCAAAGTTTAAGAACAATTTGTTATACAGCAATTGATGGCTAATACAAGTACCATAGAAATTAAAATTAGATTAGGCATTCATCAGAAGATTAACAGTGTTCTGAAATAATCCTTTCATCATACTGATATATTCTCCACTCATGAGCTGTCTGCAGGAGGAGTGGGCAGTGAGATCCACTTAGCACCATTCTCTGTGATCTGCAAGGACTCAGACCTGCATGGTTCTCACCTGAACACCCAGCTCCTTGGGCTTCTGGCTCCATCACCCAAAGCTTCTTTTTTCTCCCCAGCTGTAGTATCATATCTAATTTGAAAGGTAGATATCCTGTGAAAAAGAAATGGCACATGTGTAAGGTGAGTACACTAAAGGCAAAATTTTTAGTTCCAATTCTCCAATCTTCATGCACTGTAAGTAGTATTTTTCCAAATTCTGATCATGACCTGTTGTAATAAATACCTCTTATGCTGTGATCTGGTAGACAAATACACAGATGTACATCACCGAATCGAGGAATCGAATGACTCGATCCTAACCACTATCTACTTTTATCACATCTCCTTTCCTGTCTTTAACTCACAATTTCTGTTGCACTATATGCAGTTCCTGACAAGAAGCTATGCTATTCCGTCCTATTTCATTAAATGCAATAATGACGCAATTTACTAATTGACTTTAAAACCCCACCAAGATGTTGCAACTACAATTTGAGAAAATAGACAAGGTACAGATGAGATGTCCCACTGGGATGAGGAAATTCAGGGCCCCAGATTCAGGGAAGCATTTCAAGAGCCCCAAGTCTTAAACGTTTGAAACCAAGGCACTTCTGAGGGTTGACACTGAGTCACAGGGTGCCTGTCCTCACCCACTGAGACCAGGTTCTGGAAGTTCTCCAGCATCACGTCTTGGTACAGCTTCCTCTGAGTGGAGTCCAGCAGCCCCAGCTCCTCCTTGGTGAAGGTCACAGCCACGTCCTTGAAGGACACTGGCTCCTACGACATCAAGCACACACACAGCCTCAATTTTATGATCAGTGGCCACTGGGAGAGGGACGGCACTTAGTGGGTGGAGAGGGTGGGTGGGAAGTTGTTCTAGATCCTGGGGACCTTGAGTCTACCTTATGTAGTTTCCTCCTCTTCTCCAGTCCGCATGTCAATGCCACATGCTAAATACTGAAATATATTTATGATCATTGACTTTTTTTTTTTGGCCATGCCTCGTGGCACGCAGGATGTAGGATCTTAGTTCCCTGACCAGGGATGGAACCTGTGCCCCCTGCAGTGGAAGTGCAGAATCCTAACCACTGGACCGCTGGGGAATTCCCTTATGATAGTTGCTTTAAAATCCTGATCAGATGGATGAAACTTGAAGACATTATGCTAAGTGAAGCCAGACAGTCACAAAAGGATTATGTGTATGATTCCACTTATATGAGATCCCCAGAGTAGTCACATATATAGAGACAGGAAGTAAAGTGATGTTTGCAAGAGACTGGGGGGTGTGGGGGATAGGGAACTACTGTTTTAATGGGTATGAAATTCCACTTTGAGAAGATGAAAAAAGTTCTGGAGATGTGTGGTGGTGATGGTTGCACAACAGTGTGAATATACTTAATACCACTGAATTGTACACTTAAAAATAGTTTGAATGGTAAATTTTATGTTATGTATATATATATTTTGAAATTATTTTATTTTTGGCTGCACTGGGTCTTAGTTGTGGCACATGGGATCTTTAGTTGTGGCATGCAGGCTCTTACTTGCGGCATGCAGGTAGGATCTGCTTCCCCAACCAGGGATTGAACCCAGGACCCCTGCATTGGGAGCATGGAGTCTTACTCACTGGACCGCCAGGGAAGTCCCTGTTATGTATATTTTACCACAATAAAAGATGTCCATCAAGAGGTGAATGAATAACCAAATTGTGGTATATCCATGCAATGAAATACTATGCAGCAATAAAAAGGAACAAACTATTGACCTGTATTCAAAAACATTCTGATGAACAAATGAAGCCAGACACAAGAAGAGCATATACTGTATAATTCCATTAATGTGAAACTCAAGAAACGATGAATCTGATCTGGAGTGACATAAAGTAAATCAGTTATTGCCTACAGCCAGGGATGTGGGATTGGGATTAACTGGGGCACCAGGTAACCTTTTTGGTGATGGAAATGATCTACGTCTAGATTGTGGCAGTGGTCATGTGCGTATGTATACTTGTCAAAATTGATCAAATATATTTTTATATATATATTACATGTAAATTTCACCTCAAAATGATTTTAAAAGACAAAATTAAGAAAACAAATCGACAAATCACAGAATGGAAAAAAATTACAGTACGTATATCTAACAAAGGACTTGAACTCACAAAACATGAAGAACTCCTCAATAATAAAAAGTAGAAGCCACATTTTTAAATGGGCAAATGACTTTAACAAACTTTTCATAAAGGATATGCCAATTGCAAAAACCCATGAAAAAGTATTCAACATCATGTATCATGAGGGAAATACAAATTACAGTCACGGTGAGAAGTCATTTCATTAGAATGGCTAAAATAAAAAAGATCTACAACACCGAATGGCGGCAAAGAGGTAGAACAAACTGGAACTTTCATGCACCACTGATAAGTTGTTAAATGGTACAAGCACTGTGGAAAACAGTTTATACTCATCTACCACTTCTAGATGTTTACCCAAGCGATATGAAAACATATGTCCTCAAGACCTGCGCAGAATGCTCATGGGAGCTTTATGCATTAACAATTAAAAGCTGCAAACAACTCAAAGGTCCTTCAAAAGGATAAGCAAACTGATATATTCATAAAATGGAATATAATAAAAAAGGAATGAATTACTGACACCTGCAACAGCACAGATGAATCTCAAGAACTTTATGCGGGGTGAAAGAAGCCAGACACAAGAGTACATACACTATGATTTCACTGATTATATTTAATTTGAAAACAAGTAAATCTAGTGATATGATGACAGATCAGAACAGTAGATGCCTCCCGGGGGTAAGAAACTGTCTTGAAAGAGACATGAGAGAACTTTTTGGGGTAATGTAGGTAATGTAAATGTTCTATTTCTTGTTTTGTGTAGTGGGTTAATGCAATTATACAACTTGCAAAATGGGGTATACAACTGTCATTGATCTATAATTTTTGTAAGTAAATTATATTCCATTTTTTAAAGCCCTATGCAAAAGTGTTATGAATCAAAGCAAAACTTAGTCAGAGGTACAGCAGTCTGTATGCTTAACTGTAGCTTCTGAAATGTTAGACAAAAAATAGAAAGCCTTCTCAGACAATACACAGAAGAATGCTGAGTCATAAAAACTCAAGTGTTAACATTAAGTGAAAAAATAAAATTGAAAATTACACATATACTGTGATTATAATTATATTAAGTATAACTGATTCACAAGAAGTGTAGTAGTATGGGTTTTCAAAATTTCTTGATATCTATGGATTTCTGTACTCTTATTTTTGAAACGAAAATGATAAAATAAAACAAACCAAAAATAAAAACTAGAACCAATAAAAAAGCAAGTACCTGGGAATTCCCTGGTGGTCCAGTGGTTAGAACTCAGCATTTTTACTGCAGTGGGCTCGGGTTTTATCCTTGGTCAGGGAACTAAGATCTCACAAGCCACGCATGTCACAGCCAAAAAAAAAAAAAAAGGCAAGTACCTGGCATATAACAAACACATGTTTTCTTCCTTTATCCTTCCCATGCGAGAGAAAAAGTATGTATCTAATCTTTGAGAAAAGAGATGTAATTTTAAGAGATAAAACTCAACTCACCTGGAACTTGGTCATTTTCTCCAGCCCCTTCTGGGGAAGGGCAGAGTCCTGGGAAGACACAACTGGCAAAGGAGAAGGAAGCCATGAGACGTAGGTCCAAGCCCAAGTGGTGGCTCTGTGTGAATCACTAGCCCCCCAGCCAGAGGCTCCTGTGCAGTGAACAATCTGCTCAAGTCTAAGCAGTGAGGCTCACACAAGAGTCCCTTGTGGTGGCTCCCAGGGTTCAGGGTCATCATTCTCGCCCTGGGTATCAGGGGAAATGAAAGGCAGTGGAAGGTACCGGTATGAGAGTGCACTCTGGGGGCAACAGGTCTGGGGTCAATCCGGGTACTGCTACTGTGACATAATATACTGGTTTCGCCCCCAGCTCCTGACACGGGGCTCCTGAAATCCTCGTAATTTCCTGGTTGCTAGGAATGTCTTTTGTTCTAATGAGGTAACTCTTGGGGGGGCTCCTGGATGGGGACTGGTCAGCAGAAAGGTCAAAGCTTGATTAGATGGCTTGGAATGTTCAGCCGCACCCCCTAGTGAGGAAGCCTCCATAAAATCCCAATAGTATGGGGTTCGCCTTATGTCATATCCTTTAACAAACTAGCAAATGTTAAGCGTTTCTTTGAGTTCCGTGAGCCGCACCAGCAAATAAGTGACTCCGAAGTGGAAGAGTCTTGCAAACCTCTGATTTGCAGCCAAGTCAGACAGAAGTTGTGGGTAACCTGGGGGCCTTCTACTTGCAAACGGCATCTGAAGTGGGGGAGGGCGATCTCGTGGGACTGAGCCCTTAACCTGTGGGATCTGAAGCTATCTCCAGGAAAAGAGTGTCTGAACTGAGCTAAGTTGTAGGGCACCCAGCTGGTAAAGTAGAATTAATTGCTCGGCGTGGGGAAAAACCCACCCACATCTGGTGTCAGAAACGTTGTGAAGGTGCTAGGAGTGTGAGAATAGAGAGGAACACAGGAGGAAGACTGAATTGTTCTTACGGAGCTACTAACGCTGCTTAAGTTAATTAACCTCCCTCTGCCTCAAATCTATCACCTGCAAAATGAGAACAGTGCTTCCTTACAGGATTGCTCAACTGTGCAAGTCAAACGTGTGAATAGATGGAAACTTATAACTGATTCCACTTCAGAAAAGCAGGTAAATATTATACATCACAAAACTGCTCTTGCAGTGGCTTCTCTTGTTGCGGAGCACGGGCTCTAGGCACGTGGGCTTCAGTAGTTGTGGCATGCAGGCTCAGTAGTTGTGGCTCGCAGGCTCAGTAGTTGTGGTGCATGGGCTTAGTTGCTCCGCGGCATGTGGGCTTTTCCTGGACCAGGGCTTGAACCCGTGTCCCCTGCATTGGCAGGCGGATTCTTAACCACTGTGCCACCAGGGAAGCACCAAGGAGTCTTTTTTAACATCCATAGTTCACCTTTATCTCTGACAAGTCCATAGTTCTGATTGGCTATATTACTTAATAATTTCTGGCCCTGTAATGATGATTCATTGATACCAGTATCTGGTTTTGTAAAAGGTATAAATACTTGTGAATTTTCTTCAAGCAGCCAGAAGAGTCTCAATGGCACATCCCCCTCAGCCATGCTGACTGTAGTAAAGAAAAACTTTTTTTTTTTTTTGCTGTACGCGGGCCTCTCACTGTTGTGTCCTCTCCCGTTGCGGAGCACAGGCTCCGTACGCGCAGGTCCAGCGGCTATGGCTCAGGGGCCCAGCCGCTCCGCGGCATGTGGGATCTTCCCGGACCGGGGCACGAACCCATGTCCCCTGCATCGGCAGGCAGACTCTCAACCACTGCGCCACCAGGGAAGCCCAGAAAAACTATTTTAAAATATGACTGCTAGTTTTTTTTTCATTTTAAACAAAAGTCCGACAGAATGTCTCAATGAACAATACTGTAGTGGCCATAACATATCCTGACTTATAAGGGTGCTTTGGGGATTAACCGAGCAAGTCCAATAGCCCCGAACAGGCAAGTCCATCCAGACAGAAAGTAAATTAGTGGCTGCCAGGGGTTGAGAGGGCAGCAAGTGAGAAGTGACAGCTCAGGGGCGTGGGGTTTCTTTTGGGGATGAGGAAAATGTTCTGGAATTAGCCGGTGGTGATGGCTGTACAGCCTTGTGAATATACTAAAAACCAGTGAGTTGTATAATTTAAGGGTGACTAAAGCATACTTTAGTATACTAAAGGGTGACTCTTATGATATGTGAATTACATCTCAAGATAAAAAATAGGGGGAAAAAAGCCTTGGCTCAGTGCCTGGCACATAATACAAGCTCTCAGTTAAGTGATGGTATGATGATTATTGCTCCCATTTAATGGATGAGGAAGCTGAGGATTCATGAGATTAAGTTACTGATAATCACAGAGCTGGTGAGGACTGACTAACCTGAAATCCAACTCTGACTCCGGAGCCCGTGCTCTTAATCCAGTCACTGTGTCTCTAATCACAAACACACAGAAGAGATGGGAGGGGTGTCCTTGGGGAGGAGAGAAAGGGGAGTTGGAGGGTACACACTCTGCTGAAAGTGACCTGCTGAGCGATATGGAGCCAGGGCATCAGGATTCTACCAACTCTTCTGACAGCTCTTTGCGTCTATTTCCACATCTATACAACAGGGATAAGGAGAATATCGAGCTTATAGGGCTGACAAGAGGTTTCAGTGAATACGTGCGAATAAGCGTTAAACGTATGATAGCGCCTCATGTTCGTGGGTCCTGCTGCTTTAGGCAGAAGCACTCCCGTAGGGATGAGAGCAATGTATCCGCTCCCCAAAGCTTGGAAGACAGATCATTCATAACCCCCAACTCCCTTGCGCTGGCCCTATATTTGCTGCACTCTCCTGCTCTGCTCTGCTCAGCAACACGGTTTTGCAAGCAGACCTGACATTTCGCCATATTTAGAAGGAGAAAGCAAGTGGGGTCTGGGGTGCCTGCCTCAGCTCTGCTCGCCTCTCACCCTTCAAATCCCAGTCCCCAGAAATCTTCTATCGCCTGAGGGCGGTTGAGGGGATGGTGAGCGGTGAAGCATCTGTTTTACTTCTGAGATGATTAACACACTTTTTAAATCCCAGCGCCTAGAATATAATGAGTGCTCAAAACACATGGACTCAAAGGATGACCGAAGACACACTTTGTCGGGCAAGGATCAGACTGGTGCATCTCAGAGGTTCCTCTGAGCTGTAAAATTCTGAGGCTGTTTCTGATTGGGAGGAGGAGAGGATGAATTGTATCTTCCAATTTTTTCCTCTGGTTTTCTTTTCTTTTTTTTTTTGGCCATGCCACACGCCTTGCGGGATCTTAGTTCCCCACCAGGGATTGAACCTGTGCCCCGTGCAAGTGGAAGCGCGGAGTCCTAATTACTGGTTTTGCTCAAGCAACACTAAGGTCATTCTTAAAAGTAAAATACTCAAGGACTTCCCTGGTAGTCCAGCGGTTAAGACTCTGCGCTCCCAATGCAGGGGCCCCAGGTTCAATCCCTGGTCAGGGAACTAGATCCCGTGTGCCGCAACTAAGACCCGGCACAGCCAAGTAAATAAATAAAAAGTAAAATATTGATAAAAGGAATAATTATGGGCTCTGGATAAGGCAATTCGTATGTATTTATTTATTTTAAAACATCCATTCATTCAACATGATCAGGTATTTACTCAAATGTCACTGTCCTCAGAGTTCTTCCATGGACATGGTTTATATACTTTAAATCCCCTGCTCCACCACTTCCCTTCTTCTCCAGTTCACTGCCCTTTTATATTTAGGGTCATCCCTCTCTATCTTATTAATGTACATCTTATTTTTTTTTTTTGTCCATGCCTCGCAGCATGTGGGATCTTAGTTCCCCGACCAGGGATCGATCCTGGGCTCCCTGCAGCAGAAGCACAGAGTCTTAACCACTGGACCAACAGGAAGGTCCCTAATGTACATTTTAGTTATTCATCTTGCTTATATCAATCCACATTTTTGCAGTGTAGGCCGCATTGTTTTAGTCTCTTTCTCCAGTGCCTAGAATAGTTCATGGCATGAAGCAGGCACTCAACACAGATTTGTTTAAAAAAAATAAAGGTGAATGACTGAGGGGACTTCCCCGGTGGTCCAGGGGTTAGAACTCCATGCTTCCATTGCAGGAGGTGCGAGTTCGATCCCTGGTCAGGGAACTAAGATTCTGTCTGCCACAAGGGGTGGCCAAAAAAAGGTGAATTACTGAATGAATAGTTGATAAAGATACATCCTGTATTATATTAGCTGAGCACTTCATTACTATTCACCAGGATCTTTCATTCATTCATTCAACAAATACTTACTGATTATCTAGCATGTACCAGGCACAATTCTATATATTAAAGATACAGCAGTGGATAAAATCCCTGCTGTCATGAAGCTGATATTATAGTAGAGGATGGGTAATAAGCCAACCAACAGATAAGTATATAATGTGCTAGCCACTGGTAGACACTGCTAAGAAAAATATGGCAGGGAAAACGGGGATGGAGAGAGATGGGGAGGTGCTATTTTAGGAAGGACGGTTTCAATTCTAGTGCTGTAGTTCCTGGGTGAGTGACGTTGTGCAGATCAATTATCCTCTTGTGCCTCATTTGTAATAACATGGGGATGGTAACAGAGATATTTCGAGGAATGAATGAGTTAATACGTGAAGAGCACTGGAAACTCTGCCTGACTCGTAATAAGCTCCCAATAAACTCCACCAGGTTATTGTTATGACTTTGTGATGAATACAGAAATGGTGCATTACTCCTGGTTTGTTCTAAGTAAATTTGTTTTAGGACATGAAAAGCATTACCAATAACTATATATCAACTTGTAAATACTCTGAAAAGCTGTGGCTTCTGAGTATAGCCAAGAGTGAGTGAGATAAAGGAGATGTAATACCTATGTGGATCGTTTTTATTGTTTTGTCACTTAATCCATTTTCAGGAATTCAAATAACCATCTCTCAGAGCTGCAGGCCCCTGTAGCCATCTACCAACTGAACACCTGTACCAGCCACAAACACTTAACTGAATAACTTCTCTCTGTAAACCTTGTCACAGTGCTGGGCACACTAGAAAGAATACAACACAGTCCCCACAACATAGGAATCAAGACCGATCGGAAACCATGAGCAAATTAAATTCCAAATGAGAAACAAAATCCATAACCTTCTTTAACTGCAACTCTTTCAAGGGGGCCCCTAGCTTTCTCACTAGCCACCATTCTCCTAGTTACTATGTGAAAACTTTGGAACTGTTTAATGTCCTCTCTCTCTCTCGACCTCTATATATTTACGATAATCTAGTATAAATCCTCTTCACTCAAGGTCTGGATTTTGTATTAAAATACTCAAGCAAAAAAAAAAAAAGGAGGGTGGATTATGTAAGATTGACAAACGGTATACAACAGTTGAAGGTTTGACAAGGGTTGATGGCTATGTGAGAATTCATTATATTATTTTCTGTACGTTTTTGCTAGAAAATGTTCATAATTACAAGTTACCAAATATAAAAGTACTACAAGTACGATAAAATTTTTGAGAAGCATAGAAAAACATATATACAAAGAAATAACTAAAGAGAAATACATTAACATGTTTACAGTTATCTCTACATTCTGGATAATTATGGATAATTATTGGCTTTCTTCATCTATTTCTCGTATTTTCTATGAAGAGCACAAATTACTTCTATAATCAGAATATGAATGTAACATCATATAAAATTACAAGAAATTAATTAGGACTTCCCTGGTGGCGCAGTGGTTAAGAATCCGTCTGCCAATGCAGGAGACACAGGTTCAAGCCCTGGTCCGGGAAGATCCCACATGTCACGGAGCAACTAGGCCTGTGAGCCACAACTACTGAGCCTGCGCTCTAGAGCCCAAAAGCCACAACTACTGAGCCCATGTGCCATAACTACTGAAGCCCGTGCGCCTAGAGCCCGTACTCCACAACAAGAGAAGCCACCGCAGTGAGAAGCCTGCACACCGCAACGATGAGTAGCCCCTGCTCGCTGCAACTAGGGAAAGTCTGTGCACAGCAACAAAGACCCAACACAGCCAAAAATAAATAAATACATAAATAAAGTAAATTAAAAAAATTAATTAAATGAGCACAGCCTTCAGGTCCTCTAAGATCCTAAATTATTACCAAACGACCCTCCCTCCTTCATTCACAGGGGTTATTTACCATGTTAGAACTGAAGGAGAGTGTTACCCAACCGACATGCAGCTAAGCCAGTCTACTGACACCAGGTGGTGGTGAAGGAAAGTATAGCATTTCCTGCAGGATGCCAAGCAAGGAGAACAGACAGCTCATGTTCAAAAGACCCAAACTCTCTGACAGATTTCAGCGAAGGGTTTTTAAAGACAGTGTGAGGGAGGGGATCACAGGTGTGTGATCAGCTCATGCACAATTATCTGACTGGCTGATGGTGAGGTAACAGGGTGCTGTTTTGGGAATCTCAATCATCAACCCGGTTCCAACACATCTGGGATATACCCGCTGGTGGTCAGCATGCAGTTAACTTCCTCCACGTGGTGGGGGGTTTAGTATCTGCAAAACAACTCAAGGAAGTGGCTCAGGGTATTATCTCTAGCCCTTGAGGAGGAACTAAAGTTCCTCCTTGACTTTGTTTTACGGCTAAACTATTATTTTTGTTGCTTGACTGTTTTCCTTTGTTTCTGCGTTTTCTCGCTTCTCTGACTAAATTTGCTCTTTGGAACTCAGGGAAGGCCTAGGAGACTAAAGCTTTTTTATAAACAAGAGGTGAGGGACACACGGTGGGTAGGGGAGGTCTGTCCCCAAGAAGGCCCCAGAGTGTCCCGCTCGGTTTCAAGAGTATGGCTTAAAGGTCAAGAACACAGGCTGCCTGGGTTCAAATTCCCAGTTCTGTCTCTTCTCTGTTGTTTGACTTTGAGAAAATTACTTAAATTCTTCACCTATCAGTGTTCTCATCTGTAAACTACAGATAATAACCACATCTTTGTTATGAAGATTAAGCTAATTAATGCATATAAAGGCTGTAAAAGAGCACCTGGCATTCACTATGTTAACAAATTATTGTTACTCATTCATCAACACGTCTCATCCAACCTCCCATTTATTCTATAAACATTCGACATTTGCCCAGGAGTAAAAATCTGCTAATGAATGAAGGACATCTGCTGCCCAACTGAGAGTAGAAATGACACAGCACGATAAATTCTCTCACTTTGGGACAATGTTGCCAGGAGTCATGGGTCATTCCCTCCTCTCTGCAACCTCTTTGAGAAATCAGGGTCGGGAAAGGAAAGATATCATAAGCGTGTCTCAGGTCCAGGATAAGTCACAGCGGACATCCCCAGGCACCAGCTGGGGGCGAGACCCACTCCTTCCTTTAAAAAAGGTCGTGGGGGGTTTCCCTGGTGGCGCAGTGGTTGAGAGTCTGCCTGCCGATGCAGGGGACACGGGTTCGTGCCCAGGTCCGGGAAGATCCCACATGCCGCGGAGCGGCTGGGCCAGTGAGCCATGGCCGCTGAGGCTGCGCGTCTGGAGCCTGTGCTCCGCAACGGGAGAGGCCACAACAGTGAGAGGCCCGCGTGCCGCAAAATAAATAAATAAATAAATAAATAAATGAATAAATAAAATAAAAAAGGTCGTGGGGTCATTAGGAATCCACGGAAAACCCCTCTTCCCGCAGGGGTCAGAGAAGAGCCAGTGGCTCTGCAGCTGGAGCTCAGAACCCACCGCGGGCTCACAGAGGCTTTCAAGGACTGAGCGCTTCTCGAAAGAAATAAAAGACTGAGAACGACCGACCGCCTTTTCGCAGGTGCCAGCGACCGGTTCTAAGCATTTTCACATCACGTAAATCTCACCACATGCCTACTAGGGAGGCACTACTATTAACTCCACTTTGCAGACGAGAAATGGAAATGTGAGATAACTCTACGAAGAGTACATCCCTAAGAGACCGCAGAGCGTGCAGAAAGTAGGGGAGGCGAGGGAAACCGAGCGTCCGGAGACTCTCAAACCCGGAGATCGCGACCCCTGCCCGCCTACAACTCGGGTACGCGCGAACAGCCCCAAACACCGAGGTGACGAAAACCGTCGCCCCTGCCCTCCACGGCTTCTATTCCCCAAGGGTGAGGGTGGCACCTGCGGATTCCACGCCCAGGCAGACTCGGAAGGGACTCGGGTTCTAGGCACTGACTCACCTCCCAGCAGGTACTGATGACCGCGGCCTCTCACTCCTGAAGCGGAAGGGCCCGGACTACACGCCGTTCCTGGACCACACTTCCCAGAATCCCTCAGCGGAACAAGGGCTACACCTCTTCCCTTCGAGAGCGGAAGTGGCTCTGACTACCCGGCGCTGCTGGACTACACTCCCCAGAATCCTCGGCAAAAGTAATGCCACGGGCTTCCCTCCTGGCGCAGTGGTTGAGAGTCCGCCTGCTCACGCAGGGGACACGGGTTCGTGCCCCGGTCCGGGAAGATCCCAAGTGCCGCGGAGCGGCTGGGCCCGTCAGCCATGGCCGCTGAGCCTGCGCGTTTGGAGCCTGTGCTCCGCAACGGGAGAGGCCACAACAGTGAGAGACCCACATACCGACAAAAAAAAAAAAAAAGTAATGCCACGTTTTTTTTGTTTGCTTTGTTTTGTTTTTAAATATAAGCCGGTTCAGTTCAGTCAGTTTGGAGACGCTATTAGCGCTTGATCTTTTTCTTTTCCTTCCTTCCTTCTCTTCTGGAGGGTTTTTTGTTGTTGTTGTTTTAATTACGTTACTAATAAGTGCGACTGAAAAGTAAATGTGGCTGTATAGCAAAGAAAGGCGAAGAGAGGATCTCAAACTCGGTTTATTGCCTTCTTTACTCTCCTTGTGCCTGGATACATGTAAACCCCTGACAATGTTTACCTAGCATGAGCTATTCATTCCAAGATGCTAAAGACTCAGGAGAAGGAAAAGTAACCTTTGATCAAGCCACAATATAAATAACGACTTTCCCACTTTTGTTGGTTTTAATTGCTCATTTTGAAATCTGGAGTTTTCCAGCAAACGAAAGAAGATGCATTAGCAAGAAGTGAAGGAATACTGTATTTCGAAAGAGAAAAGTCTAGAATACAGGCATACCTCGGAGATATCTGGTGTTAGATTCCAGACCATTGCAATAAAGCAAATATCGAAATAAACTTGAGTTGTATGAATTTTTTAGTTTCCCACTGCATATAAGTTTACACTATAATGTAATCTAAGTGTGCAATTACATTATGTTAAACAATAATGTATACAACTTAACATAAAAATAATGCTGTTGGAAAAATGGCACCAGTAGACTTGCTTGACACAGGTTTGCCACAAACCTTCAATTTGTAAAGTTACCATAACAAATAAAATCGCCATAAACACAATAGGAAAATAAGTAAATACAATAGAATGTTTTTTCTTCAGGATGGTCTAAATCAATGAGCCACAATTATTCAAACGTAGGTGCGTAAGTGGGGTATCCTGCTCAGATAACGGTAACAAATTCAACTTTTTTCAGCTTTATGAGGTATAATTGACAAGTAAAATTGTAATATATTTAAAGTATATGTGATGAATTGATATACATTGTGAAAGGACTCCCACAAGTGAATTAACACATTCATCACTTCACATAGCTAACTCTTTTGGAGGGAGAGGAGTGAGAACCTTTAATATCTACTCTCTTAGCAAATTTAAACTATACAATACTGCATCATCAACTGTAGTCACCATAGATTAGATCCTCAGACCTTGTTCATCTTAAAGCTGAAAGTTTGTACCCTTTTTATAACCAACCTCCCCCCATTCCCCAGGCAACCACCACCACCACACTACGTTTCTAAGTTTGACCTTTTTTCCCCCTTAGATTCCACATATAACTAATACCATGCATTATTTTTCTTTCTCTCTTATTTCATTTAGCATATGCCCTACAGTTTTATTCATGTTGTCACAAATATTTCTCCATATGTATTTCCTGTGTACCAGTGGTTAGAATTAGAGGTTCAATGTGATTCAGGTTTATTTTGTTTTGGAAAGCATATTTCATGGGTGGTTCTGTTTGTATCTCCTATTACCTTAACTGGAAGCTGCCAAGACACCGAAAAAGAGAGCAAGATGAGAAAATGTTTTCTACCAAATATCAAGACTCGTTGCAAAGCTATGGTAACTGAAGCAGTGTGGTATTGGTAAAATTATTGAAAAGTAGACCAATCAAAGGGAATGGAGAGTCAAGACATCCATCTAATCATATACAGATTACTGATTTTCTTCAAAAGTGGCACTGCATAGTAGTGGGGAATAAGGGAAATGTTCAGTAATTGGTATAGGAACAACTGGATAGTCATATGGTGAATAATCAAATTATGTGAAAGGCAAATATAGACCTTTCTTTGAAGATTTGTTAATAAATTGATTTTAATCCTGTCACCTACCAAAAAAATAAAGAAAAAGGAAAGAGAGAGGGAAGGAGGAGGGGGAGAGGGAGAGAAAGAGAGAGAGACAACTGCTAAAATTTGAATAAGGTCTGGAGGTTAGACGTTATGCATCAATATTCAATTTTCCTGAATGCTATACTTGTGCTGTAGATATGTAAGTGAATATCCTTGTTCTTACAGTATTACTTAAGTATTCAGATGCAAAGGCTAAGAGGTCTAGAACATACTCATGGTTAAAAAAAAGCATATGTCAATATGTGTGTGCATATATACACGTTCACATACATTAAGAGAATAATGACTCAAACATGTTAACTGGTGAATCTGAGTACAGGGTACATGAGAGATTTTATATAATTTTTATAATATTTGGAAAGTTTTAAATTATTTCAAAATGAAGTTTAAAGAAATGTAAAAATTTATATCAAGCAAAATCCCATCATTTAGAGATAAGTAAAAATAAATACTTTTTTGTTCTTTTTTAATGAGATCACACAAAAATTCCATGCTTTGTGTTTTTCCAGGTTAATGTATTCTGGACATCTTCCAACATCCATAGCAAAATTTGCACTGGATAAGTAAATCATAAAATACTTTGGCAACCCAACTGATTATTTCTATGCTTGCTATTATAAACAATAATGCAATGAACATTCCTTTATATACATCTGCGGCAGATATGTATTTACTTCTGAAGATCAAAGGTTCATCTCTGGGGATCTATTCCTTAATTTTAATCCAATGTATCAGATGAAATAAAGCAATCATATTACAAATTCTTGGCTACAGGAAATTTTTAGTAATTTTATTCATTTTTCATAGTTTTACAGCTTTAGTAAAAATAATGGTCACTGTAAACAAGTATAAAATGGAAGTTGATGGAAAAATAACCCCAAAGGCCTCCTTGACATCCCCCCTCAAAAAAAAAAACTAGTTAGTATATGGCAAATATCCTTTTCACACACTGTCTTTAGGCATATATTCACTTTGAGAGATCATTTATATCACGTGGATCTTACCAAGAGGGTTACAACCTATTTCTCCCCTGTTACTATGTATGGTTCTATGTCACCATTTTAATGGATTTGCTGGAAAGATTCCATCTGAAGGAATCCCTTTCCACTCTCAATACTTCATAGAGTTTATCAGCAGCATGGACTCTCCAAAACCTTGAAGATGTGCATCCTGACTGAAGTCTAACAGACTTCTCACTTTTAAAGACTCTTGCCAGTGTGGACTTTCTGATGGTATGTAAGCCGTGAACGGTGACTGAAGTCCTTACCACATATGTCACACTTGTATGGTTTTTCTCCTGTGTGGACCCTCTGGTGGGTGTGAAGCCGAGAACTCTGACTGAAGCCCTTCCCACACTCCTCACATTTAAACAGTTTCTCCCGAGCGTGAACACTCAGATGGACTCTAAGATTGGAGGGGAGACTGAAGGCCTTCCCACACTCCTCACACTTGTGGGGTTTCTCTCCTGTGTGGACCCTCTGGTGATGGCGAAGATTCAAGCTCCGCCCAAAGGCTTTCCCACACTCCTCACATTTGTAAGGCTTTTCACCAGTGTGGCCCCTCTGGTGGTATATAAACTGTGAACTGTAACGAAAGCCCTTTCCACACATGTTGCATCTGTAGGGCTTCTCCCCAGTGTGGACCCTCTGATGGGACTGAAGACCAGAGGACTGGCTGAAGCCCTTCCCACAGACACCACACTTGTAGGGTTTCTCGCCCGTGTGGACTCTCTGATGGACCCGGAAATCTATGGCCTGACTGAAGCTCTTATCACACGCCTCACATTTGTAGGGTTTCTCTCCTGAGTGGACTCTCTGATGAGCATGAAGGTTTGATCTCCAACTGAAGCCCTTCCCACACTCCTCACATTTATACGGTTTTTCTCCAGTGTGAATGACTTGGTGCAGTTTAAGATTTGAACTGTAACTGAAGTCCTTACCGCACATGTCGCATCTGTAGGGCTTTTCCCCTGTGTGGACTCTCTGGTGGGTCTGCAGCTTTGACGACTGACTGAAGCCCTTCCCACACGTCTCGCATTTGAATCGTTTCTCCCCGGTGTGGACGTTCTGGTGGACTTGAAGATTGGAAGCCTGACTGAAGCCCTTCCCGCACTCCTTGCATTTGTAGGGTTTCTCTCCCGTGTGGACACGGAAGTGGATGTGAAGATCTGTGTTACGGGTGAAGCCCTTCCCGCACGCCTCACATCTGTACGGTTTCTCTCCAGTGTGGACCCTCCGGTGGCATATCAAAGGGGAATTGTGACTGAACCCCTTGCCGCAGACATCGCATTTGTAGGGTTTCTCCCCGGTGTGGACCCTCTGATGTATGTGATAATGCGCGGCCTGTGTGAAGCCCTTCCCACACTCCTCACACTTATAGGGTTTCTCACCCCTGTGGACCCTCTGGTGAACACGAAGGTTAACGCTCCAGCCGAAGCCCTTCCCGCACTCGTCGCACTTGTACGGTTTCTCTTCGGTGTGGACTCTCTGATGGCACTGAAAATTTGAACTTTGGCTAAAGCATTTACCGCACTCCTCGCATTTGTAAGGCTTCTCCCCCGTGTGTGTCCTATAGTGGATGATAAGGCCTGTGCTGCTACTGAATCCCTTGCCACAACTGTCACACCTATAGGACTTCTCTCCCGTGTGATTAGATTGACGGGGATGAAAGGAGTTCCTATTGAAACCATCGCCGGATTCACGACATTTATCGACTTTTCCTCGCGGGTGAATTCTTTGATGACTTTGCAGATGGGAGCATTTCTCTCCCAGGTGAACCCTCGGATGAACTGGGAGCACTTCGCTATCACTGAAGCTTCTCCCACACTCTCTACAGGGATACAGTGTGTCTCCTTTGCAGGGTTTCTGTTCTGTGTCAGTTGTAACAGGATCACTCAGGGGTGATTTCTTCATGAAGGCTTCACATATACATGGGTTGTTTTTCCCGTTCATTTGCTTACCTCTACTCTGATTCCCTGACTCACTCACATACATATTCCCACAGGAATCCTGGGTTCTCAAAATCAAAAACTCTTGATTTTCAAGGTAACTGGAACTATCACCTTTGTGGTTCATCATATGGTTCTCATTTTCAGAAACCTGAAGAGAATCACCTTGTAGGAAATGGGAAGTCCTCCTCTGAAGACAGCACGTTGAATCACTTGCGACCTGTTTCCAGATTTGCCAGCAAGACGGCTCTTCACATGAAAGGTATTTTAATGCGACTTTTCCAAGAGTCTCCACCTCATCGGGATTCTTGCTGCCTAAAAGAAAAAGCGATATTCAGAGGTGAGGACAAGTAAATGCTTTGTTCAGAAACATCGGGATTTCACACTCAGGGATAAGGCCTTAAAAAAACCAGAGAAAGGGTCATGTCTGTACCACACCACTTATCCTTTTGTTATGCTTTTTCGTGTAAGTGGAAGCGAAGAACAGGGTCAAGAGACTTTTCTGTAAATGTGACCTATTTAGAACCACAGGTCTAACGGTTTAATAGAAGAGCTGTAGGTTTGAAATCGGATGGCTGCAGGGCAACAAAGACAACCCACCTTCCAACCTACAGCAACGTCAATTAAAAGCCTAATCACTTGTTCCTTAGCAGGCTTATGACAAGTGGGCTTCTACTGAATTAGGTTAGGAAAGCACAGACTGTAAACATTAAACAGTACTTTAGGTCCTGGTAGATATGATCTAAGAGTAAATTTGGGAAGCGGTTGGGATAATAACATTCATTTTTCTAAGCCTGGGAGTGATTCTGGTCTCTGTAAAAAGAAGGGGGAAAGGGAAAACTAACCTTGGACAGCTGAGAAAGAACCTGGGAGGAGAAGAAAGAGAACAGATTCTCAAAGGCAACCCTGAATGGAGGAGAGGGAGAGTTATGTTCAGCTTGGAAAGCTTTTGCCCAGGAAGCTGCGAACCTTGCTTTTTCTCTCATTCCCTTCGGGTCTCTCTGCTCAAATGTCACTCAACTGGGTGAGGCCTTCCTATCACCCAGTATAAGATAATTCCTCCCACCCCAACACACCTTCCACTCTTCCCATCTGCCTTACTCTGCTTTCTTTTCCCCCATGGCACTTATTATTTGATTTACTATGTACTTCTTAATTTTTTCCTGCCCATTTAGAAGAACTAGGATGTAACAATCATGAGGAAAACAAGCACTTTGATTTCTTCATTGTTTCATCCCCACTGTAACAGAATTTCTCAAATTGCTGGCATATACTCGTGAACTGTGAAATCCATTCCATACATTGTGACACTTCAAAGAAAAAGAAGTGGGAATTCCCTGGTGGTCCAGTGATTAGGACTCAGCACTTTCACTGCCAGGGCCAGGTTCGATCCCTAGTTGGGGAACTAAGATCCCACAAGCTGCATGGTGTGGCCAAGGAGGGAAAAAAAAAACCCTCAATATTCTGTAATAACCTATATGGGAAAAGAATCTGAAAAAGAATAAATATGTGTGTATGTATAACTGAACCACTTTGCTGTACACATGAAACTAACACAACATTGTAAATCAACTATACCCAATATAAAATAAAAATTAAATTTAAAAAAATAAAAGAAATTATGTGGAAAAAAATAATAAAAATATGAAAAGCATATCACAAGCAGTAAGGATAACACTATATAAATGCTTGTTTCAGCTGTAGACATACACATAAATATGCACGTATGTTACATTTATACTTGGTCGGGATGTAAAATATTTCTTATTGAGAGTCATAGTTAAAAACGTATGGAAGCCACTGGCTTAAAATGTTTAAAGTGGTGCCAAGTCCTGAATGATTAATTTGCTTAAATAGAGAGTTACATTCAAATAATATAAACTGAACAAGTCCCAACAGGTATGTGCACATTTCAGGGTATGGTAGGCTAACTGAACATCCTAAAGATGTCCATGCCCTAATCCCTGGAACCTGCGAACATGTTAATGTACACAGCAAAAGGGACTTCAGATCTGATTAAATTAAGGATCTTTAGATGAGCCCAAACAAGTCACAAGGGTCCGTAAAAAAAGGAAACGCGGGACTTCCCTGGTGGCGCAGTGGTTAAGAATCCACCTGCCAATGCAGGGGACATGGATTCGAGCCGTGGTCCGGGAAGATCCCACATGCCTCGGAGCAACTAAGCCTGTGTGCCACAACTACTGAGCCTGCGCTCTAGAGCCTGTGAGCCACAACTACTGAGCCCACGTGCCACAACTACTGAAGCCCACGCCTCTAAAGCCTGTGCTCCGCAACAGGAGAAGCTACGGCGATGAGAAGCCTGTGCACCGCAACAAAGAGTAGCCCCCGCTCGCCGCAACTAGAGAAAGCCCATGCGCAGCAACGAAGACCCAATGCGGCCAAAAATAAATAAATACATTTAAAAAAAAAAAGAATCCCTACAAAAACAAGCTCTTTATTTTGCACTCCAGTGACCTATAAAGAACATTTTAGGTAGTATTTGTACTTGAAGCATGGTTGCAAAATCCTGAAACATGCGGATGCTGAAGAGGTCAAAAAAACCTTTGAGAAAGGGTGGCAGAAAATGCTACCAGATTTGTTAAAAAAAGACTTGGTCTATGACACAAAACTGAAGTGTAACAATACGTAGGATCATGATTCCTGAGGTTCAGTTTGCATATAAAAATGAACCCCAGTGAAACTAACACATCATTGTAAATCATCTACACTTCAATTAAAAAAAAGAAAAAGAGAATGAGACCCTTTCCAGTAATATTCCTGAATGCATCAAACGTGAAGCAACATGTAGACATGAGAAGGGAGATGGACAAATGCAGATGGTTATATCCATTAACCACTCTCAGAATTCAGGGCCTAATCTATCATGTTTGCAGATAAGCTTCTCTCCTTCGTTTTTCAGGCAGAGGGAGAGTATATACATTTACATTCCCTAGGAATATCGGATGTTTTTAAATGGGTAGAACTGAGGAATATGCAAATTAAAGAGACGGGAAGGAAGGGGAGAGAAAGGAAGAGGAGGTCAAACAGTGAAGTAAACAGTGAGGATCTGAGCAAAGGCAGGAGAACAGAGGGCCTTGAAAGGCTGGGGAGAAAAGTGAAACAATGGCTGGGGATCCAGAGGATGAGGTGGTCTTCACAGATGAAAAAGGCTGGGGTCATAGGTCAGGAAGAGCTGTGAGGAGAGCTTCCTCACTTTTACTCAAAAGAATAGGATTTTTTTTTTTTTTTTTCGGCACGTGGGCCTCTCACTGTTGTGGCCTCTCCCGTCACGGAGCACAGGCTCCGGACGCGCAGGCTCAGCGGCCATGGCTCACGGGCCCAGCCGCTCCGCGGCATGTGGGATCTTCCCGGACCGGGGCACGAACCCGCGTCCCCTGCATCGGCAGGCGGATTCTCAACCACTGCTCCATGAAGGAAGCCAAAAAATAGTAATTTTTAAAGTAATATCTTCATTCAACAATTACGTACTGAGCATCTACTATGCAGAAGGCTCATCGGAGGCTTTGGGTAGAGACAGGAAATACAATTGCCCAAATTCCTACTTTCAAGGGGAGACGGATGAGGAACAAGTAAATAAAGACAAGTTACGAGGTCAGGAGGCTATCAGTGCTTCGATACAAAATAAGGCAGGGTGAGGGCACGGAGAATGGAGAGAGAATGGCACTGTAAATGGGGCAGACACACAAGGTCTGTCTGATGAGATGAAATTTGAGCAAAGACCTGAGTGAGTAAGGGAGTGGCTGCGGGCCTCTACACTGAGGCAGAGAGCTAGTCGAAGGTTGGGAAACAAGAAAACACTCCAAAGGGGCCAGGATGACATGAATGATCTAAGAAAGGGTAAAAGGATGGGTGATCAAAGAGGAACTCAGTGAGGAGGCCAGATCAGGTAGGGCCCTGCAGTCCACTGTAAGGACTCAGAGTGAAAGGGGAGGCCTTGGGAGGGTTTTGGACAGAGGAATGGTATGATCTTACTTGCTTTCTAAAGAACCAGTCTGGCTACCATGTGGAGAAGAGGTTACAGGAGTGCAAGAGCAGAAGCATGGAGACCAGTTTGGAGGAAGCTGTCACAGTCCAGGCAAGAGATGACAGCACGTGGACAAGAGCGGTCATCACGGACGTGGAGAGAAGATTAGCTGGTACCTGAAATAATAGCTTTGCGGTTCTCACTGGAATGCCCGTTTCTTTGGGTTTCTCTCTCCATCATCCAAATCTTTTCTTCTGTCTCCAACTGGGACACCATATCTGGCTTGAAGGGAAGATGTCCTATGAAAAGGCAGATATATATATTTAAGATGAACACAAAGCTTAAATAGATCTTTGTCCAAGTTCTATAACCCTCAAGTGATCACAAACTGTAATAAGAAATGAATTCAGGGAACTATACTCAATATTCTGTAACAACCTATAAGAGAAAAGAATCTGAAAAAGAATATATATATAATTGAATCATTTTGCTGTACACCTGAAACTAACACAACATTGTAAATCAACTATACTTCAATCAAAAAAAGAAAAACAAATTGAGGTCACAACCTAGTTCATGTCTACATATAGATAAAATTAGATTTAACCAATGTCTGTTTTTATCATATTTCCCACACTCTCATACCACTTACTGCAAACGGTCACAGTTTTTGCTACAATGTGAGGGGATCTTGATAAGGAACTCTGACAGTTTCTATTCTTATTCCATTTTATTCTATTTCACTGAAAAAAAAAATAATGCCAGTACAATGAACTAAGTTGACTCCAAGATCCACCAAAGTATCTGAAAGACAAAGTATAGACGCTAAGCTGCCCGTTTATAGATCATCTAAAACAGGGTTTCTCAGCTGAGGCACTACTGATATTCTGCACTGGCTAATTCTGTGTGGTGGGGGGAGGTGGTCCTGTGCATCGTAGGACGTTTAACAGCACCACTAGCCACTAGATGCCAGCAGCACCCCTCCCTCAGCTGTGACAATCAAAACTGTCTCCAGACATTGCCAAATGTCCCCAAGGAGGCAAAATCACCCCGGATGGAATTTTGCCTGAGCAGAGAGGGACCAGAAAAACCTATGGATTGGAAAAACTTGTGTCTTCAAGGTCAAGGAACCACTTCACAAGGTCCAAAGCTTTGAACAGCTTAGGACCAGACACTCTCAAGAGACTTGAAGTTCAGGGTCAGAGAGTGCCCGTCCTCACCCACTGAGACCAGGTTCCGGAAGTTCTCCACCATCACATCCTGGTACAGTTTCCTCTGGGCAGAGTCCAGCAGCCCCAGTTCCTCCTCGGTGAAGGTCACGGCCACGTCCTTGAAGGTCACTGCCTCCTACGGCATCAAACACATGTCACCTCAATCTCACAACCTCCATTGGAAGAAGGGCAGCATCGAGAAGGATAAAGAAGATTAACCCAAAAAATGGTTACTGATTTGGAGGGACTCCAGGCAGTTTTCAGTCCCAACACTTGCCCCTCTCAGTGACAGTGATGTCACCTCCCCGCTGTCCCACTCTATCTCTGCTTTTAATATTCGCAAAGTTCACAGGCTTTCTACAACCCTCCAGGACAGGTACACAGCTCCTCACCTATGCTTTCAAGGCAAAAGCCATAACCACCTGCTGCGACACGCACAGCTGGTGAAGGCACAGGGTGAGTTCAAATTTCAAGGTTTAAATGACAGGACCCTGGGCAAATTCCTTTACCTCTCACTATCTTAATTTCCTCTTCTCTGTAATGGTGTCTCAATCACAAGGTGTTTGAAAGGATTAGACGAATGAACATGTGTAAAGCACTTACAATGGCGCCTGGCACATAAGAAGTGCTCAATAAATTTAAGCAAGCAGTATCATTAAAATCTCTTTCATTCCATTTTGTGACTGCATAGTATAGTATTCCTTAGAACTGATGATGTAGCTTTAATCTATCCAAATAAAGCACAATTAGTTACAGATTTTTACTTATCATCATCTGCTGTAAAGATCCTTTCACAGAGATCTCAACCAAGAAGTAGCAACGGCACTTTAAAATTTTTGAAAGCATAATGGCAGATTTCCATCTCAAAAGGTTTTCCCAATTCACCTTTCATATGAGGGAGTACAAATGTTCCTGAATCTCTACACTGGCCAAATAAGACATAATTCCGTTTTTTTTAAAAAAAGAAAATCTTCAACAATCTAAGTGAAATAAATAAATAGAAAGCTTTCATTAACGTTTGTACACATTTAGTTATTAAATTATTTTCTTCATAAATTTACTTTCCATTATTGTGACGCTCCTTTTCCTTCTTTTATTCATATTCCAGTTGGGTCTTACTTTATTTTACTAATTTTGATGAGAATTAGAGATATTAAACCTTTATCTAATGTTTATAAGTATGTCCCATCAATTCAAATATTACAAATATATAGCTGTGAATGCCTGAGGGAAAAGGAATATGAGAAAGCAAAAAGAGGTAGTTTGTAAACAGAGTAGTAGGGTAAATTATCTTTCTGTATTCCAAGTTTCCACAATTTTTCAAAGATTGCTTTGTGAAATAAAGATGATAAAATAAACCAAACAAAACGCACAGTCTGGCACACAACGTGCACGCAAGGTGTGTCGTGTTCATTAACCTTTCCAAGGAAGAGAAAAAAGGTGTGTCCAATCTTTGAGAAATAAAATCCCTTAGGAGTCAGAAAGCAATGCCTTACTTACCTGAAACTCAGTCATTTTCTCCCACTCCTTCCGGGGAAGGTCAGATTCCTGAGAAGGCATAACTGGGGAAGGACAAAGAAGCCATGAGATGCAGGCCAGGGCTGTCAGGAGCCCATGTGGATCTCTGCAGAAATTACACATGAGCACTCGTACTCCCAGGCAGAGGTGCTCACATACAGCTTGGTAAGCAGAGCTTGGAGTAGACTGCAGCTACTAGCAGGACTGTCAGCCAGCAGCCACTGGACAGTGAACAAGCAGCACAACCAAACACAGTATCCCTACCATAAAGACTTCTGATCCTACCATTAAAAAAAATGAGAAGACGATCTATGGACTGGGAGAAAATATTTGCAAATTATGCTACTGAAGGGACTAATTTCCAAAATATACAAACAGCTCATACAGCTTAATATCAAAAAAGCAAACAACCCAATCAAAAAATGGGCCGAAGACCTAAATAGGCATCTCCAAAGAAGACATACAAAATGGCCAAAAGGCACATGAAGAGATGCTCAACACTGCTAATTATTAGAGAAATGCAAATCAAAACTACAATGAGGTATCACCTCACATCAGTCAGAATGGCCATCATTAAAGTCTACAAATAATACATGCTGGAGAGAATGTGGAGAAAAGGGAACCCTCCTACACTGTTGGTGCCAATGTAAATTGGTACAGCCACTATGGACAACAGTATGGAAGTTCCTTAAAAAACTAAAAACAGAGCTACCATAGGATCCAGCAATCTCCCTTCTGGGCATATATCCAGAGAAAACTCTAATTCAAAAAGACATATGCACAATGCTCATAAGTTATTTTTGTAATAAGAAATAACAGCCCAATAAAAATTACATAAAACATGGGACTTCACTGGTGGCACAGTGGATAAGACTGCTCCCAATGCAGGGGGCCCAGGTTCGATCCCTGGTCAGGGAACTAGATCCCACACACATGCCGCAACTAAGAGTTCGCAGGCCACAACTAAGGAGCCTGTGTGCTGCAACTAAGGAGCCGGCAAGCCGCAACTAAGGAGCCCTAGAGCCGCAACTAAGGAGCCCGCCTGCTGCAACTAAGACCCCATGCAAGCAAATAAATAAATAAATATTAAAAAAAATGTCCATCAACATAGGAATGGATAAACAAGATGTGGTACATGTATACAATGGAATATTACTCTACCATAAAAAGGAATAAAATAGTGCCATTGGCAGAGATGTGGATAAATCTACAGACTGTCATACAGAGTGAAGTAAGTCAGAAAGAGAAAAACAAATATCGTATAGTATCACTTCTATGTGGAATCTAGAAAAACAGTACAGATGAACTTATTTGCAAATCAGAAATAGAGACACACGTTGAGAACAAACTTATGGATACCAAGGGGGGAAGAAGGGGGTGGGATGAATTGGGAGATTCAGATTGACACATATACACTATCATGTATAAAAGAGATAACTAATGAGAACCTACTGTACAGCACAGGAAACTCTACTCAGTGACCTGTGGTGACCTAAATGGGAAGGAAATCTAAAAAGAGAGGACATATGTATACGTATGGCTGATTCACTTTGCTGTACAGCAGAAACTAACATTGTAAAGCAACTATACGCCAATAAAATTTTTTTAAAAAATGATACATGCACCCCAATGTTCATAGAACTATTTACAACAGCTAAGACATGGAAGCAACCTAAATGTCCATTGACGGATGAATGAATAAAGAAGTTGTGGTATGGAATGGAATATTACTCAGCTATTAAAATGAATGAAATAATGCCATGTTCAGCAACATGGATGGACTTAGAGATTATCATACTAAGCGAAGTAAGCCAGACAAAGACAAATATCATATAATATCACTTATATGTGGAATCTAAAACAATGATACAAATGAACTTATTTACAAAACAGAAATAGACTCACAGACACAGAAAACAAACATGGTTATCAAAGGGGATAGTGGGTGGGGAAAAGGGAGGGAGGAGGAAGGGGGAATAAATTTGGAGTTTGGGATTAACATATAGACACTACTCTATATAAAACAGATAAACAACAAGGACCTACTGTATAGCACAGGCAACTATACCCAGTACTTTATAATAACCTATGATGGAAAAGAATCTGAAAAAGAATATATATAAAAAACTGAATCCCTTTACTGTACACTTAAAACTAACACAACATTGTAAATTACCTATACTTCAATAAAAAAAAAGAATAATAATGAAAATAAAACCTAAAGAAAAAAAAGATTTCTGATCCTGGGGGTGGCAGGAAATGAAATGCAACGTAACAACAATGTGGGTTTAAAAAAAAAAGAAAAGGGCTTCCCTGGTGGCGCAGTGGTTGAGAGTCCGCCTGCCGATGCAGGGGACACGGGTTCGTGCCCCGGTCCGGGAAGATCCCACATGCCGCGGAGCAGCTGGGCCCGTGAGCCATGGCCGCTGAGCCTGCGCGTCCGGAGCCTGTGCTCCGCAACGGGAGAGGCCACAACAGTGAGAGGCCCGCGCACCGCAAAAAAAAAAAAAAAAGAAAAAGAAAAGAATAAAACAAAGAGTTCTGGAGTCAAAGTCCTAGGTTTAAATCCTGGAAAAGATACTACGCACCCATGTAATGTAGGGGTATTACAAAAAACCTCTCTGTGCCTCTCTTCAGTCATCTACACAATGAGGATAGGATATGCACCTGGCCACTCCTCGTAAACCATACCCACCACGTAGAGTTGTTCCAAGGATTCAAGGAGTAGATGGAAAGTTCTAAAAATATAGGAGTCCCTTTTTCTTGCAGCTGCAAAAAAGCAGATGATCCTTTGCATCAGAAACTGTATCTGCCAATGTCTTTTCTAACAATAACAACAAAAGAGACCTAAAAGGCATCTGGATTTTGTATATGGCTGCTCTCCTATGAAAGTCACCTGTATTTTCTGAAAGCCCTGATTCTGACATAAAATTTCTCCTTACTTAATAATTTGTTGCCCAGTTAATAATATTTTACTCACACTTGTATTAGTTTTCTAAAAAAGTATCATTTCCGGAAAATTTATTTCACTGAGGTCAGAAAAGGCTTATTGGTAAAAGCCTTTCATCCTATGTGCATGGAGATAAAGAAAAACACATAGAAAAGAAAAAGAGGCAAAATAAAAATCAAGAAACATGGAAGATAGATTGAGAGGCTCCAACATTTGTCTAATAGGAGTGTAAGAAGGGAATGGAAGCAACTACAGAGAGGTTTTATTTCAAGAGATAACTGCTGAGTTCACATATAGAAATTCTGAACAGTATAAATAAAAATACATATACTCCTAAACAAATGGCAGTGAAACTCAGGAAGGCAAAGGATAAATAACTAAAAACAACAACAAAAATCCTTAAAGCTCCCAGAAAGTATAATTTACCCAATAAAAATGACAATTAGGTTGACAGAAACAGGGAAGCAGAATGGAGATCTAAAATATATGAATATTTCCAAAATGAAGGAAAAAAATCGTGAATCTTGATTTCTATGCTCAACTAAATGGTTATTTATAGGAGAGAGGAAGAAAGATGTTTAGCTGCTTAAAAAAAGAAAATTTATAACGAAATGAATCCTAAAAGAACTGATGGTAAGGAAACATGTAAATATGTTGGTAATATCTTTGTTAGAAGAAAAAACAACCTAGAAGGATATGACAAATTTTGAGGGTGGTTTTAATAAAAAGTAAACCTATAACCTAGCCTGCAGTGGAAAAAAAAAAAAAAAAAGGTGGTATGAGGGAGCCATCATCAAATATCAAGTGTATTTTTATTTAGTCTCTATATTTTTCAGAATGAGAATACATGCTGATTAAATCTAGTGATTGTTGAGGCAGATATCATTTTTGAAAGTTAAAACATAAGACCACACAATTTTCAAATGAGTTGAGGGTAAATAAAAGGAATAAACTGAACTGAAGATAATAAAAGAGAATAAAAGGAAGAAATGTAGAGCATAGTGATTTAAAAATAAATATTTTAAAAATATTTTACATAAATCAATGAAGTTAGAACACACCTCACACCATACACAAAAATAAACTCAAAATGGATTAAAAACTTAAATATAAGACAAGACACCATAAAACTCTTTTAAAAGAGAACATAGGCAAAACGTTCCCTGACATAAATCATATCAATGTTTTCCTAGGTCACTCTCCCAAGGCAATAGAAATAAAAGAAAAAAATAAACAAATGGGACCTAATCAAGTTTATAAGCTTTTGCATAGCAAGGGAAACCATAAACAAAATGAAAAGAACCTATGGAATGGGAGAAAATATTTGCAAATGATAGGACTTGATAAGGGCTTAATTTCCAAAATATACAAACAGCTCGTACAACTCAAACAACCCAATCGAAAAAGAGGCGGAAGACCCAAATAGACATTTCTCCAAAGGAGACATACAGATGGCCAACAGGCATGTGAAAAGATGCTCATCGTCGCTAATTAGAGAAATGCAAATCAAAACTACAATGAGGTACCACCTCACATTGGTCAGAATGGCCATCATTAAAAAGTCTACAAGTAATAAATGCTGGAGAGGGTGTGGAGAAGAGGGAACCCTCTTACATTGTTGGGGGGAATGTAATTTAGTGCAGCCACTATGGAAAACAGTATGCAGGTTCCTCGAAAAACTAAAAGTAGAGTTGCCATATGATCCAGCAATTCCACTTCTGGGTATATACCCAGACAAAACTATAATTCGAATAGATACATGCACCCCAGTGTTAGTAACAGCACTATTTCCAATAGCCAAGCTTATGGAAACAACCTAAATGTCCACTGACAAATGAATGGATAAAGAAGATGTAGTGTGTGTGTCTGTGTGTGTATATATATATATATATATATATATATATATATATATATATATATATACACACAATGGAATATTACTCAGCCATTAAAAAGAATGAAATAATGCCATTTGCAGCAACATGGATGGACCTAGAGATTATCATACTAAGCGAAGACAGAAAGACAAATACCATACATATCACTTATATGTGAAATCTAAAACACGACACACATGAACTTATCTACGAAACAGAAACAGACTCACAGACATAGAGAATAACTTGTGGTTGCCAAGGGGAAGGGGGCTGAGGGAGGGAAGTATTGGGAGTTTGGGATTAACAGAGGCAAACTATTATATATAGGATGGATAAACAACAAGGCCCTCCTGTATAGCACAGGAAACTATATTCAATATCCTGTGATACACATAATGAAAACGAATATGAAAAAGAATATAACTGAGTCACTCTGCTGTACAGCAGAAATTAACACAACACTGTACATCAACTATACGTCAATAAATTTTTTTTAAATATTTTAAAACATATTTTAAAGTAAATAAAACATTTTAAAAAATATTTTAAAAACACATGTACGTATGGTAGAAAAACACATGTACATATTAACAAGCAATTAAACATTCTCAGGTGTAGTCAACAGACAACTGATCTTTTTCCTAGTGGTAATTTACTAAGTGAAGGAAACCTGATTAACTGAAAACAGATGACGGACCAACAAAGACCTTTCAGTAGTGTGTACCTGGGGCTATGCTGTGAGGGGCCAAGAGGTCCGTCCTTCCTCCCGTTTCCGAATTCAGGACTGGCGAAGAAAAGGATGTGGTGGAAGAGCACGACTGTATCCGTCTGCCGGATACACTGCCACGGGACGTCCCCAGGCACTAGCGCGGGGTGACTCGGTGCTTCCTAAACAACGAGATCAGTAAAAGCTCGGGAAAAGCTCGGGAAGGGCTGTCTCCCGATGTCTGACAGAAGGACCGTGCCATCGCTCCTCGCTCTCTCCCTTCACTTGGGCGTCCAGTCAAAAGGGCGCTCGTGAGAAAATGAACTGCGTCAACAGCGAGAGTCAACCCGTTATGTGACACCAGCGTTCGAAGCTGTTGACACGTATGGTCTCACTCGATTCTAATCACAACCCTACCCAGTAGTGACCGTCTCTCCCGCTGTCTTCCAGAGGAGGAAAGTAGGACGCACGGATAATCAACAACTCGCCATATATTGTACCGATAGAAGTAGCAGCTCTGCTTGGTAAGCGGGGGAGGAGAACAGAAGGATGCCGCACTTGCGCCCTCCACCTCTCAGCCTCCGCCGGCGGCCGCGACTTCTCCATCCTAAGACAGCCGGCTAGGTAGCGACTAGTCCCACGCTCAGGCCGAAAAGGCTCGCAGGGATCTTGGGGGTGCAGGGCCGACTCACCTCCCGGATCGAAAAAAGGGTGCCTGCCTCGCTTTCCCGGAGCGGAAGTGCCTCTGACTACACAGCGCTCGGAACTACACTTCCCAGAAGCCCCGGAGACACGCCGCAGCCCCTCCTTTCCGGATAGAGTCCAGGGGAATACACTTCCCAGAGCGCCAAGAAGAGGAAGGGCCGTGTCCTCCCCGTTGGAGCTTTAAAACAAAACAAAACAACCCCAAACTCTTGGGAGTTCTCGGCCAACGACTTCCAGGATCCCCTTCGTGTGAAGCAGTTCTCTGACGCCGGTAGAGCTTAGCTTTATCTCACTGACAAACAAAACATGATAAATATTTGAAGAGTCAGAATCTTAAAAGACTGAAAGAAACAGATCAGTGTAATAGAACTGTACCCCCTCTACCAGAGGAAAAAAAGGGGGGGAGAAGGGAAATGATAGGCTTAAAATGCAGTTTTAGGCGATTTTTAGATGCGTGAAAGACCCAAAAAATGCACCAGGGGCAGATTGTATTGTCGATTTCCACTATTGTTAACAGAACAGTCAAATAATTCAGAACTTGGCTGCTGAGGACAACACCACATGGAGTGAAAAGACAAGCTTCAGCATGCACTGTGTGATCAATTTCTCAAATCAGGGCCATTGTAATCAATCCTCAGGGAGTTTCTTAACTTGAAAGACAAGCACGTTGTTGTTAATTAGGTGTTTATACAATAGTCACTACAAAGACTGTTGTTTGTTCAAATATATTGATGGAAGAAATTTGCACATACTGAGGTATGGGGAAGTCATTCTGGCTTTTATGTAATTTAACTTTACACTTTACGCTAACTAAAACAGCCTGTTTTGTGGCCTAGTAAACATACATCTGCTTTAGCCATTAAGGAAAAGGGTGCAGGACTTCCCTGGTGGTCCAGTGGTTAAGAATCCACCTGCCAATGCAGGGGACATAGGTTCGAGCCCTGGTCTGGGAAGATCCCACATGCCGCGGAGCAACTAAGCCCGTGTGCCACAACTACTGAGCCTGTGCTCTAGAGCCCGCGAGCCACAACTACTGAAGCCTGAGTGCCTAGAGCCCGTGCTCCGCAACAAGAGAAGCCACCGCAGTAAGAAGCCCGCACACCGCAACGTAGAGTAACCCCCGCTCGCCGCAACTAGAGAAAGCCCACGCACAGCAACAAAGACCCAATGCAGCCATAAATAAATAAATAAATAATAAAAATATATTATTTTAAAAAAATAAAAATAAAAAGTGTGCAGTGTCCAGAAGTAAAGAATGCCTGTTTTGAAGAAAGAAAAATGCCTCCCTCTCTGGGATGTCAATGCTAGCTTTCCTTCAATGATAAGGCTCCCTGGAGCTGAGGCCATGCTGACTCGTAATGTGAGTGCTAATGTCTTTTTTGAAACCTTGAAAGAATATACTCCTGTCATGTTTGATGTTCTTTGTTCTGACAAGATATAAAACTGCTGAAAACTATGCTTCTTTGGAACAGTTCCTCAGAGCCATCTGAGAGGCTGCCTCCCAAGCTACAGTCTTCAGTTTGGCTCAAATAAAACTCTCATCTATTCTTATTATAGGTTGATTATTTCCATTAACAGTATGACAGAATTGATGTTTCAAAGAAATGAGACTGGAGAGAAGAGAGGAATACCTAAAACTATCCATATATCCATGACAATATATTTTTGCATTTCTCATTTCTGAACATATATTCCTTTTTCTGTTATTCTTAGCAGCTATCTCTTATGGAGCACTTAGTGTGTGCCAGGGACTACTCCCAACTCTTTAGACTCTGGGATCTCACTTCATCTTCACAACTTTTTTTAGGTAAATACTATTATTTCCTCTATTTTACAGTTTACAACAGAGCCAGAGGCAGAGAGAGTTAAGTAATTTGCCCATGTTACTAAATTAGTAAGTACTAGAGCCAGGTTTCAAAATGTGGCATTTGACAACCACAGCCTGAGAGGTAACCATTACACTAACCACATCTTTTTTTTTTTTTTTTTTTTTTTGCGATACGCGGGCCTCTCACTGTTGCGGCCTCTCCCGTTGCAGAGCACAGGCTCCGGATGCGCAGGCTCAGCGGCCATGGCTCACGGGCGCAGCCGCTCCGCGGCATGTGGGATCTTCCCGGACCGGGGCACGAACCCGTGTCCCCAGCATCGGCAGGCGGACTCCCAACCACTGCGCCACCAGGGAAGCCCATAACCACATCTTTTATAATCAACATGAACAGAATGTTTAACTTCAATTTTTTCTCCTTCCTGATGCCAGAAAGCTGTAGCCTAACATGGAAATTCAATCCTTTTCACATGCGTGTCTATCCAGTGCCCTTAAGGGAAGGTCCAAATACTTTGGCCAGCCTCACAAACAGGAATCTTCCATATGCTTGTTTCCCTCTTCAAATCTGCTTTCCACACTACATGTCCAGCTGTGGTGAATCGCTTGTACTCCTACAAAAAGCTTTTTTGTATCTGCTGTTCCTTCTTGTCATATACTGCTGCTCTCTTCACTTCTAGGTCATAGCTTAAATATTCCCTGCTCCAGTAAGACTTCTTGTGAGTCACATATGATAACCATGATCACAGACTTGGACTCAGGCTGCCTAGGTTAAAATACTCGTTCTGCCGCTTACTCTGTGAACTCTGTCCCTTCTTCTTCATTTGTAAAATGGAAATAATAATAGGATTGATGTGAGGAAGATACATGTAATAAATACATGTAAAAGCACTGGAAACTCTGCCTGGCTCACGACCACCTACAACAAGTTAGCAAATATTCTCAGATGATAAACACAGGACACATAAATTAGAGACAGTTGGTTTCTAAATAAGTTTTCTTTAGATCATTAAAATATTATCAATAATTAATGTATATCAACTTTTGAATGCTGTGGAAGAAATTAGTAGATACTGCAACCCATTGAAAGTGAGATAAAGGATCACTAAAGTTTATATTTTTCTCCTTTACTGTTTCCTAAGTCCATTTCAGGAATTTTGAATAAAATCTAACTGAGCTGCAGGCCTCTGTTTCAGGATGTTGGACAGCTACACCAGCCACAAATACTGAAGAATTTCTCCCTGCCAGTCTTTGGTGCTAAGTACACTTTAAAGAATATGACATTCTCCCTGAAACAAAGTAGCACACAGCCAAAGGCAGAAGCAGATCAGAAACCAAGATTTAGAAGACTGGACTGTTTCAAGTCAAACTGCAAAATAGAGAAACCAAATTCATAATTATTCCTCTCCAACTTTCAATGTTTCTATGTCCCTAAACTTTCTTACCTACATAACTACCATCCTCCTGGCTGCCAGGAATGAAAACCGTGAAGTTAACAGTTGCTTTCCTTTGCTCTTCATATATAATCAATTTATGTTCATGCATTTTCAATTCTAGTGACTCCATGATTGGGGTTTGTTTTTAGTTTAAATTATTCCATCTTCTCTTCCTCCCAATCTCCCCAAAAGTATTTTGTGTGTGAAGGGGAATGGACACAATTAGATAGGGAAAACTTTGACAAGGGTTGCAGACGACTGATGGGGTGGTGGGCAGGTTTCATTACACTATTTTCTCTGTTTTGTGTATGTTTGGGCCTTTCCTTAATAAAAATTTAGGAAGAAATACCATGAGTAGTACAGCTCCAATGCAAAATGCATTAAAAATTTTAACAGTGTTATCTCTAAACCTTGAGATTATGGGTAATTTCGTTTCTCTCCTTTTTACAGTTCTGTATTTCCTAATCTCTCTATAGTGGGCATACATTCCTTTTATAATGAGGATATAAATTACAAAGCCCCAAACCACTTCCAAACCTGATAGAAAAAAAGACTTCTTTAAACCATTCACATGACTATTTCTGATGATTTTTTTTTTTTAAGTACAAAAGTACAGCATAGATATTAAAAACCCAGATTTGAGACTTCAACTCCTCAGGTTCAAATGGTAGTTCTGCCTCTTACTAGCTATTAAGTCTTGGGCAAATAAGATAAACTCACAAGAGTAAATTTTTTTAAAAAAAGAATTTTTCCTTGTCCAAAGGGTCTGTTTTTCCTGTCCTTTTTCTTAGAGCAACTCCATAAAAAACCCAGGGCTTTTGGATCCTTTCTTTAACTTTTCCATATGCATGAAAATCTTGTTAGAGGCTAAGGAAGCCTCTTACCAAGTTTACAACCCAGAATCGTTTTTCAAAGTCCTGGGGTTTTTCCCTTTAGAATGTAAACATCTTAGAAAATAACCCAGCGTCCCAGTCACTGTGGGAGTGTAACAAGGGTGCCTTTCAGTGAGTTGTAAATCTGCTAGCAGGGGAGATCAGATATATTTTATTATTCCTTCAGAGAAAGTCAATTAACAAAACATTCCCAAGTAAATTTAAGATGAATTTATCAAAGAATTTGCAGTAAATGGGGGCAGTCACTTCCTCTTATAGGAAAATAAGATACCGTTAACCTTGAGAATGTATGTACCAAGTCGTCAAAAATAGACTAGCACGTAATTGCTTGACTGTATAAATAGCGTTAAATTTCTTCCTCTGTAATCTATTTCCACAGATTATCTACAACACTGTACTCTGGAAATGCTTATTCAGTAATAAGATTGCTTTCTTTTCGACACTGTGTAGAGAGGACTTTGTGTGTTAGGCGGGTGCTTTATTTCCCCCCAAAAATACCTCCGTTTCCTTATCTGTTAAAAAAAAAAGAAAAAAAGCCTAATAGCTTTACCTACCTCATAGGGCTGTTGCGGTCATTTAATGAAGTTAATTTGTATAAAATGATAAGGGACTTACCAATGATTAATGACACTAGTGATGAGGATGAGACCAAGACAGATTAAGTAACTCACATAATGTTATACCGCTAGGAAGTGGCAGAGCTGACTGGTAGGAGAGGGAAGCCAGTTGGAGTGACGGGAGACCTTCAAACCAGGCGACGAGCGACTTGGGCTGCCCCCAACACACGGGAGGCTCAACGGTGGGGAACACAAACTTCCCCCAATCCCATACTCTGTAGCCGGCAGCAGCTTCTCTTACTCTCCCCGAGGACGAGGGCCAGGGCCTCGCTGGCTCCCCGCCCAGGCTTGGAGAGCCCAGGCTTGGAGGGGCCCCGGGGATTGTAGACCCATTTACCTGAGGGGAAGGTGGGCAGCAGCCCACCCCTCCTACAGCGAAAGCGCCGCCTTCCCACTAGAGGGAGCCCGTTGACCACTTCCCAGAATTCCCTAGCCCTGCCGTCCAGAAGCGGAAGTGCTCTGGGCTGCACGGACCTCAGACTACACCTCCCAGAATGCCCGAGAGAAACTGCGGCCACGGTCCCGCCCTCTAAAGAGGAAGTACTTCCTAGTACCCTGAGCTTCTAGGCACTGAGTTGAGTTGTTGTAGAGGGTTCCTGAAACACTCAGGCTAGAGGAATTTTAAGAGCTATTTTTTTGTTGTTGTTGTTATAAAATTGCTTTAATTCAGTTCTCTCCGTATTACAAGCCGGCAGCGGCCTGCCATGCTCCTTACAATACTGAGCCTGTAATTGCTGTTATCAAAATATACATCTGTGTCACCATTAAAAAAACCGCAATTGCTGCCCCTTACGCCTTACAACAAGAAATGCCAGCGCGGAGTGTGGCAAAGTTGTCCAATTTGGCGCTGCTACTGTCTTTCTTGGTGGCTCCTACCCATTCTGTTATTGAAAGCTAAGCATCACTTTAGCCATGGTCAAGGGGCTTGAGAGGAGGTCAGGGTAGGGAGAAGAGGAGTCTGTAGTAAAACCTTAAAGAGCTGCCTATAGGAATAAGGATAAAAGGGTAATGGATCGCCTTTGGGGGAGACTGAAACCAAACTCCAAATTACCTCAATTACTTGAAATTGGATTAGAGTGAAGCTTTTTTGTTAGTATCTTCAAGCATCTAAAGGAAACAAATGAAAACTCTCTAGGGGAGAGAGCATCATCATAGGCTTCAAATTATTTCTATAATTTAAAAACATATTAATATTGGACAAAGTAGTCCTTGAAGAAAAAAGCATTATAAGATATACAAAGAAACAATAAGTTTCAAATTATCATGAATAACAGCTTCACATAATGTAAAAGCAAACTTGAAAAAGCAAAATTGACAGAACCACAAGGAGAAAAGCAAAATTCTCAGTTAGAATGGGAGTTTTCAATACATATTTAGGAAGAAATGTGGAACTTTAAAAGCATATACTAAAACAGAAGAGAAGCTGAATCTGAAAATTAAAACATCCCCCTCGGGAATTTAATAAACAAATGACAAAAAAATACAGTAAGTATATGGAAGGAAATGAGACTCATGAAATAGAAAACAAAATAAGTGGATTTTTTAAAAAAATGGCCAAAAGAACATTCTGTGACTAAAACAATAAAATTGACAAAGTCCAGTAACAGTGATCAAGAAAAAGAAGACAGAAATGGCATTATTACCAATTTCAGAAGTTAAAAAGGGAACATCACTAAAGATTTTAACAGAACATTTTGAGGAATATTATAATGATAAATTTGAAAATGTATGTGAAATGGTTATAAATTCCTAGAACGATCACATTTAAAACTAAAATAAAATTACACAAAAATTACACATAATACCTAGTGATAAAATGTTGAAACTTTTACCTCCAAGAATGAAAATCAGGAGCATTCCCTGGCAGTCCAGTGGTTAGGACTCTGTGCTTCCTCTGCAGCGGGCCCGGGTTTGATCCCTGGTTGGGGAACTAAGATCCTGTAAGCCACAGCCTACTGATGGTAATGCTCTTAGCTACAAATGCCTGAGGCACTCATCTGGGCTCCGAATTACTCACACAGAGCCCCACAGACATTTCCCCCACTGGGGCCAGTGTTGTGGCTGGGCCAGCCTTTATGGTTCTTATTATTATCACAAGACACACTTCAGCAAAAAACCATTAGGGAAATCATTGGGCTTCCCTGGTGGTGCAGTGGTGAAGAATCCTCCTGCCAATGCAGGAAACACGGGTTTGAACCCTGGTCCAGGAATATCCCACGTGCCACGGAGCAACTAAACCCGTGCGCCACAACTACTGAGCCTGCGAGCCACAACTACTGAAGCCCATGTGCCTAGAGCCTGTGCTCCACAACAAGAGAAGCCACCGCGATGAGAAGCCTGCGCATTGCAACAAAGAGTAGCCCCGCTCGCCGCAGCTAGAGAAAGCCCATGCACAGCAACAAAGACCCAATGCAGCCAAAAATAAAATAAATAAAATAAATAAATTTAAAAAAACATTAGAGAACTTTGAAAAACAAGATCTATTACTCACAGATACTCTCTACTTTCTACCTTGCTGTGTGGCCTTTGGGCATGCAGAAGTCACTGATCTTATACCATGTTCCCGTTAAAAGTTCCACTTCGGTAGCTGGATATGCCTGGATTCTCAGAATTCCTACTTGGTAGAGAGAGCTCGGCCCTGGGGCCCTGCCTTTATTAGGCTTCAGGGGTGGGGTGTGTGGGGTTTCACGCAGGTTCAGTCATTATTGTGAAACATAAGAGTGAGAATTAAGGTGTGGGAGAGTGGAGGCAGGTTCTCTCAAGTGGTCAGGTATCTAGATTGCCAGGGGCTTCTGAAATGGGAACTTCATGGGTGTGGGTGGCCTAGTGGTTATCCACTTGTGGTTATCCTTATCTGGTTGCTTTGCTAGCAGCTGTGTCATACAGCGGCAATATGTTTATACAAAATGGATGTCTTTTCATAAATCGTAGTAATATTCTCTTAGGTCAGTCCCCCAAGGCAATAGAAATAAAAGAAAAAAATAAACAAATGGGACCTTAATCAACCTTATAAGCTTTTGCACAGAAGAGGAAACCATAAACAAAATGAAAAGACAACCTACAGACTGGGAGAAAATATCTGCAAATAATGCAACCGAAAAGGGCTTAATTTCAAAAATATACAAACAGCTCATACAACTCAATAACAAAAAAAAAAGAAAAAGAAAAAAAAAAACCCAAAACAACCCAATCAAAGCATAGGCAGAAGACCTAAATAGACACTTCTCCAAAGAAGACATACAGATGGCCAATAGGCCCATGAAAAGATGCTCAACATCACTAATTATTAGAGAAATGCAAATCAAAACTACAATGAGGTATCACCTCACACCGGTCAGAATGGCCATCATCAAAAAGTCTACAAATAATAAATGTTGGAGAGGGTGTGGAGGAAAGGGCAACTCTCCTACACTGTTGGTGGGAATGTACATTGGTGCAGCCACTGTGTAAAACAGTATGGAGGTCCCTTAAAAAACCTAAAAATAGAGTTACCATACAATCCAGCAATCCCACTCCTGGGCATATATCAGAGAAAACTCTAATTCAAAAAGATACATGCACCCCATCGTTCACAGCACTATTTACAGTAGCCAAGACATGGAAGCAATCTAAATGTCCATCAACAGATGAATGGATAAAAAAGATGTGATAGGGCTTCCCTGGTGGCGCAGTGGTTGAGAGTCTGCCTGCCGATGCAGGGGACACGGGTTCGTGCCCCGGTCCGGGAAGATCCCACGTGCCGCGGAGCGGCTGGGCCCATGAGCCATGGCTGCTGAGCCTGCGCGTCTGGAGCCTGTGCTCTGCAACGGGAGAGGCCACAACAGTAAGAGGCCCGCGTACCACCAAAAAAAAAAAAAAAAAGATGTGATATATATATATATATATACACACACACACACACACACACACATATATACACAATGGAATACTACTCAGCCATAAAAAAGAACGAAATAATGCCATTTGCAGCAACATGGATGGACATACAGATTATCATATTAAGTGGAGTAAGTCAAAAAGAGAAAGACAAATATCACAAGATATCACTTATATGTGGTCTCTAAAAAAATGATACAAATGAACCTATTTAAAAAACAGAAACAGACACAGAGAACAAACTTACAGTTACCAAAGGGGAAAGGGGGGGAGGGATAAATTAAGAGTTTGGGATTAACAAACTACCATATATAAAAGAAATAAATAAGGTCCTACTTTATAGCACAGGGAACTATATTTACCTTGTAATAAACTATAATGGAAAAGAATATGAAAAATGATATATATAACTGAATAACCTTGCTGTACACCAGAAACTAACACAACATTGTATATCAACTATACTTCAATTAAAAAACAGAAAAAAATAGATGTCTTTTTAAATGGATGTCTTGGCAATCAAAAGCTTAATGTCAGGCATTTACTCTACAGGGTTCAATACCAGTCAGGGTTCACTTAGGAAAGCCACGTCACTATGATTTTAGAGATAAGGGAATTTTAAAATAGGAATTAGACCATACACAAATGTGGAAGGAGAAATCAGAGCTTGTCGGAATTCTGAGAATGCAGGCATATCTAAGCGGAAGTATGGTACGAGATCGGTGAATTCTGTGAACACAAGCCCAATTGCCACAATTCGTTTTTTGTAAAATGACTTCCCGGGTCACAAGCAATGATGGATGGAATACAATGACAGAGAATAAAGCATTCTGTAAGGTCCACAGATGGTACTTTTATCAGAAGCGCTGGAAGAGGAAAGGCAGTTCCATATCTACAGCAACTGGTTTTTCCACTGAAAAGAAAGTGCTGTCCCTTCCATGATGGGAGCGGTCTCATGTAATCAAATTCCCAGCAGGGTTGGGGAGTCTCCTTTGGAGAACAGCACCCAAATCTTCCTCCTCATTCAACTGATCACACAGAACTCCTCATGAGGTCACAGGCATGGGCTGTGAGATGGGAGTCGCTGTAGAAGGAACTGGAGCTCTGGGAATTTGAGCCACTTGCTTGTGCAACTCACTTGTGACTCTGAGCCCAGTCTCATACGTATCACTTCCACTAGATGATGAAGTGCTGCTGGTATGCCCAAATTTATGACTTCACTGCATAACTTTCTGACTCATGGCCATGTATTTAGTTTTCACTAGGGACCAATAAAGCCAGAAGCTGCTTTCACAGAAGGAGTAATGTCACATGCAGAGGATGACATAGCTCTGCTCCCCAAATCCTAAATATTTGTGTTGTGATCTCCATGCAGCATCCCTACCTGTCACAGACACTGCCTACATTACCAGGTACAAGCAACACAGACATTATCAGGGATCATAAAATTATTTTGGTAAAGACCCATGCAGCAAATGGTTTAGGCTTTGCAGACCAATCTTGGTCACAACTACTCAACTCTGCCATTTTAGCACGAAAGCACCCGTAGGCAATATATAAGAGTGGTCATGGTTGTTCCAATAAAATCTTATTTACAGAAACAAGTGGTAGCCAGATTTGACCCATGGATTGTAGTTTGCCAATCCTTGAACTACACTGTGAAACAAGATTGGACAGTGATGTAGCCCGGAGCTGGGTCAATAAAAATGTATTGATAGCCCTACCAGATGAAACTGAACTTCAATGGATGATATTTGCTAATAGGTATAGAGAAAAAAAAGCACATGTCAGTTCAGTAGCTGCATATGAGGTGCCAGCAGATGCGTTCTCTAGCAATAAAGCCACATCTGGAGCTGCAAATGGCATTAACTCCTAGTTAAGTTTACAATAATCCCATGTCATTCTTCAAGATTCACCTGTCTTCTGCACAGGTCAAATGAGTGAACTGAATGGGAATATGATGGAAATCATGACCCCTGCAGCTTTCAGGATACTGCTAGTGGCACTAATCTCTTCAGTCCTTCCAGTAATATAATACTGTTTTTGGTTGTCTGTTTTAGTACGTACAAGACAGTTATCATGTTCACTTGCCCTTTCTTATCAAAATTGCCCTTGTACCATGGGCTAGAGAACCAAGGTGAGGATTCTGCCAGCTGGTTATTCCAATTGCAACTCTGCATTCTGGAACTTGGTAAATAACCAGAGGATGAGTGCAGGGATCCATTTAGACCAGCCCATGTGGATGGACCCAAGCAAAAACATCCCTTAATTATTTGTCACTTATAAGTCCCTGTACTAACCAGTAAACCACAATGCCATTTGGGGGTCCAGGAGTTAATGTCAGCTCTAGTGTCTAGTGCTTCCTTCATCTTCTGGTGATTTCCACTTACCTAATGCACAACCTCCATAAAATGTGGCTGGAAGTCATGTTGAAGAAATCTAGGGATGATTTATGGTATCGGTAGTATACCAGGGTATATCCTCCCTCAAGGGGACCTGGCCTGCCCTTCATTCAAGATGCTATGGAAATGGGAACTGACTCATGTTATGGAATTGGCTGAGGGACCACAACTCTCATGTTGATTCAGGTCACACATGTTCATCAGACCTAGAGCTTTTCTCCTGATTCAAATCAAGCAGGGTATTAGTAGACTTCCCATTTATTTCAGCCCTAGAGATAGCACATGAGCAAATGTAAAAAATCTCTGTGTACCAAACCATTCTAATGATCCCTTTCATTTTGCTGTTCATTGTGAAAAACACGCTCACTTTATCTCTGCCAATGAAGTGTTTCCACTTGACCAATGATGCCCCACGATCCCATTAGCCTCACTGAATTTAGGGAGCCCATTATGACGACATAATTTCCCTCTCTCATTCCTGGCCTGCAGAGAAGAGTAGCTACAGAGCATTCCAAGACTGCTAACGCTCCCCTCACCAATACGTTTCTTAAACCTCTGGCAAAGGAAGTGTCCTCTGAGCCCTCCCAGGGCACATAGGGGGTTTGGGTGAGCAGATCTTATGTGATAAATCCACTCCAGCGGTCTGGCATTCCTATGCCTTTGTAAACCTTCTACAGCGGTGGTTCTCAGCTGGGGACACTTTTGGTCCCCCCTCCCAGGAAACATGTGGCAGTGTCTTGAGACTTTTTTAAGGAGCTGTGTTATGAATGAGCCCCACGTGGCTGGTGCACACGGAGGTATCAAGGCACGTTTTTTTTTTTTTTTTTTTTTGCGGTACGCAGGCCTCTTACTGTTGTGGCCTCTCCCGCTGCGGAGCACATGCTCCGGACGTGCAGGCTCAGAAGCCATGTCTCATGGGCTCAGCCGCTCCGCGGCACGTGGGATCTTCCTGGACCGGGGCACGAACCCGTGTCCCCTGCATCAGCAGGCAGACTCTCAACCACTGCGCCATCAAGGAAGCCCTCAAGGCACCTTTTATTGTTACAACTAGGGTGGCAGGGAAGAATATGTGTCACTGGCCCGTCTTACATTGCACAGGACAGCTCCCAACAACAAAGAGCTATCCAGTTCAAAATGTCAGTCATGCCAACGTCAAAAAATTTTGCTACAACATACTTAGAAAGTTCTGGCATTTTGACTTTAGCATACGCTAACTTTGGGTACAGGTTTCAGTCATTTGAGCAAACTGTTGAAGGCATTCCCAGGTACCCAAGCTAACATGCTGAGTCTGGAATGGGTGTTGAATGCACTCGTATCAACAAATCCAGCCTAATCCAATATTACATTACTTCCACCTGCTTCAATACCTACAAAGTTCACAATCACACATTATTTCTGAGGTTTCTATTGATATAAATTATAAAATTCCTTATTTTAGCAGATACAGTGTCTCCTCATGGTCATACTTTATACCCGGTGGGTACCCACCCCTTCCCTGCTCCCTTCCCCATTTCAAGGACTCTAGTCTGATTACTAGGTCTAGAAATACGAAAGGTAGTGGAGGCAAGTCTTGAGGATCTACAGTCCCCTGCAAGGAAACTATCTCAGAGTAGAGGCAGACTTTCTTCTAATAGCACAGGAAGCTCAACTAAGAGGTCACAGGTCAGAGGTCATAGGCCTCAGCTTTGTTGGAATCTGCCCATATATTTCCACCTCAAATTTCCAGGATTCTACTCCTTCCCACTGATGCCTTATGACATTAAGAGAATCTACAAGGTTGTGAATCAATGTGTTGTCATTCAGCCACTGACTGAATTTGACTTTGGATCCCCTTTAAAAAAAAAAAGAAAGGAAAGAAAGAAATGCTGATTATAACAAGTCCCCCAGAGTGTTGCTATGTAGCCAAGCTCAAGGCTAAGACAGAAAATCCCCAGCGGTAAAAATAGATTTCGAGCTCAAGCTATCAAGTGGGAGTTGAAACTGAAGGCCCTACAAAGGCCAATGGAACTGGATACAAAGCTAAAGATTTAGTCTTTAGCATAGATGGGAGTCAAGGTTAGTTAGAGGAAGCTATGCACTGGGAGTGAGTAGTGTACTCAACACTAAGAATGGAAGAGCAGCTCTTTCATTGAATGTGAAGAAAGAAACAGGTAGTCCCTAGTTGCTACCACTGTCTTTGAACCAAACTAAAGAACAAGGTCAACCAGAAGGGCAGATATGAGAATCAAAAAGGAAACCTCTCTGGAATCCTCACTGAACCAAGTCTAAGTTCTGCTCTACTTGTGGTCTTTCACTTACAGAGACAAACCTTTTGGGCTTACCACAGGGATCGACAGACTTTTTCTCTGAAGGGCCAGAAAGTAAATACTTTAGGCTTTGTGGGCCACAGTGCTCGTCACAACCACTAAACACTGTCAGCACAATGGGAAACATTCAAAGATGGTAAATAAATGGATGGGCCAATAAAGAGATTTTATGTTCCAATAAAGAGCTTTTATGTTCCAATAAAGCTTTAAAGGCAATGAGCCAGATTGGGCTCACAGGAGGTAGTTTTCCAGCCCTTGACTTAACTCACTAAACTACAAATTACCTTGAGAGTTGGTGGGCTACCCTGATATCTACCAAACAAAACAAAACAAAACATGAAAGGCCTCGGATTTCTGACATCTAATGCAATGCAATTTGCAGTAGCATGGACTTTACATACACATGTGAAGGTGTGGTCTAGGAAACCAATCTTGGAAACCTGCCTCTCACATTAGATATACCTTTTGCTGAGTAAAGCCCTTTAACCAAGTAAGTGTTAAACATCAGTGAAATGACTAAGAAGTAGGAAATGGTATGCAAACCTCCTCCTTAACAACTTGTTCCCATCATTCTCGGTTTCTTCCCTATGCACATTTTTCCTTAGGGAATCGTTGATAAATTTTACCTCTAAAACTTACCTATTTCCACTCTCTATCTTCAGGATTTGCCCAATCACTGTTACTTTGTAAACAATTAAAAAAAATTTGGGGGGGGGTAAATTCCTTTTTTCCCACAGCTAATGGTTTTCTGTGTCATAGTGTCTGGAATTACCCAACTACTTCCCCAGTCAGACCAAGCACTTGAAAGGACAAGCTGGTACCCCAGGCTCTCCATTCACCCAGTAAGGAAGTCTGACGGGGAGAACTAGGATGTGTAAATTTCTACTGTTGGAATTAAAACAGAATATTCTGGGCTGCATGGATTTATGCTAAACTTCAAATGCATTAATTATAAATATACAGTTACACTGACTAATATTCTGTATCTCTGAATAACCATATAAATTTTTTCTTTTTATAACTGATTTCTAGAGGTCTATTCCTTAATTTTGTCCATATATATATACCTCATGATGATAGGATTTCTTACTGAGGGATTAATATGTTCTTAGTAATTTTTAATATATTTTACATTATTTTACTACCTATGTTACTATAAAAATAACAGTATTTTATTGGAAAATTGATGCTCAATGAAAAATTTAAAATATGGAAGTTAAATGTGGAAAAAATCCCTGAAAATCTTGCCACTGTTTACATAGGGTGAATATCCCTTTACAGATGATAGGATGCATTAACACACACACATACGTGTTTGATTAAGGTATGTGATGTACCTAAAATACATTAAACTGTTACATGCTTCTGTCATTAAGTTTATGCCATCATTTTAACAGATCTGTTATTACATAAGTATCTTAAAATATAAAGAAATTCCTATTGAATATTTCACTTTTACAAAATTTAGTAACACTGACGTGCTACTCACCTTTTCTATTTGAATTTCCTAATTATAAGGTCCTATTTTATGATTTCTATATTAAAGGGACGCACATTCTATATTTTGATATGTACTCACCAACTTCACTTTGAAAATCAATTTTTCAATCCACCGCTAGGAAAAAGTGTGCACGTCAGTCACTGAATAAATATGTTTGATGAAATTACCAAATTTCAACAAATAATTTTTTTCTTTTTATCTCAGGCCAGAGAGAAGGAGTAAAGAGATACAGAACTTGACAAAAGTAATCTACTTCAAACAGCCTCTTTTCTCTACTTAAGAAGTCTTGATGAAAGTAATGCTAAAACCCTTGGGAGACAATCACATCAAAACCTAGATGGAAATGTGGTGAATAAGAAACCAACGATCATTTCATTTACTAAGAAATGTTTGTCCTCTGTCACTGTCATTAGTAACTCTTTCTGACACTTAAACCTCTGCCTTGACATTCTTGATAAAAGGGTCAACAGTATGTTTTCTGTATTGCAAGATGAACAATCCATTTTCAGTAAGTCTATACTGTCACAAAAGATAACTGAATTTGTACTGTAAAAAATTAACAGAATATTAGACAAAGTCCAAGATAAGATCCAACTTGAAGTGAGGCTGGGGGGAGACAAATGGAGCTAATCATAACAGGATGATGCCACATTCATATTACAAATTGCAATACTGAGTGGTTTTCTAACACTTCAACTTTTCGTCTCCCTGGATTACTTTTAAGGCCACATTTAGGTTAACTGCTCTGAATACAAATTTTTATGAAATTTTGGAGGGGATTGCAACATAATTTTCAAAAAGTTTTTCCTCATTAATTGGACAAATATCGAGCACCTACGAAGTAGCTGACAATGTTCAGACTGTAGATTCAGAACAAACGTCTCTGCATTCGTGGAGTTTATGTTGTAATGGGCATAAATTTTGGCACGTCCATCATACTTTTTTTGTACAAGCCCTGCTAAAACTCATACTAAGGCTTCTCCCCTGAGTAATATTTGATAGAGGTCAAAGTTCAAACTTACTACACCATTTACCAGGGTTCTCTGCTGTGTGGCCTCCTGACTACTGGGACATGTTGAGCTATGGTTGAAACACTGACTTTAATGAAACAAATGATTTGTTTTTCTTTTGAACTTGATGACTGGAAGAATTCACATGACACCTGAGTTGTTTTTTTTTTTGTTTTTTTTTAATCATTTTATGGAAATTTTTTCGTGTGTGGGCTCTCTGATGGTCTTACCACTCCTATCACTTTTATAGGATTTATCAGCAGCATGGATTCTGTGATGAATTGTTAGATTGGAGCGCCAACTGAAGCTCTTACCACAGGTCTCACATTTGTAAGGCTTCTCCCCTGTGTGCACTCTCTGATGAGACTGTAGCTGTGAAGACCGACTGAAGACCTTACTGCATCTGTCACATCTGTATGGCTTCTCTCCAGTATGAACACTCTGATGAAGCTGAAGACTTGAGGCCTGACTGAAGTGCTTCCCACACTCCCCACACTTATATGGTTTCTCTCCTGTGTGGACTCTCTGATGCATGTCGAGGTTCAGGCTCCACTTGAAACCCTTCCCACACTCCTCACATTTGTATGGCTTTTCTCCAGTATGGACTTTTTGATGGGCTTGAAGGTGTGAACTCCGACCGAAGCTCTTCCCACACTCTTCACATTTGAATGGTTTTTCTCCACTGTGGACTCTCTGATGGGCCAGAAGATTTGAGGCCTGCCTGAAGACTTTCCCACACTCCTCACAATTATACGGTTTCTCTCCGGTGTGGATTCTGCAGTGAATTTTAAGATCTGCTCTACGACTGAATCCCTTCCCACACTCTTCACATTTGTATGGTTTCTCACCGGTATGGATCAGCTGGTGGATCTGAAGTCGTGAACTCTGATTGAAGCCCTGCCCACACTCCTCACACTTGTAAGGTTTCTCTACACTGTGGGCCTTCTGATGGATTTGAAGATATGAACTCTGACTGAAGCCCTTCCCACATACCTCACATTTATAGGGCTTCTCCCCTGTGTGGACAACCAGATGAACTTGGTAATGGGAGTTCCTCCTGAAGCTCTTCCCACACTCATTACATTTGTATGGTTTCTCTCCTGTATGGACTCTTTGATGTGCCTGAAGGTTTGAACTCAGAGTAAAGCCTTTACCACACACATTACATATGTATGATTTCTCTCCAGTGTGGACTCCCTGATGGGCCTGAAGACTTGAAGGCCGACTAAAGCCTTTCCCACATTCCTCACATTTGTAGGGTTTTTCTCCTGTGTGGACTCTCTGATGAATGTATAGATTTGAGCTACAAATGAAGCCCTTCCCACACTCCTCACATTTGTATGGTTTCTCTCCCGTATGGACTCTCTGATGGGACTGAAGGTGTGAATTCCGACTGAAGCTCTTATCACACGTGTCACATTTGAATGGTTTCTCCCCAGTGTGGACTCTCTGATGGTCCTGAAGGTGAGAGGACTGACTGAAGGCCCTCCCACATTCCTCACAATTGTAAGGTTTCTCTCCTGTGTGGACTTTACAATGAATAGTAAGTGCTGACCTACGACTGAAGACTTTCCCACATTCCCCACATTTGAACGGTTTCTCTACAGTGTGGACTTTCTGAGGAGTCTGCAGCTGTGAGCTCTGACTGAACTCCTTGCCACACTCATCACACTCACTGTGTTTTCCTCCCATGTGAACTCTCTGATGAATATGAAGAACCGAGCTGTAACGGAAGCCTTTTCCACACTCACTGCACATATGAGACTTCTCTTTTGAGTGTAACTGCTGGTGAAGATCAAAGGTGGAGAGATCAGTGAACGTTTCTTTACATTCATTACACTGGTAAGGTTTTTGTCCTGTGTGAATCATAGTATTCTGATCCAGTGTTGAAACCCTCATGCTATCTTTTCTATAATCACTGTAGCCGTAAGATTTTGGACACTTGTGTACTCCGTGAGCATCAAGGTGATGTGAAATCCAACTGATGGTGTCAACATCCTCTTTACACTGACACAGTTTATTTTTCATGGAAATTTGCTGGTGTCTATTCTGATAATTCTGTGACTCGGTCAATGAAGTTTTCCTCCAAGAATCCTGGGCTCTCAAAGTTGCAAACCTTGGATTTCCAGTATTACTGGGATCACCTGCTTTATCATTTAATATATGGTTCTCATCTTCAGAAATTCGAATAGAGAGTCCTGCCCCAATCTGGCAGGGGAAATCAACTTGTTTGTGGAACTGACAACTATTTATCATGGAGTCTTGGCATCTGGTTAAGTCATTTGCAATTTGTTGCCAGATTTGCCGGCAGGAAAGCTCTTCACGTGATCCTCTGTCTTGAACGGCCCTCAACTCACTTTGATTGTTTTCTTCTATAAGGACAGAGAATTCAGAGATGTGGACACGTGAAAGCTTTGTTCAAAGATTCAAGATTTTACACTTAAGACACAGTATGAGACTTTAATGAACCTGAGGATGGTTCAGCTTATCTTTCACATGACAAATGAAGTTCTCTGGTTTATATACTAACAGAAACCAAGAGACGGTCCATTAAACTCCTAAATACTTAGCATTAATGAAACCCATTTAAAACCAAATGACTACCATCTGACATACTATTTAAATCATCTTTCAAAAATTACATGTCATTCCTACCACAATACAGTATCAATAAAGACAAGCATTTTCCTGTGCTCACAGCTTTAACAGTGCCTGGCAGTTAGTCAGGGCTTAAGAAATGCATGCACAGGTGAACTCAGTTTGATTTCTAGGATTCTCTACAATTCTGAATCCCAGGTTAAGTTTGAACCAAGTCAGAGAAGCGAAAGAGCTTTTACAAGTCAGGTATCAGATACAGGAAAAGGACTGGAAAGTACAGTTTTGCTTAAGTTGAAAGGCTGCACCAGAGGTGGCAGTACACCAAGGGGGTTAGTGCTGAGGAGAATATGAAAGGTGCTAAAAATCGGGACTTCCCCAGTGGCACAGTGGTTAATAATCTTCCTGCCAGTGCAGAGACACAGGTTCGAGCCCTGGTCCGGAAAGATCCCACATGCCGCGGAGCAACTAAGCCCGTGAGCCACAACTACTGAGCCTGCACTCTAGAGCCCATGAGCCACAACTACTGAGACCGTGTGACACAACTACTGAAGCCCACATGCCTAGAGCCTGCGCTCTGCAATAAGGAAGCCACTGCAATGAGAAGCCTGCGCACCACAACAAAGAGCTGCTCCCACTCGCCACAACTAGAGAAAAACCCGTGTGCAGCAACGAAGACCCAATGCAACCAAAAATAAATTAATTTTAAAAAAAGGTTATAAGAATCAGTGGGGGTAAAAAAAAGCATGAAGACCTATGCACTGGATCCTTCTGGGGCATTTGTGCTGCCTAATACGTTCCCACACTCCCCCTGCCAAGTAGGAGTCAAAATTTAGAGGCTAGGGAAGAATGCTGTCTCTTTAAAAACAGCATGGAAAATTTTTGGACACAGATACATTGGTCTTTAACAAGAATGAGTTCCAAAGTGAAGAATGGGGTTTATGAGTGAGCTGGGAATAAATTCCATAGCTTGTGATAAGTATTGAGAAGAAACAGACTAGAAACTATTAAAGAATGATCAAAGCACTCAAGGTGACATTATCTAAAATGCCTTCTACAAGATACATACAAATGCACACACACACACACACACACACAATGTTTGTAGAGCTAACAAAGATCGATTTCTTATTAGTGAGGTGGGCTTTGAAGGAAGCAAATGGGACGCATCCAGGCAAATCTTTTAAGGGAAAGGCTAACTCACCAGCTGGCTGTTTTCTGAGACCTGTTCTCCCCTGGTATAAAGGGTAAGGAAATAGAATTTTCTTTCCTTCTATGGGAGAGCTACCTAAGAAGTAGACATAAGAATCCTCATTCAAAACAGTATTTCCTCCCCAAATGAATATGCTCTGCTACTACGAGCACAAGGAAAGTCACAGGGAAAGCATTTTACTCAGTTTGGTTATAATTACAGGTTCTATACATGTTTTTTGTGCAAGTTGATGAGGGCCAACTTGTACAGAAAGGCAAACACACACATACACACATCATGGGCACCTGAGAAGTTAGAATTAGGCTAGGAATTCATTTGAAGACAAAACAACATTTGGCAATATCCCTTATTCACTCGGATTTGTTCACTGCCTACTAGCTATTTTCATGGAAGGCTAATTTCTCTATCCATTAACTCATTCGTTTATTCAAGAAATATTTAAGAGTCCCTGTCATGTACCAAGACTATGCTAAGCACTGAGGCTAGTGAGCAATAAACATAACAGACCAAATTCCTCCTCCACTCCTGGATTACCCTCCAGTGGAAGAAAGAGAGGTGAGAAACAGGTGAACAAAAATGTACATGAGTGAAACGCTTAGAGACAAAACAAAGCAGGGCAGAGAGAGTAAGAAAGAGAGGACTGTATTTTCCATAGGGTGGTCAGAGGACAGCCCTCTCATCATCTTTAAGGTGACTGACTGAAAGAAGTAAAGAGGCCTAAAAGATTACAGGTGAAAGAGTATTCCAGGCAGAGAGAAGGACAAGGAAAACACTCTGTGGCAGAAGCATCCTTTGCAGGTCTGGAAAAGACAGGGTAAGAGGGAGGAGAGGTGATGTATTCAGGGAGGTGGTTGGGAATGAACAGCAGCCCACAGAAGATTCTAGAAGCCACTTTAAGTTGTTTTTATTCTAAGTAAAAGAAGCCACAAGAGAATTTTGAAACAAGAACATAACCTGACTTAAAGTTACAAAAGATCACTTTGCCACTTAAAGAACAAACTGGGGGAGGAGAAGGGTGGGAACAGGTGACCAGTACAAAGATTATGCAATAATCCTGGAAAGAGATTTCCAACTGGGACCAGGTGATGGACAGCACAGGGCTGGTGAGAAGCAAAACAGATAGCGAGCTAACCACAAGAACTCACGACTGCTTGGTTCTTACCTAGATTTCTATCTGGGTTGCTGAATTCATCAACCAAAGCCTCTCTTCTCTTTCTATATTTTTTGTATCTCATCTGAAGAATGAGAACATGCAAAGTCACAAGTTAACATGAACGGGCTAGAGCTAAAGTTTACTAGAAATTTGAGTTCCAACTGCATATTCAAGATATTGAAAGCCGTGTTTTTCAAACTTTGTATCATGACCCATTGAAGAAATAGCATTTATTTCACAACCTAGATACACATGTAGAAGTATACATTACTAAAACGAAGCTTGAATGACCTATTTCTAACCAATGTCTATTTTCATGAAATCTGTTCCCACTGGCTCTCACACCACTCATGCCATCGCCCAGTTTTTGCTGCAATGTGTTGTACTCTTCCTAAGAAACTCTGATATTTTCTATACTACTTTATTTCATTAAAAAGTCACACGTAGGGCTCAATAAATTGGCTTTATAATCCACTAATGGCAGGGAGGGAAATCTGAAAAAGAATACACAAGGTACAACAAGATACTGTCGATTTACAGTTCTTTTACAAAATAAATGAAAAGGACCGGAAACACACTGTTTAGAAAGACCAGAGGCATCCTCTCGTGTCCCACAGGAATTGTAAAAGTCTGGTCCCCAAACTCAGGGAACCATCTCAAGAGGCCCAAAGCCTTGAAACACCACGGTCACAAAGACACTCGCAGAGAAAGGCTGTCCTCACCCACTGAGACCAGGTTCCGGAAGTTTTCCACCATCACATCCTGGTACAGCTTCCTCTGGGCCGAGTCCAGCAGCCCCAGCTCCTCCTCTGTGAAGGCCACGGCCACGTCCTTGAAAGTCACCGCCTCCTACGACAAACAACACCACCTCAATCTTATACCCAGTGGCCAGTGGAAGAGGGGCAGCCCCGAGGAGAGGAGGAAGGTGGGAAGTTGCTCTGGCTCCTGTGCGGTGTGCAGACTCCCCAGCACCCCCTCCCTTCCATCCTGCCAATGCCACACACTGACTTTCCTCAGCCTCACCGGACGTGCGGCTATGAAACAGAAAGCGTTGTGTATTTACCTGGGGCTCTCAGACAACTCATGAGTAAACTCCCTAGAATTCTAACCACTGGATCCTGAACTAAAAAGCTTTCACTTTTTAATTATTATTGCCAAGCGCCCCAGAAACAGTTACCAATTTAGTCCCGGCAGTATTTCATGGCATCTGCTTTCTCATTGAGGTAGGAACCAGATGAGAAGGAGTGTTATACGTGGAAATTAACCAAAAGGCCATGCCAGGTCTCTGAATGAAAACTCTCTCTTTCCCCGTTTCTGTCTTTTGCTTGAATGCAATCCTCTGACTCCAGACCCTTGGTTTTCTGGGTGAGTCTGAGTTGGTTCCTCCTTTTTTCACAACCTCTATTCTTTATATTTAAAACAAAGATGAAACCAAGCACCTCTTTATACAATTGTTCTGAGGTGTCTATGCAGTGACAAGTGCTTTAAGTACCACTGGATTTTTTAAACTAAGGTCATGTATTACTCTGATTAGAAAAAAAAATAAGATGGAAAAAGAAAGAAACCAGTAAATAAAATACACAAAGGGTCTGACTCAAACATGGGGAAGACTGAATCTAACTCTGGTCATGAGAAAACTTCTAACAATACGTTATTTTTTCTGCGTGAAGCAGCAGTTTGATCCTGCTGTGCTGTGCCGTATTTGGATATTCTACCAAAAAACATCCAAGGCACCACATATAAAACATACCTCTTCAATTCTGAATACCTAAACCTAGTATGTTAAGGGCAAAAAGAGGCAATATTCTTCAGAACAGATATTTTGGTAAAAAGGTTAAATCAGGAACACTGTCACTGTAGTGTTCCTAAAACAGTAAAAGTCTTTAAACTAAATGTCTGTGAATAAAGAATAGTTTAAAAAATAGGTGCTTAAGTTTGTGGGAACAGGATAAAGCAATTAAAAGTGAATGTTAGCTAGTATTAAATGAAAAAAACAATTTAAAACTGTATCTATGTTATAAATACAAATACACAGCTATGAATACATATGATGAGGAGATTACAGAAATATAAAAGCAGCTAATTTGTAAGCAGGTAAGCAGTAAAGTGGAAGATGTCCTTCATTTCCCTTAATTTTTCTTTTACTTGTGAAATAAAAAAATGATGAAATAAAACAAAAATTAAAACTGAAACCAATTAAATGTAACAGGAATTTTTTAAAAAGCACACATGGCATACTCAGGTCCTCATATGCTTAGACTCTCCTTGAAAGAGAAAAACCCATATGGAACTATACCCAATATTTTGTAATAACCTATAAGAGAAAAGAATCTGAAAATATATGTATATGTATGTATAACTGAATCACTTTGCTGTACACCTCAAATTAACACAACATTGTAAATCAACTATACTACAATCAAAAGAGGAAAACCTGTGTCCAATCTGAGTACAAAAATGGCGTTTTTAACAGCAAGAAAGGCAAGCTCTACTCACCTGGAATGTGCTCATTTTCTCTCTCCTTCTGGGGAAGTGCAGAGTCCTAGCAAGACAGACAGGGAAAGAAGAAAGAAGTCAATGGAAACTGGTTAAAAAAAAAAAAAGTCACTAACCCACATGGTGCTTATTGTGAATTACCAAGGCTCCCAGTCCTCGGAGTGGCTACAGCTGATTATGCTTGATGAGCAGAGCCCCACACGGATACCAGATGCCCCCGTGACCCCTCTCAGTGGCTGTGTGAGGAATGACCTGCCCATCCACACACAGTGGCTCCCTCACAGTGTGCCTGCAGCTTCCATAGTGGTTATTCTTATTCTGGGTATGGTGTAAACAGAGACCATGTAAGTAAGAGTAGGTTTTGGAGTCAATATGCATGGGCTGTGATCAGGCTACGCCATTCACTAGCAGTGTCATCCTGGGCAAGTTATTAACATCTCTTTGCCTCAGTTCTGTCATCTGCAGGTGGGGGAGAACAATGGCATCCACCTCGTGAGATCGTTGTAAGGTAGAAAGCTCTGAGAACACCATCGTCAGGGTTTCTTATTTCTTAGCAACTGTGGTGAAGCAGATGATATTTTAGTTAGAAATTATCCTTAGAGATGTGATTTCTACCAGCAGAACACTGTCAGACATGTGGAGGTCATAGTTGTTGCCCTGTTATGTGAGAGTCTTTAGACTTCTGAAAAGCTCTGCTTGTCTTCCTAAAGATTTTGTTACTGCAACAATAATATTTAAATTGACATGGACAACTTTTTACAAAAGATATAAAAATACGTTGTTTCTTTTTAAACAGGAAGTACCGTTTTGACAATTATGCACAGAGGTAAAGAGAACTAATAAAAGCCAGGATTCTACAACAACAATAAAAAATAGTTTGATAGTCCATACCTAATTCAAATTAAAAGAGACAGGAATCTGAATTGTAATTATATCATAATAAATATAGGAAAGTTTAAGAAATAAATGGGAGTTTAAGAAATAAGTGGATAAGACTCCACATTCCCAATGCAGGGGGCCCGGGTTCGATCTAGTACAAAAGATGGTAATGATTCCACTCCCCAAAGCCTGGGAGAGATATATCTTCACAACTTCTAACGACCTGCATTTTGACTCTACGCTTGCTAGCTGTCTTCTGCTCAATTCAGGATTTTGAAAGGGGCCCTGACAGTTGACAATAACTAGTGGGGGAATAAAATCATTGGACTAAGTAGGGCTTTGGTGAATCCAGCTCAGTTTTATCTGTGACATCCAGCAGGGTCAATTTGCTCGGCCTCAGTTTCCAGAAAAGACCCTCTCTTGAGCTTCTCGAATTTTCACGTGCATGTGAATTACTGCGGGATCTTGTTGGAACGCAGCCTCCTGGGCCCCCTATGCAGAAATTATAAATCAGAAGGTCTTGAATGGGGCTCAAGGCTGGGCATTTCTATCCAAGTGATGCCAGTGCCGCTGGTTTGTGGACCACAATTTGAGTAGCACTGCAGTGTAACATCAGTCCCACACAAAACAGCCTCCACTACACAGAAACATACACAAAGAGTAACCAGACAAAAAGGCACTAAAACATTAACAACTGTTATCTTTACATCCTAAAGTAATAGATAATTAAAATTTTTCTTTATGTATATATCCGCATTTTTCCATAATGATTATGCTATTTCTATGATATACATATTATTTGAAATAAAATAAATGACCCAGTTGAGAAAACTATCTTAAAAACTCATAAAATAGGGCTTCCCTGGTGGCGCAGTGGTTGAGAGTCCGCCTGCCGATGCAGGGGACACGGGTTCGTGCCCCGGTGCGGGAAGATCCCACATGCTGCAGAGCGGCTAGGCCCAGTGAGCCATGGCCGCTGAGCCTGCGCATCTGGAGCCTGGGCGTCTGGAGCCTGGGCGTCCGGAGCCTGTGCTCCGCAACAGGAGAGGCCACAACAGTGAGAGGCTCGCGTACCGCAAAAAAAACCCTCATAAAATAGCCTAAATCTTGCTCTCAAGGTACCAACCTACTTTCATGATATGATTCTAGCCAGTACCCTATGCTCAAAGAGAATGTACCAAAGGGATTAGCAAACTCAGGTGCTGGACTCAAACTGCCTGGGTCCCAACCCCAGCTCTGCCTCCTACCATCTGGGTGAGGATGGGCCAACAGGGTTGTGTTCCCTGCCCGCATCTCCTCATAGTTAAAGTAGAGAAAACAGCAGTACCAATTCACAAAGCCACTGCCTGATGGAAATGTGTTCATTTGCATAAAGCTTTTAGAATGGAAATTAGTGACCAAGGCTCAGTTATAATCGTTACCCATGTCCCATACGTTCTACAATTTATCTGAATATCTTAAGTAGAAGAATGCCAAGTCCTACTCACGTAGGGCTCTGTTGCCTCTTCCTCCGCGCAGTGCTTTTTGAGAAGTCAGGGCTGGAGAAGGGAAGGAGACTGTGAAATACCAGGGCTGTGTTTCCATCCCCAATAATTCATACCGCAGCCCCTTCCGCCCCCGTACCAGCTAGAAGTCCTCTCCTTCCAAAACAGGCCAGGAGTCCAGGACAATTCAGCTTCCTGGGCTCACAGAATCCCGCTGCGAAATGGGTGCCTCCCTTATTAGAGCAGTATTAATAAAAACAATGTATCAGGTAGTTGTAGACCTTTTACTTGTGCTATCTCGTTTTTCTCACAACACTATATTAAGAAGGCATTCCTTTTTTCTCCCTTTTACCGAACAGCAACGGAGGCACAGAGGAGTTAAGCAACTCACCCAATGTGACGTCGTATGAAGTGGTAGGGCTAGCTCATACGTGGGGGACGGGGTCAGGTTAGGGGTGAAGAAAACCGGGGAGACCCTAAAACCCCAGGAGGCACGACCTGAGCCCACCCCATCCCGAGTACGTTACCAAACGCAAAGAAGCTCCGCCCGGGGGACGTATATCACCACTCTAGGCTCTCAAACCTCCGCTTTTAGCCTCTCCTCTTTCTCCACAAATGAAAGGTCTGGAAAGGTTGGCCCCAGGCGCATGTCGAGGAAGCTTAAATGGGTCGTGAAGAGCCGACCTGAAGCACCATAATCAGGCAAAAGATGGCTGCTACGTTGTCCTCCTGGGGCGGAAGTGCCTGCGACTAACCCGGAGCTCCTGGACCACATTTCCCAGAATTCCGCGGGGAAACGTTTACAGCGAGGCGTTACTGTAGCTGCAGTATATGGGACTACACGAGTTTACGAGCTCTGGACTACATGTCCCAGAATGCAAGGGTGGGTGTGGGTGTGTCTACCGGCACGAGCTCTGGACTACATGTCCCACAAGGCTGTGTGTGTGTGTGTGTGTGTGTGTGTGTGTGTGCGTGCGTGTGCGTGTGCGTGTGCGTGTGTACGTACGTATGTGTACCGGCTACAGTACCGCCTTTCTGCACTACACTTCCCCCGAAGTTTCGAGGGGAAAACGGACAGAGCCTTACCCCTCTGATGCGGAAGTGCCCAACTTCCCTGGTTTTCACTTTCCGGAATCCCTGAGAAGGTCTCAGGCAGTCTTGCCGTTCTACTGTGTCGGCCTCAGAAGAGTGTAGATTCTGTTCATTGAAAGGCGTACAAGCTCAGTAGAATTTTGGACGTCTTCAAGAGGCTAAGCGACATAAAGGCATTACCAGCCACAGAGGCTTCCTGGTAAACCCCAAAGAGTTTCACCATTGGAATAAGGGGAGAAGGAAACTGGGCTTTCTTTGGCAGGGACTGAAGCCAAACGCCAAAACACCTCATTCCCTGAAATTGTGTAAAGGTGAACGTGTTTTGTTAGCATCTTACAACCCGTGCAGAAGCAAGTGAAAATCCTTTCTAGAGACAGACATCAACATCCTAGGTCTCAAGTTATTTCTGTAATTATAAAGTCTGTGACATTGATATTTGACCAAGTGAACTTTAAGGGGGAAAAAAAGCATTACTTGACATACGGAGGGACACTTCACAGTCATAAAAGTTTCAAGTTATCAGAAACTAATAACTTCAGCTCATACTTTATAAAACAAAAATTGACAGAACCATGAAGAGAAACATTCAAATTCATAATTGGAACTGGAGATTTTAGCACATATATAGAGGGAAATGTTGAGCCTTAAAAGCATATATTAAAGTAGAAAGGAAGTTGAAAATTGATTCGGAAAACATCCATCTCAGGAAGTTAATAAATGAATAATAAAACTGAAGAAGGCAGACGGAAAAAAATAAGATCAGATTAATGAAATACAAAACAAAATAAAGTAGATCTCACACACACCCACAAAACAAAAATTAAACAAAAAACAAAACAAACAAAAAAACAAAACAAAAAAGATCATCCATAGTATAAACAAAGATTTTTCCAAAAATTTGTTCCAAATTCTTTCAGGAAAATATCCTCCAAGAACTATTCCTGACTTAAGCCAACATAGCACACAGGATTTCTTTCCACTACAAGTAAATTGAAATCTTGGATATAGAATGATGAAATATGGTAACATGATTAAAAGTTTTATTTATTCACCTCCTGTTCCCTATGGCACCCTCCACTCCCTTCTCTACCCCGTAAGCTACCATTCTAATTTGTTTGATGTGTTTTCTTTTGGGTGTGTTCTTGTGCAAAATGTGCACTTGTGTATATTTTCAATTTATATAAATAATATTGTGTCATAAAATTCATTCTGGTGTTTATTTCCTTCATTCAGGAGTGTATTTTTAAGATTCACCCATCCATCTAATTTGTTTTGTAGAATTCCATTTTCTGCACCCACATTTTACCTGTACTCTTCCAAATGCCATGCCAATAACAATAAAATAAACATCTTCTTACATTTCTGTTTATAGACGTATCTGAGAATTTCTTTGGAATACATACCCGAGTGAAATTATTTCATAGCAAATGTGTATACTTTAATAATATAGCCAGATTGACCTCCTGAATGGCTACACCAAGTCCAGATTACCAAGAGTTGCACGTCAGGTTTTTGTGCAACGACTTACCTTCATTTGGACGACTCATCACCCTGTTTTGCTAGTGTATTAAATGTATAGTAGTATCTTTAGTTAAATTTCTCTGATTTCTAATAAGTTTGATCTTTTTTTCAAATGCTTGGTAGCTTCATCTATGTCTACTTAAACCTTTTGCCCCATTTTCTAATGTGGATGCTATCATTTTCTTCCTCATTTCTATTACATATTCTGATTATTAATACCTTTTCAGTTTTACCAATTACAAGTATCCTTTCCTAATTGGGCACGTGTTTCTAAAATTTTTCTATTGTGTTCTTCATGGAATAGAAATCTTTAATTATAAGATATAAGATAATAAAAAAATAATTTCTTAATATCTGTGCTTCTGAAACTCCTCAGATGAAAAAATATATTTCTACCTTTTAAAAATTAACTTTCTAGACTTACCTTTCACATGTAGGTCCTTTAAATATTTTGGAGTCTATGTACATTTTATTACATGGGATCCACTTTAATTTTTCTCCAAGAGAAATTCTTAAAAATAATGATATTCATGGCTTGAAGATTCAATATTACAAAGATATCAGTAATCCCCAAAATGATCTATAGGCTCAATCAAACCCCAATAAAAATATCAGCATTTTTTCCCTTGGAGACTGATGAGATGTCTATAAATATTATGTGGAAAAGCAAAGAGCTAAAAGAAGAGCTGGGACAATCTGAAAGAAGAATGAAAAGAAAGATATTAGTCACATTAAATCTTACTATAAATCTACAATATAAGATAGTCTGGTGTTTGCTCAAGGACAGACAAGATAATAGACATCAAAATCCATGTTGAAACAGACATTATAACAACGTGTAAAAAGAAAACACTGCAAGGAGTTCCCTGGTGGTCTAGTGGTTAGGATTCAGCGCTTTCACTGTGGTGACCCTGGTTCAATCCCTGGTCGGGGAACTGAGATCCTGCAAGCCACGCAGCACGGCCAAAAGAAAAAAGAAAGAAAAGAAAATACTGCAGCAGAGAGGGAAAAGTCTTGTTAATACAGTTGATCCTTGAAGTAGGGTTCAAGGGGGTTAGGGGTGCCAACCCTCTGCTAAGTTGAAAATCCAAGTATAACTTATAGTCAGTCCTCTGTACGTACATGGTTTCTCCATAATCGGCAATTCTGCATCTGAGGATTCAACCAACCTTGGATCGTGTAGTAGTGCAGTATTGACTATTGAAAATAGTCACTTGTGCACTTGTGTAGTTTAAACCCATGTTGTCCAAGGGTCAACTATTGGTTCTCAGTCAGCTGGATATCCATATGGGAAAATATTAATCATTACAGCATAGGATACAAAAATATAAATTCCAGAAGATCTGCAGACTTAAATTTGAAATGTATACAATGATGCTTTAGGAAAGAAACGTAAGATAACAGCCTTTTTGCCTTGGAGTAGGAAGAATTTCTTAAGACCAAAAAAATCACAAACTGTGAAAGAAAAAATTGAAAAATTGGACTATTTTAAGGTTAAGAAACACTGTAAATCCAAACGCACCACTAATGGGCCAAAAGTGAGAGATATTTTAAAAACATCTATGGAATAAAAGACTCAGATGCATCCCTCATGCCCATGCATTCTTCAAGGGTCAACTGTATCTACCAAAGTTGAACATATATAACCCTTTGGTTCCACCCACAGAAATATCCCTCAAACAAGTGCACAAAGCATGTTCTAGATTGCTCACATCACCACTGTGATAGCGAAGAATGGGGAAGTACCCAATACCCACCAATAATAGGATTAATAAATAGATTTTGATATGTTTACACACTGCAATAATATCCACCAATGAAAATGAATCAAAGTTATCCACTCCCAACAATATGGATAAATGTCATGGATATACTGTTGAGCAAATGAAGCCAACACAAAATAGTACCTATTACATGACTCCATTTACATAAAGTACAAAATAGGCTAAGTGAATCTACACCATTACAAATTAGTGGCTACCATATGGAAAGGAAGGTTACTAGAAAGAGCCAAAAAGGGATGTTTCTAGGGCTTGGGGTTTGTCCTGGTCCTCCAAGAACTAGATGGCAAAGTGCTGAGAAAGACTTTAATGAACAAATATTTTATTAGGGAAAACATCGGAGAGAAAAGGGCAGGGAGCTCTGGAAGGCTGACAGAACCGAGCTCATAGTGCAAGTCTGACCCTGAGTGAAGATTTGGAAGAAAGATTTGGTAAATCATCCTAGACTGCCTTGTAATCTAAGTAAAATCCTTCAAGGCTGTCAGGGAGTCCTTGAAAAAAGGTCACTGGACAGAGGAATCCTGGTCTCCAAGAAATGGCCTGCCTTAGGATCCCTGCTGTGTTGACTAGGAGCAATCGGGGCAAGACTGGCCTCCATGCGAAAGTGGTGACGGATTTAAGAGCAGCAGCTGGGACCTTTGGTCAGTTATGCTCCCTGTGGTCATAACTGTGAAATAGGAGACTCTCAACTTGGATGCTTCCTTGTGATAAGATTTGGTTGTTTATTTCTGTCAGTAATAATACTGAAGCAACGTTGCGTCCTTCTCAGTACATCGTATCCCAGAGATCTAAAATGTTGGTTTGTTCTGTTATTGATAATGTTCATCTCTTGGCTAAGGTAGTGTTCACCAAATTTATACCTACTGTATTTCCTGTTGTGATTAATACTACTTTGTGGAGAGATATTTTGGGTTTTGTAGCATCCTGTTCCTCATAAACTTTCAACCAGTAGTTTTATAATTCATTGATTATTCTTGCCAGAACCTATAATTACTACAATGGTTGTAAATAATGATTTTTACATTACATCATTCCTTCTATATATTTATGGCTTGGCATTCTATTATGAGAGCCCTTCCTTCCCTCCCTTCCTCTTTTTTATTCATATTCTGTATGATAATTATTTATTTTATGTTCAAATTGCTCAGATTTACCCAGTGTGAGTCTCTTCAAGCTGGATCTTTTTACATGTCCCACCACTCTTTCCTACTTTCTGGCACAGCAAATTTTCTCCAAGATCATTCTATACTTTCCTTGCTCCAGCCCTGAAATAGAAACGTGGATATATATGCTTATATACACCACACACACGTGTGTGTTTGTATATCCTCACACTTCCATATCTACTTCTGTAAATACCTAGCACGTGCACTCACTCCCTCTCTCTCTATAGATGGATGGACGGATGGATGGATGGATAGACAGATCTATATAAATAACTTATGGTCAGACTTCCATATGCGTGGTTCCTCTGTATCTGCAATTCTGCAACCATGGGTTCAACCAACCACAGATCATGTAGTACTGTAGTAATTACTATTTTTAAAAAAACCCTGCTGGGCTTCCCTGGTGGCGCAGTGGTTGAGAGTCCGCCTGCCGATGCAGGGGACACGGGTTCGTGTCCCGGTCCGGGAAGATCCCACATGCCGCGGAGCGGCTGGGCCCGTGAGCCATGGCCGCTGAGCCTGCGCGTACGGAGCCTGTGCTCCGCAACGGGAGAGGCCACAACAGTGAGAGGCCCGCGTACCGCAAACAAACAAAACAAAAAACCCCTGCATATAAGTGGACCTGCCCAGTTCAAACCCATATTGTTCAAGGGTCAAGTGTAACTTGCTAAATAAAGCCCTTTATCCAACTATACTAAAAATACCACCATTGGTCTGAGTATGGAATGGCATCCAAACCTGCTTTGTCATTACTGGTTCCACATGCTGAGGGTCCTCTGCTATTATGCTCAGTTCTCTCCTCATGCACATCTTTTCAACAAGAGAAACTTTTTTTTTTTTTTAACCTCCACAATGTAGGTATATCTACTTTTGTTTCTAGCTCCAGGATTTTCCCTCTCCCTATTACGGATCTGTAGTTAAAGCACAGCATAAATAATAAAGCTTCAATTGTTGAAACGCATCAATTTTTCTGTGTATGCAAAATAATCTGAGAATTGTTTTGCTTTTGAAATTGGCTTCCAGAGTTCATACCGTAATTCTGATCTTATATGCCTTATGACAATATAGAACAATCATATTATGAGGTCTTAACTGCAAGGGATAATTAGTTAGTACTTTTTCAAACTCTATTGTAATAATTTCCTGCTTTGGCAATATTCACTATTCAATGAAAAAAATATAACATGAAGTTATAAAACAGAAAAATACCACAAAATGCTCCTTGCCTAGGAAAACCACTCTGGAAGAGTATCCCTTTACACATGATCTTATGCATGTACACATACATGTGCGCACACGCACACATATACAAACACTAACAAAGATTTATGGTTGATTATACTATGAAGGCTACAATCTGTGATCTCTCAAAGCCCATATTGTGTATCTCCTGCCATTATGGTATCTGTCATAATTTTCTTTTTTTAAATAAAATTATTTATTTTTGGCTGCGTGGGGTCTTCGTTGCTGTGTGCGGGCTTTCCCTAGTTGCAGTGAGTGTGGGCTACTCCTCGTTGCGGTGCGCGGGCCTCTCATTGCAGTGGCTTCTCTTGTTGCGGAGCACAGGCTCTAAGCACATAGGCTTCAGTAGTTGTGGCACAAAGCCCCAGTAGTTGTGGCGCACGGGCTTAGTTGCTCCACAGCATGTGGGATCTTCCTGGACCAGGGCTCGAACCCCTGTCCCCTGCATTGCCAGGCGAATTCTTAGCCACTGCACCACCAGGAAAGTCCCTGTCATCATTTTAATGGCTACAGATTAATATAGGAATATATCAAAACTCAAATTCTTACAGCTGTACACTAATTTCCATTAAAAAATTCAGTGACATCATTGAGGTGGTGCTCATTTTTTGATATTTTAATCTCATAATCAATAACTTCCAATTATATGATTTCTAGATCAAAGGGATGTACAATCTAATATATTCTGATATATACTCCTTTCCTGAAACCGTGCTTTACTGCTACCAGTAGGGAAAAGCACATAAATGTTAGTCTTGTCTCAATAATACATTTGATAATTTTATCAAATTCCTACAAGTTTTCTGGGTATTTGCCTCATGGATGTGGGGGAAGAATATGGCATGGCCCCTACCTGAGAAGTTTTGATAGAAAAAATGCTACAATAATTAGAAGGCAAACATTTCAAAGTCTGGATGAAAATGCAGAGACTTAGAAATCAGTAAGGTCAACTAAAAAATTTTTTTCTAGGGACAAACAATCTTTGTGACACTTTTAAAGTGTTACAGTAAACCCTACCTTAACATTGACAGACAAAAAAATCAATTGTATACTATGCAGTTACTGTTGTTGTAAAGTTAATCATGTTTTCTCAGTCTGTACCGTCAGAAAAAAAAATCACAAGATAGTTCAATTTCTACTGAACACAGTCCTTGGAAAACTAGACGGGGCCTCAAAAAAACACCCAACTTGAGAACAGAGGCTGCAGGAGGCAAGGAGCCAGTTGCGATAGGCTAATAGCATATTAATATTGAAGATTGGGGGGCTTCCCTGGTGGTGCAGTGGTTAAGAATCTGCCTGCCAATGCAGGGGACATGGGTTTGAGCCCTGGTCCAGGAAGATCCCACATGCCGCAGAGCAACTCAGCCACATGCCACAACTACTGAAGCCTGCATGCCTAGAGCCCGTGCTCCACAACACGAGAAGCCACCGCAATGAGAAGCCACGCACCACAATGAAGAGTAGCCCCTGCTCACTGCAAATAGAGAAAGCCTGTGTGCAGCAATGAAGACCCAACGCAACCAAAAATAAATTAAAAAAATATATATATATTGAAGATTGGTTTTCTGCAGTGGTTTTCAGTATTTCAACAAATGGTCACGTCCTGAATTAATTTTATTTTGCAGGTTTCCTCCTCTGAATACAACTTTCATATATTATACATTTCCCCCTTTTGGTTTATTTAAAACACAAGTACTGAGCACACCTAAAAGCGCTAGTCAATGTTAAGGTTGTGTAGATTGAGCAGCCAAGTCCCTGCCCTCATGGAACGCACATTCTCATGGACATCAATTTTGACTAGCTAATCCTTACACTTTTATTAAAGGCCAGACCAAACTCTTTTCCTTTCTAAGTGCTATCTCCTAAGTGACATCTGATAAATGTCAAAGTTCTGAATGCAGCCCTTACTGCACCACTCAGAAGGGATCTCTGCTGTGTGGTCTGGTGAACACTAGGATCTGTTTAGCTACTGCTTCAACACCAACTAACCTAAAATACTTTCTCTCCTATGAGACCTGACGCTTGCAAGAATTCACGTTGCACTTTTTTGAAAACATCATTTTGTAGAACTTCTTTCCTCTGACAGTTCCTTGATGTTCTTACCACTCTCGCTGCTTTCATAAAATGTATCCCCAGTATGCATTTTGTGATGACTTACAAGATTGGAGCGCCAACTGAAGCTTTTACCACAGGTCTCACACTGGTAAGGTTTCTCCCCTGTATGAACTCGCCTGTGATACTGAAGCTGTGAAGACCGACTAAAGACTTTACCACACACATCACACCTGTACGGCTTCTCTCCAGTGTGGACACTCTGATGAAGCTGAAGACTTGAGGCCTGACTGAAGTGCTTCCCACACTCCCCACACTTATATGGTTTCTCTCCTGTGTGGACCCTCTGATGCATGTCGAGGTTCAGGCTCCACTTGAAGCCCTTCCCACACTCCTCACATTTGTATGGCTTTTCTCCAGTGTGGACTTTTTGATGGGCTTGAAGGTGTGAACTCCGACTGAAGCTCTTCCCACACTCTTCACATTTGAATGGTTTTTCTCCACTGTGGACTCTCTGATGGGTCAGAAGATGAGATGCCTGACTAAAAACCTTCCCACATTCCTCACAATTATATGGTTTCTCTCCGGTGTGGATTCTGCAGTGAATTTTAAGATCTGCTCTACGACTAAATCCCTTCCCACACTCTTCACATTTGTATGGTTTCTCACCAGTATGGATCAGCTGGTGGATCTGAAGTCGTGAACTCTGATTGAAGCCCTGCCCACACTCCTCACACTTGTAAGGTTTCTCTATGCTGTGGGCCTTCTGATGGATTTTAAGATATGAACTCTGACGGAAGCCTTTCCCACATACCTCACATTTATAGGGTTTCTCTCCTGTGTGGATGACCAGATGAACTTGATAATGGATTTTCATCCTGAAGTGCTTCCCACACTCACTGCATCTGTATGGTTTCTCTCCTGTGTGGACTCCCTGATGGGCTTGAAAACTTGAACTGTAAATGAAGCCCTTACCACACACTTTACAGACATACGGTTTCTCTCCCGTGTGGATTCTCCGATGGGCCTGAAATTGTGAAGGCTGAATGAAGCACTTACCGCACTCCTCACATTTATAAGGTTTCTCTCCTGTGTGGACCCTCTGATGGATATGAAGATTTGAGCTACAAGTGAAACACTTCCCACACTCATCACATTTGTATGGCTTCTCTCCAGTGTGGACCATACAATGACTGTTAAGGGCTGATCTACGGCGGAAGTTCTTACCACATATATCACATTTGAACGGTTTCTCCCCAGTGTGGATTCTCTGATGTTCCTGAAGATGTGAAGCATGAATGAAGGCCCTTCCACATTGGTCACAATTATAAGGTTTCTCTCCCATATGTAATTTACAATGAACAGTAAGTGTTGACCTACGACTGAAGCCTTTCCCACACTGCTCACATCTGAATGGCTTCTCTACAGTGTGGACTTTCTGATGAGCTTGCAGCTGTGAGCTCTGACTGAACTCCTTGCCACACTCATCACACTTATAGCGCTTCTCTCCCGAGTGAACTCTCTGATGAATGCGAAGTGCTGAGCTGTAACAGAAGCTTTTTCCACACTCACCACATGTATGAGACTTCTCTCCTGGGTGTATTTGTTGATGAAGATCAAAGTTGGAGACATCACTGAAGGATCTTGTACATTCATTACACTGATAAGGTTTCTGGCCTGTGTGAGTTTCAGAGAATCCTGCCCCAACCTGGCCAGATGAGTCACCATGTTGGTGGAATTCAGAACTTTTTATCATGGAGTCTTGACACCTGGTGAAGTCACTTGCAATGTGTTGCCAGATCTGCCAGGAGGAAAGCTCTTCATGTGGTCCTGCTTCTGAAACAGTCTCCATCTCACTTTGGATCTTTCCTTCTGCAAAGACATAAAGTTCAGAGATGTGGACAACTGAAGGCTCTGCTCAGTGCTGTCAAGATTTCACATTTAGGAGACAGTGTGAGACTTGAATGAATCCAGAGAATGTTCAGTTCGCCTCTTCCATTGTATGTCATGGGCTCTGGTTTGCGTGCCAAAGGAAACCAAGAGGTGGTCCAGCTGGCTCCTATCCACTAAGCATAACAAAACCCACTGGTGCAAATTTCCTATGTGAGGCGCAAGTTAGACATCAAAACCTTAACTTAAAAAATTGATAACTAGATTCAAATTGTTCACCTATGGCCATTTCTACTGAATTTCAAAGGCGGCCTAGAATCTTGGATAGTAAACTATATAGTTAATAAATGATGTAGATAAAAAAGTTATATAGATAACAAAATATGAATCAACTAGAACTTTAAGGAAAAGCAATAACTTTTCCATAAACAAAATTTGGAAGCAACCAAGATGTCCTTCGGTAGGTGAATGGATAAATAAATTGTGGTACCTCCACACTGCGGAATATTATTCAGTGCTAAGATGAAGTGTGCTATCAAGCCAGGAAAAGAAGTGGAGGAAACGTAAATGCATATTATTAAAAAAGAAGAAAGAAAGAAGCCAATCTGAAAAGCCTACATACTGTATGGTTCCAACTATTTGATGTTCTGGAAAAGGCAAAAGTATGGAGACAGTAAAAAGGTCAGTGGCTGCCAAGGGTTAGGGGGAAGGAGGGATGAATAAGCAAAGCAGAGAAGATTTTTAGGCAGTGGAAATACTCTGTATGATATTAATAATGGTGGCTACATGGCGTTATACATTTGTCCAAATCCATAAAATGTACAACACCAAGAATTAACCCTAATGTAAAGTATAGTCTCTGGATGATAACGATGTGTCAGTGTAGGCTCATCAGTTGTATCTGGTAGGACATGTCAATGATGCTAAAGCCTGTGAGTGTCGGGAGGGCAAGGGATATATGAGATATCTCTGCACCTACCTCTCAATTTTGCTGTGAGCCTAAAACTGCTCTGAAAACAAAACAAAACAAAACAGGCTTTTTTTTTTTTTTTGCTGTGGGATCTCAGTTCTCCAACCAGGGATCGAACCCAGGCCCTCAGCAGTGAAAGCACAGAGTCCTAACCCCTGGAGCACCAGGGAATACTCATATACAAAAAAAAAGAAGAAGAAGGAGAAGAAGAAGGAAGAAAATACTTGTGAAGAAATTGACAAGTTTCAAAGGAGAAATTCACTCCCCTCCATTTAAGGTGCCTTCTCTTTGATCCAGTAGGCATATGATAAACAGCCTCTCTACAACTCTGCCTTGGGTCACTTTATTGGAAAGTTACTTTAGCGTTGAGGTGATTGGAATGCTTAGAATGACTTGCAGGTTTGGCAGCAAATATATAATCACACACCGACTAAAACACAGTGAAAGCAGAGGACAGAACTTCAGCTCCTACTGGCAGGTTTTCTCCATTAGGACAAAAAGGAAACCAAGTTGAACAGATAACATACACTGTCCTAAACCTGATATTAATTCAGACCTCTAAGAAAAAAAGTAAAAAAGTGGAAGGTAATCTTTTACTCAGAGACAGATATTGAGAAAGGGAAAAGGTGAGGTCACAGTATAAACTCTGAAAGCTAATCCTAAAACGGGAGTTAAATTCTGCCAGGAAGTCTTCTCAGACAGACACCTGGGTGACTTCTCATGTCTTTTAGGCCTCTGTTCAATGTCAACCCACCACCGAGGCCTCTTTACCACCTAATGTAAAATAACCAATCCTGCCCTCACTCAGTCTACCTGTGGCAAGGTCCATCCTCCTTGAATCTGTTTATGTTCTACACAGCACTTTTCCCCACATGACTCACTAAATCATTTGTTGTTTAATATGTCTCTTTCCCACTGCAATGCATCAAAGTGGGAAGCATTTCACACTTTGTACATGGAACACATTTTTACACATTCCTACTTTATAATCACTGTCCAGAATCATGCCTGGAGTACAGTGAGTACCCTACAAATGCATGTTGAATGAATAAATGAATCTCGCTTTGACTTTTTTATGAGAGCTTAAGCCAAGTCCTACAAGGAAAACATCTTTTCCAAGTAAGTTATTTGAAATATCAAAGGGACAGAGAACTCAGTTTTGCTGGAAAGCTGAAAAGCTGTCCCAGAGACCAGGGTACACCAAGCATGCTGTTAATAAAGAAAATCAAAGGTGGCAAAAATCCCTTGGGGTGAAAAGAAAGCAAGAGGGCCCATCACTAGTTCCTTCTGAATCTTTTGGACTATCTCTTTGAAAACAGAATGTGGGGGACTTCCCTGGTGGTGTAGTGGTTAAGAATCCGCCTGCCATTGCAGGGGACATGGGTTTGAGCCCTGGTCCGGGAAGATCCCACATGCCGTGGAGCAACTAAGCCCGTGCGCCACAACTACTGAGCCTGCGCTCTAGAGCCCGTGAGCTACAGATGCTGAGCCCACATGCCACAACTACTGAAGCTCACGAGCCTAGAGCCTGTGCTCCTCAACAAGAGAAGCCACGGCAATGAGAAACCTGCGCACTGCAACAAAGAGTAGCCCCCGTTCGCCGCAACTAGAGAAAGCCCATGTGCAGCAACGAAGACCCAACTCAGCCAAAAATAAATAAATAAAAGACATAAATTTGTAAAAAAAGAAATTAGTACAACACTGTAAATCAACTATACTTCAATTAAAAAAGAAAGTAATTGAAACAGAAAGTAATTGGAAAAATAAAATAAATAAAAATGAAATTAAAAAATGAATAAGAAAAAAAATAAAAGTAATCGGATAGACATTCATCAAAAGACAAAAATGTTCTGCAACCTCCTTCATTCACTCTGGTTTGCACATGACTAACAGTTATCTCCATGACCCTCGGAGACACGGGGGTCTCCTGTTCCATCCATCAACACGCTCACTAAGTCAACAAATATTTACAGACACCTGCCACATACCAGGATGCTCTGGGTACTGAGGACAGAGCACTAAACAGGACAGACAAAACTCCTCACTCCTGTGGATCACACTTCAGTGCAGAGAGAGAAGTGATAAGCAAGCAAACCAAAGTCTGTGAGACCCAATAAAAGGCAGAACAAGCAGAGTACAGGGAGGATGGGATTTTAGACAGGGTGGTCAGAGGAGGCCTTTCGCGTGCTGTTAGAACGGAGCGGAGACCTGAAGGCAGTAAGGGAGGAACAGGAGGATCTGAGGTAAAAGGAAGAGAGAGAGCAAGGTGAGGGCTAAGAGGCAGAAGTCCCGGCAGTGGGCAGAGTAACTCTCCCCCAAGGAACTCACGTCCTGATTTTTGGAACCTAAGATATGTTAGGTTATGTGGCAGAGGGGAATTAAGGTTGCAGATGGGGTTGAAGTTGCTGATCCGCTGACTTTAAAAGGGAAGATGATCCTCTACTATGGGGTGGGCGTGGGGTCTCAATGCAGTCAAAAGGGCCCTTCAAAGAGGAAGTGGGATGCAGAAGAAGAGCGGGAGAGGGGCGTGCAAATACACAGCAAGGGGCAGAGAGAAGCGATGTCACTGGCTGTGAAGATGGAGGCAGGCGGCCACAGGCTAAGAGATTTGGGTGACCACTAGCAGCTGGAAAGGCAGGTTCTCCCCTAGAGCCCCCAAGGAGAAACGCAATGGTGCCAACACCTTGATTTCAGCCCCGTGAGAACCACGGTACAGCTCTGACCTCTGGAAGTGTAAGATGATCAACATGCGTTGTGTTAAGCCATGAAGTTTGTGGTGATTTATTAGGGCAGCCACGGGCAATACAGCGTCCCGGGCAGGTCTGAGAACACTGCGGAGGCCGGCAGGGGTGGGAGGGATGGAGCGAGAGAGGAGGGCAGAGGAGAGGAATTGGAGAGGCAGCAGGGGCCCATGAGTGGACCCTGGAGGACTCCAGAAGCCACTTGAAGAGGTTTTAACTTTGAGAAAAATAAGCCATAAAAGGTTTGGAATAGAGGAATGGCAATCTTTCCTAAGCATCACTTTTGGCTGTGACGGGGAGAACAGACTATAGGAGGGGAAGGGTAGGAGCAGGGCAACCAGTACAAAGGCGTGTGAAAGAAGGGGTCTGGCAGTTTGGACCAGATGACAGCAAAGGATTGGAGAAAAGTAAAAACACATAGAAGAGCCTCCCCAAGGACTCTTATCTGCCTGGTTCTTAGCTGATGTCCCTTCTCTTTGGGTTGCTGCCTTCACCACCCAAAGCTTTTTTCCTTTTCTAAGTGGAATATATCATGTTTGAAGGGGTGACACCCTGTGAACATGCAGAGTCACATACTTAAAATGAACACACTAAAGGTACAATTTACTGGAAATTTAGACTCCTGAATTAAATGTTGATCAATGAATCAAAACCAGTGTATTCAAAAAAAAAAACAAAAAACATGACCTATTTGAAGAAATACCAGTATTTCAAGACCCAGACACATATGTGTAATAAATATTACAGAAACCGATTTATTGCCAATGTCTGTCTTCATTAAATCTCCTCCCATCAGTTCTTACATCACTCACGCAATTGGCAAGAGTTTTTGCTGCAACATATTCCATTCTTCCCAACAAGTATTTTTCTACCTTATTTGATTTCGTTAAAAAATTGTTGGTACAAAAGTGAGGTCTCCAAATGCAGGTGACCGTTTCAAGACCCCCAAAGCCTTCAACACCTAAGGACACAAAGCCAAACCGGGGAGCTGACATTAGGTTAGAGAGGGTGCCTGTCCTCACCTACTGAGACCAGGTTCCGGAAGTTCTCCAGCATCACTTCCTGGTACAGCTTCCTCTGGGTGGAGTCCAGCAGCCCCAGCTCTTCCTCCGTGAAGGTCACAGCCACATCCTTGAAGGTCACCGCCTCCTACGACACCAAACACATGTAGCCTCAATCTTACAACCAATGGCCACTTGAAAAGGGACAGTTGGGGCTTCCCTGTTAGCACAGTGGTTAAGACTCCACGCTCCCAATGCAGGGGGCCTGGGTTCAATCCCTGGCCCGGGAACTAGATCCCACATGCATGCCATAACTATGAGTTCGCATGCCACAACTAAGGAGCCAGTGAGCCACAGCTAAGGAGCCTGCCTGCCACAACTAAGACCCAATGCAACCAAATAAATAAATAAATATTTTAAAAACAAAAAAGAAAGACAGAAAAAGGACAGTGCTGAAAAGGTGGAGAGGATGGGAGGGAAGTGAGCCCAGATTCTGAGGGACTTCAGTCAAATCTGTAGACTTCCCAGACCTTCTCCTTTCATCCTGCCAATGTCACACACTGATTTTCCTCAGCCTCACTGAAAGTGTGGCAGTGACAACCGTCCTTGTATTTATTTTGCGCCCTCATTGGGTCTACTTACCAGTAAGCCTCCCAAAACCCTAAATATATGTCCTGGACTACATGCATTTTACTTTTTGTTGAATATTGCCAACTGTCCCGAGAAGAATTTTGCAATTTAGTCCAAACATATTTGACAGCAATGGCCTTCTTCCTCTCACACACACGAACCCTGTTGTGATAGAAAAGCTACCACTTTTCTTTATTGTCTGCCAAGCTAACAAGCTTTTGGTAACCTGTGTGGGACATCGATGTAGTTCACCCTATGTAACCTCAAGGTACACTTTTTTTTTTTTGAGAAAAAGCTTTATGGCGAGGTCAACCAACAAGGAGACAGGAAGCAAGGCTCTCAAGTCTGTTTCCTCGATCCAGGGTCTGGGGCAAAATTTAAGGGGTCAGGGGAATTTCAAACTTGGAAGCTGACTGGCTAGACTTGAATTAGAGTGCATATAAGCTACTCATGCTGCTAGAAGCCAGATTTCCCTATTGAAGGACTTCTTGCTTGGTAAAGGGCTCTGGTAGCAATATTTCTATTCTCTGAGTTCCACAGACTGAAGAGTCTTGGTTCCAGGATCTTCCTAGAGACATGGGTTCCCATCTTGCACACACTACATCTCTTAATTGCAACATTCAGTGTCACGCTCTGGATCCAAAATGACTTGGCATGATTCCCAAAGGTCTGCATGGCCCTTAACCCTTACTAGCTGCGTGACTTGGGACAAGCTTGCCTATGTGCCTGAGCTTCCTCTCTGTATAATGGTCCTTACGTGACAGAGTTCTTTCAAGGATTAAACAAGGGAATATCTATGGCATTTGGAAGAGTATGTGGCACAGAGTAAGTGCCTGATAAACATTTGCTATTACTTTTATTATTCCTTCATATTATAACACCTATTTCATCCCATTTCGTGGCTGCGTATTATTCCAGAGAACTGATTATCTACATTTACCTGTTCTAAATAAAGCATATTTAATTTTACATATTTTTCTCTTTATAATCCATCCTGCAAAGAACATCATTTTTATAGACCTTATTTCCCTCATTATTTAAAAATACTTGCAGGACTTCCCTGGTGGTGCAGTGGTTAAGAGTCTACCTGCCAATGCAGGGGACACAAGTTCGATCCCTGGTCCGGGAAGATGCCACATGCCATGAAGCAACAAAGCCCGTGTGCCACAACTACTGAGCCTGCGCTCTAGAGCCCGTGAGCCACAACTACTGAAGCCCGTGTGCCTAGAGCCTGTGCTCCGCAGCAAGAGAAGCCACTGCAATGAGAAGCCCGCGCACCGCAATGAAGAGTAGCCCCCACTCACCACAACTAGAGAAAGCTTGCACGCAGCAACGAAGACCCAACGTGGCCAAAAATAAACAAATAATTGCAAAAGAAAATTAAAATGTCAAAATAGGCATATTTAAAATTATATTTTTAATTATATATTAAAATTATATAATGGCAGGTTTTCTTCCCAATTTCTTTTCCTACTTCCCTAATCTTTGAAGAGAGTACAAGTACCCTGAATCTCCATATATTGGCCAAGAGCAAGTTATAAAGTTTCCCACGGTTTTTGTAATCTGATTTGGAAGAACAATTTGCTTTAGTATTCCCACTTATCTGATTATAAATTAATACTAATACCTTTCCAGATGTTTATTAACCATCTGTATCTGTCCTCTTTAACATACCTGTTCATGTCCTCATTCATATTCCGCTATATTTTTTCCTTTGTCCTATGTATAAGATTCTTTATTCTGGATTTTGTCTTTTTTTGGAATCCGTTTGGTAAATACTTTTGCCCCAGGTTGCTATTTTTTCTGGTAATACCATGTAAGGTATCTTTTGCCACAGAGGAATTTAAAGATTTTATACAACGACTGTGCTAACTTTGTGTGCCTGGAGCGCTGAGCATCTCAGAGTACCTGCGGCGGTACTCAGGTAGAGGAGAGATGCAGAAAGAGAAGAGACGCAACCCAAGAAAGGGGTCGGGGAGGAGCAGCGCCACCTACTGACTGTGGAAATCATCACTCAAAAGGCCCTCCAGACAACAACACTACAAGACACAGGTCTCAAATGAACTCTTTCTTTCTTCTTGTTTATCTTTCACTTAAGCAGACTGCTTAGCATTCCAGACCCTTGGTTTCCTGTGTCAACGTGAGCAGGTGTCTCATATTTCAAGTGTTTGAAAAGAAAATGAGACAAAATCTCCTCACGCAGCTGCTCTAAAGAGTAAATGCAGAAACAGAAGTCAAGTTACTGGCAAATCTAGTATCACTGGACATTTTAAGCTAAGGTTACATACTACTTTAGTCAAACTGGTTAATACATAAAAGAACAAAAAAGGACCAGTAAATAAAATATACACAAGCCATGACTCAGGCCTGGGGAAGTCAGAATCCAGCTCTTCCTGTGTGAAAACCTCCAAATATGTTTGTGCAAAGCAAGTTAGGGCTGCGCCATGCTTGTATTTGGATATTCTACCTAGAAAACAGCCAACATGACACATATCAAATGCACTCTTTCTATACTGAGCTCATGGTACAGTAAGGAGAAAAAACTGAGACTGTTTTCAGAACTGATTTTGGGGGGGGAAGTTTTAATGTAGGAAAGCTGTCATTGCAGGGTGGCTTAGAACAGTCAAATTCCTAAACCATCTAAATGGCTACAGGTGGGAAGCAGTTATAAATAAAAGGGTACCAAAAAAATAAAATAAAAACGTACATCAGTTCAATGACAAATATGTTGTATCCATTAAAAAAATGAACGTTATCTAGTATTAAAGGAAAGAAGTTACAATTTAAAATTAAATGTACATCATAAATACAAAAGAGTTATGAATGCACATGAGAAAAAGAGTAAGAGAAAATAAAAACAGTTTGTCAGGAGGGAAGTAGTGAAGTGAGAGAGTTGTTCATTTCTAGTCATTTTTCTACTCTATAAAATAAATAATAATAACACAAAATAAACAATAAAAACAAATGCAATGAACACTCAAAAGGGACAACTTAAGAGCTGGGAGAAGAACAGGCCCTCCCATGTCTCTTGTTCTGCTTGAGTCATCCCAAGACAAACGTGCAACAGTCTGAGTAATGAGATGGAACTTTAAAAGTGAGAAAGGCAGGCCCTACTCACCTTGAACATGGTCATGTTTCCTCCTGTGTCTGGGGATGGGCACAGTCCTGAGTTACACAGATCCTGGGAGGTCAGAACTGCACCTGGCAGAGTGTCTGGGAAGGCAGAAAAAAGACATGAAAGAGTGACCTGGGTCGCCGCTCACCCATGCAGATGCTTCTTGTGAATGAGCATATGAATGTTCACAGCAGCATTATTCATAATAACCTAAATTTGGAAACACCCAAAATATTGGCCTATGCATGAAAGAACAGACAAATTGTGGCATATCCATACAATGGAATATTATGCACCAATGAAAAGGAATGAAGTCTTGATTATGCTACAACATGGATGAACCCTTGCAAATGTGTGGGAAAGCAAAAGAAGACTGACACAAAAGTCTACATATTGTATTGTATGATTCCATTTATATGAAATGTCCAGAATAGGCAAATCTATGGAGACAGAAAGTAGGTTAGTGGTAGCCTGGGTATCTGGGGAGAGAATGGGGGTTAACTAAGGAATCCAACTGGGGAAATGAAAATGTTCCAAATTATTATGACAATGGTTGCACCACTCAGCAAAGTTACTAAAAAATCATTGATTTGTACATCTCAAGTGGGTGAATTCTATGATATGTACAATATACCTCAAGCTGGTAAAAATAAACGTTTATTAATCTACATGTCATTTAGAATACTAATTTATGGATCCTGAGTCCATACTAATATTTACATTTAAATGAATAAATAAATAAGTGGGAGAGAAGAAGCTTCTCTTTATAGTAGAATGCCCACTAATATATGTATCTCCCCATAATAAAACTTTATTAATTCCAAAAAACAAGAGTAACTTTACAATGGAGAAATCTGACAGACATTACCTTAGCCTAGTAAACAAAGTTGAGTTTACCAATATAGGGACAAACTGATATCCTTTGGCTCCTGTTATGTTGCAGTGACGAGGACACTTCACCACTTCTGTGGAATCCCTGCCAACAATGCGTAATCTGAAGCTAAACATGAAATATATCAGATGAACCTCAAATGGTCCTCCAAAATAACTTGCCTCTATACTCCCTAAAAGCATCAAGAACAAAAAAGACAAAGGCTGTGGAATCATTCCATGTCAAAGAAGAACATTATGAAAAGTATGAAAAAAATTTTGTAAAATGTTTATAAACAAATATACACCTTAAGGCAAGGCATAAAATTGGAATTTTTTTTTAACGATCAAGTGCATGAGCTTTATTATTGCTTTTTAAGTTGAGGTATAATTGGGTTATAATATTAATTTCAGGTGTACGACATAATCATTCTAGTTTTGTATATGTTGTGAAATAATTACCACAATAAATCTAGTCAACATACATCACCATACATAATTACAAATTTATGTATTGTGTGTGATGAGAAATTTTAGGATCTACTCTTCTAGAAACTTTCAAATGAGCAATACAGTATTATTAACTAGAGTCATAATGGTGTACATTATATTTCCATGATTTATTTACTCTATTCAAACTTGCAAGTTTGAACCTTTTAACCACTTTCATCCATTTCACCCACCCCCGCCACACCCTGTCTCTGGCAACCACCAATCTGTTCTCTGTATCTGTGAGCTGGGTATAAAATTGGACTTTAAACTGAGGGGAAAACCAGTTATGAAGACTTCCAATGAAAAACAGAACAAAATACAGGACGTGGATTATATAACAGTATGTTACCTAATATGCTACCTGGCATTATCTACTGTTACCTATTAACTATGATTAGAAATAACTTAATAGATATCTAATATATAAACACTATTCTCTAGTATAATATCTAGTATAGGGGCTTCCCTGGTGGCGCAGTGGTTTAAGAATCCGCCTGCCAACGCAGGGGACACGGGTTTGAGCCCTGGTCCGGGAAGATCCCATATGCCACGGAGCAACTTAGCCCGTGTGCCACAACTACTGAGCCTGCACTCTAGAGCCTGCGAGCTACAACTACTGAACCCACGTGCTGCAACTACTGAAGCCGCGTGCCTAGAGCCCATGCTCTGCAACAAGAGAAGCCACCGCAGTGAGAAGCCCGCGCACTGCAACAAAGAGTAGCCCCCGCTTGATGCAACTAAAGAAAGCCCATGTGCAGCAACAAAGACCCCACGCAGCCAAAAATAAATAAATTAATTAATTAATTAAAAAATATATTTAGTATAATAGTCTAATATTACCAAGTATGTGATGCTAAAATCCTATAGTCAGCCTTTCCTAAATCCCTCTTACCAAGACACCCCCTGATTACTCATGGTATGTGGGCTTCCTTCATGCAGAAAGCTAAGACGAGCTGTCACTGAATATAGGTACATTCCTGATGGAGGAACAGAGTAGATAGGCAAAATGTAAACAATTGGTGAATTTAGGTAACAAGTATAGGAGAGTTCCTTATACTACTTTTGCAACTTTGCTATAGGTTTAAAATTATATAAAAATAAAACTTTCTTAAAAATCAGGAAACAGTCACAGGAATAACAATAATAATGAAAATAGTAAGACTGATCATTCAATTACATGGAAGTTCATTAGTTTATTCTTTCTTGTCAGTGTTTGGAAATCTCCATACTTAAAACACATAAGGGGAAAATCACTGAGAAAGGTAGGATAAAATAATCTGTAAAATGTTTATAAACAAATACACAAAAAGAATCACTAAACAGAAATGCATTAGAAGCTTAACTGTTGCTATCTTTACACCCTGAATTAATAAGTAATTAAACAATTTTTTTCTCTCAAATTTCTTTAATTTCTGAATGTTCCACAATGATACAGTTCTATGAGAATAATATTATTTGTAACAAGTGAAACAAAATAGTTGATGATATTTTGAAAAACTCATAGAAAAGTCCAAGCCCATTTTATTTGATGTTAAGGTCCCTCACAATCAAGTTCTGACTAAACTGCTTGATTCCACCTAGTTCCTAAAGCTTAAGGAGAATTACATCCAAAAGATTATGAACTCAAGCTCTGGACTCAGACTGCCTGAATTCCAACCCCACCTCAGCCTCTTACTTGGTGGGTGACTATGGGCAAATAACTTTCAGCTCCCTGGGTCTCAATCTCATTTTTCAAAACAGGAAAAGAGCAATATTTCTTCACGGAGCCATGGTGTGACATAATGTATTTATTTGTGTAAAGCCCTCATCACTTAAGTTAACAGTTAAGGATTAATTACTATCAATACTCATGTCCAATTACACATCCTACACATTCTCTGACTGATGTGAAGATCATTGTAAAACAAAACTGTCAAGTCCCACTCACGTGGAGCTTTGCTATCATGTAGCTCAGGGTCACTCCCTCTACCTCCGTGTGGTCCTTTTTGAGAAATCACGCTGGAGAAAGAAAGAATGCTATGAAGTGCCACGATTGAGTCCCCGTCCCCATAAAAGTTAAAGCTTCCCCTCCCTCCGAGCAATCTAGAAGCAATCCCGAGCAATCCGGAACCTTCCCCTCCAAAAGAGTCAGAAGGGGTCCGGGATTATCCAGCGTCACGCAGAGACAGAGAGAAGGGCAAGTGTCATTGAAGCTGGATTTCTGACCCTAACCCGGGGACCTGACCGCTCCTCGAGAAATTAACACTAAGGAGAGATCATTCACTACGTGCCAGGAACTTAAGATTTCTATTTGTACCACCTTTTTCAATTCCCAAAACAATTCTTCTAGGAAGGTCCTAACATTTTAAAGAAAAGCAACGGGAGGCACAGGGAGATTAACTCCCCACGCGAGGAAGTGGAAGCGCGCGTGGAAGGTGTAGGGAGGCGGACTGGGCGAGGTGAGAGCCGCGGAAATTCCCAATCCAGGGGATACGCGAGCGTAGCCAGTCGCCTCTTGGGGTTTCGAGAACGCCCCAAACGCACAGAGGCTCCGCCGAGGGGCACGTACATGGCCGCCCTCGCCCCTCCGCACCTGCATTCTCCGCCGAGGATTCTTTTCCCCTAAATCGATTGCCAGGTGGTTGCGCGTCCCAAGCGGAGACACAGGAAGCTCGCAAGGGCCAGCGAGACGCGGAACAGACGCACGGGCCCACAGAAAATACACCGGCAACCCGCCCACTCCGGGAACGGAAGTGCCTACGAGTCCACCGGGCTTTCTGGACTACACTTCCCAGAATTCGTCAGATCCGCCTCCCTGAGCGGAAGTGCGAGCGACTACACAGTGCCTGGACTACATCTCCCAGAATGCCGAAGAAAACAGTCCAGAGGCTCACTTTCCAGGAAGACTACGGGAAGCTCCTTGACTACGGTTCCCAAAATGCCAGAGAGAAAAGATTCCGCCAAGTCCCAACTTCCGGGGTGGTAAGGCGGCTTCCTACACTGAGAGTCTGCATTACGTTTCCCTGAGTCCTCCAGCGAAAATGTTCCATAGACACGACTTTCTGAAGTCGAAATGCCTCCAATTATGGCAGGAGTATTGTTGGAAAGGGAACAAGTGAGGAGATGCAATCTTCAAGAAATTAATAGGGTGGGGGACTTCCTTGGCCGTCCAGTGGCTAGGACTGGACGTTCCCACTCCAGGGCCTTGACAAGGGTTTGATCCCTGGTTGGGAACTAAGATCCCGCATGCCGCAGGGCGCAACCAAAATTTTTTTTTAAATAAAAAAGAAAGAAGTTAAGGGGGGATGACTGTTTAGGGAACACTAGGTGATTGAAAGTAGTTTGATTTGAATATAATCTGACAATATGAGGCTAAAACTGAGAGATCAAAGAATAGGCGAGGTAGAATGATTTGGGAGGGACCAGGAGGATCGAAGAAGGTACCAGACCGGTGGTACCACTGGTTTTTCAGGAAAAATAACTTGAGAGGGCCAAAGTGGAAGCTTGTCCTCATGGAAAAGTGCTCTTCCCTCATTTACACTTTTCATTGAAGTTATGATCCCTCTTTGGAGGTGAAAACACCAAATTTCAGAGACGTTAAGAAACTGTCTGCTATCTCAAAGCAAGCATAATGAAGGCTGAAGAGCTTGGCATTGGAGTCATTCTGACTCCCAAAGCCAAAATGCTAGAGCACTGGGGAGGATTCTATTGATGGAGGATGTTTTGTACTGAGTTTTTTCCTTTATATTTTCTGGTTAAAATATCTTTATTATAGTGAGCAATTTAAAAACACATATGTTGGGACTTCCGTGGTGGCGCACTGGGTAAGAATCCGCCTGCCAGTGCAGGGGACACAGGTCCGAGCCCTGGTCCCGGAAGATCCCACATGCTACGGAGCAACTAAGCCGGTGCGCCACAACTACTGAAGCCGATGCGCCTAGAGCCTGTGCTCCACGACAAGAGAAGCCACCGCAATGAGGAGCTTGTGCACCAAAATGAAGAGTAGCCCCCGCTCGTTGCAACTAGAGAAAGCCCGCGCACAGCAACAAAGACCCAACGCAGCCAAAGATAAATAAAATATATTAAAAAAAATAAAAATAAAAACATATGTTATTGGAAGCCAATTAAAAATTGTATAAAGCAAAATGGGGGAGAGGGGGATGCACCTAGATTCCTTCCCCTTGAAGATAACCAGATTTTTTTTCTCTCTGTAAACATGTCAACACATATGCCTATCAACATACATCTTTGTTTTTTAAAATGAAATCTTGTGTTCTGTATCTATTTTTCTAAACTCAGTATAAGCTAGTCATTTTCTAATGTCAGCCACTGAAAATCTAACTCCTTCCAAAAGATGGCTGTATAATGGTGTGTTGAATGTAATGAGAATTAAAAACAAAATACTCCTGACATCTGAAAGCTGACATGGCACTCACAGGCCAATAGTATTCTCCTTTGGGACATAAATCACAGACTACCATCCTCAAATGAGGTTTCTCTGAGACCACGGTAAAGTGAGACAAAAGAAGACCCCTTCGTAATTTTTAGACAGACAAAAACAAGGTCACTGTGCCACCCACACAATGACAAACATCCTCCTCTTGGCTAAAAGAGTGATGCTATTTCTTTACCACTTAGAGCTTTATCTTTGTTCTAGTCTGCTCTCCCCAAATATAACATTTATTGAGATACTAAATCTTAAAATTGCTTCTGCTTTCTGGCAGCATCCAATCCGGAGTGAACCCTGCGTCTTAGGCCCTCTCCCAAAACACTTAAATGAAGCCCAAATCCTGTAATAGATTTTTTTCCTGACACCCTCTTACCGTCGTGGCACCTCATGGTTCCCCAAGGTGGGTGTAATCTCTCACCGCAATGAATAAACCCGATTTATCAAACCACTGCTGTGTTCCTGGATGAATTAAATAAGCATTTTGGCACAATCCCTGATGAGTACTAGATTTGCCATTATATAGGAAGCTGCAATGAACACGGTTTTATGTTGTTCTGGGAAAGATACTCAGGTAGAGGAGAGATGCAGGAAGATGCCACAGGAAGGGAGTTATTTATCCTTATCTTTGAGATGGATAGTCTTTACCTCAATGGTTAAAGCAGATGTGCTGTGTGTGTGTGACAGGCCATGAGTCAGGCTGCTTTTGCTCACACAAAGTTCAGGCCGAACCATGTATAAGCTAAAATGACTGCCCCATACCTCGATATGTGAACATTTTCTCCATCAAGACTTTTATTCATACCATCCCATTTAATTCTCAAACCACCGTATTAGGAAGGTAGTGTTAAAAAAGAAAGAACAGGCCCGGTACTTCCCTGGTGGTCCAGTGGTTAAGACTCCGTGCTTCCAGTGCAGGGGGCAAGGGTTTGATGTCTGCTGGGGGGAACTAAGATCCCGCATGCCCGGAGGCGGCTAAAAAAAAAAAAAAAAGGCCCAAAATGGAGTCATTTGCTACACCCCGCCCCATGACAGCAAACCAAGACTTAACTGCAGTTTCCACCTTACATAGAAATATAATGCTAATCAACCAGGCTGGTATTTTCTGGCCAGCACTAACGAGGTAATCTATTACAAAGCCCATTTCCATCCCCCAGAGAAGAGGCAATCTTCACGATAAAGCCCTTGCCATTCCATTCCCCACAAAAAGAGATCTTGACCTAAAAATAATCCTTTCTTTTCTTTTACTAATAATTCCTTTGCCCTACTTTTCTGCCTAAAACAAAACAAAAAAAACTTTCCATTTTGTACAACCCTTATATTTACTAGATGGGATGCTGCTCAATTCACCAACTGTTGCATAAAGCCAATTAAATCTTCAAATTTACACAGCTGAATTTTGTTTGATTTTGCCTTTTTTGTTTTGTTTTTGGCCCCGCCATGTGGCTTGTGGGAGCTTACCTCGCCCACCAGGGATTGAACCCGGCCCTCGGCAGTGAAAGCTCGGAGTCCTAACCACTGGACCTTCGGAATATTCCCTGAATTTTGTTTTTTAAGAGTAGTAATGTCATCCCAATTTTACAAGAAACCATCAGAGACAGAAATTTAAGTAATTCATCCAATGTTCTACTGCGGGAAATGACAGAGCAGGGTATTAGGTGCACGGCCTAGGGGATGGGTCCTCAAGGCGAGAGCCCTAGTGCCCCTCCAACCAGGCCAGGAACGATCCCATCCGCCGCACCAAACGCAGAGGACTCCGCCCAAAGGAACAACCGCCCACGCCCCAGCCCTCAAACCATAGCTCTCTGAAGCAGCTCTTTCCCCCAAATTGATGGCTGGGTTGGACAGGTTCCCAGGGAAATTCCCACGGGTCGCAAAACGAGGAAGCAACTCACCAGCGCGAGGGAAGAGAGGGAGACTACCTGACCGCCCAGAGCTGCAGGGCCTGAAACCCCGCCCCCAGGCTGCGCTGGGGATACACTTCCCACAATTCCCCTGTCCCAGCGGCGCCTGTGCGGAAGCGTCTGAGTCTCTACGGAACTTGTAAACTACACTTCCCAGAAAGCCAGAGGAGAACACAGCCCGAGTTCCCACCCTCTTCCGCCGGAAGTACTTCAGCCACTTCGGAGCTGTTGGACTACAGTTCACACAAATCCCTTGGGGACAAAGTTCATATTGCCGAGTTCCTGGGCAGTAAGGTGGTTTCGTACTGGGGCTAGTGTTACCTTAACCTGAATCCGTGAGCGAAAACTATTGTATGTTGTTTAAACTGCTGTTCGTTTTGTCTCTGTTAGAACAGCAAACCTAGATAATATCATTGGAAAGTTTAGTTCAAACTCCATTGGTGAACTTCAGATCCTCTGAAGAATGCACAAGATGAAAGCTCAAATAGCTGCGCATTTGGAGATCTACATAGCAGAACTGTTGATAAAATATTTTAATTTAAAACTGTATTACAAGGAGTTCCTTGGTGGGCTAGTGGTTAGAATTCTGTCCTTTCACTGCTGTGGCTGGGGTTCAATCCCTGGTCGAGGAACAGAGATCCCGCAAGCCATGCGGCGTGGCAAAAACAAAACAAAACAGAAAAACTGTATTACAACCTTCATGGGCCCAAGAGAGGTAGAGTAATTTGATTGATTCTTTATTGTGTCTCCTACATGAGTCTGAGTCACCCAAAATCAGTGAGCTCCATTCTGGCAGCGCACTGTCAGGCCATGGCCTGCAACATTTGGTTGCAACAATTCATTTACAATAGTCTTTTTAAAATCTATTGACAGGGCTTCCCTGGTGGCGCAGTGGTTGAGAGTCCGCCTGCCAATGCAGGGGACACCGGTTCATGCCCCGGTCTGGGAAGATCCCACATGCCGCGGAGCGGCTGGGCCCGTGAGCCGTGGCCGCTGAGCCTGCGCGTCCGGAGCCTGTGCTCCGCAACGGGAGAGGCCACAACAGTGAGAGGCCCGCGTACTGCAAAAAAAAAAAAAAAAATCTATTGACAAAAGTCACGGAAAAAATCATTTCAATTTGAATGGGGGCCACCCCAACAGCAGGCCCATGTAAAAAGACCATCCAACAAGCGATGCCACATCTGCCTGGTGACCCCTTGGTGGGATGGTGGAAGTCCTAGCAACTGTCTTGTGCCCCTTGGAGTCTTTAGTCCACACATGATAGCCAGCAACTCCCCATGTGTTTCGGATACAAACTACCCTCAGCAGCTGAGATAGATTTCTCTTAAAAGACAAATCTTAGTGCTGATTGGGCCCTACTTGAGAAAAAAGCCATCATAGGCCCTGAGCCCATGACCCTTAAGTGCAACTGCCTATTTTACCATAGGTTATGGAAACAACACCCCACAGGCTTGGAACAGGCAGTGAAGCCTCCTTATTAAAAGGAAATGGTATCTACAGGATACGGCTTGAACCCTCAGGCATATCCAAACTACAGGCGAATGTGGCTTTTCCCACCCTCTGTCCTTTGCCCAAGTCCACAAAGCCAGGAGGGATTGCCCCCTCCTGGCCCCATTGGCCATCCGTGGGGCCTCTTGGGATAAACCAAGTCCCAGTGGAAAGGGAGTCCATTTATTTCAGTTAGCAGCACCACATCGTTCGTGATGGAGCCCAATGGAGAGATACCACTTTCCATCCCACGACTGGGACATCCTGAATAAAGGATGAGAAAATTCACAGAGCTAATTGTAGTCACTTTGACACTGGAGGACACCATCAAAAAATTATGTCATTTTTTTCATATTTTTACTGACTCCTAGACTGTTTGATTCAGTTGATGGGCTCGAAATAGATTTCACATTCAGGCTTATCCCCTACGACAGGGCCTTCCACATTGGCAATATATTACCTCTCAGACCTCATGTATTACAATGAAAATTTCCCATCTCAGCTCCTACCCTGACTCCCAGAGGTGGCTCATTTAAATGTCGTCTGTCCAATTTGCTCCCATTTCTCAAATAAGCTCAAGTATTACCCTCATCTTGGGCCCCAGATGCTTATATTTGGGGCCACAATTCATGGCATCTCCATGTCACTGGCCCTAACCCAAACCCTACCCTCCCAACATGATTATTGGTGGCACAGCCCATGAAGGTCTATACCAAAGGGTGAATGACCCTTCTCTCACCATCAAATTGATTTTATTGGGCCATTGTGCCAATGTGCTGACACAAACCATTTTGTCCTCACAATGACTGATACGTAAACAGGTCTACTCTTGGCTTATCCTTTCCAGGGTGCTAACCTCACCACTATAGCCCTCATTAGAACTTGGTTTCCTCTGGGCCCCCAGATATCATGGACTCTGATCAGGATACACACTTTAGTGCTCATTCAGTTCAGGCACAGACCTTACAAGAAAGCAACACTTGCAACTTTCATTTGTCTTATCATCTACAGATAAACAATGATCTACTGAAGGATGCCCTATTAAAATTACAAAATGGATAGTGGCTTCCAAATGGCTCTTTTACACACTGCCTTATTTACCCTGAACTTTCAACCTGTAGGTCCCAAGACAGTCTGTCAAAATGCAATTAAGGGACCCATCCCCTCCTCTTTCTAGTCTCTCTAAAATACCCAGACAGAACTCCCTTTCCCAATTAATGACACCTCTCCACTCACCTAATCTAAGAGGAGAACTGAAAAGATTCTGGCACAGTGTGTGCCAGATTGGCACTCAGTTCTAAGGCAGGTAATAGAATGAGACCCATTGAGAAGTGAGGACCCATGACCCCCCCCCCAAAAGGCTATTCTATAGGCTACAATAAAGCTCTCTGCCAAACCTTCTATCTTTCCCCAACAGAGTTTTTAAAAATTATTTATTTATTTATTTGGTTGTGTCGGGTCTTAGTTGCAGCTCGCAGGCTCCTTACTGGCAGCTCGCCGGCTTCATAGTTGTGGCATGTGGGCTCCTTAGTTGCTGCTTGAGTGCTCCTTAGTTGTAGCTCGCCAGCTCCTTAGTTGTGGTATGTGAACTCTTAGAGCCCACGAGCCACAACTAGTGAGCCCGCAAGCCACAGCTACTGAAGCCCGCGCGACTAGAACCTATGCTCTGCAACAAGAGACACCACTGCAATGAGAAGCCTGCGCAACGCAATGAAGACCCAATACAGTGAAAAATAAATAAATAAAATAAAGTTATGAAAAAAAAAGAGTAGAAAGCCGGGGCTGGTGGAACTGTTAAATGTCTTGATTGTGATGATGTAATATGATAGTAAGCATTTGCCAAAACACAGAATGATCCACCAGTCGATTTTACTGTATATAAATTATTCCTTAATAATAAAAGAAGAACATGAGCATATAGGATCTTCATAGATGCCTTTTATCTCACTGAAGAATTTTTATCATGGATACTGAGTTCTGTCAATTGCCTTCTGTGAACCTAGGATGATCATATATTTGATGAAAAGAATCCAGACATAAAGAGTACATACCAAACACACAGGAAGCTCAAGAACAGACAGGCCTAATTAATACACGGTATAAAAATCATAATACTTTTTGCCCCTGGAGGTGGGAATGACAAGAATAGTACACAAGGCAACACTCTGGTTTAATAGAAATATGGTATATATTGATCTCGGTGATGATTACACAAGTAGATACATTTGTCAAAATTCATGAAGATGTAAACTTATTTATGCATGTGGCTGCATGTGAATCACATCTCCAAAAAGAACTGTTAGCATAGAAAAGTGCTGGCCACAACCTGGTGAACTGACTTCTGGACCCACTAATGGGTTACAACCTTGAGCTTGATAAGCACTAGTTCACAGGACCTGCAGGGTTGGGGAAATGAGCCCAAGTGTCTTATTTAATCCTCCAAGCCTTGGAGAATTCCTCCTTCTACAATTTTATAGAAATTTTTAGAGAGGAACTGAAAGAAAATTTCAAAAGTGACTGTTCTCCCTTTTACTCATTTAACATTACTGGACACCTGCAGTGTGTTCGGCGCTGAAGAGGCAGAGTGGACTTGGCCGTCAACAAAGTCCCAGCCCTCCGAGAGCTTCTATTCTGGTGGAAGAGATTTGGGCATTTCCATCTTAGTACTTTTGGTTACCTTCAGCTCAGACTCATCCCTCTTAAGCCTCTCTTCTCTGTCATACCTGCTAAATGTCAAGGCTCTGAATGAAGTTCTTATGTCTCCACGCTTATGAGGCTTCTCTGCCGTGTGGTTGCCCAACCACACAGACGTGTCGAGCTCTGGCAGAAATACTCTTATCAAACAGGTGTTTTGTCTTCTATGGCAGGACTATTTCAGCACCCATTTGAGGTATTAAACCATGTAATTTTATAGAGCTTCTTTGCTGTACGTATTCTCTGATGAGGGACAGTCCTTGTCACCCTCATCCCCAGCATGGACTCGCTGATGAATTATAAGACTTGAGCTCCAACTGAAGCCTTTCCCACACTCCTCACATTTGTATGGTTTTTCCCCTGTGTGGACTCTCTGATGGGCTTGAAGGTATGAGCTCCAACTGAAGACCTTACCACATTCCTCACACTTATATGGTTTCTCTCCAGTGTGGACCCTCTGGTGGGCTTGAAGGTATGATCTCTGTCTGAAGCGCTTACTGCACACATCACATCGGTATGGCTTCTCTCCTGTGTGGACTCCACGGTGAGCCAGAAAATTTGAGGCCCGACAGAAGCCCTTCCCACACTCCTCACACTGGTAGGGTTTCTCTCCAGTGTGACACCTCTGATGGGCCTGAAGCTGTGAGCCCACACTGAAGCCTTTCCCACACTCTGCACACTGGTATGGTTTCTCTCCGGTATGGACTCTTTGATGCACTTGAAGGCTTGAGAACTGACTGAAGGCCTTCCCGCACTTCTCACATTTATAGGGTTTCTCTCCCGTGTGGATTCGACAATGAACGTTAAGATCTGAACTCCGGCTGAAGCCCTTCCCACATGTACCACATTTGTATGGTTTTTCTCCAGTGTGGCCTCTTTGATGGGCCAGAAGATTTGAGGCCTGACTGAAACCTTTCCCACACTCCTCGCATTTATAGGGTTTTTCTCCTGTATGGACTCTAAAATGAATGTTAAAATCTGAGCTACGACTAAAGCCCTTTCCACATGCATCGCACTGATATGGTTTCTCACCACTATGGCCTCTCTGATGGTCCAGAAGGTTTGAGGCCCGACAGAAGCCCTTGCCACATTCCTCACATTTGTATGGTTTCTCTCCCGTGTGGCTTATCTGATGGGCTTGGAGGTGGGAACCCACACTGAAGCCTTTCCCACACTCCTCACACTTAAAGGGTTTCTCGCCTGTGTGGATCCTACAGTGGATGTTCAGGTGTGAGCTGTAACTAAAGCCCTTGCCACATGCCTCACATTTGTAGGGTTTCTCCCCAGTGTGGATTCGCTGATGAGCCTGTAGGCGTGAACGCCAACTGAAGCCCTTCCCACACTCTTCACATTTATAAGGTTTCTTTCCTGTGTGGGCTCTCTGATGGATGTGAAGATAGGAGCGCTGACTGAAGCCCAGTCCACACTCCTCACATTTATAGGGTTTCTCCAATGTGTGGGCTATGGGAGGAGCTTGACAATGTGAGCTTTTCCCGACGTTCCTCCCACACTCCTCAAATCTGTGTGGATCCTCTCCAGTGGGGACCCTCTGATGATGACGAAGATATGACCTCTGACTGAAACTCTTACACGACATATCATATTTGTTCAATCTTGTTCTACTGTGGACTCTCTGATGGGCTTGAAGACTTGAAAGCCGACGGAAGGCGTTTTCACATTTTTCACACTTGTAGGGCTTCTCTCCTACGTGGGCTGTCTGGTTCATTTGAAGGTGAGAGTCCCGTATGAAACCTTTCTCACACTCCACCCCTTTGTAGGGTTTTTCTGCAGCGTGGTCTCTGTGGTGAACTTGAAGATGTGAAGTCTGATTGAAGTCTTTACCAAACTCCTCATCTTTACTGAGTGTGCCACCTTGTTTTTCCATCTGAGAGCCAGTTCCTTGAATATTTCCCATGGAATCTTGACACCTGGTTAATTCCTTTGTAACCTGTTGCCATATTTGTGAGCAGAAAAGCTCTTCATGTGGCAGATACCTTAATCCAACTTCCCGAAGAGTCTCCATGCCATTTAGATTCTTGTCTCCTAAATGGATAAATAGAATTTAGAGATGGGGTATGTGAATGCTTTGCTCAGAGATGTCAAGGTTATAAACTTAGGCCCACACCATAAGGCTTTACTGAACCTCGAAAAGCTTCTGTTTTTCTTTAACATCATGTATCATGTTCTCTGATTTACATGCCTCCAGACACCAAGAGGTGGCCCACCAGGCTGTCATTCATTACACATTAGTGGAATCCATTTAGAATCATAGTAAGTTTCATAGGTGAGATATAAATTAGAAATATGATGGCTACAGAGCAAGAAAAATACCTCCTAGGGAATGTTTACAAAGACAAAGCTGTACCTTACTCACACCCTTATCTTCTTTGCTGTAGCAGGTGGCTAATAACAGCTTCCACATAATTCTGCCTACTGCATGCACATCTGACCAAAATGCTCAAAATGTCTAGTAAGACCCTTAGACAGATTATCAGAGGATGTCCCCAGGCAATGTTGAAAAACCTCTGCTTTATTTTAATGGAAGTTTACTCCAATGGAAGGAGACTTTGAGGCAATAAATAAGTTGGAAAGATACATGTCTGGGAGAAATACCTTATCACCTAAGGCCCTAAAGTTCAGAATATAAGCAGAGAGTGGTTCTTTGCCTCCTCCTGGGAAATATCCTTACAAATGGGCTGTAAACTTTACTTTCCCTGGCCACAGAGCCAGTTCTTCACAACACTGAAAGGGTTAGCTGGAAAAAAAATCAAAGCCAAGTTTTGGAATTAGTATGTTACTGTAATAACATACATTAGTCTAAAACCTCATAACAGTAAAGTTCCTACAACCACCAGGGGTAAAAAAAAAAAGTGAAAAATTAGAAGTTTATCTTTTACAATACAGCAAAAACTTGCGAGGAGGAAATAAATAGGGCATAATACAGAGTCTCGAAATCAACATTGGACCAGAAGAGTTACGTTCTCCTTGGAACTCTGTTCCACCGATCAGCCATATAGCTTGCTACTAATTTCTTTTCAGGTGTCTTTTCAAATAACACCTTATCTGTGAGGCCTCTTTTTTTTTTTTTTTTTTTTTTTGCGATACGCGGGCCTCTCACTGTTGTGGCCTCTCCTGTTGTGGAGCACAGGCTCCGGACGCGCAGGCTCAGCGGCCATGGCTCACGGGCCCAGCCGCTCCGCGGCACGTGGGATCCTCCCGGACCGGGGCACGAACCTGTGTCCCCTGCATCGGCAGGCAGACTCTCAACCACTGTGCCACCAGGGAAGCCCCTGTGAGGCATCTTTTACCATACAATATCATATAGTAAATTCTCCCTATCCATTCTACGCACCTGGCAATCTCCATTTGCCTTACCCTGTTTTGTTTTTACACAGCACATATTCCTATCTGACATACTACATACATCCTTGATCTTTTTCATTTTATGCCATCTCCCACTTCAATGCAATACCCATGAGGACAAGCATTTTGTATTATTCACTGGTTTATCACCACTCCCAGAACCCTGTCTGATACAGTCAGTGTTCAATAAGTACATGTTGAATGGATAAATAAATCCCAGTTTGACATCTCTGTGAGAGTTAGAGCCATGTTACAAAAGTAAAAGAGGTTTTTCAAGTAAGTTACCCATAACAGGAAAGAAAGTGGAAACAGCCATGTTGTTGGGAAGCTGAAAGGCTTCACTAGATGCAGGGCTAACCTATGTGGATGTTGCTGATGAGAAATCGTGATGATCACAAAATCAAGGAATTCCCTGGCGGTCCAGTGGTTATGACACCACACTCTCACTGCCAAGGGCCCAGGCTCGAGCCCTGATCAAGGAACTAAGATCTCACAAGCCACATGGTGTGGCCAAAAAAAAAAAAAAAAAAAAAAATCACGGCAAAAACTGGTGGGCATATGGGATATCATAAGCCACTTTCAATGATGGGATTTTATTCTGAATCAGTAAGAAGCTACAAGAGGTTCTGAGCAGAGAAATGACAAGATTTGAATTTAAAAGAGTCACTCTGAGTGGAGACTTAACTGTGAATGAGCAAAGCAGAAGAGAGAGCATTACAAAGACTGAGGCAGTGATCCACAGTCTAGGTGCTGACTTGGACCAGAGTCACAGCTGTGGAGGCAACAAGAAGCAGGACAGACTCAGGGTCACACGGCTCTCACCCAAGGAGTGACGGCTCTGGGTTGCTATCTTTATCATCCAAAGCTTTTCTTCTCTCTTTAACTGGGATATTACATCTGGTGTGAATGATTGATGCCCTGCAAAAAAGGCAAGGAAAAACATTTAAAATCAATATGTTAGATGCCCAAATTAAGAGAAATTGTGGCTCCCACTGCACTGTCTTCAGGACATCAAAATCAGTGTTTTCCAAACTTTTAATTATGACCCATGGGAGGAAATACATTTTATGCAAAAACCGAGGATAGGTAGCCATAAGCATAAATTATGGGAAACCATTATTTTCATCGCACCCTTTTCACCATTTCTCACACTATTCTTGGCAATGGGCCACAGTTTTTACTGCAACATGCAGTTATTGCCAAGGGCTCTGGTATCTTCTACCCTATTTTATTTAGATTCCCTAAAGAGTGTCATGACCTACTAATTGGAGACGACCACAATTTGAAAAGCCAGAAAACATACAGCAGTCACATGGTCAATTAACAGTTCATTTACAAACACACTTTGGCCTGGGGAGAAAGACTAGAAAACGCCATCTCTGAGTCTCATGCTGATTAGAAAACCGGAAACCAGTTCAAGAGCTCCAAAGCCCTGCCCATTCAAGGACACGTAAATAAATACCACAGGGGCTGATGCGATGTTCAGTCCCAGAGTGCCCTTCCTCACCCACTGAGACCAGGTTCTGGAAGTTCTCCAGCATCACTTCCTGGTACAGCTTCTTCTGGGCAGAGTCCAGCAGCCCCAGCTCCTCCTCCGTGAAGACCACAGCCACGTCCTTGAAGGTCACCGCCTCCTAAGACATCAAACACACTCCATCTGAACCTTGCAATGCAGGTCCCCTGGTGAAAGGGCGGCACTGAGGAAAGTGGGGACGATGTGTACAAAGTGGTTCCAGATTCTGAGAGACCAGAGTCAATTTTGCCGTAACATAAACATTCCCCATAACTCATTTATGTTTTGGATTTTCTTCTTTTCACAATAAATGCGGAGAAGAATAAATTTTTACATAGATTTTTGCTTCCCATCCAATTATTTTCTTAGGATTTCCAAAGAGTGAAAACTGCAATGTCAAAGAATAGGCAGCTTCAAAATAATTATGTACAACAGCAGATTTTCTTTTCAACTTTTCCCCTATTTTATCCTCCTCCAAGAGTATATAAGTATCCCTGATTCTCTAAACCATATACATTGAATATAACCATATTTTTAAATCCTAGGCAATTTTATCAGTAAAAAACAACTTATTTGGATTATCTGTACTTAGTTGATAATTAATAAGCTCATCATATTTTCACATATTTACTAGCTATCTTCATTTTTTTCTTCAGAACCTTGCCTGTTAATGTTCTTTGCTCATACTCCAATTGGGGTTTTATCTTAGGATTCTGTAAAATTCCTATTAGAGATTTTAAGCTTTTTTTTTTAGGGTGTGTATTATAAATATTTTTACCCACATTCTTCTATTGTTCTTGTACAGCTTTGGGTACAGCATGCTTTCTCATCCTTGGCACTCCTGACATTTGAGGACAGATGACTCTTTGTTGGGGGTGGGGCAGGGGGCTGCTGAGTTCACTGTAGGATGTTTAGCAGCATCCCTGGCTTCTACACACTAGATATCAGTAGCACTCCCAAGTTGTGACACTAAAAATGTTTCCAGATGTTACCTGAGGGTAATTAAGAATCACTCGTATACAGCATTGTTTTAATTTTTCGTACAAAGACTGTGTTCAGTGCCAGAGCCCTGCACATCCAGTGCCTTATATGAGCAACAGAGGTCATGGAGAAGAAGGGGCCACCAAGAATGATCTATGGTAGGGACAGTATCATCTATGGAGTCTTCCACCCACCAGGACAACTAGGCACCCCACAGAATAGGCTAAGTCCCAGGTGGAGAATTCTTTTCCCTTGTCTCACTCTCTTTATCCAAGTAAAAATCCTAGGAGTCTTTTTTGGATCAGTTGGATCTTTGGTTTCCTATGTGAACTTGAGCAGTTTTCTGAAATTCTACAATCCTGTTTCTTTGTCATTAAAATTCAGAGGAGACCAAGTTCGGCCTCATAAGGCTGGTCTGAGACTAAATGGAGTTAAGAAATGAAAAGTCTCTGTACAGGTCTTTTTGTACTTTTAAAATTAAGTACATTAGTACTTTGAAAAAATTCATTAATATGTGAATAAAAAGTATAAATCAATAAATAAAACATGCACATGATATGATTCAGACATGGGTAAGAAACAATCTAGCTTTCTTACATGAAAATATCTAATAATATTTTCTCTGTGTGAAGCGTTAGTTAGATCCTGGTGCACTCTGCCATTCTGGAATATTCTACATACAAAATACCCGAGGTACTGCATAGCAAATGTACTTTGTCAATTTAGAGTACCTAGAACATTAAGACCAAAGAATAGCAAATTCTTCCAAATTCCCTTTTGAGGAAATTGGTGTTAGGAAAACTGTTATTACAGTGTTTTGTTTTGTTTTTAAATTTTATTTTTATTTATTTATTTTTGGCTGTGTCGGGTCTTCTTTGCTGCGTGCAGGCTTTCTCTAGTTGCGGCGAGCAGGGACTACTCTTTGTTGCGGTGCACGGACTTCTCACTGCGATGGCTTCTTATTGCGGAGCACAGACTCTAGGCACACGGGGTTCAGTAGTTGTCGTATGCAGGCTCAGCAGTTGAGGCTCACGGGTTCTAGAGCACAGGCTCAGTAGTTGCGGTGCATGGGCTTAGTTGCTCCGCGGCATGTGGGATCTTCCCAGACCAGGGATCGAACCCGTGTCCCCTGCACTGGCAGGTGGATTCTTTACCACTGTGCCAACAGGGAAGCCCCTTCAGTGTTCTTTAAAATGGTAAACATTCTGAACTACCTAAATGTCCATGAATGGGGAAAAGTTATGAGACACACACACCCCACCACACACACACAATGCACACAAATTCAAGGGAATATGATGTTGCCATTAAAGATGTGGGATATATAATATCAATTAGAAAAGGTATAATTTGAGAAGTTTATGCTACAGGAATTACAAATATACAGTTATGAACGCATATGAGGAAAAGAACATGGGAAAATGAAGGCAGTTGTTTTGTAAGGGAAACAGTAATAACGTGAGAGATTTTTTTAGTTGCAACTGACTTTTTCTGTTCTACTCTTATTTGTGAAATTATAAAAGGTGATAAAACAACAAAAATAAATCAAACAAAAATAAAAAGTAGGGATCATTCGGCCCTCTTCTTGGGAAGAGTTTTCCAAATGCCTACTGTTCTCTTTAATCCTTCCCAAGAAAGGGAAATAGGATGCGTCTTATCACTGAGAAATGAGGTGACAAGTTAACACCTAGAAGGGCAAGCCCAACTCACCTTGAGCTTGGTCATTTTGTCCTCCTCCTTCTGGGGAAGCGCTGAGTCTTGGGCAGGCACAATGGGGGAAGGAGAAAAAAGCCGTCAGAGTCTGGCCAAGGGTGTCACTGACCCATATGGCTGCTTACTGTGAAGCAGCAACAGTGCCGCTTCCTCAGGGTGGCCTGATGAGCAAAGCCTGGGCTGGACTCCAGATGCTACTCACCCCTTCAGCCAAGAGCCCCTGGGCAGTGAACGAGCCACCCAACCACACACAGGCCCTCATACAAGTTCCTGTAGCTCTCAGGGTATGATTCTGATTCTGGGGAGGGCGGAAATTGAGAGTAAAGCACCCAGGTTAAGAGAGTAATTTCTGGGGCCAAATGTCTGGGTTCATGAAACTGTGACATATTAGCTGTGAAATCTTAGACAAATTATTAGTATCTCTGTGCTTCAACTCTTCCATCTGTAAAAATAGAGGGATTATCAACGGCTATCTCATAGGATTGTTGTAAGAATTAAATAAGTAGGCAGAAAGTTCAAAGAACACTTTCAGGGCACCTTATTTCTCAGTAGCAGCAGAAAGCAGGTAATATTCAGTAACATAAAACCTGTCCTCACCAATAGCTTTAATGGAGCCTTAAAAGGCTGTTGCTTTGTTGTATGAAAATCACATTTAACCTCTGCAATATCTGTTATTCTCTCTTGGTTTTTCATATTTAATTTGATGCCTTTGCAGTAATATTTAAGATTACATTGATTTTTTTTTTCTGTGTAAAATACACATCACATAAAATTTTCCATTTCAACCATTTTTTAGGTGTAGAGTTCGTTAGGTGCGTTCATATTGTTGTGAATCATCACCACTAACCATCTCCACATCTTTTTCACCATCCCAAACTGAAACTCTGTACCTATTAAACACTAACTCTCCATTCCCCTTCCTCTCGGTCCCGAGTAACCACTATTCTACTTTCTCTATGAAACTGATATTGTGGATGACAGCTTTTTCAAAGATGTAAGACCTTGACAATTTTTTTTTTTTTTTGCGGTACGCGGGTCTCTCACTGTTGTGGCCTCTCCCGTTGCGGAGCACAGGCTCCGTACGCGCAGGCTCAGCGGCCATGGCTCACGGGCCCAGCCGCGGATGGGATCTTCCTGGACCGGGGCACGAACCCGTGTCTCCTGCATTGGCAGGTGGACTCTCAACCACTGTGCCACCAGGGTAGCCCCAGACCTTGACAATTTGACTTTGTTAACAGCAGGGCCTTAAAAACACTATTATCATGGAGATGAAGAAAAATGAATAGAATCCTGTGATTTAACAGTAAGTTAGTCAACATGCCACTTAAATGAACAAGCTAATCATAGTAGTGATGAAAACAACAAAAACGGCAATGTTTAACATTACATAAGCACTAAGTACGTGTTAGGGACCTTGAGAAGCACTTGGCACGCATTGTTCCACTAAGGTACCTCCCACATACCTGTGAAGAAGCTAGGGGTGTACTAGCCGTGTGACTCCAGTCTGATCACCTCCACCTCCGTGCCTCTCCTCACCTATAACAAGGAGAGAAAAAAAAAAAGAATGTCAGTCCTAGGGTTACTGTGGTGGATGAATGAGCTAAATGCCCTTGGCATTGTACCTGGCATTTTACCAAGTTCTCAATAAATGATGATGATGATGACTGTTGTTCCCACGTAACAGATGAGGAAGCCGAGGCTTGGTGAGGTCAAGGGGCAGGGGCGGAACCTGAATCCAGCTCTCACAAAGAAGCCAGTCTTCTAGATCTTGTCTCTCTGCTGCTTCTAAAGAAAAAAATAAACAGATGGGAGTCTGAGGTCTCATGCAAAGAGAAATGAGAGCTTGAGAGCTAGGGATAAAAGACTGACATAGAAACAGGGAGAGAACTCTGAAGCCAGATGATCTGCTTGAAGGAGAGGAGAACAGGGTTGGGAAGGGTGGAGGCTCTGGAATCAGACCCCCAGTATTTGAATCCTGGCACCTCCAACTTGTTACTACTTAGACCCAAGGTCTGATCTATAAATTAGGGATGGTTATAATAGTAACAATAATTATTATAATTATAATACAATATATTATAATTATATATTATATAGATATATAGATAATATATTCATATAATATAATTATGTATAATACAGTAATATAATTATAATAATACATAGGAAGGTTAGTCAGTCTAAGTGACTCTCCATAAAACATGTGGAACAGTATCTGGCAGCTTAAACATTCACTAGGGCTGCTTTACATGAAATAGTCAAGGAAGCTCTTCCTTGGGGTGGCTGCAACCGCACACGGCTTGATGAGCAGACGTGGGCAGGATTCCAGACGCCACTTACGCCTTCAATCGAGAGCCCTGGTGCAGTGAACGACCTGCCCAACCACACGCAGTGGCCCTAATACAAGTTCTCGTAGCTGTCAGAGTATGATTCTGATTCTGGGGAGTGTGCAAACTGAGAGTAAGATATCCAGCTTAAGAGATCAGTATTAGTTAATTATTGGTTCATTAATTACTTATTAGTTTATTATTATTAGCTAGTCCTACTCCAGATAGAAGAACCCTGTATGGAAAGGGGCAGTGTAAAACTTTCCAATCTTAGAAGAGATATCCTTTCAGGATTTGTAATTCACCTTGTTCTGACTCTATATTTGTCCAGTGACTTCTGCTCAGTAAGAAGTGCTTTACAGGGAGATCTTTCCACCACCTCTGTGGAAAGGGGATAATCAGTAAATCACTGTCTGTTTTGGGATTAATAGTAACTCAGCTTTACATCCCAAGCACCTAAAGCAGTGCCTGTAACAGTGATCACTTAGCAGTCAGTGTCAATGTCAGTGTCCTGACACATGAGCCCCCCCATACAGGTTCATTCCAGCAGAGGCACATAAAAAGACTAGACTAGTTGGTCAAAGGTCTCTTTGAGAGGCAAAATTCTGAGGCTGCTCCCACTTGGGAGGATTGGGAGAGCGGGGGTTTTATTTCCAAGTTTTTCTTCTAGGTCTTCCACAATATTTGCAAGATCAAGGTCATCTTTGGAAGGAAAAGGGCCTCTGGATTTTTAATATTATCTTAGGAAGGTGCTTCTCACCCTTCAAAGTCAATGTCTAAAGAGACTCCTGTTACAAAATCCACAGAGTGTGTCCATCAAAACACTGAGAATGACAACTATTTAATTGCCTGCATGATTAGCACTAGACAGGATAACTTGTTAACTCTTCATTAAAAAATGAGTGTATTAATTCAATGAACATTTATGGAAATCAGACTAAAAGATACGACTACTCAAGTTCACAGTCTAGTGATTAGGAAACCAGCAATCACCCTGCACATTGCTAAGTACCAGAGTAGTGAACTGGGTACTTTAGAAGCACAAGTTATGGGCCTTGGGGTCCACACTTGTTTGGAGCAGGTTCTACGTCAATGTGGCTTGATCTGAGTCCTGGAGGATGACTGAGTTCTATTAGCCAGAGAGAAGCAGAATCTCTGAAAAACCTCAAGAGAACAAATGTTACGACTGTAAGTGAACACAAACAAGAGGCAGAAAAAGCTGGCAGGAAGGCAGGATTCAAACCATAGTGACGGGCGTCCCAGTTTATCGGCAAGTCAGCAGGAAAGCAGCAAAGGAAGGGAGAGTCAGAAGATTCCTTTGGTGTTGGAAACAGATCACTCTCCCAGCAAATGGGAGATCTGAGGGGGAAGGGGCTGGGGCCAGAGAGACTGTTACCAGGGCCACACCAAGAATCACGTCCTTCTTTATTTGAATGTCACCTCCTCAGACAGTTCCTCCCTACAGAGAATTTCAATCTCCTAATGACATCCCAACACTTCTGACCCCCCCCATCCCTGCTTAATTCTTTTCTCTTTAGCACGTATCCCTCTTTAACATCCTACTAGGTATTTTGCTCATTTATATTCATCACATCTGTCCCGCAGGGAGTTTTGTTTCTTGCTGTGTCCCCAACAGTTAGGACACTGCTGCAGGCGCTTGCCAGGAACTCAACAAAGATTCACAGAATGACTGCTGGAACGAAGAACTGAAAGACGCACCATGTAGATCAGGGCCTCGTGATTTATCTCCCGAATCATTCATTCAAAACATAATTACTGAGAGCCTGCTCTGTGCCAGCCAAGGAGCCTAGATGTGAGAGATACAGCAGTGAACAAAGCAGGCAAAGACCTTGATCTCATGGAGCTGATAGCATAATGGGGTACCAGGGCAGTAACACACTGATAGTGAGAGATGCTTTTAAGAAGAATAAGGCAGGGTAAAGGTGTAGGAAGAGATGGAAGGAGGGGCTGGTACAGAATAAGTTTTTGTCATGGAAGGCTTCTCTCACCTTTGAGCAGAGACCGGAACTAAGGCAGACAGAACCATGCAGGTATCTGATATCTGAAGGACGAGTAATTTAGCCGGAGGGAAACAGAAAATATTTTTGTTAAAAAGTCCTGAGTCAGTTCTCACTACCAGTGTGTCTCAAATTTTAATGTTCCATGAATCAACCGGGCGGGGACCCTGCCAAGATAGAGGGTCCTCTGTCTCACCCCCAGAAATTCTAAATCAGGAGATCAAGGATGGGGACGAAGAATCTACATTTCTACTAAGATGCCAGGTGATGATACTGTTGGTCCCTGGATCAAAATTTGAGTAGCATCAGTCAAAAACAGCCCTCTTGGGACTTCCCTGGTGGAGCAGAGGTTAAGAATCTGCCTGCCAATACAGGGTACACGGGTTCGAGCCCTGTACCCCGGTCCAGGAAGATCCCACATGCTGAGGAGCAACTAAGCCCGTGTGCCACAACTACTAAGCCTGCACTCTAGAGCCCGTGAGCCACAACTACTGAGCCTGCATGCCTAAAGCTCGTGCTGCACAACACGAGAAGCCACCGCAATGAGAAGCCCACGCACTGCAATGAAGAGTAGCCCCCGCTTGCCACAACTAGAGAAAGCCCACGCGCAGCAACGAAGACCCAACACAGCCAAAAATAAATTAATTAATTAATAAATAAATAAATTTATTTTTTTAAAAAAGCTCAGACCTTATCTAAAACTAATTAAATCAGAATCTGTGGAGGTGGCTTGCTGATTCCCTGCATATTAAACAAAAAAATTGAACATAAACATCGATTGGAAAACAAACTTATGGTTACCAAAGGGGAAGGGGGGGGAAATTAGGAGTTTGGGATAAATATATTCATGCTACTATGTATAAAATATATCACCAACAAGGACCTACTGTACAGCTCAGGGGACTATACTCAGTTTCTAGTAATAACCTATAATGGAAAAGAATATGAAAAAGAATATATACATATATGTATAACTGATTAACCTTGCTGTACACCAGAAACTAACACAACATTGTATATCAACTATACTTCAATTAAAAAAAGAAAAAATAAAAGGATGGATTCTTTTTAAATGTATATATACACACATGTATAACTGAATCACTGTGCTGTACACCTGAAACTAACATGACACTGTAAATCGACTATAGTTCAATTTTTTAAAAGAATTCATTTTTTTTCTAGGAAATTTCTTTTAGTGCATGACGATACTAGGCATGATCATACATTAACTTTTGAATGCTCCGAAAAAGTTGGTGGATTCTACATCTCCCCAGAAGTAAGTGAGGTATCACACAAGCATGTGGTTATAGACTGTCATTTTATTTCTGTTCTCTAATCACAGGCTGTAGCCCTTTTGGGCAGCTGCATGAATCACACTTACTGAACAACTCCTCTCTGCCGACCCCGCGCTGGGCACTCCGAGAAGAATATGACCAGATCCATGAATCAGAGGACCCTGTAGCCTAACAAGAGAGAGAGATGAAACTGAGAGTTACATGCTCTGTGGCAAGTGCAACTCCAAAGGAGCAAAGGAAATTCATCATTTTCCTTCCATAACTGCAACTCTAACTTTCTCATATAAATATAACATTCTTCTAGTTGCCATGTGTGAAAATCTTAGAGTTGCTGTTAATACCTGTTATGGGCTGAATTGTGACCCCCCCCCCAGCCCCAAACTCATACGTTAAACTCCTAATCTCCAGGACCTCAGAATGTAATTGTATTTGGAGATGGGCATTTAAAGAGGTGACTAAGTTAAAATGAGGTCATTCCGGTGGGCCCTAAATCAATCTGACTGGTGTCCTTCTAAGAGGAAATTTGGACACAAACAGGGACAGCAGGGGCACGCACACACACACAAAGGAAAGACCGGGAGGACACAGCAAGAAGGAGGCCATCTACAAGCCAAGGAGAGAGGTCTCAGAAGAAACGAAACCTGCTGATACCTTGATCTTGGACTCCCAGCTCCAGAACTGTAAGAAAATTAATTTCTATTGTTTAAGCCACTCAGGCTGTAATACTTTATTCCAGCAGCCTTAGCAAACTAATACAATCTCCCTTCCCTTGGTTTTCGTATATAAACAACTTATAATAATTAATTTTTAAGTCCTACTAACTCAGCATCTGGGTTTGCTTTAAAATACTCAATGGGAAAAATGTGTGCATGGGGAGAGGGAGATGCAGCAAGATTAGTAAGGACTGAAGCAGGGTGACTGTTACACAGGAATTCATTATATTGACATTATACTTTGGGTTGTCTGGAAATTTCCAGAATTAAGAGTTAAGGATATGGGGCTTCCCTGGTGGCACAGTGGTTAAGAATCTGCCTGCCAATGCAGGGGACACGGGTTCAAGCCCTGGTCCGCGAAGATCACACATGTTGTGGAGAAACTAAGCTCATGAGCCACAACTACTGAGTCTGCGCTCTAGAGCCCACAAGCCACAACTACTGAGACCGTGTGCCACAACTACTGAAGCCCGTGCACCTAGAGCCCATGCTCCACAGTAAGAGAAACCACCACAATGGGAAGTCCGCGAACCACAATTAGAGAAAGCCTGTGCACAGCAAGGAAGACCCAACACAGCCAAAAATAAATAAATAAAATAAATTTACAAAAAAAAAAAGTTAAGTATATGAATAATCTGGTAACAATTTTGTATAACATAAATACACACTGAAAAACTGACAAACAGAAATGCACTGAAATGTTAATAATCATCTATATCCTATACGTCTATGTCCTATATATGTCATACATATCCTAAACGTTATAACATATACATCTATATTGGTAATTCTTAATGTTTTTCATTACATCATATCTCTACATTTTCTGAATTCTCTACAATGAATGTGCACTTCTTCTATAATTGGAATATAAACTATGAATATTTAAAATAAGATTAAATGAGAATGCTTTCAATTTTTTTTTAGTGTATTTACTTTTATTATTTATTTTATTTTCGGCTGCGTTGGGTCTTTGTTGCTGCGCGTGGGCTTTCTCTAGTTGCGGCGAGCTGGGGTTACTCTTCATTGCGGTGTGCGGGCTTCTCATTGTGGTGGCTTCTCCTGTTGCACAGCATGGGCTCTAGGCACGTGGGCTCAGTAGTTGTGGCTCGCGGGCTCCAGAGTGCAGGCTCAGTAGTCGTGGCGCATGGGCTTAGTTGCTCCACAGCATGTGGGATCCTCCCGGACCAGGGCTCAAACCTGTGTCCTCTGCATTGGTAGGCGGATTCGTAACCATTGCACCACCAGGGAAGCCCTCAAATTCTTATAAAGACACCCAAACTCACTAACCCTGCTTTCAAATCCTCTACAATAAAATCCAACCTACCTCCACAACTTGATGCCAAATGCCTCCTCTGCAGCCAGTTTCCTATGGTTGAATATTTCGATAGACTGTTTTTCTATTTTGTTTCCTAATTCCAATTTTGGGATTTTAAACTAGGGGACCAAGGATATCCAAAGATATAAGGAACGCAAGCCCTAGACTCAAATCCCACTGCTCTTAAGTAACTTATGCTCTCTCTATCTCCATTTCCTCATCTGTAAAATAGAGGTAATAAAAGTATTCACTTCATAGGGCCTTGTGAAGGTTAAATGCACTAATTTTTATAAAGCCCTTAGGATGAGACTTAGGACTCAATGTTTAACTATTTTGATTACCACTCATGCCCTGTACACGATCTACATATTTTCATAATTATTTAACAGTAACTGAACGCTTTTGTAGCACAAATATTTACTAATGAATAAAATACCTTCTACCACTGGAAAAGAAAAGGAAGATGCTATAAGTCCTGCCACGGTGGGGCTCTGCTACCAGAAGCCCTGGGCTCACTCCTCTCTTTTCTACAGCCCCCCTTTTCATATACCAGGGCAGGAGAAGGAAAGGAGGCTGGGAGACACAACGATTTTGTGGTCCTGGGAAAACTACAGCGGGTATCTGTGGGTGACCCACTTTTTCTTTAAAAACGGGTCAGAAGTCGTCCAGGCACAGCCTCCTTTCCGGCAGGGATCAGAAAGAATTGCCAGTGGCACTTCGAGGAGCTTCCACCGAAAGCGATGCTTTTCTGATTATCATATCATTAACAGCCGACACCTTGCCACACGCCTGATCTGTCCCAAACATTTATCTGGTATAAGGCAGGTACTCGTAATATCCCTTTTTACAGAAAAGGAAACCGAGGCACAGAAAGATTAAATTCTCATCCAACCTTATGTCGCTAGGAAGTAACAGAGCGTGTGGAAGGAAGGTACTGGGGGGAGGCGGGTTGGACGGCAAGGAGCCCGGGAGACAAACTGCCGATTTCTGTCCGCCTACAATCCGAGGACTTGCGAACCGCCGCAAACGCAGAGAATCGGGCTAGGGGAAGGCAAGCGGCCGCCCCCGCCCCTCCACCCCGCCCTCTGCCGCAGGTCAAGGCTCTTCTGCCCTGTGACCGAGGACCGAGCCCGGCTGATCCCAGGACCAGCTCAGAAAAGTTAAAAGAAATCGCAGGCTCCTAAAGATCACTCACCTCCCAGAGAGAACCGAAGGCCGCAATCACAACCTCCTGAAGCGGAAATACCTCCGACTACGCGGAGCTCCTGGACTAATTTCCCAGCATCCCCGAAAGGAACAAGAGCCGCTGCCCCGCCCCCCGGGGCGAAAGTGCCGACTCCAACATCGACGGCCTGAATCCAGTTTCCCAGAATCCACGAAAGTGGCGGCTTCGTATTCTCGCCCTCCGGTATCCGAAATGCCTCCAAACACGCACAGCACTGGATTGTACTCTTCTATTTCCCCAGCGGCGCGATTAACACATCCGCGCTTTCCTGGAGCGGAAGTGCCCCAATCACAGGAAGCGTCGAGACTACACGTCCCAGAATCCTCTGTAGGGCTGAGCTTCCCGCCTGTCTGCAATTTTATTTTGAATCAGCAGGTGGAGTCTTGGGGCGCTTGTAGAACTTGGCTTGCGTTTTCTTTTTCTCATTGTTCCCTGACAGAAATTGGAAATATAAATGGAAAAGTAAATGGAAAATAATTATAAAGGCGTGCTATGCGTGATGTAAAAATAGAGATCGTAAAAGGGACGGGCTGAGCTATAATGAACAATCTACTACCTGGACCTGGAGTCACCTTTGACCAAGAACCCATGAAAAGGAGGTGCAACCAATGGGACATGAGAAGCAGCAAAATTCTCCGCTTTTCCTTTGCTTTGGTTTCTTGCATAGTTAGGTAATTGGAGAAAATATTACAGTATTTAATACCACCCTACATAATATTTCGAAAAAGTTATTCTTTGAGTTCCAATTAAGAAATCACACCATGTAATTCGTATTCCTTTTTAACGGAAATATAATTGATATAAAACATTGTATAAGTTTAAGGTATACAACATGTTGATTTGATACATTTATTTATTGCAATATGATTACCATCTTAGTGTTAGCTAACACGTCTATCGCCTCACCTAATTTTCATGTCTTTTTTGTGGCCAGAACAATTAGGATCTAGTCCCTTAGCAACTTTGAAGTTTATAATACAATAGTATTGACTATAATCACTATGCTGTCCACTAGCTCTCCAGGAGTTATCCCCTAGTTCCAAATTTGTACCGTTACACAACGTATCCCATTTCCCCAACCCCTAACGTTTAATATCCATCATTCTACTCTCTGTATTTATGAGTTCGCCTTAAGATTCCACATATAAATGATATCATACAGTATCTCTGTCTGAATTAATCTCACTTAGCATAATCCCCTCAAAGTCCACCTACGTTGTTGCAAATATCAGCGTTTCTTTCTTTCTCATGGCTGAATAAATTCCATTGTATATATGCTACAACTTCCTTATCCAGTCATCTGTTGACAAACACTCAGGTTGTTTCCATACTGTGAATAATGCTGAAATAAACATGGGAGTGCATATACCTCTTCAAATTCCTATTTTCATTTACTTTGAATATATACCCAGAAGTAGAACTGTTGTATCATATGGTAATTCTATTTTTAATTTTTCGAGGAAACTCTATATTGTTTTCCATAATGGATACACCAATTTACATTCCCACCAACGGTGTACAAGTGTTCCCTTATCTCCACATCTTCACCAACACTTGTTATCTCTTGCCTTCTTGATGACAGTCATTCTAACAGGTGTGAGGTCATATCTTATTGAGATTTTGATTTGTATTTCCATGCTGATTAGTGATGTTGAGCATCTTTTATGTACCTGTTAGCCATTTGTATTTCTTCTCTGGAAAAATGTCTATTTAATTCTTATGCCCTTTAAAAAAAAAATGGACTGTTTGGGTTTTTTGGCTATTGAGTTGTATGAGTTCTTTACATATTCTGGATGTTAACCCCTTATCTGATATATGCTTTGAAAATATTTTCTCCCATTCCATAAGTTGCCTTTTCATTTTTAAAATTATTTCTTTTCCTGTACAAAAGCTTTTCAGTTTGATGTAGTCCCACTTGTTGATTTTTGCTTTTGTTGCTTGTGCTTTTTGTGTCATATCCAAAAAATAATTGCTTGGTCCAATGTCAAATAATTTTTCCCTGTGTTTTCTTTTAGAAGTTTTATGGCATCAGGTCTTACATTTAAGTCTTTAATCCATTTCAAGATAACTTTTGTGAGTGGTTTAAGGCAGAGGTCAAATTTCATTTTTCTGCATGTGGTTATCCATTTTTTGAAGAGGCTATACTTTTCCTACTGAGTGTTCTTGACTCCCTTGTCAAGTATTAGTTGACTATATATGCAGGGTCTTATTTCTGGGCTCTTGATTCTGTTCCATTGGTCTATGTGTCTAATTTTATGTCAGGACCACACTGTTTTACTTACTATATCTTTGTAGTATAGTTTGAAATTAGGAAGTGTGATGATTCTCACTTTGCTCTTTTTTTCCTCTGATAGCTTTGGCTATTAGGGGTCTTTTGTGGTTCCACAGAAAGTTTTAGAATTCTTTTTTCTATTTCTGTGAAATATACCATTGGAATTTTGATAGGGATTGCACTGAATCTATAGATGGCTTTGGGTAGTAGGGACATTCTAACGATATTAATTCTTCTGGCCCAAGTACACAGGATATTTTTCTGTTTATCTGTGTCTTCAATTTCTTCCATCAAAGTCTTATCATTTTCAGTATACAAGTCTTTCATCTCCTTATTTAAATTTATTCCTAAGTATTTTATTGTTTTGATGATATTGTGAATGTAATTATTTTTTTCTTTTTTAGACACTTTGTTGTTACTGTATAAAAAAGCAACTGATTTTTGCACATTAATTTTGTATTGTTCAACTTTACAGAATTCGTTGATCAGTTCTAACAGTTTTGGGGTGTAGTCTTTAGGATTTTCTATATATATAAAAGCATATCATCTGCAAACAAAGGCAATTTTATTTCTTCCTCTCTGATTTGGATGCCTTTTAACTTCTTTATATTTTCTGATTGTTCTGCTGAGACTTCCAGTACTATATTGAATAGGAGTGGTGAGAGAGGGCACCCTTGTTTTGTTCCTGTTGTTAGAGGAAAAGCTTTCAACCTTTCACCATTGAGTATGATGTTAGCTCTGGGAATGATGTATATGGCTTCTATTATGTTGAGATATGTTCCATCTATACCAATTTGTTGAGAGTTTTTATCATGAAAGGATGTTGTATTGTCAAATGCTTTTTCTGCATCTCTTTAGATGGTCCTATGATTTTTATCTTTCATACTGTTAATGTGATGTAATGTGGTACACATTGCATTTTTTTAAATTCTTAATTTTTTAATAAATTTATTTATTTTATTTATTTTGGGCTGTGTTGGGTCTTTGTTGCTGGGCACAGGCTTTCTCTAGTTGCGGCGAGCGGGGGCTACTCTCCGTTGCAGTGCACAGGCTTCTCATTGCAATGGCTTCTCTTGTTGTGGAGCACAGGCTCTAGGCATGCGGGCTTCAGTAGTTGTGGCACGCAGGCTCTAGAGCGCAGGCTCAGTAGTTGTGGTGCACGGGCTTAGTTGCTCCACGGCATGTGGGATCTTCCCAGACCAGGGCTCAAACCCGTGTCCCCTGCATTGGCAGGCGGATTCTTAACCACTGCACCACCAAGGAAGCCCCACATTGCATATTTTAAAAATATATTTATTTATTTTGGTTGTGCCGGGTCTTAGTTGTGGCACACGGGATCTTCGTTGTGGTATGCAGACTTCTTACTTGCAGCATGCATGCGGGATCTAGTTCCCTGACCAGAGATTGAACTCAGGCCCCCTGCATTGGGAGCACTACCCACTGGACCACCAGGGAAGTCCCCACATTGTGTATGTTCAACCATCCTTGTATCCCAGGGATAAATCCCACTTGGTCATAGTGTATGATCCTTTTAATATGACATTGAATTCAGTTTGCTGATATTTTGTTGAGAATTTTTGCATCTATGTTCATCAAGGATATTGGCCTGTGGTTTTCTTTTCTTGTAGTGTCCTTATCTGGCTTTGGTATCAGGGCATTTCTAGGCTTGTAAAATGAGTTTGGGAGTGATCCTTCCTTTTTAAGTTTTGGAAGAGTTTGAGAAATACTGGTGTTCATTCTTCATCAATGTTTGGTAGCATTCACTAGTGAAACCATCTGGTCCTGGGCTTTTCTGTGTTGGGAGGTTTTTGACTACTGATTCAACCTCCTTACTTGTTAGCAGTCTAATTAGATTTTCTATTCCTTTCTGACTTGGTCTTTGTAGGTTGTATGTTTCTAGAAATCTATCCTTTTCTTCTGGATTATCCAATTTGTTCGCATGTAATTATTCATACTAGTCATTTATGATTCTATATATTTCTGTGGTATCAGTTGTAAGGTCTCCTCTTTCATTTCTGATTTTATTTGAGTACTTCTTTTTTCTTCATCTAGCAAAAGTTAATCAATTTTATTTATCTTTTAAAAACAGCTCTTAGCTCCATTGATCTTTTCTATTGTTTTTTTCTAGTCTCTATTTCATTTATTTCTGCTCTTTGTTTTTTCCTTCCTTTTGCTAACTTTGGGCTTAATTTGTTCTTCTTTTTCTAGTTTATCCTGGTGTAAAGTTCAGTTATTTACTTGAGATCTTTTTATTTTCTTAATATAGGTGTTTATTACTAATAACTTCCCTCATTGAATTGCGTTTGCAGCATCCCTTTAGGTTTTGGCATATTGTGTTTCCATTTTCATTCATTTCAAGATATTTTTTGATTTCCTTTTTAATTTCTTCTTTGATCCAGCAGTTGTTCGAAAGTGTGCTGTATTTCTCCTTCATTTCTGAAAGATAACATTGTCAGAGTATCCTTGGTTTGCAGCTTTTTTCTCTCAGCCTTTCACAGAGGTAAAGTGCCTCTTTATCACATCATATCAAGGATGTACAATCAACAGGATGTATCACTGTTGATGTTCACCTTGACCATCTAGATGAGGTAGGGTTTGTCAGGTTTCTCTATCATAAAATTTCTCTTTTTCCCCCTTTCCATATTGTGCTTTTTGGAAAAAAGTTACTACACATAGCCCACACTGAGGAAATGGGGAGTTATTGTCCACCTCCTTAAGCGCAGAGTAGCTACATAAATTATTTAGGAATATTTCATAATTTTAGTGCTAGTATAAACAGTGTTTTTTACTTTCAATTTCTGATTGTGTGTTTATTTCTCCTTTCAATTTTTGCTTCATGTATCTTGGAGCTCTGTTGCTAGGTGCATACACATTTAGGACTGATATGTCTTCTAAGTGAATAGGTCCTCTATAATTGTGTAATATCTCACTTTATCCCTAGTGATTTTCCTTGTTCTAAAGTCTAAGATTGTCTGATATTAATGTAACCACATCAGTTATATTTTTCCTTTTTAATTGTGATAAAATTTACGTAACATAAAATTTACTATTTTTTAAGTGTACCATTCAGTAGTGTTAAGTATATTCACACTGTTGTGTAACCACAACGACTACCCATCTCCAACTTTTTCATCATCCCATACTGAAACTGTACCCATTAAACAATAACTTTCCATTTTCCCTCTCCTAACCTCTGGTAACTGCTGTTCTACTTCTGTATCAATGTATTTGACTATTCTGAGTATGTCGTGTATGTCCACATTCATATTATTAACCAGAATTCAATATTTACTTATAATAATTTTCTTTTGAGGTAAAACTTACATACAATGAAATGCACAAATCTAAAGTAAACATTTACTAATTTCTGACTAATGCATTCATTGGTATAAGCCAAATCTCTATCAGGATATAGAACATTACTACCAGCCCACAAAGTTCCCTCATGCCCTTCTAATCAATCCTCACTCCAACTCCACAGGAAGCAACTACTGCTCTCATTTTCCACCACAGATTACTTCTGCCTGTTTTAGAACATCATAGAAATTGAATCAAAGTGCATATACTCTTTTGATTAATGTATCTTTCACTCAATATATCTTAGATTCATCCATGTTGTTGTATATATACTCGGAGTTCATTCCTATTTACTGATGAATAGCAGCCCATTGAATGAATAAACCAGTTTGTTTATCCATTCTCTTAGGATGGATAGCTGTGCTGTTTCCAGGTTTGGGCTATTAGAAATAAAGCAGTGATTGAGCGATCTTGTACAGATCTTTGGGAGAACATATGTTTACTTTTCACTTAAACAAATATTTGACTTGAATTGCTTGGTAAGGGTATGTCTGCATGGTAAATGTTAACAGGGTTAGTTTCATAAGAACATGCCAGACCCTTTTCCAAAATAATTGCAACATTTGACACTCCACCAAAAACATATGAGATTTATAAGTGCTCCAGACAACATTTGGTGTTGTCAGTCTTTATAACTTTAGCCATTCTGGTGGGTGTGTAAGGGTATCTCATTGCAATTTTAATTTGTATTTTTCTGGTGCTTAATGACCACCTTTTATGTGTCTATTAGCCATTTGCATATTATTTGGTGAACTCTCTATTGTAATAACTCCATTTTAAAAATATATTCATTTATTTTATATATTTTTGGCTGTGTCAGGTCTTTGTTGCTGTGTGCAGGCTTTCTCTATTTGAGGCAAGCAGGGCTAATCTTCATCGTGGTGCGTGGGCTTCTCATTGCAGTGGCTTCTCTTATTGTGGAGCACAGGCTCTAGGCATGCAGGCTTCAGTAGTTGTGGGGCACCAGCTCAGTAGTTGTGACACGTGGGCTCTAGAGCACAGGCTCAGTAGTTGTGGCGCACAGGCTTAGTTGCTCCTCGGCATGTGGGATCTTCCCAGACCAGGGCTCGAACCTGTGTCCTCTGCACTGGCAGGCGGAGTCTTAACCACTGCACCACCAAGGAAGTCCCTATCATTCTTGATACTGGTAATTTGTGTCTTCTCCTATTTTTCCTTTTTAGTCTGATGATAAGTTTGTCAACTGTATTGATCTTATGAAAGAACCAGGTTTTGTTTTCATTGATTCCCTCTGTTTTTCTATTTAATAAATTTCATTTTAAAACAGCTTGATTGTAATACTATTAACATACCATACAATTCACCCATTTAAAGTGTACAATAGTTTTTAATATATTTACAGAACTGTGCATCCATCACCACAATCTAACTTTAGAACATTTTCATCCCCCTCAAAGTCCCAAACTCATTAGCTATCTTCCCACCCCACCCCCCAACCACTATTCCTGGCCCAAGCAACCAGTAACCTATGTACTATCTCTATAGATTTACACATTCTAGAGGTTTCATATAAATGGAATCACATAATATGTGATTTTTCTGTGATTGGCTTCTTTCAATTAGCATAATTTTTTCAAGGTTTGTCCATGTTACAGCATGTATCAATACTTCATTTCTCTTTTGGTATTGAATAATATTCCATTGTGTGGATATACCACATCAGTTGATGCATATTTGGGTTGTCTCCACTTTGGCTATTATGAATATTGCTGAACATTTGTATCCAGAAGCCTGAATATTATACTTAATGGCAGGCAGTATAGCTACTTTATAATAGAGTATTCCCAATTCCTCCTTCTCATCCCTTATAACAATGCTGTCATTCATTTCACTTATTGGTATGCCATAATTACATTATTGTTATTATTACTTTGAATAAATATAATTTTTATATATAAATTAGATCAATAATAAGAAAAAATAAAAGATTTTATTTTGTCTTCATTTATTCCTTTACTAGTGATCTTCTTTTCTTCATGTAGATCTGAATTTCTGACCTATATCATTCTATTTCTCTATAAACAACTTCTTTTAACATTTCTTGAAGGCAGATTTACTGGCAACAAAGTCCCTCAGTTTTTGCTTGTCTGAGGAAGTCTTTATTTCTCTTTAACTTTTGAAGGATAATTTCACTGGATATAGGATTCTAGGTTGGTAGTTTTTTTCCTTCAACACCTTATTTTATTTATTTTGGCCACACCATGTGGCCTGTGAGATCTTAGTTCCCTCACCAGAGATTGAACCCAGGCCCCCTGCATTGGGAGTGCAGAGTCTTAACCACTGGACCACCAGGGAATTTCCTCCTTCAACACTTTAAATACTTCATTTTCTTCTTGCATGTTTTCTGAAGTCAGATTTAATTTTTATCTTTGTATCTCCATAGGTCAGTTGCTATCCCCACCCTCTAGCTTCTTTTCCAAGATTTTATCCTTGTCTTTGGTTTTCTGAAGCTTGAACATGGTATGCTTATGTGTCGTTTTTGGTATTTATCCTAAGCTTTCTGGATCTGTGGTTTTGTGTCTATCATTAATTGTGGAAAATTCCTAACCACTATTAATTCAATATTTTTTCTCCTTTCTCTGTCTCTTCTCCCTGTGTTCTCATTTACATATGTTACACCTTTTATATTTATCCTCGTTTTTTTAAAATATTCTGTTCCACTTACCTGTTTTTCATTCTTTTTCTTTACATTCCAGTTTAGAAAGTTACTACTGACTTATCTTGAAGCTCATTGATTCTTTCCCTGGCCATGTCCAGTCTACTGGTGATCCCATCAAAAGCATTCTTCATTTCTGTCACAGTGTTTTTCATTTCAGGCATTTCTGGTTTTATTATTATTTTTCTAAGTTGTGGTAAAATACACATTGCACAAAATTTACCATTTTTATTTTCTATTTATTTTTTAAAATAAATTTATTTATTTATTTTTGGCTGTGTTGGGTCTTCATTCCTGCACGCAGGCTTTTCTCTAGTTGCAGTGAGTGGGGGCTACTCTTTGTTGTGGTGCACGGGCTTCTTACTGCGGTGGCTCCTCTTGTTGTGGAGCATGGGCTCCAGGCACGCAGGCTCTAGAGCGCAAGCTCAGTAGTTGTGGCGCACAGGCTTAGTTGCTCCGCGGCATGGGGGATCTTCCCGGACCGGGGCTTGAACCCATGTCCCCTGAATTGGCAGGCGGATTCTCAACCACCATGCCACCAGGAAAGCCCTAATTTTACCATTTTTAAGTGTACAGTTCAGTAGTGTTATGTACGTTCACACTGTTATGCAACAATCACCACCATCCATCTCCAGAACCCGTTTTATGTTGCAAAACTGAGAATATGTCCATTAAATAATAACTTCTCATTCCTCCTTCTCACAGACCTGGAAACTACCACTCTACTTTGTGTCTCTATATATGTGACTACTCTAGGTACCTCATATAAGTGGAATCATACAGTATTCATCTTTTTGTGATGGGCTTGTTTCACTTAGTATAATGTCCTATAGATTCATCCAAGTTATAGCATGTGTCAGAATCTCATCTTTTTAAGGCTAAATAATATAATCCATCATATGTATATGTCCCATTTTGTTTTCCTGTTCATCCATCAATGAACACTTGGGTTGCTTCCAGTTTTTGGCTACTGTGAATAATGTGGCTATGAACATGAGTGTCTAGCATTTCCTCTGGAATCTTTCCTAGGGTCTCCATTTCTCTGCTTATATTACTTAACTGTTCTTGCAAAGTTCTCTTGTGGAAGGATTCTAAAAAATGTATATAACCTCTGTCCTGGAATTCCATTAGGAATTTATTTAGAAGTACATATACCCTTATTTTTAGGAGATGCATACTGAAGTATTTAGTATTTTATTAAAAGTGGAAGGAAATATAATTTTAAAAAATCAATGAGGGGCTCCCCTGGTGGCACAGTGGTTAAGAATCAGCCTGCCAATGCAGGAGACACGGGTTCGAGCCCTGGTCCGGGAAGATCCCACATGCCACGGAGCAACTAAGCCTGTGCGCCACAACTACTGAGCCTGCACTCTAGAGCCTGCGAGTCACAACTACTGAGCCTGTGTGCCACAACTACTGAAGCCTGTGCACCTAGACCCTGTGCTCCACAACAAGAGAAGCCACCACAATGAGAAGCCTGCACACTGCAATGAAGAGTAGCCCCCACTTGCCGCAACCAGAGAAAAGCTTGCGCGCAGCAACAAAGACCCAACACAGCTAAAAATAAAATAAAATAAATAAATTTATTTTTAAAATAAATAAATAATCAATGTGAAGAATGGGAACACCAAAGATATAACTATTATCACTGACAATGACTCTCCCATTCATAGTTGCCATATTTTAACAGCAATAAGGTCTTACATAGGAAATAGTACTATAATTTTGTATTTCATTGGAATATATATATTGATAAAACAATGTATTAATTACCTATAATTTGAAGTTTGGCAAGTAGCTCTCTGGTGGACAAATTGAATGGTCTTAAGTGTGTCTTCTCTGAGTCACAGTTTTCTCTTCAGAAAACGAAGTAACAATGTTGCTTGACATAGAATTCAGGTCATGACTCCCTGGTCCTTCTTCTCTGACTCTCCAAGTGTAAATAATTCGGTTTTTAGTCCAGGGCTTTCCAAACTTATCCACTAAAAATTCCTTCACAGCACAGAAGAATGAAAGCTTACCCCTGGTAGTCTAACATGGACACAAAAGTGGCAACCGTTTGCATATACAGCATAGGACTCTGAATTCTGTCTTATTTGAAAAGATATATTGATTTGGATTCTTCTTAAAAAATCTGTCTGACTGAACATAAAATATCCAAATGATTTGCCAAATAAATAGCAAATCCTTTTACCCAATTCTTAAAGTTATTGCCGCAAAAAGGTGCAACATTTCTCTTTCATTGTTGAGAAGAGTAAGGCGGCCTAGTCACTCACAAACATATACAGTCATAATATCACAGGGTTCTATATTCATATAATCAAAATCCCACATATCCATCTCGGAGCCATGTAGTTTCTCACTCAGTAAGCCTGTTCACATGATCCACATTCACAATATCCACAGAATGCACACGTAAGAAAAGCAAAAAAGTCAAGTAAATTTTAAGTCATACTCACAGATAAAAACATACAATCTCATAACTAAAGTCATAATCTCACAGGCCTCAAATAGTGCATCATATTATATAATTCCACACATAGTCACAAAAGTACTCAAACTTTTTAATGTTTATTTTAGAAGAGTCTGGGAAATAAAGTTTTATTAGGAGATTAAAATACGTTCAAACTTCCTTTCAAGCTGCCCAGAGAGTTGAGAAAAGAAATGTTCCACTCTCCACTGGGGCCATGGAGGGCTCACATGAGGGAAGGTCAGAGTTCACCGCAGTTTCACCTAAGGTCAGCGGGTACAGTGCTGTTTTCACAAGTCCCACTGGGGAGTTGAGAGAGGAAGAAGGCTGGATTGAAATCTGATTTGATTTGGCTAAGGTGCAGGGCTGCATTATGACCTTTGTTGGCCCCTTCTTCCAAAAAAACAGAAAATAAAAATAATAGTATTTTACGATTGTTTAGGTATAGTAATAATAATAAATGGAGTTTCTTTGAATTAAACATTTTCTTTGACCAAAAATTAATGTTTACTTCTGATTTTAAAAGACATTTTTGTAGGCCCCTAAAAGTATTGTGGGCCCTAGGCATTTTGCCTTCTGTGTCTAATGGATGAGTCAGCCCTGCTAGTATGTGTCTTCGGCAAAAGTCAGCCAGACTCGGCCTTTTATGGAAAGAAAGGCAAGTTACTGGGCAGGAGGAATTTCGGGGTGGGGATGGAGGAGCGGGGAGGAAGTGTGCTTAACAAGTTTTATAATATCTCAAAATCTGAAACACAAACCATTTTCACATCCACACTCTACGAAACAAACCAAACAGAAACAATCCCATACATGGTTACAGACACACAATGGGTCCCACAACATCGTACAGCATGAAAACGCGAACACACCTACACACACCCAGGCGTTCTTTCTTTAAAACAAATGCATACTTAATGCCAGCTGTGCTCCTGGCGCTACTCCAGGTGATGATGCTACCTGGGCGTAAGGTGAAAGACTAAAGTCCTGTCCTCACAACTCACACGTAGGTAACCACCGTACCCAAGAGCCCACCACCGACTCCTCCTCCTCCTGCTGCACGCAGGTTTGAGGCTCTTAAGTCCCCAAGCGCCTGCTCGGACTGCTACAGTCTGGGCTCATATTCCACTCGCCTTTTCCACGTACGCAGGTCTACCTGAAGGCACAGTCCTCCCGAGGTCGGGTCAACCTCCGCCGCGTGCCGCCACACGCCTGCGCCTGCGCACTCGGAACACCGCGCACTCCCGGCGCCAGGACAGTTCCGGGTGGACTGCATTTCCCAGAAGCCGCCGGGCTCGCATCAGCCTCGGTCCCTGCGTCCTCTTCCGGTGGCCGAGCAGCTGTGGTCCCTACGTGGTGAGTAGATCGTATCCAAAGATAAGAATGGGTGGAAGCTTCCATAGTCTCTCACTGCAGCTGGACTGGGACCCGCGGTGGGGGTGACAGGCGCTCAAGGCAAGGACGCTCCGGGCGCGGACGCATCTTCTCGGGCCTCGAGTCTCAGGCTCGTGTCTGCGTGAGCAGCAGAGAAGATTTGTATGCCTGTTGAGATATTTGTGTGTGTGTGTGTGTGTGTGTGTGTGTGTGTGTGTGTGTGTGTAGGTGTAGACGTGTCTCCGTGACAATGTGTGCGTTTGTGTGTCATTATTTAACTGGGCGATTGTGCTTATTTAACTGCGTGGCTTATGGATGAGCGAGAGTTGTGTGGCCATGTGGGTTGTCACTGGAACTCTTGGCTCTAGACTTCGCTGATTCCTCAGCCCTCTCCTCTCACAGCCACTTGGGGTCAGGCGCAGATAAAGGAGGGAAGCCAGATTCTGAGCTTTAGAATGGAAGAATGGAGGATCCCAGCAATTGATCATGAGATGAGATTTTCTGAAGCTGGATGCGGCCCCAAGACAGGCTTCTGGGAAGACCTGATAAGGTCCCAGGAGTAGGATACCCTCCTGGGAGGGTCCCCTTAGAAAGTTCCGAGGGGCCAGCTATGTTTCACAACCACAGCATTTCCAAAACTCTGGCCCCAGGAACCTGCTGTGAATTAGACAGATTCCACCCTAGACATCAGTGACGGGGCCTCTCTCACACTGGGAAAGGTCAACGCTGTCCCAGTCTCCTTCCTACTCCCATTTGGTTGTTTGTGGTGGACTGGGTAAAGGGGTATGGTCATGGAGGGAGGGTATTTTGTAAGTGAATGTGCTCTCCAAGAAAATCCTGATGTCTCATGATTGCCTTCTCTGTTCCCAGTGCAGCCTGTCTCGGAAAAAAAGGATACTGAGAGAGGAAAGAATTTTTGTTACACAACTAGAAGTTTAAGTTCAGGTGAGTTGGTGTTTCCTCATTATTCATAAAACACACTTTAACTTTAAAGGCATGTAATCCTTCTTTTCCTTCAGCTGAAATGTCCTGCCTGGTACTGACATATCTGTAAATCATATGGCCATGCAGAGGAATCACCCCGTCAGGGTCCCCAAGCCCTTCTCTCCATAATTTATTTAACCTGTGGCCTACTGTTAGCTATTATATTTCTATTTTTGACTAAAAATTAAATTAGTCTATAATGAACATCATTATGCATAGATCTTTATGTTCTATTATAGTCATACCAAAGGATAAATTTCTGGTTTTGAAATTTGAGTCAAATACCAGATATTTATGCTTGTATTCATTGGAACACAATGACAAGAAGATATAGTTGCTATCCTCAAATGACTTGTTATCCAGTAAAAAAATGAAATCAGTGGACCTAGAGACTGTCATACAGAGTGAAGTAAGTCAGAAAGAGGAAAAACAAGTATCATATGTTAATGCATATATGTGGAATCAAGAAAAATGGTACAGATGAACCGGTTTGCAAGGCAGAAATGGAGACACAGATGTAGAGAACAAATGTATGGACATCAAGGGGGGAAAGGGGGGTGGGATGAATTGAGAGATTGGGATTGACATATATACACTAATATGTATAAAACAGATAACTAATAAGAACCTGCTGTATAAAAAATAAATAAAATTTAAAAAAAAAAGAAATCAGGATAGGAATAAGTAAGATAGAGGATCTGAAATGCCACTGGAGAAATTCAGGTGACCTGCCTCAGGAGTTGATAGGAAGAGACATCATTTTGTTTATAGCAGCACTGCCAGAATATGATCAAATTATGAGAACTCTGTGAAGAAAAATGGATTTTACACCTTAGCGTTTTTATTCTAGTGATGTTAAATGCATAGTGACAGTAAATGCGACAACTGTATGCAGGACATCTTAGCTAGGAGGACAGGTTCAGAAGCAAAATAAATCTATCAATCAGGAATATATAATTGGAAGCAGCATTGAGACTACCATTAATGTATACAAAACATCATAGCCTCCAGTTTACACAGACATACATTTCTATAGACAAACAAATTAGGGTTGGTTCAAGTACTGGGAACTGATGGAAATGAAGTAAAACTTTTCAGTAAAAACACAGGAACTGTTTTTAGAACAGCATTCGTTCTCAAATGTAAGCTGCATCAGAATCACCTGCAGGGCTTGTTCAAATACAGTTTGCTGGGCCCCAGCCTCAGAATTTCTAATTCAGTGGGTCTGGGATGGAGCTGAGAATCTGCATTTCTGATAAGTTCCCAGAGATAAAATTTTGAGAACCTTTGTTATAGAGTGTACTAGGCTTTATCTTCAGGTTCAGGGATATTAAAGGGGGGAGGAAGAGGTTAGATTTTTTTCCACCTCTCTGGAGAAGAGGTTGCTCCTTTAAAAGATAAAAAACATATCTGTGTGTGTATGTGTGTGAAATTAAGGAATGGCTATTGTTTAAAATTTTCTGAAATATACATTTAGGAAAAGGAAGAAAACCAAGGCTATGACACACAAATAAGCAATGTTAATAAATAGGTACATACATTTATATATATTTTTCTATTTATTGATTTCTGTCACTTTTTCTATATGTATTGATAAGTACATATATTTTTATAAATATAATCGTATTTTCTATTTGTATGATTTTGTGCATTTGTAACCTGATTTTTTAACAATGTTATTGAGATGCAATTCACATACCACACCATTCAGCTACTTGAAGTGTACAATTTTATACATTTAATATATTCACAGGCTTGTGAAACCATCACCACAGTCAACTTTAGAACATTTTCATCACCCTAAAGAGAAACCCTATTCCCATCAGCAGTCACTCCCCATTTCCTGCAACTGCCCCAGCCATGGTGAACCACTTACCTACCTTCTGTCTCTATTAATTTGCCCCTCTGGACATTTTGTAGAACTAGAATCACACAATATGTGGTCTTCTGTGACCAGCTTCTTTGAATTACCATAATGTTTTCACTGTGATTCACATAGATTCATCCATGTTGTAGCATGTGTCGGAAGTTTCTTCTTTTTTTTTTTGTGGTACGCTGGCCTCTCACTGTTGTGGCCTCTCCTGTTGCGGGATGCGCCAGCTCAGCGGCCATGGCTCATGGGCCCAGCCGCTCCGCGGTATGTGGGATCTTCCTGGACCGGAGCACGAATCTGTGTCCCCTGCATCAGCAGGCGAACTCTCAACCACTGCGCCACCAGGGAAGCCCTCTTCTTTTTTAAGGCTGAATAACATTCCATTGTATGGATATACCATGTTTTATTTATCCATTCATCAGTTGATGGACATTTGAGTTGTTTCTGCTTCTTAGCTATTATGAATAATGCTGACAGGAGCATTTGTGTACAGGTTTTTGGGTAGACATATATTTTTGTTTCTCTTAGGTATACATTTAGGAGTGGAATTGCCAGGTCATATGGTAACTCGTTTGAGGAACTGTCAGATTGTTTACCAAAATGTCTGTACCATTTTACATTCCCAACAGCCACATGTGAGGGTTCCAATTTCTCCACATTTTCACCAATGCCTGTTATTATCTTTCCTTTTTATTATAGCCATCCTAGTGGGTATGAAGTGGGTCTTGTGGTTTTGATTTGCATTTCCCTGTTGACTTATGATATTGAGGGTCTTTTCACATACTTACTGGCCATTTGTATGTCTTCTTTGGAGAAACGTCAGTTCAGATTCTTTGCCCACTTTTTAATTGAGCTTTTGGTCTTTGTAACCTAATTTTTATACTGACATGATATTTTGAATATTTTCATTCCCTTAACAGTTTCTCAAACTTAGCATTTAATGACTTTAATATTTCATTACATGGACACATCAGCTGTTGCTGAGTTTAGAATGCTGAACACGCCTGCTCTCCATGCTGTACCAATTCTATATCTTGATCAACTTCACTTCTTCCAATTTCTCAGGCCATATGGGAACTTAGGGCTTTGTAACTTCAGGGGTAGTGACGTTTGGGAATGTGGCAACAGTCTCTAGTGATAACTGTACTGTCTCAGAAGAACTTGTATAAGGATGTGATACTGAAAAATCATAGAAGCAGAGTCTTTATGATCAAATCTTTAAATTCAAAATGTGATCTCTGGGGCTTTTTTCTTCCCTTAATGTGACCCTCTAGGGAGGTTGAAGTGTTTGAATTTCTGAGGGATTTGAGATTTAAGTGACTGTTCTACTCTATTTTCCTTGAGGCACCATCATCCTGGTTCCTTGAATGGCTTTCCTTTGGCCTTTCTTATGTGGGACTTCCCTGCCCCTACACCACAGGACTGTGTCTGGATTTGTTGAGAGCTGCAGCATGCCTAAGTTCTATTTCTTTTATGTGCAGGTTTTTCTGTTTCCAAGCCAGGTGTAATTCCTGAATTGGAACAAGGAGTCCAGGCCTAGTAGGTGGAGAGTGTAGTGACAAGAGGATTTGTCCAGGTGAGTCAGGGGAATCCAGAAAAGGGAAAACTATGGAATATCAAAGTTCATGACTGATGACACAGAACCTTGATATTCCAGTATGAGACAATCAACTCAGAGACTTTAAGCCCTTGGAGGAAAAAAAGCCCTCATCATCATACCCCAAATATCACCATATTCATCTTTTATTTCACCCTCCAATCTCAAAGAGAGTGATTAGCTCTATTATAATTTTTATTATAGAAGTAATACATTCTCATACAGTAATTCAGAAAGTACAGAAAAGCTCAAAATGAAGAGACTACGGTAAACATTTTACTCCAAATTTTTTTATCCATCCCTCAATGCACATGCATATATTCATACATGTTATTTTACTTGTCATAACAGGGTAACATTTTGAAATATAATGGTTTTACCCATTATCATCAAATAAAGGTCTCTATCATTTTTTCATGGAAATATATATAATAAAGTATACATATCTTAGCTGTGCATATAGCTTAATGAATCTTTACATTTGAAAACACCACCCAAATCAAGAAATAGAGCATTTCTATCCCCTCCTGGAAGATGTGCTTATGTCCTGTCCCAGTTAGAACGAACCCTCCCCCACAAGAAGTAAACATTATACTGACTTCTATCACTCAAGATGAGATTTGCCTGTTCTTGAACTTCATATAAATGAAATCTCTTGTCTCTGCTGCTTTTTGTCCAAAACTGAACTTTTGAGATTCATACGTGTTGTTTTGTGAATCAGTAGGTTACCCCAACCCAAGTGTTGTGTAGTATTCCATTGTATGACCTTACCACAATTTGTTTATTCATTCTTATGATGATGAGTTGTTTCCAGTATTTGACTATTATGAATAAACCTTCTATGAAAATTCTTGGACAAGTCTTTTTGTGGACACATGTTCTTGTTTTTCCTGGGAATATACCTGGGGGTGGAAGTGGTTAACTTAATTTACACTCCGACTGCAATGTATGCAAGGTCTAGTTACTTCTCAAACTGGCCAATACTTGATATCGTCAATCATTTTAAATTTAACCATTCTGTTGCATGTGTAGGAGTATCTCATTGTGATTTTAATTTGTATTTTTTTGATAAATAATGTGAGCATCTTTTCATATGATACTGCCCATTTTGACATACTCTGATGAACTGTTTATTCAAATCTTTTGTCCATTTTTTAGCCTGGCTTTTGTTCCTTTTCCTATTGAGTTGTAGGAATTTTAGATATATTTTGAATACAAGTCCTTTGTGTGTGTATATAAACCTGTGTGTATGTGTGTGTGTGTGTGTGTGTATGTGTGTGTGTGTGTAGAGAGAGAGAGAGACAGACAGACAGAGAAAGGGAATATCTCCTATTAGCCTGTAACTTCTTATTCACTTTCTTAATGATATCTTATAATGAAGAGATATTCTTAATTTTAACTGAGCTCATTTAACAATCTTTTTCTTTTATGGTTATCGCATTTTTGTTCTGTTTAAAACATCTTTTCCTGGGGAAGAAGGGACAGATCTTCCTTATGGTAGAATTCCAGTTGTTAAGTGTAGAAGGAAAGAGGGACATGGAAAATGGCCATTAGGCAAACACCACAGTAATCGTTGTTTCAGACGAGATCCACTGGTAGATGCTAAAACTAGAGGGTGAAAGTTTGAAGAGAAAAAGGGTTTGCATAGTGTCAGAGGATTCCCCATCACCCACGATATTTATTAACAACAGAGGGAAAGGTAGTACTTTTCTAGTGGGGAAACCCATCAGAAAGCAGTTTCACCAAGTGATCAAGGTTAACATCATCAGTGATAAAGTATTGACATCATGAGCCCTTTCATGTCATACAATGAGAAGGACAGAGCATCACTGTGGTACTGCCAAAAATACAGAGCCTCATTCCAATTGTGAAACATCAGACAAACCAAGTGGAGGGACGTTTGATAACTTAAATGATTTGTACTCCTCCGAAGTGAAGAGGTCATGAATTAGGTGTGATAGACAGACTTTAGGGTGACCGCCATGATTCCTGCCTGCTGGTGTCTATGCCATTGTATAATCCCCCTCCATTGGAGTGCAAGCAGGACCTGTGACTTGTTTCTAACCAATAGAAAATTGATGAGGGGATGTCAGTCCTGTGATTAGGTTACTTTATACGGCAAAAGTAAAGGGGTGTCGCTACTATGGTTACATTATGTCACATAAGACTCCATCATAGGGACTTTCCTGGTGGTCCAGTGGTTAAGACTCTGCACTTACACTGCAGGGGACGTGGGTTTGATCCCTGGTCATGGAACTAAGATCCCACGTGCTGCGAGGCACGGCCAAAAAAAACCAAAAACAAAACAAAAAAAGACTCCATCATAGCATACTGGAGCTAGAGACTCTGCTCGTGGGCTTGATGAAGTAAGGCAGTGTTGGACAAGCCCTTGCAAGAAACTGCAGGCAGCCTCTAGGACCTGAGGTCATTCTCCAGCTGACAGCCAGCAAAAAGTTGAGGCCCTCAGTCATCCAGCCGCAAGCGTATGAATTCTGCCAACAATCTGAATGAAATTGAAAGTGGATTCTTCCCCACTTGAGCCTCTGAATGAGAACACAGCCCAGCTGATACCTTGTTTGCAGCTTATAAGACCAGCATGAGGAGACCATCTATCGAAACTGTCCAGACTCCAAGTTCACAGAAACTGTGAGATAATAAATGTGTGTTGTTTTAAGCTAAATTTGTGGTAATTTGTTATGGTAGTAGTTGAAAGCTATTACCATAAGAAAGACTGTGGAGATTGGAAGAGACTGAGGAGAAATAACAGCTCAATGCAGTGTGGGATCATGTATAGAATCCTGGAAAAGAAAAATGACATTAGTGGGAAAAACTGGTGATATTTGAATAAGATATGCCATTTGTAGTACTGTACCAATGTTAATGTCCTGGTTTTGACCATTGTCCTATGTAAGATGTTCAAATTAGTTTGAGCGGTATATAGGAAACTGTACTACTCTTGCAACTTTTCTCTAAGTCTAAAGTAAGTGGAAATAAAAATTAAACCAAAAAAAAGAGAAAATTTTGCCTACCCCAAGATCATGAAGATATTTTCCTGTTTCTTCTTACAGAAAATTTATTGCTTTAGCTTTCACATTTAGGCCTATGATCCATCTTGAATTTACATCTGTATATGTGGTGGGATCAGGGTCAAAACCATTCTTTCCACACAGATTGCCAATTGCTCAGGCATCATTTGTTGAAAAGACTATCTTTTCTGCTCTAAGTCAGACTTTTATTGTTAAAAAAATGTGACTATATATGTACAGGGCTCTTTCTGGACTGTCTATTCTGTTGGTCTGTTTGTCAATCCTGTGTCAGTCCTGCTGTTTTAATTACAGTAGCTTTATATTATGTCTTGATATCTGGTAATGTACATTCGACAACTTTGTTCTTCAAAATTGCCCTGACTGTTCTGGATTCTTAGCATTTCCATATAATTTTAGAATGATTTTCTTAATGTTCTAAAAAAAAGCTGCTGATATTGTTTAGAGATGCATTGAATCAGTAGATCAATTTAGAGAGAAGTGGTCATCTTAAAATAGATTCCTCCAATTCATGAACATGAAATATGTTTCCATTTATTTAATTCTTCTTTAACTTCTTTCCTTAATGTTTTGTTGTTTTCAGTCTAAAAGTCTTGCACCTCTTTTGTTAGATTCATTCCAAAGTGTTTTATATTTTTCATGTTTTTTATGAACTGTTGGGATTTTTAAAATCTCATTTTTCAATAGCTTTGCTTTACTATAATTGTTTGTTTTATACTGTGACCTTTTATTCAACAAACTTTCTAATAAATTCATGTATTCTAATAGTCTGTAGGATTGAAAATTTTTTTCTATGTACAAAATCATGTTATCTGCAAATAAATATGGATTTACCTCCTTCCTTCCAATCTTCATACCTTTCATTTCACTTTTTTCTCTTATGGTATTGGATAGGTCTTCAAATACAAAGTTAAATGGAAGTGGTAAAAGTGGAGATCCTTGCCTTATTCCTGAACTCAAGACATTAGTCCATATTTTACCTCTCAGTTTTATTCTGTAGATCCCCTTTATCAAATTAAAGAAGTTCTATTCCTAGTTGGCTGAGAATTTTTATCATGAACTGATGTTGAATATTATCAAATGGTTTTTCTGCATGTAATGAAATGATTGAATGGTTTTTCTCCTTTATTATTTAAAGTTTGAAGATTATATTGATTGCTTCTTAAAAATAAAGTGACTTTGCATTTTGAGAATAAATCTCTTGGACATATATATCACTGGCCTCTCCTTGCTAATATTTTATTTAACATACTTGCATCTGTGTTCATGATAGAGATATATTGTAGTTTTCTTTTCTTGTAATGTCATTGTCAGGTTTTGATATCACAATTATGAGGGCCTCAAGACATGGTCCATTTTTATTTGTTTTCTAGAAGATATTGAGTTTGACTGGCATTTTTAATTCCTTAACTGTTTGGAGAATTTGCCACTGAAGCCTCTGGGCCTGACATTTTATGGGAAGGTCCTTAATTAATATAGATTTAATTTCTTTAATAAATATAACAATATTCAGATTTTCCATTTTTTATATCAGTTTCATTGAATTGTTTTCAAGAAATTTTAAAATTTCTTCTACATTTTCAAGTTTATTGTCGTAGAGTTGTTCATAAAATTCTGTTATCAATTTAATAATGTCTATAATATATGTAGTGATATCTCCTTTTATAGTCCTGATATTGGCAATTTTTTCCTTGAACAGTATAGCTAGAGGTTTATTAATCTTATCTCTTCAATGAAATAACTTTTGGCTTTATTGGTTTTTCTCTGTTATAGATCTGGGTTTTTTATGCCACTCATTTTAGTATGTTTTACTTTCTGTAGGCTTAATTTGCTTTCCCTTTTCTAGCTTCCAAAGGTAGATCATTGATTTTTAACCATACTACTTTTATAAAACATAAATTTATGTTTGGGTGAAGGGGATCAAAGAGTAATAAGAAAGGAAAATAATAAGTGGGCAATCATTATAAATGCTCATGCTATCTACTGGGAGAAAATAAATTATGGGTTTATTTGGCATTGTAGTAATTTGACAAAGGATTTTCATAATAATTTCACTACTAATTGATTTACTATGTCAATGTCTTTAGTACACCTAGTATTTACCAGTGGTGATTAGATAATGAATGGCATTTATCTGCAGCATTTGTAAAAACAAAACAAAAACAAAAAATATATATTTAAAACTAAAAATATCATTGTAAACATTGGTTTGACTGCATCTCACAAGCTCTGTTATGCCATACTTTTATTATCATTTAGCTCCAAATATGTTCTAGTTTCCATTATGATTTATTCTTTGACCTGTACTTATTTCAAGTGAATTTTTATATTTGGAAACATTTGAGAAATACCTGTTTTTGAGTTCCAAAATATACATTCTTTGATATTAATCCTTTGAAGTTTATAGATACTTATTTTATGGCCCAGAATATTCTGAAAAATATGCAAAGAATGTGTAGTCTGTATTTTGGGAGTATAATGTTCAATTGGGTCATTTTGGTTATTCCTGTTCAACCTGCTATGGCCTTGTTGATTTTTTTTTCTCTTCCTGTTATCAGTTACCAATGGAGGGTATAAAAAATCTCTAAAGTTAATTATAAACTTGTCCTTTAATTCTGTTGACTTTTGCTTTTGAAGCTATCTTATTAGGAGTATAAGGAATGTAGGATAACTGTTATATTCTTGTTGAATTGTAGGAAATATCTCTTTATTACTTATAATACTTCTTGCATTTAAGTCTATTTATCTGTTGTTAATATACCAGTGTGCTTCTAATTACTGTCTAATATACTTTTCCACTCTTACTTTTAACATATCTGTGTCTTTAAAGTATGTTTCTTATAAGCAGTGTAATTGATCCTGTTTTTAATTTAATCTGAAAATCTTAGTTTTTAATTGCAATGTTTAGTCCATTCACATTTTATTACAGTTACTGATATAGTTTGGTTTAAATATGCCATCTTGCTATATGTTTTCTGTTTATCCCATTTATTCTTCATTTCTTTATTCCTCCTTTCCTGCCTTCTTTTGAATTAATCAGGTAGTTTTCATTATTCCATTTAATCTCCTCTATTAGCAATTTTAGTTGTGCATCTCTGTATAATTCTTTTAGTAGTTACCTGAGCTATTATAGGATGCATCTTTTTTTTTAACATCTTTATTGGAATGTAATCGCTTTACAATGTTGTGTTAGTTTCTGCTGTATAACAAAGTGAATCAGCTATATGTATACATATTTCCCCATATAGGGTGCATCTTTAATACAGTCTTCTTTAAAATATGGTTTTTAGGGGACTTCCCTGGCGGTCCAGTGGTTAAGACTCTCCACTCGAAATGCAGGGGGCATGGGTTCGATCCCTGATTAGGGAGCTAAGATCCTGCATGCTGCATGGCACAGCTGAGAAAAAAAAAAAAAAAAGTAGGGTTTTTTAACCACATATCAAATAACATAAGAACATTTCAATAGTTTAAATCCATTTATGCTGATATTGTCATTCCTTCTTCCAGTAATACAATCTTCACAAAGCATTCTAGTTTTGGTTCCTTTAAACAGTCCATTTGTTTAGTCATATCAGTCATATATTTACTTGTCCACAGCTGTTCATTGCTTTTTGGCACATTCATGCTTCCATCTAGGATTATTTTCCTTTAGCCTGACTGCTGTCCTTTACTATTTCTTGTATTGTGGGTCTGTTGATCAGAAATTCTCTCAGCTTCTGTTCAAAAAAATCTTTATTTTACCTTCATTTCTGAAAGATATATTCTCCAGGCATAAGATTCAGAGTTGTCAGGGGTTTTTCTTTCAGCACTTTGAAGATACGATTCCATTTTTCAGGCCGCTAAAGTTTCTGTTGAGATAAGAACTGTTTTTGTTGTTGTTTATTTATAACTGATGTCTTTTTTAAACTACATACTTTCAAGATATGTTTTTCAATTTTGTTTTTCAACAATTTGGCTATGATATGCCTGGGTAAGAATTTCCTTATTTTATCCGGTTAGGTTTGCTGAGCTTTTTGATTTATGTATCAAGGTATTTCATGAGATTTGGAATGATTTTGTCCATTATTTCTTCAAATCAATTTTCCGTTCTATTTCTTTTAGGTGTTCAATTCCACATTTTGTCTGTTTCTTGTACTTCTCTTACATTCAGCTCTGTTCTTTCTTTTCCTCTCTGCATAAGATTATTGTTAATTTGACTTTATGTTAATTAATACCATTTTCTGCTGTTAAATCCATCCAATACATTTAAAATTTTTGATATTATATTTTTATAACTATAAAATGTTCATGTGGGTCTCTTTTTTATGATTCTACTAAATCTCTATTGATATACTCCGTTTTGCATTCCATTTTGTCCATCTTTTCCTCTATTTTCTTTAGCATGTTAATCATAATATCTTCAAGTCCTTTTCTACTAGCTCCATTGTCTGGATCATCTTTGGGTTTATTTCTATTGAGATTTTTCTCTTGATTATCAGTAACATTCCTGTTTCTTTGCATTTTTCGTAAGTTTTATCATATACTGGCATTGTTGATAATATATTATAGAGACTCTGGATTACGTTATCTTCCTTTAATAAGTCTATGTCAGGGTTTCTCAACCTTAGCACTGTTGATATTTTTGACCAGATAATTCTTAGCTGTGGTGGGGGGCTTTCCTATGCCTTGTAGGATGGTCAGCACCGTCCCTGATCTCCACCCACTAGTTACAGTAGCACCCCTCCACACATTTTGACAAACAAATATGTCTCCAGACATTGCCAAATGTGCCCTGGGGGGCAGGATCACCCCCTATTGAGAACCAGTGATCTGCGCAATCATTTTCAGTATCTATTTCATTTTCCATTATATGAATGAATACACTTTATTGAATTAACTACCCATCTAAGTACATTTAGATTTTTCTCCAGCGTTTTTTTTTTTCATTTTAACTAGTGTCTATCATCATATTCCTTTATACATCTCTAGGCACATCTTACAGTTATTTCCTTTAGGTGAAGTCTCAGAAACGGCCTTTCATCGTTAAATTCTTCTTATGCACAATTTTTCGTACATGTCTCAATTGCACTAGGTTTTCACAGGTTTATAGGACAGCATGAGAATGCTCTTTTCCCTACAGCCTTACTAATATGTGGTGTATCATCAACTTTTAAAATCTGACAGTTGAATACCTGTAAAATTGTACTATCTTTGTTGCTTTAAAACATCTCTTTAGTAAATCTTTTGACAGGTGCTGTCTTAATTATTTATGTTCAGGTTTCATATAATGAAACAAAAAATCTGGGTGTCAGAGACAACAGTTCAAAAAAAAGTTGACTTTATAATTATAGAAATGTGATTGAAAACACCACTTCTACTTATAGTTTGTGATATGGGAAAATACCTTTACTTCTTTGAGCTTTTATTTCCTCATCTGTTGAATTGAGTTAATAAGCACATTTCAGGATTAAATGTTAATGTGTATAGCGCAGCTATCACATAGAAGGTTACAAATATCTATGTATTACTGTATGGCTTTAGTGAGTATGAATTCACATCTCTCTGTGAGTACTGGGTGGCAGTGATTCATGCCAGCAAGCAAAGTGGATCCTGATAGGGAAATCCAGGTTGGTCAGCCCAGAGGACCTTGGAGTCAAGTTCTGGCTTCACGTGGGCAGACAGTTTTATGGTGGTCAAGTTTTCCAAGTTGGTCCCTACTCTTTTCTGCCTTTTTAAAAAATTTATTTCTTTTTATTTTTGGCTGCATTGGGTCTTCTTTGCTGCGCGCAGGCTTTCTCTAGTTGCACCGAGTGGGGGCTACTCTTCATTGCGGTGGCTTCTCTTGTTGTAGAGCACGGGCTTTAGGCACATGGGCTTCAGTAGTCGTGGCACGTGGGCTCAGTAGTTGTGGCTCGAGGGCTCTAGAACACAGGCTCAGTAGTTGTGGCTCACGGGCTTAGTTACTCCACGGCATGTGGGATCTTCCCAAACCAGGGCTCAAATCCATGTCCCCTGCACTGGCAGGTGGATTCTTAACCACTGCGCCACCAGGGAAGTCCCTGTTTTCTGCCTTTTGTCTGGCAGAGTCCAGGTCCACCTTGAGGACATGAAGGTTGTTGAAGTTTGTGTTGTATGGCCTGGTCTGAACCCTGGAAGGTAGGGCTGAATTGGGGAGGATCCGCTTAGTGTGACTGGACAACCCAAGCTGGGTACATCTGGCATGATCAGAATGAGAAATAGGCCAGAGGGGCGTGTCTGGATCTGGCTTTGGTTCAAGAGAGCCTCTGCTCTGTATCCACGCTTGTGAGGCTTGTTTCCCAGACACAGGAAAGGGTTTGAGTTTGTCTGGACTCTGTCTCATATCCCCTGACATGTGTTTATGTGTTTGGGAGGGCAGAGAGTGGGCAAGGATGGCGAGAAACAGGAATAACGAAGAAAAAAGAGAGGCTCTCTTACCTTAATTTTGGGAGTTCTGAGCTACATTGGGTTTCAAGGCTTCTTTTTCCTCCCTCAGCTCTGGCTTCTCTGGACTCAGCTTCTGAGGATGATTGGCAGTTCTAAAACCATGGGCCGGGTAAGTGGATGTCTCTCCTTCCTGAAATATTACAATTTTAATTCAGATAATATTTTCATTCTTTATCCCAAAACCTCCTTCCTAGGAAAGCTGTATCTCAGCCTGTTTCACAGTTGCTGCCTTTACAGAGAAGGATGGTGTCCTCCCTATTTGCTCCCTTTTTTCAAACTGATTTTTCAGTTTTTCATCAAATGAGTTATTCCTCTTCTATATGTTCAGTCTTCTCTCGAGAGCAGTGTTGGAGCAGTAAAGGGGTGAAGTACCTTGAAGGAAGTATTTTAGCTTCCCTTGTTAGGTTTGTAGTTTCATTGTATAGAAATGGTGGTCCTCTTTGACCAGAAGAGGGAGAACTTTCTCCATAGTTTTCCAGGTAGATAAGGGAGAATTTGGTTTCGAATGGTCTCAGTCTCAGTGTTAGATGAGATCTCAGCTTTGAAAAGCTTTTAGGTTTGGGTTGAAATGGGATTGGTGCCTGCCTACAGAGAGGAGGGGTTCTGGCTAAGGAATCACTGAGAAGTGAATAGGGTTCTGAGGCCCATTTTGTAGGGGAAGAGAGATTGCTTGGCTTGAGTCACTCAGTGTTGTTCTGGATCATTCTACATTAGTGTGTTCTAACTCAAGAACCAGAAGTTCAGTAAGGGATTGTAGAAAGGGAAGATGAGAACCACATCTGGTGGATAATACTGAACTGTGGGGAAGAGGTTAAAGAAAATTTTGAAAATTAAAATTAAATGTTTTGTGCTCCAACAGGATTCTTCAAGATTGGGTAGGGAATCTACTTCAGATATGCTAATTTATTTATTATTTATTCTGATCTACCCATGTCATGATCTTTAACTTCAGCCTACTTGTTTTTATATATCATCCCCTACTGCAACTCAATATTCCATCTTGAAATTTTTTTTCTACTTTTACAAATAATACATGAATTTATCATTTCAGGTGCCACTGACATTCAGTGATGTTGCCATAGACTTCTCTCAGGAAGAGTGGGAATGCCTAAACTCAGATCAGAGGAACTTGTACAGAGATGTGATGTTGGAGAATTATACTAACTTGATATCACTGGGTAAGGACATCTGCCTGAAGTAATGTAGAATCTGCTATCTGGAATATCCACTTTTTCTACTGTATATTTTATGCTCTGTGCTAAGAAACTAGCGAAATTTCCATATTCTCAAAGGACTATTTTGGGCTTTGTTAGATTGAAATAAGCACCTTCATTCAGCACCTAAATCTTTTTTAAAATTTTATTTATTTATTTATGGCTGCATTGGGTCTTCGTTGCTGCATGTGGGCTTTTTCTAGTTGTGGCGAGCAGGGGCTACTCTTCGTTGCAGTACGCAGGCTTCTCATTGTGGTGGCTTCTCTTGTGGAGCATGAGCTCTAGGTGCACGGGCTTCAGTAGTTGTGGCACGCGGGCTCAGTAGTTGTGGCTCACAGGCTCTAGAGTGCAGGCTCAGTAGTTGTGGCGCATGGGCTTAGTTGCTTCGCAGCATGACAGCACCTAAATCTTCTCTGTCCTTCATTTACCTTCCTACCTCCTTCTGATCCATCCTGCAGTTGCTTTTTCTAAATGACCAAAGGATTGAATTCTGGGAATTTTCTGCATAACTACTGGCAAAGAAAACAAATGTCAAATTGTGTGTATTTTCATAATGTCAATAAATATTCTATTTTAATTGCCAATCCACCTACATGGAGAACAGGTAACATAGAGTCCTGGTTTTCTCTTTATTACAGATGAGACTTTGTAATTTTTACAGTGGTAGAATGAGTCAAGATCATTATCTTTTTGAGTATTTTCTGTTATAGCAGTGAGAATGTTGGCTTTCAGTAATTTGATAGATTCTACTCAGAAGTGCCTTTGTTCAGTTTTTGGACAATACTTGACCGTTCTCTCCAGTTATACCTACGTTAGATCTTTTGAGAACTTCTCTCTCTAGAAATTCACTTTGATTGTCTTTTATAACTTCCAGTTACCTGTTGCAATTCTTTTATTTACTGTCTTTTTATTACTATTTTTTATGTTTTAATTATTTATTCTCATTTATTTATTTTTGCCTGTGTCAGGTCTTAGTTTCAGCATGTGGGATCTTTCATTGCAGCATGCGGGCTCTTCATTGAGGCGAGCAGGCTTCACCCTAGTTGTGGTGTGTGGGCTCCAGAGTGAGCAGGCTCAGTAGTTGCAGCATGTGGGCTTAGTTGCCCCTCGGCATGTGGGATCTTAGATCCCTGACCAGGGATCAAACCCATGTCCTCTGCATTGGAAGGCAGATTCTTAACCACTGGACCACCAGAGAAGTCCCTGTTTTTTTTTAAATTTAATTTATTTTATTTTTCTTATGTTGGCTGCATCGGGTCTTAGTTGCGTGCAGGCTCTTCGTTGTGGCATGCGGGCTTCTCTCTAGTTGTGGTGTGCAAGTTTTCTCTTCTCTAGTTGTGTCACATGGGCTCCAGGGCGCATGGGCTCTGTAGTTTGTGGCACCTGGGCTCTCTCTTTGAGGCACATGAGCTCAGTAGTTGTGGTGTGCAGGATTAGTTGCCCCGCGGCATGTGGGGTCTTAGTTCCGCAACCAGGTATCGAATCCACATCCTCTGCATTGGAAGGTGGATTCTTTACCATTGGACCATCAGGGAAGTCCCTCATCTGTTTTTTAAACTCTTCCATCAGTAGTTATTTTGGAATTCTTGTATGCCTTCATTGTTTGGTATCATCTGTGGGTCTACTTCTATTGTTTCTGTTTTTTCCTCTTGTTATTTGTCATATGGTAATGCCTCTCCAAGTTACTAGTAATAGTGATCGTGTGCTGGACATTGTGTACAAAAGAACTGAAGAGATTCTAGATAGTGGTATCTTCCGCCAGAGAGAACTTAACATTTTCCTCTCTGGGTCTGATAGAATAGCAGATATTAAGCTGGGTCAGTGCTGGTTTTCAGTTTGGTAATACTCAACTACCTCTTTTTTATCACTGTGCTCAGAATCAGTGAGTTTCTCTAGGGGAAAAGCGGTGGTAGATCTTCAGGGCTAATTCACCACTCCTTTAATGGCTCTTATCTGTTTGGATTTTAAATTTACTCTCCCAATGGATCTTTTATTTCCAGAAGAAATGCTGACAATTAATAAGCTAACCATCCATTTGGTAAGTTAGGAAGAGCACAACAGACTTAAAGAAAGTGGAAGAAAGAAAATAATAAAGGAAAGAACAGAAATTAATGAAATAAAAACTGAACATATAAAAGAGCAAGTCAAAACTATAAATTTGGTTATTTCAAAGAATTAATAAAATTGGTGCAACTCTCTCAACGTGAATCTATGTAAGAAAAAAGGGGGCCTCATTACAAATCCTGAAACCTTGAAAATATGATGCTAATTTTGATAAACATTATGCCAAAAACTGAAAAATCGAATGAAATAAATTATTAAAAAATTTTAGTCTACAAAACAAACACTCAAGAAAAAAATTGAAAATATGAAAACTCTCACAAGCACTAAAGAAACTGCATCAGTCATCAAGAGCCTTCCCACAAATTGGAAGATTCAGGCCTGGATGGTTTGTCATTAAAGTGCAAAAGTTTGAACATGTAAGAATTTGGGGGAAATTTTCCCCATGACCTCTTATATGTGGATTCTGACAAAGGATAAAGCTACAGAAAAGTAAGAGATGACTAGAAAATAGCTACTTGAAAATACAGAGTATATTTATAATAGCTCTCTAAATATCCTTGTCTACTAATTCTATTATCTGTGTCACTCCTTGCTCTGTTTCTTTTTCTTGATTTTTCTCCTAGGAAGGGTTATATTTTCCTACTATTTTGCATGCCTGATAATTTTTGTATTAGGTGCCAGACATTGCAACGTTTACTGTGTTGGAATGCTGGATCGGGGGACTTTGTTCTGGGAATCAGTAAATGGGACTTGTTGATCCTTTCATGGTTTGCTTTTAAGCTCTATTAAGCTGGGTCCAGAACAGCTTTTAGTCTAGGGCTAATTTGGCCCCGCTACTGAGGCAATAAAGTGTGAGAGATTAGAGTCAGAGAGAGATAGTTGGTAACTGTTGCATAATTTTCAGAAACTAGATCATTATTTTACTCAGTTGCCTTCTCCACTGACCTTGATTTTTATCCTTACTTACCTTGATTTTCATCCAATTTACCTTTTTTAATTCACTATTTTATTCTACAGTTCATTATTTAATACTTACCTTGTGGTAGAACTTGTTTTTCAGTGGTAGTTGAAAGAAGTTTTGAATTCATACTTGAGCTTTAGAATAAGAAAATAAATAGTAAGACAAATGAGACAATAAATATGTACGAGAGAAAAGCATCATGAAGACAAAGAATTAGATGTTGGAATATAGAATAAAGGATATGAATTTACTTACAGTTAGCAGAGCCAGCCTTTCTGAGGAAGTGATTTGTAACACCTGAAGACAATCATTTAGAGAAGCCACCTAAGAGGATTCCTGCAAGGTAAAGCATCCGTGTGAAGCCACAGGCAATGGGAAAAGTTGCAGTATGTTCTAGTAGCTGAAAAGATGCAGTGTGGTCAGATATAGGGGAAAAGATGTCAAGGGCTTGAAATGAATTTGTAGAAGTAAGACAGAGTCTTCTTATTTATGGTTATGCGCTTGGGTTTCACTCTAAGATAAAGACAGACCATTGAAAAAATTACATAGAGAGCCATCTGGTAGAGAATATTAAAAATGTAGATGACCAGGACCTACTCACAGATTCTGATTCACTCAGTCTCAGTGGATATCTAAAGGGTAGTATATACATACATCACGCCCTCTTTGAACCATTATTATAAAACTTCTCACTACACCCCTCCAGGTTGGCACACACAGTTTTGAGGACATTAGCCTGCTGTTGCCCCCTGTGCCTGGCAAAGCAAATAAAGCTATTCTTTTCTGCTTCAACTCTCTCAAAAGAGAAGGGTTGTATATGTAAGAAATTCCTGTGGAAATACTGATCCACAACTAAATATGAGAACTACTGATTTTTCTCTTTGCCTATTCACAAACTTTACATTCTCATGTTAGCTTTAATAATTTTCTGAGCCCTTCTTGCCTTTAAAAAATTTCATCACATTTTTTAGAATTTTATGACCCTTTTACTTCTAATGGATATACTTGTCAATTTATTATTCTTCTTACTATATTTCCCCTTGTACAAGAAAAATAGCATTTGTTTGTTCTCTCATTTTCTTTCAGACATTGATTTCACAAGTGAGAGCAACAAATTATCTTCAGAAAAAAGCAGTTATGAAGTAAATTCATACCATCGGGAGACAATGAATAGAAGTAAAACCTTCAACGTTATGGCGTTTATTTTCAGAAATGACTCACAGAACAGAACTAAATTTGAAAGACAACAGAAAACTAAAATGGGATATTTTAATCACATGATATTGAGGAAACATATATCCCTTCCTCTACATCAAAGACTTCACACTAAAGAGAAGTCATATGAATGTAAGGAATGTAGAAAGGGCTTTAGGAAATATTCACACCTTATTGAACATCTGAGAGACCATAGTGGTGTAAGACCCTATGAATGTAAGGAATGTGGAAAGGTCTTTATAGTTCTCCAGCATTTTATTAGACATAAAAAAAGTCACACTGATTTGAAACCCTTTGAATGTAATGGATGTGAGAAGGCCTTTAGGTTTTATTCCCAGCTTATTCAACATCAAATAATTCACACTGGTGTGAAACCCTATGAATGTAAGCAATGTGGGAAGGCCTTTAGACGTCATTCTCACCTTACTGAACATCAGAAAATTCATATTGGTTTGAAACCCTACAAATGTAAGGAATGTGGGGAAACTTTTAGGTTGTACCGACATATGTGTCTCCATCAGAAAATTCATCATGGTGTGAAACCCTATATTTGTAAGGAATGTGGAAGGGCCTTTGGTCATCGTTCAAGTCTCTATCAGCATAAGAAAATTCATTCTGGTGAGAAACCATATAAATGTAAACAATGTGGAAAGGCCTTTGTTCGCAGTTATCTACTTATTGAACATCAGAGAAGTCATACTGGTGAGAAGCCTCATGAATGTAAGGAATGTGGAAAAGCCTTTAGTAGGGGCTCAAGCCTTCTTAAACATAAGAGAATTCATAGTAGCGAGAAACTCTATGATTGTAAGGAATGTGGAAAGGCCTTCTGTAGAGGCTCTCAACTTACACAGCATCAGAGGATTCATACTGGCGAGAAGCCCCATGAATGCAAAGAATGTGGGAAGACTTTTAAGCTCCACTCTTACCTTATTCAACATCAGATCATTCACAGTGATTTGAAACCATATGAATGTAAACAATGTGGGAAAGCCTTCAGTCGTGTTGGAGACCTTAAAACACATCAGTCAATTCATGCCGGGGAGAAACCTTATGAATGTAAGGAATGTGGAAAAACCTTTAGACTTAATTCTCAACTAATTTATCATCAGACAATCCATACTGGTTTGAAACCATATATATGTAAAGAATGTAAGAAGGCCTTCCGTTCTATCTCAGGTCTTTCTCAACATAAGAGAATTCATACTGGTGAAAAACCTTATGAATGTAAAGAATGTGGTAAGGCCTTTAATCGTAGCGATCGACTTGCTCAACATCAGAGAATTCATACTGGTGTGAAGCCACATAAATGTAAGGAATGTGGGAAAGCCTTTACTCGTTGCTATCAACTAACTCAACATCAAAGATTTCACATTGGCGAGAAAGTCTTAATGTAATGAGAGTCAGAAAGCCTTTAGCCATGACACATCCTTTAACATTTATCACTATTCTACCACCTAACGATATGGTAAAGATTAAATTATTTAACATAAAATATGATTGTTTGGAAGGGCATCTGGCACAGAGTATTTGCTTACTAAATCTTGTATCATTCTTTAATGATAATTACTAGTATTACTATAAATAAATTCATGTGGAAGGAAGACCCTGTGAGCATATTTTAAAAATCTATCATCACTCATCCATATTTCATTTCAGATAATTAATTCTGGACAAAATCCCATAGAATGTTTTAAACAAGAAACTTTTTTATTCAAAGCTCATCCCCCTGAAGATTAATAATGGTAAGAAACCCTATGCTTTTGAATATTCAGAATATAGCTGTTGAAAAATTGGAAAGTGGTTTGAAGAAATTTTTTTATAATAATTTCTATAATACAGATAACATACAATCCACATTCCCTACAACTCATGGAAATTAGAGATTAACAATGGGTAGCCAAAAGACAGATGTTGACTTGGAGAAGGTTTCCTCAAGTATTTGAAAAATGTTAAATTTACATAAAAGGTACAACAATGGTACAATGAAGGTTTATTTACCCTCCACCTATATTTAGTATCTCTCTCTCATGAAAATGTATATATACAGATTCACATATATTATAGATTTTATATATATATAATTTTGCTGTGCCTTCTGAGTGAATGTTTTAGGTATCACTTCACCTCTAAAAAAAATCAACATACAACTCAAAAATACAACTGCTAGATTTAAAGATTATCTTCTACATGACCACTAAGCCACTGTCACCTAAAAAACAACAGTAGACCTATAATATTCTGTAATATTCATCCCATTTACAGAATTCTCCAATTTTTTAAAGAATGTCTTTTGAAAGTGCTGGCTTTTTTTTTTAAGCCTAAAACCAAACTAAGGTCACATATTTTATATGATTATGGCTATTGAGTCTCTTTTGGTCAAACACTTATCCTCTACCTGTTTTGTGACAAACTTTTTGAAGACTCAGGAGAAGTAACCATATAATGTTGCACATTCTGTATTTGTACTAATTTTTCTCTGAGTGGGCTTAAGTTGTTTCTCTATCCCTCGCATTTATTCTGAACTGGATGTTATGTCTAGAGGCTTGATTAGGTTTCAGATTAAACATTTTTGACATGATAACTTCATAGATAATATTGTGTACTCAATATTGTAAAATAACAGGTGGCACATAGTGAAGCTATGTTTGATCTCTTGATTCATGTATTGACCACCAGCTCTCTCCATTGTATCAGTACTAGTTTTTTTGGGATTTTTTTGTTTTTTGCAATTAAGAAGTAGCCCACAGAAAGTCACATCACCATTCCACTTGGAAATTTAAACAGTCTTGAGTATTTTTAAAGAAATTAAGACCAAAAAAAAACCATCGTCTTTCATATTTACCCACATATTTACCTTTTCACATGATCTTCATTCTTTCCCAATGATCTAAATTTCTATCTGGTATCATTTCCCTTCAGCTTGAAGAACTTAATTTAGCACTTCTTGGAGTATATGTCTGCTGGTGGTGAATTTTCATTGTTTCTTTTACTGAAATGCTTTGTTCCTGAAGGATTTTTTTTTCTTGCTATAGAATCCTGGGTTTTGTTTTATATATTTTTTAAAAAGATATTATATCACTGACTGCTGGCCTCTATAGGTTATGAGAAGTCATTTGAATTATTTTTCCTCTGTGTGTAATGTGTCATTTCCCTCTTTGTGCTTTCAAGATTTTCTTATTACCTTTAGTTTTCAGCTGTTTGAGCATGATGTCCCTTGGTATAGTTTTCTTTGTGTTAATCCTTTTGGGGGTTCTCTGAGCCTCTGAAATCTGTACACTCATGCCTTTAAATTTCAGAAAACTTTGGCCATTATATCTTCAGATATTTTTTCTGCCCTTACTTCTCCTTCTGGGGTTCCAAGTAGTCATATGTTAAATCTTTTAATATTGTCCTACAGGTCACTGGCTCTGTTATTTATCTTCAGCCTTTTTTTTTTTTCAGTTTTTCAGATTGGATAATTTCTATTGCTCACTTACTCTTTTTTCTGTCCTCTCAATTCTGCTGTTAAGCTTATCTATCAAATGTTTATTTTCAGATATTGCATTTTTCAATTCTAGAATTTTTCTTTAGTACTTCTTTATAGTTTCTGTTTCTTTACTAAGATTTCCTACTTCTTCATTGCAAGCATATTTTTACAGTACTTTTGATTACAGTGAATTTTTTCTATGTTGATTCATCTAGAAAATATGTAAAATTATTTTCATTAACTTATTAAAAGTTTCAGTTTCAACAAATTTTCCTACCCTTTTAGCTAGGTCACAAGAAACGCTTTTCCTTTCCTTGGAGTTTCAGGTTTTGTTTGTTCATATGCAGCATGATATGGTAAGAAAACATAAATCACATTGTCATTTGGGGAGATTTTGATTATGAAATACTTGGCAAGTATTTCTCTTAAGTCTCAAAGTTCAAAGTATGGTAAATCTTTGTAAAACTCTGTCATCATTCAACCAATGCGCATTGGCAAAAAACATAAATAAATTCATTGTTTCCTCTTTCAACAGTTCCATAAAGTAATAATGATTCATAATATTTATGTGTATATTCTAAACCATTACTTTTCATACTGTGAAGAAAGCAATTAGGAAGACATTAGTCTCTTGCCTTAAAATTCCAAGGAATCCACATTTTTAGTGTAACATTGTCGGAGCACTATCCATTGTGATAGAAATTATTTTTTTTCATACCTAGTGGGAATTGTTTTTTGACATATATAAAAAATTCAAAAATATCTGTGCTATGAATCTGATTTTTTAGGCTGCAAATTCACAAAATTTCCTTTTGATTTGGAAGCCTTTTGTGATACAATGTACCCAGAGTATTAAATGGGCAGTATCTCATATTGTACAACTCATCTGAAACTAAAGAAGAATATGTGTAGCTTTACAAATTTTAAGTTAATTGATTTTTGATATTGTTAGAAAGAACTTGTATTCTAAGGGCAGTTGTTGGGTGGCTTAATTGAAGATTCTTTTCACTTTTTATAAAATATAATTTTTAGTCTTTGCTCATAAAATCATAATAAAATTTCCACAATTAAACTAATCATTTATCTTGCTATCTCTCCATCTAAAAGTTGATTCCTTTTTTTGGGCAAGACCCAAAGCCATTTTATAGCTAGACAGAGTTATAAGCTCAGATTATGTTTAAAATTTATTTAAAGTTTTCATTGCACACTTAATTCAGATTTTAGGCAACTAATTTCATCTATTCCTATTTGCTTATCAAGAGGAAATTTCTCATCAAATTTACTAGTATTTGCTGAAAATGTCTCACAATATTTTCCACTTCATTAACTTAAATGTTCTTTTTTTCCATAATCAAACAGCTTTTTTGATTTGCTCTGTCACAGCAAATTGCAATTGTCATTCATCATGAAATTCACAGTATATCTTCTTCCAGTCTCTTATTTTTAACTATTCTGGCCATAGTACTTAATCCACTTGATTCTGCATCAGTAGTATGCTTTCATTTAAAATTTTTTAAATGTACACACTTATTTTTTAAAACTAGAATGCTAATTTAAATTAAAGTAAGTTACCAATTATTTCCTTCATATCAGTGTAACTCATATTGTCTTCATAAAATATTCAAATAAATACATCAATTTCTTGACACCAACTAGATCAGTGATGTGTTTATGTGTGATGTTAGACACAACATATACATACAACATGCACAGTATAATACAAAAATCTATGCAGTGCAGTGACTAAAGTGAAATGCAGTCTTACCAAAACAAAGTTGTCAGTAATGGGAAAATATCTGGCACTGCTTCCGTTTTTAAATTTAGATAAAATTTAAAAGTCAGTTCTTCAGTCACACTAACCTTGTGTCTTACAAAGTTCAATCTGGTGGTAATACAGAATATATTAGACATAGTGTGGGAACGAGAGAAAAATACTGAATGCAAGGTGTCTGCAGTATTATTAGTTATTGCAATAATCCAGATTGGACATAAGGAAGATCCACTACAGCTGTGATGGTAGGAAAATGTCAAATATTTTTCATATGTTAAGTAGAATCAGCAGGACATAGTGATCAATAGGATGGGAGAGACCAAAAATTCCAGAAAGATCTTAAACACTGTAAGGTATACCTGTAAGCCCACATTTCAGTTATCTAATTCCAGCCTGCTAGATATTTTGTACCAGTACTGGTGTCCAGGAAGTTGGGTTCCATCATTGGTATTTTAATTAGGGGCCAAGTCTGCTAATTATTCCCAATATTTATCTCCCTTTCTTCCAATAATAATAGAACCATCTCTTTTTTATTTGCTCATTTGGAGCCACTTAGGATCATGATTGTTTTTCTCCAATTTATTGGTCCATGGATTTTCAATTATGGCCAATTGGAGATAACTGGAATTGTGTGGCAGTTTGGGGAACTTTCCTTAAATGTGCCTGGTTCATCCCCTTTGCTTTCTTCCTCCATGCCTCCATTCTGCTGCCTGGATTTGAATAAGATGCACTGGAGGGCTTTGGAGCAGACCCATAAAGCCAGGGTTAAACTTCCAACCTCCAGAATTTTATGTGACATAGAAAATTTTTCCTGGTTGAACCACTGTCCTTCTGGGTCTATCTGTCTTACTCACAGCCAAACATAATCTTTGCTTATACACCCAGGTTGCTATACACTAAAATAGTCATCAAATCCCCCTATCTCATCTCAGTCAAAAGCAGAGCAAAGATTTCCCGTGAATGTACCCTAAGTACTCATCCCCACCTCATCAAAAATTCAGAGTACCTGCAAGAGGGAGATACTTATATTTTCCTTCTAGGACATGTTTTTCTGGTAGGATGAGAAAAATCCTAAATGACATTTTGAAAGGTAGCATGAACTTTAGAAAAAAAGGTATTGGGGATGCTATTTGAGGTTATCCCTGGGGGAAGAAGAGCAGCCAAGTTAATTTACAGAACATTGTAAGATAAGAGCCTTAGTAAGATAAACGCTCCTAAGCTTGAGAAACATAAACAATGAGCATTGGCAGAAGTCGAATTATCAAACCACACTATCCTTGGCTTTTAAAACTGAAGTAACTGATTGTTTCCCCATGCCTGTCTTTGGGAAACTGAAATAGAGCAGTGCTTTAAGGCAGGTAGAGAAAGGGGAGTTACATCCATCAGTGAACAGTCTTGTTTTGTATCTCCTAACTGACCAATTTACAATAATTCCATTCTGAAATTTGGACTTATTAAGTTTGGACTCCTACCTCCAATCTTGGGAACTCTAGGTTCTTTCAAAAATGAAGATAGAACTCTAGCCTATTAGATGCCATATTCTGATTCATTCAGTTCACAGCTTTTCTTACAAAAGGTAGAACTGAAACTAGACTGACAGAGAAGTCTGAGGATTGAGGTCTAGCCTAAGATGTCCACCCTTGACCTGTTTTGAGCTGAATTCCTGACATAAAAACCAGATATAAGACTTATATCCCTGGCACTGTAAGGATGAAGGCTTCTGCTCTAAGGCCTGGGATAAATACTCCTGTGAACTTCCAGACCCAAATTAACCCCTGTAGACATATGATTGGCCCTTCTCCCACCCAGCCCAGAAATAAATACTTCAATTCCTTCCTCCACCAGCCTACCATCTACTAAATTTGCACAAGTTCCAATCACACCCTCTGACACTGTGATTTCACTTCCTATCAGCATGTGGGGACCAAGGACCTTCTTTTATCCTACAGATAGCCCTTCTCTGGGGTCACACAGACAAATCTGAAATGTATTTACATTCAAAGATCTGCCTGTTGGTTTAGAAATGTAGACCAATAAAAAGATACTCATAACATATTGCAACTAAGAGCTAAGGAAAGGGGGCCGAGGCAGGTAGGCACCAAAACAGAGTCTAGCAGGACTTCATGAAATAATATGGAGGCTTCTATTTGGGGCAAACTAGGTAACCTGAAAAATCTTACAAAATACTTAGAAATGCTCACTCAGTAAAATAGAGAAATTATTATTTCAAATGCTGATAGTCTATCAAATGCTTAGATAGCTGAGTATCTAAGAATATTAAAGAAATGTGCACTGGGGAAAACTGAAAAAGGAAACTGAAAAGTCAGCTCTGATGAGATGTTACAAAATGAATGGCCCTGGAGAGGAAAATGAGGCCAGAAGCACAAGGAGAGACAAATTTATACACATAGTGGACGATTTAACATATCTCTCAGTAAGTGATAGCCCAGGCAGACAAAAATTGCAAGCTAAACATATTGATCTAATGAGCATATTGTAAAAGCCATGCACTTAACACGCACTGAATACAAGCTGGAACTCATGTGGGTTTTTTTTTTTAATGGACAAAGTTTGAAACATCCTGACTTCAAAACTTATACTGCAAAGGTATCGTAATCAAAACTGTGTTACTGACATAAAGACAGACATACAGGTCAATGGAATAGAATTGAGAGCCCGTAAATAAACTCATACATTTATTGTCAATTGATTTTGACAAGGGGCTAAGACCATTCAATGGGGAAAGAAGAGTCTCTTCAACTAATAGTGCTGGGAAAACTGGTTATCTATATGCAAAAGAATGAAGTTGGACCCTTACCTCAGACCATATTCAAAAATTAACTCAAAATGGATCAAAGACCTAAAAGTAAGAGTTAATACTGTAACACTCTTAGAAGAAAACACAAGGGGAAAGCTTCATGACATTGGATTTGGCAATGATTTCTTGGACATGACACCAAAAGCATAGGAAACAAAAGACAAAAATAGATCAACTGGACTTCGAAATTAAATACCTTTGTGCATCAAAGGTAACTATAAGTATAGTAAAAAGGCAACCCTCAAAAAGGAGAAAATTTTCAAATTATTTATCAGGCAAGAGATTAACATCCAAAATATAAAAACAATTTCTACACTTCAACAATGACAAAAAACCTAATTTTAAAATGATCAAATGAATAGACATTTCTTCCACGAAGATACACAAGTGGCCAATAAGAACATGAAAAGATGATCAACATCATTAATCACTGGGGAAATGCAAATCAAAATCACAATTAGATACCACTTCACGCCCATTATGATGACTATAATTAAAAAATAAATGAGAAAATGACAAGCACTGGTGAGGATGTGGAGAAATTAGAACTCTTGTGCATTGCTGATAGGAATGTAAAATGGTGCAGCTGCTGTGGAAAACAATATGGTGATTCCTCAAAACTTTAAATTACCAGGTAATCCAACAATTACACTTTTAGGTATATACCCAAAACAACTGAAAGCAGGGACTTGAACAGATGTTTGTACTCCAATGTTCATAGCAACATTATATCACAATAGCCAAAGGTGGAAAAAACCCAAATGTATACAATAGATGAGTGCATAAACAAACTGTGGTTTATACATATTATGAAATATTATTTAGCCCTAAAAAAGAAGTAACATTTTGATACATGCTTAAACATGGAAACCTTGAAAGCATTAGGCTAAGTGAAATAAACCAGACACAAAATGTCAAATATTGTATGATTCCACTTACATGAGGTACATAGACCAGTCAAATTCAGAGACAGAAAGTAGAATAGTGGTTACCAGAGGTTTGGGGGAACAGAAGCTGGAGTGATGGGGAGTTATAGTTTAATAGGTACAGAGTTTCCGTTTGGGATGATGCAAAAGTTCTGGGGGTGGATAGTGGTAGTGTGAATGTGCTTAGTGCTACTGAGTTGTACACTTAAAAATGGTTAAAATGGTAAACATTATGATACATATTTTACCACAATGAGAAAACAATGAAAGAAACATAGACTACCAATATATTTATAAAATATAAATGAAAGCTTTCAGAATCCTGGGTGTGGCTGCATAACATCCAAGTAGAAAACATAAAGTAAATAATAAACAAACTTATCTACGAAAATAGTAAAGCTCCTGTTTTAATATCCCCTTGAGCAAAGTTAAAGCAAATTAAGTGGAAAATTTTTGTTCCAAACATGAGAAACAAACTATTGGACTGAATAATGTTTTTATATAACAATATACAGATGAATACACCAATGTGAAGAAGAATGAGCCAAGGATAGAAATGGAGATTTAATAAAAGAGGAATTAAAAATGTACATGAAAACATATGTAACTTATGACAACTAAATACAAACGTTATAAGATATGCCATATTGGCCTTAAAACTAGCAAGTTTTTATAAAAATAATGTTCACTGTACCTTAATTTTGATGTACTATTAGTTCCTAATTCATTTTGGTGGTAAATAATTCATATACAACTTTTCTAGAGAGTACTTTATATCCTTATTTAAAATAAGCATGTTTTTTGAATTTTATTTATTTTTTATACAGCAAATTCTTATTAGTTATCTATTTTATACATATAAGTGTATATATGTCAATCCCAATCTCCCAATTCATCACACCACCACCACCACCCCTGCCACTTTTCCCCCTTGGTGTCTGTACGTTTGTTCTCTACGTCTGTGTCTCTATTTCTGCCCTGCAAACCGGTTCATCTATACCATTTTTCTAGGTTCCACATATATGCGTTATATATATATGATATTTGTTTTTCTCTTTCTGACTTACTGCACTCTGTATGACAGTCTCTAGATCCATCCACGTCTCTACAAATGACCCAATTTTGTTCCTTTTTATGGCTGAGTAATATTCCATTGTATATATGTACCACATCTTCTTTATCCATTTGTCTGTCGATGGGCATTTAGGTTGCTTCAATATCCTGGCTATTGTAAATAGTGCTGCAATGAACATTGGGGTGCATATGTCTTTTCGAATTATGTTTTTCTCTGGGTATACACCGAGTAGTGGGATTTCTGGGTCATATGGTAATTCTATTTTTAGTTTTTTAAGGAACCTCCATACTGTTCTCCATAGTGGCTGCATCAATTTACATTCCCACCAACAGTGCAAGAGGGTTCCCTTTTCTCCACACCCTCTCCAGTATTTGCTGTTTGTAGATTTTCTGATGACGCCCATTCTAACTGGTGTGAGGTGATACCTCATTGTAGTTTTGATTGGCATTTCTCTAATAATTAGTGATGTTGAGCAGCTTTTCATGTGCTTCTTGGCCACCTGTATGTCTTCTTTGGAGAAATGTCTATTTAGGTCTTCTGCCCATTTTTTCATTAGGTTGTTTTTTTTAATATTGAGCTGCATGAGCTGTTTATATATTTTGGAGATTAATCCTTTGTCCGTTGATTCGTTTGCAGATATTTTCTCCCATTCTGAGGGTTGTTTTTTCTTCTTGATTGTACTTTGCTTTGCAAAAGCTTTTAAGTTTCATTAGATCCCATTTGTTTGTTTTTATTTCCATTACTCTAGGAGGTGGATCAAAAAAGATCTTGCTGTGATTTATATAAAAGAGTGTTCTTCCTATGTTTTCCTCTCAGAGTTTTATAGTGTCCGATCTTACATTTAGGTCTCTAATCCATTTTGAGTTTATTTTTGTGTATGGTGTTAGGGAGTGTTCTAATTTCATTCTTTTACATGTAGCTGTCCAGTTTTCACAGCACCACTTATTGAAGAGACTGTCTTTTCTCCATTGTATATCCTTGCCTTTGTCATAGATTAGTTGACCATAGGTGTGTGGGTTTATCTCTGGGGTTTCCATACTGTTCCATTGATCTATATTTCTGTTTTTGTGCCAGTACCACATTGTCTTTTTTTTTTGCAGTACGCGGGCCTCTCACTGTTGTGGCCTCTCCCGTTGCGGAGCACAGGCTCCAGACGCGCAGGCTCAGAGGCCATGGCTCACGGGCCTAGCCACTCTGTGGCATGTGGGATCTTCCCGGACCGGGGCACGAACCCGTGTCCCCTGCATTGGCAGGCGGACTCTCAACCACTGCACCACCAGGGAAGCCCTTCACATTGTCTTGAAACTGTAGCTTTGTAGTATAGTCTGAAGTCAGGGAGTCTAATTCCTCCAGCTCCATTCTTTTCCCTCAAGACTGCTTTGGCTATTTGGGGTCTTTTGTGTCTCCATACAAATTTTAAGATTTTTTGTTCTAGTTCTGTCAAAAATACCACTGGTAATTTGATAGGGATTGCAATGAATCTGTAGATTGCTTTGGGCAGTTTAGTCATTTTCACAATATTGATTCTTCCAATCCAAGAACATGGTATATCTCTCCATCTGTTTGTGTCATCTTTGATTTCTTTCATCAGTGTCTCATAGTTTTCTGAGTACAGGTCTTTTACCTCCTTAGGTAGGTTTATTCCTAGGTATTTTATTCTTTTTGTTAAAAGTAAGCATGTTTTTAAATCCAGCAATCCATCTATAGGAATGTATCTCATGGTAATCGTTAAACTTAAGAGAGAAAATAGTATATTTCTATGGGATTATTTATATTAACAAAGTTTGGAAATGATCAACAATCACAATTATGTATAGGCAGATAAAGTATTATGTTTCAAAAAATGGAAAACTTGGTAGGCATTAATAATTATGTACAGATATAATGACTGATAGTCACAAGATTTTTTTTAATTGATTTTTTATTGAATGGTTCTTTAAATTCTATAGTGCTTTACAATTTTCAAAAGTTTCACAGACATAATTTCATGCAATCCCATAATAACCCTTTTACCCCTACCCCTATATTGCCCCTCCCCCCTTCCCTCTCCTCACTGATAACCACTAGTTTGTTCTCCTTTTCTGTGAGTCTGCTTCATTTTTGTTTTGCTCACTAGTTTGCTGTATTTTTTAGATTCCCCATATAAGTGACATCATACAGTATTTGCTTTCTCTGTATGACTATTTCACTTAGCATAATGCCCTCCAAGTCCATCCATATTGCTGCAAATGGCAAAATTTCATTCTTTTCTATGGCTGAGTCATATTCCATTATATATATGTGTGTGTGTGTGTGTGTGTGTGTATATATATATATGTATATATATATATATATATATCACATCTTCTTTAACAATTCATCTGTTTATGGACACTTAGGTTGCTTCCATACCTTGGCAATTGTAAATAACGCTGCTACGAACTTTGAGGTGCATGTATCTTTCCGAATTAGTGTTTTTGTTGTTTTTTGTTTTGGATATATACCCAGGAATGAAATTGCTGGGTCATATGGTAGTCCTATTTTTAGATTTTTGAGAAATTTCCATACTGTTTTCCACAGTGGCTGCACCAATTTATATTTCCACCAACAGTGTATGAGGGTTCCCTTTTCTCCACATCCTCACCATCATGTGGTTTTTTTTGATGATAGCCATTCTGACCAGTGTGAGGTAGTATATCATTGTGGTTTTCATTTGCATTTTCCCAATGATTAGTGATGATGAGCGTCTTCTCATGTGCCAGCTTGCCATCTATATTTTCTGTTTGGAAAAAATGTCTATTCAGTTCTTCTGCCTAGTTTTTAATCATTTTTTTAATGATGAGTTATATATGAGCTGTTACATATATGTTACATATTAACCCTTTATTGGTCATATCATTTGCAAATATGACCCATTCAGTAGGTTGTCTTTTCTTTTTATCAATGGTTTCCTTTGCTGTGCAAAAGCTTTTAAGTTTAATTAGGTCCCATTTGTTTATTTTTGCTTCCATTTCCTTTGCTTTAGGAGACGGATCCAAAAAAAGATTATGCAGCAATTTATGTCAAAGAGTGTTCTGCCTCTGTTTTCCTCTAGGAGTTTTATAGTACCCAGTCTTGCATTTTGGTCTTTAATCCATTTTGAGTTAGTTTTTGTAGCTGGTGTTAGATAATGTTTTGATTTCATTCTTTTACATGTAGCTGTCCAATTTTCCCAGCACCAATATTGAAGAGACTGTCTTTTCTCCTGATATTCACAAGATTTTGAGAAAATAAACAGATTACATACAAAAATGCAATGTCTCTGCAATTTTGTAAAAATTATAGATATGCCCTAAAATACCAATGTCTAATATAAACACAGTATTTGTAAAGGTACATTTGATATTAGACACTAATTCTGACTGGTTTATAAAACCTTTGAAATTCAGGCATCTTTGCTCTTAAGTAGATAATAATTTCTTCTTCAATATTTATATAATACAGAGTAATTAAGCCCTGAAGGCACTGAAACACAACCTTCTCAGACCAAATCCATGTCATCCTACTTAGAAGGTGGGGAATCTTGGACAAGTTGTTTCACTTGCATAAGCTTTAGTTTTCTTTATTGGTATAGTGGCAATATTACTTACTACCACACACATAGGGTTTTGTTTCTAGATTTAAATTAGATAATTATACGAATCTTTTAGTTCTGTGCCTCACACATGAAAAGCATAAACATAATATTTTCAGTCGCCCTCCTTGGCATGTTTTCGCTGGAGTAAAACAGGCAGGGATTGTTGGGTGGGACACCAACAGAATGTTCTGCTCTAGCTCCTATTATATGAAAGCTGTGATGGGTAATTTTATGGGTCAACTTGACTGGGCCATGGGTGCCCAGATATTTGGTTAAACTCTATCTCGTATGTCTCTGAGGGTGTTTTGGATGAGATTAACATTTGAAATCAGTGGACTGAGTAAAGCAGATTGTCCTCCCTGATGTGGGTTTCACCCAATCCGTTGAAGGCCTGAATAGAATAAAAAGACTGAGCGAAGAGAATTCTTCCTCTCTGTCTTTGAGCTGCAACATCAGTCTTCTGCTGCTTTCACACTCACACTCCAACTGGAACATACACCATCGGCTCTCCTGGTCTTCAGGCCTTCAAACTTAGACTGGGACTATGCTATCCTGGGTCTCCAGTTTGTCAGCTGCAGAACTTGGGACTTTTTGGCCTCCATAACTTATAACATTGGGTTGGCCAAAATGTTCATTCAGGTGTAAGGAAAAAGTGAACAAACTTTTTGGACAACCCAATAACTATCTATCTATATATCTATCTATATGGTTATATATGGTCTATATATAGGTAGATATATGTATGTATATATTATCTATATCTATATCACCTATTGGTTCTGTTTCTCTGCAGAACCCAGCCTAATGAGGAGCAAAAGAAAGAAATCTCAGCTATGCTGGGGCTCAGACATCCACTGTATGTGACCTACAGAAGTTGTCTGAGGGAACTCTTAAGGGAGGGGACCCAGGCAAATGACATTTAAATCAGAACTAAGCTTTAAGGGAAGGGGAGATGAAGTGCACAACCAGGAATGATGCTTCTGCACCTCTGACCCTCTTCCAGTTCCTCTTAAAGTCTCCAAGCACTTTCCCTTCTTGGTGTTGGTTTGAAAACTCAGAGAAGTCCCCAGGTTTAATTCAAAACTGGCCCCCATACATGGAGGGCAAGGAGAGACCAATAGAAGAAGCAGAACACTCCGGATTGGTAGGTGGCAGTGTTAATAAGCAAGGGCACTTACATAGGAGGCTTGTCTTGAGCTGCTTTAAGTGAGTAAATCTCTACACCCACCTGCCAGAATCTTAGAAGTTTATATAGTGGCTGTATCTGGGTTCAGTCACATATACCGTCCAGATGGTCTCAACAACACATTAGCACCTCAAGGATGCATGCTTGGAATGACTCCTAGTGTGAGAACATTGGGCAGAATGTACATTCCAAGGAAGGGAGTAGGGAGGAGTCTCCAATTGCCAGGATCCAGTTTGCAGGTCAACCAGCGGTCACTTCCTCCTGATGACCTCTTCCAACAGCCTCCATCTTTTAAAAGGTTGTTGGTGGGATTCTGTACGGCCTTTTGTTAGAGCATCTCCCCGTCCAGCATTGTGGTCCAGATAATAGTCATTCAAAGGTGTTCCCTGTTTCGAGACAAACCCACGAAGTAAGAATACCCATTTGCCTGCCCATACCTTTTATTTCTTTGTCAAATTGTGCTCACATGGTGGGGGTCACATATTCAGGAAGTCTGTATGAAGAAGAAATCTCCTTAACTTGGGATATTAAAAAGCATCTTAATGTAGAGTTCTGTCACATTTTCTCCTTTTTCTCCTGTAATTTTCTCCACAATTATTCATAAACTGACATACTGTTGACTTTAATCATTCTGCCACGTCATCATAAGACTCACTTTAAACCATATTAATATAGAATAATTTGCTGAATTTTTCACTATTTTTAAAAGAAATAAATATAAATTTATAAATTCGTATAGCAACTATAAGCATGGTTATAGGAAAGGTTTATATTTTTCTATTGACTGATGTCATGGAGGTAAATTATCATCTTTGAAATTATTAACTACTGCTCAGTTACCCTGTAATGGTTGTGCTGATGCACAGGGATGCCAGCTATGTTGTTAAGAGTCTGGTAGCTTATAGTGGTTTTCCACAATTCTTCCTTTACTAGGTGCCCTTGTCATGGCTCACCCCTGCTGTTAATATTGGACTCGTCCATTTGACTTGTCTAATCAACAGAATGTGGGCTGATCAGGATGGGTGTATAGACTTTAAAGATGCTTTGGCTCAGCCTTTTGTGCTTCTGCCGTGCACCATGAAAAGAACATACCTAAGAACCTGCTGGCCAAAATGAGACATCAGAAACAGAAGGGGAGAATAACCTTTTTAACCGCAAGAGTTATTTCAAAAAGCACCCCTTCTAAGAAAGCAACTGGAAGTTTTCCACCGGGTGAAAGAGTAGAAAACTAGAAATTCAATATAGGAGAGAAGTGAAAAGAATCTCTATAGTGATGGTGGTGGAGGAGATTACAGTATCTCTTGTGCACCAGGCACAGAGGGCAACCAGCCCAGAGTGGATCATATTTTAAAATTGTGGCCAAAGACGATGCAGACCTTTTCCTCCACAGGAAACACTCAGGTATACCGAAAGTAAATTGAATTAAAAATCTGACTGGTGAAATCCGTAGTAATGGTATATGACTGACACTGAATTATGAGGTATTAAAGAAATATTTTCAAATCTTGAATGTCTACTCTGAGGCAATATAGTCTGCTATTTATATAGAATATCTCCCCAAGAATACAGAAGCTGAAAAATGAGGTTGTCTCTAAAGAGCATCATTGTGTAGCTTGGGGAAAGGGGAAAGAATAAGACTTTTGTTTCTTTTGAATTTAGCACTGTGTGTGTGTTATAAAAATGAACTGGGTAAATATATCCCCCAAATTCCAGTTACACCTTTGTTTTATTTCCACATTATAAAATTTGGCCTTCTTTAGTTTTGAAGCTAACAGAATTCCAGGAGTTAAATTTGAAAGAGTAGCCTCCTCTGACTCTGGGAGAAAAAATACCTTACAAAGATGGACCAATAATATTTCCCCTGTCCCCAACAGCTACAAAAAATCAGATAATAAAAAGCTCCTAGTAAATGTTCTCACTAATAAAATAGACTTTAATACTTCAGATTTTTTGTTGTCTTTTTGAAATAAACATTAACCTCTCAAGAGTCTGTAATTATGTTTGGTGGTCTTAATCATACATACATTTAATTTAAATTGTCATGTTTTATGAAATGTACACATGTGTAAAATTTTTGTTAAAATAAAGGATCTGGTTTATTCTGGTGTTTCTTTCATTATATATACATGCATGAAAAGTTAATGAAATGCATGGGTCTGCTAGATTTCTTATTTAAATAAAACATTCAAGAGTCTGTGACCAATTTAAAGTAACATTAGTGATTATGTCAGAAACTACCCATGACCCATTTTAGCAATTAAGAGCAGACGTACACTGTTGGCTAATGGGAAATGTTTCCTTGCTCCTAAGAGAGAGAACAGAAAATGATCTCTCCTATTTTTACCTCTGGATGTTGTCATGGCTGTGTAGAATGTCCCAAAACCTGTCAGCCGTCATGGTAGCAGCCAACACTGGGGAATACAAAGTGGAAAACGAAAGAGAATCTGAGTCTCTGAATATTTCATTTTCCTAATGAATCAAAAATCTCTGGAGCTGGTTCTCCCTTTTAAAGCCTGTTATATGACTCAACATACTTTCTCATTTCTTCAGCCAGGTTGGTATTTTAATTTCTGATTAGTATATCCTAACTGTAACAAACAACTAAAGGACATGGTTCATACTGGGAGCTGGAGATGCAGAGACAAAGCTGATTCCATCACAGCCATCAACCAGCTGTCTGGTGGGGGATGAACACACACACAGAATGGCCTAGGTGTTAAATGCTGTCCTACAAATTGTACAGATACTTTGTGAAACTAGACAAACCTAATGCATCCAATGATGTATGAGCAAGGAGAGATATTGCAAAAATATTCAAATAGCCAATAAACAATAAGAAAATTGGAAATGTGAACCACAATCGTCACAATCAGATGCCACTATATACCTACCAGAGTAGCAGAAAATATATATATATCTTAAACTGACGATGCCAAGTATTGTCAAGGATACAAACACACACTGCTGGTGGGAGTGCCAGTTGGTATATCTGTTTGGAAATCTATTTAGGAGAACTAAACTTACTAAAGCTGAACACAGGCATACTCATAACCAAACCGAAGCAATTTCACTTCCAGTATATAGAGAAAGAAATGTGTACATGTATGCTCTGAAAGACATGGACAAGTTTGGTCATAACAGTCCTATAAGGAGCTCTGACTTCCCAACACAGCATACCCAAGAACATATAATGAAGGATTTTCAATGAGAGGCAGTGTTGGAATGATGCTTTTATGTGGATCTCGGCTATGAAGGTTCTTTAGAGGAACTGTGCTGGGCACTCAGAGAAATTGTTGTGTCCTAAGTAGAAATTTGAAAACAAGCAAATCAACAGATGAAACTAGAAGAGCGATTAAGGGTTTCCAATTCAAAACAAAACAAGCCAATACAGTCCCGCAATTTTAAAGAACAAGTAATCACAATACAAAACATACAAAAATACATTTTAAAAAACAATTATCAGTCTCACTCATGAGATGTAAAAATTCTAAATAAAATAGTAGCAAATGAAATCAAGCAGTGCATATAAAAGAGACACGCGCGCGCACACATACACACATCAGTGGCTAACCTGGGTATATCCAGGGATGGGAAGAAGTCAAAAGGTCTGTCAGTATAAATTATCACATTAACATATTAAATACTACACCACTGCAGAAAGGGATAATGAAATGGCATTTGATAAAACTCAGGAGCCATGCCTACTTAGGTACAAAAGGATTTTTACTCACAAATTAAGAGAAAACGTTAGAAGGCAACTAACTGTTTGAGAGCATGATGCTGTCATCCTGTCAGCTAACAATCAGACTTGGTGACTGAAATTTCCAACTTTACAAACTCTCTTTTAGTTATGGCAGCATTTCCCAATGCAGTTTCACATCCCTAAGATGTTAATAAGTCGTGAGAATTGGTATTTCCATAGTACAGTTTGAGATATACCAATTTAAACAAAGTTGAACAATTTTCTTCACTTGTCTTTTGATAAACTGATAAGGTGCTTTTGGTCATTCCCTAAGGGGGATTTAGAAGATGCTGCTTCATAAGCTTCTTTAACCAGAGAATTCCCCTTGTTTTTCAAGTATTTTTAAGTACTGGTGATCTTTGAGACAATTTCAGAAATGCTTGGTGGGACGAGGCACAATCTCCACATCTCCTAGTTAACATGCAACTACGGCACCCAGGAGGAGTAAAATACTGACTGGTAATGCTTTACTCTATTAAAACACTCAGAAGTATCCTCCTTTGTGTTACATTGGATGATTAAAATTGCAATTATGTGGAATAATGCTGTCAACCACTAGCCAGTAAACGACTGTACAGTGATATCGCGGATGGCCTACCTGCACAAAATGGACATAGAGGTAGGGTGCAGATTAAAACAATGACCAAGATGAACCACAGACATTTCTCAATGCAGTTTTGATGTAACTGATATTTGGAAATAAGTAATTTTTAAAGGGTTGAATTCTGTGAGTATATAAACACACTTCTATTTCATCATAACTAATATGCTTTGATGCTAGCACCAAATCATGACAGCCACCCAGATGAAAGTGAATGTGAGAAGCCACCAACTTTGAGATGCCTTCTGATTTCTAAATATTAAAATTCATCTTAGAATTAAGTCGCTGTGTGTGATTTCCTGCTCTAAGAGTCATACAGGTCTAAGAAACTATCAGAATGAATTACAGTTGTGCTGATTCCATTTTTTGTCAGTTAGCTTATATTTCCATTTAAACCAGAAACTTTTGGGTCTGGATATCCCATATATTTTCTATTGCACAATCTTACATCTTACATGTGGATTCTGCTTGCTAATATTTTATTATTTTTTTATTTTTTATTTTTTTCGGTACGCGGGGCTCTCACTGCTGTGGCCTCTCCCGTTGCGGAGCACAGGTTCCGGACGCGCAGGCTCAGCGGCCACGGCTCACGGGCCCAGGCGCTCCGCAGCATGTGGGATCCTCCCGGACCGGGGCACGAACCCATATCCCTTGCATCGATAGGCGGACTCTCAACCACCGCGCCACCAGGGAAGCCCTGCTTGCTGATATTTTAATTAGAATTTTTACATTTACCTAAATTCAGTTAATCTAGCTTTTGCTTTTTAGAGGGTATCTCCATTTAGTTTTGTTACTGGATTTATGTTGTCCAGGTAAGATGAGTTAGTAAAATTTTTAGCTATTTTCATCTTGAAATTTTTACCTAAGGAGATGACAATTTCCAAGTGTTTTTTTCTAAAAGGGAGATCCTGGACCAATTTTTTCAGCCTTTTCCTTTGTTTATTCGTCCAAATAGGTTTAAATATATTGTACTGCCTTAAATTAAAAAAAAACTCCATATCTATAATTATATCTCCTTTCTTATTCATGATTCTACAATGTTGCCAATTTTCTTGATTTTTCCTTGTTCAGATTTATCAAAGTCTAGTTGAGGTTAGTGGATTTTTCACAGAGGAATAATGATCAAGGACTACTGCTTTAATTCCTAATCATTAATCTCAAATTTTAGCTATATTGATTGCTTCTGTATTTTGGTTTAGGATTTGTTATTTTTCTAGCTTCTTAGTTCAGTGTGACAGGAACCATGTAGATACTGGGGGAAACAAGGTATAGTTCTGGCCCTCCATCTGGGCCAGATGCATCTTGGTTCCTCCAAGACATATTAACAATGGTATTACTTTTCCACTGAGTAGAGCTTCAGGGACATCCTACAAGCTCCAATATACAATCATTTCATTATCATTGTTTTCTGCAAAAACTCTAATTGTTTCAATTTTCTCTTTGATTCAGAACTTATACATACATATGATTATACATTCCCAAAAGTAGCTGACCAAGGTTCACTAATCCTACTAGTTGTATAATGGATCTTTATAATGGAGAACTCTAGCAGTCACCATCTTTTTTTAAAAAATTATTATTTATTTTATTTTATTTTTGGCTGTGTTGGGTCTTCGTTGCTGCATGCGGGCTTTCTTTAGTTGCAGGGAACAAGGGCTACTCTTCATTGCAGTGTGCAGGCTTCTCATTGCGATGGCTTCTCTTGTTGCGAAGCATGGGCTCTAGGCACATGGACTTCAGTAGTTGCAGCGCATGGACTCAGTAGTTGTGGCTTGCGGGCTCTAGAGCGCAGGCTCAGTAGTTGTGGCGCATGGGCTTAGTTGCTCTGTGGCATGTGGGATCTTCCTGGACCAGGGATCGAACCCATGTCCCCTGCATTGGCAGACAGATTCTTAACCACTGCGCCACTGGGGAAGTCCAGCAATCACCATCTTAATGATCAAACGTAGCATTGGTGATAGTGGGGAAAATGGATATTAATTGCTTATGATGTCTTTCAATAAAATTACATGTCACCTCCTATGAACTGTTCTGGTGGAAAATGTTTAATCCTGTAACTCTAACTTGATTTTATGAGAGATATGAAGGATAGAGGTACAAATTAAATTTCACTATGAGAGAACAAACAAAATCTAGAATGTATGGCATTCTATAAAATAGCTTTCCTGAAATCTTCAAAAAGTCTGTTCAAGACTAAAATCTAGAGACATGACAACCAAATGCCATGCGTGAATATATATTCAGAAAGCAAAAATGGCCAAATGTTTAGAATTCTTGATTCCATGTAGAGAGTAGATGGATGTTCATTATACTGTCCTTTACATTTTTCTGAATGTCTAAAAAATGATCATAATAAACTTTTGGTAAAGAATTCCAAAATGGACAGTTTTCTTTTTGTTCTCTTTAATTTCTAATTTACCTCGAAAAGTGAGTGGAGAATTTTAATTACTACTTGTCTGTTGGGATTCATTACAGCAAACTGCTTCACATTTCTCTCTGATTCTTCTCCAGGTATAATCCCAACATCTTAACACTTACTAAATCCAAAATGTTTCTTTTTAGTCTTAATTTTTGATGCAGCTTAAGGGATAAATTATGAGTAAAAATTCTCTCAAATTCTTTACATTTTACTAGGTCTTTTATCCAGAATGCACTATCTGAAATTCAAATGGATGAGTGGTTATGGGTACTTTTCTTAATTAATTATACGAAATGGGCATTCCTCTCCTAAGACTTCGCCAGTAATAATATTTATGATGATGATAATAAGAATAGTATGTATTGAGCACAGGCTACATACTAGATACTCTTCCAAGGATTTGACCCATACTACATCCATCCAATCTCTACAACAGCACTATTACAGAGCTACCATCACGAGCATTTTAAACATGATGCCCAGAGGGGATAAGCAGTTTGCCCAACATCCCACAAGTAATAAGGAGGTAGAATGGTGATAAAAATAAGCATGGTTGGGCTTCCCTGGTGGCGCAGTGGTTGAGAGTCCGCCTGCCGATGCAGGGGACACGGGTTCATGCCCCGGTCCAGGAAGATCCCACATGCCGCGGAGCGGCTAGGTCCGTGAACCATGGCCGCTGAGCCTGCGCATCCGGAGCCTGTGCTCTGCGACGGGGTGGGGGTGGGGGCGCGACAGTGAGAGGCCCGTGTACTGAAAAATTTAAAAAAGTATGGCTTCTGCCATAGATAAGGTGTTTCCTACATGTGTGATATTAACAGGGTTATTCTCTAGGAAGAGTTTGCTGAAGTTTAACAAAGACTGAATAGTGTTGGAAAGCTTCTATACATTCACTAAATCAACATATCTGGTATAAATTCTCTATGCTCTTATGCGCAGAAGGAAATTGTGATTCCCACATTAGCCAAATCTTCCTATGGAATGAATATTCTGCTACTTTAACCAGGGAGGTAACAAGGGAGGGATTTCTTGTTCTAATTAAGTCACATTGCGACTTGTCTCATGTTTTAAAAAGTGTGAATGCTGTCTCTCAAATTATCTAGGAAAGGACAAACTTTTTGTTTTTAATTTCCAATCATTCATCGACTGATACTTTTGTAAAATATAATGATGTTATGGCAATATCAAATTGCTATAAAAGTTTCCAGACACTTACTCTCACTTTCTGCATTTATCTCATGATTGACAGGTAACAATTCTGTGGACTGGCAAAAAGTCTCTGGCCAATAGTTTGAGTAGCACTTGTCTAAAAGCCTTCCTACAATTTTAATTCAAAGGATTTCTCATTTGGATGAATTCCCTGATGTATTCTAAGATGTTTACCATGTCTACAAGTCTTCCCACATTCCTTAAATTCACAGGATTTCACAGCAGTATGAATTCTCTGATACGCAGGGCAAGAACCAAATTAAATTTAGATCCTTCCCTTAAAGAGTAATGAGCATAATTTTTCCAATGTTTATGAGACATTGCACCATGAATTAAAGATCTTTACACATTCCCTACATTTAAATGACTTCACATCAGTATAGATGTTCAATAAGATCATACAGAAGTCTAAAGGACTTTTCATATTCCTCATGTTCAAAATATTTCTCACTAGTATGAATTTTCTGGTATCAAGTGAATTGTCCATACACAGGTAAGGCTTTTGCACATTCCCTACATTAATAAGGTTTCTCAAGAGTAAGACTTCTCCTCATGTTAAGTAAGTTGTCTGTACACACACAAAAATATGTTCTTTCACATCTCTTCAATCATAAAGTTTCACCAGTATCAACTGTCTTATTTGAGTAAGCTGTCCATATAAAGACTTCCCCACATTCTTTATATTTGTAGGGTTTATCATTATTATTAGTTCTTTCATGTTGAACATAGCTTGAGCCACAAGTAAATGTCTTTCCAAATTCCTTACATTGATAAGGTTTCTTGCCAGTATGAAATCTCTGATGAACATGAAGTTGATAGCCACTACCAAAGGCCTTCCCACAGTCTTTACATTCATAGGATTTCTCACCAGTATGAACCCGCTCATGTTTAACAAGGCTTGAACCCCAACTAAAGGCCTTCCCACATTCCTTACATTTAAAAGGTTTCTCACCAGTATGGATTTTCTGATGTTGAGTAAGGTGATAGCCACGACTAAAGGCCTTTCCACATTCTTTACATTCATAGGGTTTCTCACCAGTATGGATTCTCTCATGTTGAACCAGACTTGAGCCACAATTAAAAGTTTTCCCACATTCCTTACATTCATAGGGTTTCTTGCCAGTATGAAATATCTGATGTCGAGTAAGTTGATAGCCACTACCAAAGGCCTTTCCACATTCTTTACATTCATAGGATTTCTCACCAGTATGGATTCTCTCATGTTTAACAAGGCTTGAACCCCAACTAAAGGCCCTCCCACAATCTTTACATTCAAAGGGTTTCTCACCAGTATGGATTTTCTGATGTTGAGTAAGGTGATAGCCTCGACTAAAGGCCTTTCCACATTCTTTACATTCATAGGGTTTCTCACCAGTATGGATTCTCTCATGTTGAACCAGACTTGAGCCACAATTAAAAGACTTCCCACATTCCTTACATTCATAGGGTTTCTTGCCAGTATGAAATATCTGATGTCGAGTAAGTTGATAGCCCCAACAAAAAGCCTTTCCACATATTTTACATACATAAGGTTTCTTACCAGTGTGGATTTTATGATGCTGAGTAAGTTGATAGCCACGACTGAAGGCCTTCCCACATTCTTTACATTTATAAGGTTTCTCACCTGTATGAATTATCTCATGTTTAGCAAGGCTTGAGCCCCAAAAAAAGGCCTTTCCACATTCTTTACATTCATAAGATTTCACACCAATATGAATTTTCTGATGTTGAGTAAGGTGATAGCCACGACTGAAGGCCTTCCCACATTCTTTACATTCATAGGGCTTCTCGCCAGTATGAATTCTCTCATGTTTAACAAGGCTTGATCCCCAACTAAAGGTCTTCCCACATTCCTTACATTCATAAGGTTTCTCACCAGTATGAAATCTCTGATGCACAGTGAGTTGATAGGCACTTAAAAAGTCTTTCCCACATTCTTTACATTCAAAATGTTTTTCAGCCATATGAATTCTCTCATGTTGAACAAGTTTTGAGCCATGACTACAAGCCTTCCCACATTCCTTACAAACGTAGGGTTTCTCTTGATTATGAATTTTTTGATGTGCAGTAAGAGATTTATGTTTTCTGTAAGTGGGCACTTTTTCATAGCTGATTATCATTTGATTGAAGTATCCCTCTTGATGTCCCTGGAGGCCCTCAAATCTTCTCTTACACTTCCAATTATTTTTGAAAAGGAATGCCTCAAAGCCAAGGGTTTTACTTCTTTCCTTTATCTCCTGTTGGGGAAAATTTATTTCAAAAATGTCCTTTTTTGCAAATGTATTTTTGGTCTCATATGTTGACTCCAACTCTGAAAGAAAACAAGAAAACCACACATTTTATTGCCTTTACCAGAAAAAAGCCCTTTATAGTAGAAATAAAGACAAATTGAAAAGAATACCCATAAGTGAACTCAATCAGGAGACTTACTGAATTCCTAAGCACAAGCCTCTCCCCTGTCCAACAACAAACTCAGCTTTGATTTTCCAGTTCTTGTGATATTAATGTTCTGATATGACAGTTTTCTGGAGGATTCCACAAAGATCACTTTAACAAGTCCCTCATCTTCCTGTGTAAATGATCTCTTAAACCAAAATGTGCCCTTCCACTAGTCAAGTCACTGGGCAAAGGATATTAGGATCTGAGTTCAGGGCTGCTCAGGTGACTGGAATTTGTGGTTCAAGATTTATCAGAGAAAGAAGTCATGCAAAGAAGTTCCGGGAATCTATACAGGGATTCTCCCTTGGATCTGTAACTGAATGTCGTTATGCATCCACAAGATGCCTCTCCACAACGTGACTGGGGTACTCTCAGAGATTCTAGAGGTTGTACACTGGAGTGCCAACCCAACCTGAATGGAAAGACCTCAGTGAACACCCTCAAGCATTTATCTGATGCCTCTCAAAGGCCATATATTGAAAGTAAGAACCACACCCTGGAGAAGTAGTTCTCAAATTTTTTGGTCTCAGTATCTCTTATACTCTTAAATATTGGTAAATCCCTTGCTTGCACATGCATAAGTATATTTGAAATACAAAATATACAAATCTAGTATTTTTGCCTATTGGTGATTGTATAATATTTTGGTTGAGCTATTAAATGGTGGATGAGTACTGTGGATGTGATTGTGGGAAGTAATTTTAATCATGAATTAAACTGCACTAACTATTGCTCTTTTAACAATGTCTTATTGCTTTGTATACATTTACATTTGGGTGTAAAGACTGTGTGTATATCCAAAAGGAAGCCACAGTATTTAAATTGACCAACCTAATACTACAACTACTTTGAGATGACCAAATGTCAACTAAAAGGAGTACAGTTTTGTACAACTTAGCATCAACAAATAGGTCAACAAATTTGAATTGGGGGCTTCCCTGGTGGCGCAGTGGTTGAGAGTCCGCCTGCCGATGCAGGGGACACGGGTTCGTGGCCCGGTCTGGGAGGATCCCACATGCCGCGGAGCGGCTGGGCCCGTGAGCCATGGTCACTAAGCCTGCGCGTCCAGAGCCTGTGCTCCGCAACGGGATAGGCCACAACAGTGAGAGGCCCGCATACAGGAAAAAAAAAAAAATTGAATTGGGCTTGTATTATAATTACCTGGACTTGAATGTTAAGTGTTATGCTTAACAGTGTTAGTAAATGAATACAGGTTTAACTTCTTTTTAGATGTTTAAAAAAAAAGCACTGAGAACCCAAAAGAGGTTTTGTTTATGTGGGTTATATCTTTTGATATTTACCACATTAGAAATTAAAATAGAAATTTAAAGATTTATTAATTATTTTAAACTGACAATAAATCATTAAATGTTAACAAATAATATTAAATAATTAAATTTTCCCAAACAAAAAAATTAATGAATTATTGTTTTAATCTTCTGCAAATCTCTTTAATATCTGGTATAACAGACGACAACTGGATTCTCACATCTGCTTTTGCATTCAATCTGTAACAATGCTATTTTGGTTGAAGGATATGAAGAAAATCCAGCCTCTCACAGATGTGTAATTGTAAAATGGCAGAATAGTCTATGAACCTGTTCAGGTAATTTTGGGTGTTATTCTTTGATACTACAGTAAAAATTGAGACGTGGTGGTTTCTTAAAGATTAGTTCCAATGTGGAATATGCAACCATACCGGTGAACTTTTCATACTACATTACATTAAAATCCATTGCACTTTGGATGATTTTTTATCCATGCATAATTTTGTACTATGTACTGGTTATCTGAAAAACAGTGGTTCACTGAGTTATGCAGATCTTTGAAATGTTGACATATTTCATTACATGATATCAAAAAATCACGTTAATAATATCACCTCACCAGAAATTTTTTTATTTATTGGGAAGCTGTAAATCTCAAAATAATAGATATAAGCTTCATACAATTCTAATTTTTACTTAAAATTTTGAATTTTATCATTGGCAACAAATACTTTCAGTTGCTCTTAAAGTGACAGGCTCATTTACAAGAAAATGTTTTCCAAATACCCAAGCCTAAAGAACCATAGTTTGTCTCATTCTTCCAAGGGAAAAAAAAAAACAAAACCAAAACCAAAACTGTGTTCCATGAAAAAAGCAGCTAGTTTAACTCACAATTCAAACATCGGCACAGGTGGTTTCCCTCAAGGCAACCACTGTACCTTAGTATACAGCAAAAGAGCTTAATGGAGACTTCCCATTTCATCATACAGAACATTCTAAAAATGTATCCTCAAGGATCAAGATTTAATAAAATGAAGCCCCAGAGCAGGGTACTAAAGGTCAACCAGCATGAGGAGGGTTTCAGTATAAAAGGGTTGTCCTATGTCAGGAGTCAGAATGCAAGCAGAGTAAGCACAAGTGTCTGTGTGTGAGTGACCTGGTATGGGTTGTCACAGCCCAAGTGGGATGAGACAGGCAATCACATGATCAAGGTGGTGGTGGTGGTGTTGATAATAGAAGACTGGTTACACATAGAGAGTTTGATCAGATAAGTACAGTTGTCCCTTGGGATCCTTGGGGGATTGGTTCCAGAACCCACCTCAGAACCCATACCTGAGGATGCTAAGTCCCATAATCGGCCCTCCTTTTCCACAGATGCAGAACACATAGAAATGAAGGGTCAACTGTATATTTATTGAAAAATAATCTGCATATAAGTGGACCTGCATAGTTCAAACCCATGTAGTTCAAGGGTTGACAATAAATACATTAAGGATAATAGAACCCAGGTTTTTCACTGTCAGAAAAGGGAGTTAGAAATATGGAAAGTGAATAAGCTGAAATGAAACCTGTAGTGTTGAAATGGAATTGGAGATATCTGTATGAACTCATGGTTTCAATCTATAGATGTAAATGTGTGTGCATGTATACGTATGTATGCATATGAACATATTCCCTACTCTGTCCACTGAGAGGGCCTAGGGACAGCCATCCCCCAGCAGCAATGAGCAAATCTAGTACCCAGATTCTGGCTTCTAAATAGCATTCTCAACTAAAAGGAACCAGGACACCTTGAAGAAATGGCTGACTTTAGGGCTGGAGCAGGGAAAGTGCAAGATGAGCCTGGAACATGGTGTGGGGAAGAAAATAAGGAGGTGCTCTAAGTGTGATGGAGACATGCCAAAGGACACAGAAACCACTGCTGAGAGAATTCCCACTGGTCAAATCCAGGACCAGCTTCAAAATAAAAAATGGGAAGAACAGATTACAACCCACTGACTAGAAATCCAACATATGAGTAAGTTTAAAGTTTGAAGAGGAATACAATACTTAATAGTCTCAAAGTTCCTCCTCACAAAAGGCTCATTAAAGGAAAAAGATTAACTTCACAGGGAGGAGGCCCGTGGACACTACCATAATCACCTGCTCAAAGTAAGCATCATCAATAATGACAAATCATTTGCTCCACCTGACAGAATGCAAGGAGAACACACCATCAGTTCTGTGATACTCCTGCCAAAGATGCATAATCCAAATCTAATCATGAGGAAAGAGCAGACAAACCCAAACTGAAGAACACTGTACAAAATAACAGGGCTGGAATCTTCAGAAGTAACAAGAAATGGGTATTTTGATAGGGAATGCATTAAATCTGTAGATTGCTTTGGGTAGTATGGTCATGTTAACGATATTAATTCTTGTAATCCAAGAGCATGGGATATCTTTCCATTTCTTTGAATCATTTTTAATTTCCTTTATCAATGTTTTATAGTTTTCAGCATATAGGTCTTTCACCTCCTTGGTTAAGTTTATTCCTAGGTACTTTATTTTGGACATGAGTTTAAATGGAATTTTTTTTTTTTTTTTTTTTTACTTTCTGGTATTTCACTGTTAGTATAAAGAAATGCAACATTTTCTGTATACTAATCTTGCATCCTGCTACCTTGCTGAATTTATTTTTTAGTTCTGATAGTTTTTGTGTGAAGTCTTTATGGTTCTTTATATGGAGTATCGTGTCATTTGCAAATAGTGACAATTTTACCTCTTCCCTTCCAATTTGGATACCTTTTATTTCTTTTTCTTGTCTGAATTCTGTGGCTAGGACTTCCCAATACTTTGTTGAATAGAAGTGGTGGGAGTGGGCATCCTTGTCTGGTTCCTGAAGTTAGTGAGAAGGCTTTCAGCTTTTCACCACTGAATACTATTGATATGTTGGCTGTGGGTCTGTTGTAAATGGCTTTTATTATGTTGAGATATGTTCCCTCTATACCCACTTTAGTGAGAGTTTTTATCAAGAACGGATGTTGAATTTTATCAAATGCTTTTTCTGTGTCTATTGAGATGATCATGTGGTTTTCCTCTTTTCTTTTGTTAATGTGGTGTATGTATCACAGTGATTGATTTGCATATGTTGAACCAGCCTTGTGACCCTGGAACGAATCCAACTGACCATGGAGTATGATCCTTTTTATGTATTGTTGGATTCAGTTTGCTAATATTTTGTTGAGAATTTTTGCATCTATATTCATCAATGATATTGGCCTGTAATCTTCTTTTTTTGTAGTGTCTTTGTCCGGTTTTGGTATCAAAGTGATGACGGCTTTATAGAATGAATTTGGAAGCATTCCCTCTTCAATCTTTTGGAGTAGTTTGAGAAGGATAGGTAGAAGTTCTTTGTGTGTTTGGTATAATCCCCCAGAGAAGCCATCCAGTCCTGGACTTTCTGTTTGCATGGAGTTTTTTTAAATTACAGATCCTATTTCATTTCTAGTGATCAGTCTCTTCAAGTTATCTGCTTCTTGATTCAGTTTTGGCAGGCTGTATGTTTCTAGAAACTTGTCCGTTTCTTCTAGGTTGTCCAATTTGTTGGCATATAACTGTTCATAGTATTCTCTTATGATTTTTTGTATTTTCATGGTACTGGTTGTTGTTTCTCCTCTTTCATTTCTTATTTCGTTTATTTGGGTTGTATCTCTTTTCTTCTTGGTGAGCCTGGCAAGAAGTTTGTTGATTTTGTTTATCTTTTCAAAAAAACAGCTCCTGGTTTTATTGACCTTTTCTATTGTTGTTTTGATCTCTTTTTTATTTATTTCCTCTCTGACCTTTATTGTGTCCTTCCTCTTGTTGACTTTGGGTTTTGTTTGTTCTTCTTTTTCTAATTCTTTTAGGTGGTGGGTTAGGTTATTTGAAATTTTTCTTATATCTTGAGGAAGGCCTGTATCACTGAGAACTTCTTAGAACTGCTTTGGTGCATCCCATTCATTTGTAAGTTGTGTTTTCATTGTTGTTTGTCTCAGTTTTCACAGAACTAGAACAAATAATCCTAAAATTTATACAGAACCACAAAAGACCCAGAATTGAAAAAGTAATCCTGAGAGGAAAAACAGCTGGAGGCATAACTCTTCCAGACTTAAGACAATATTACAAAGCTACAATAATCAAAACAGCATGGTATTAGCACAAAAACAGACATATTGATCAATGCAACAGAATAGAGAGCCCAGAAATAAACCCATACATCTACGGTCAATTAATCTACGACAAAGTAGACAAGACATACAATGAAAAAAAGACAGTCTCTTCAACAGTGGTGTTGGGAAAGCTGAACAGCTACATGTAAATCAATGAAATCAGAACACTCCCTCACACCATATACAAAATGGTTTAAAGACGTAAATATTAAGACATGACACCATAAAACTCCTAGAAGAGAAACAGGCAAAACATTCCTGGACATAAATCATAGAAATATTTTCTTCGACCAGTCTCCCAAGGCAAGAGAAATAAAAGCAAAAATAAACAAATGGGACCTAATCAAACTTAAAAGCTTTTGCATAACAAAAGAAATCATCAACAAAATGAAAAGACAACATACAGAGTGGGAGAAAATATTTGCAAATGATGCGACCAACAGGGGTTAATTTCCAAAATATACAAACAGCTCAAACAAATCAGTATTAAAAAAAAAACAACCCAATCAAAAAATAGGCAGGAGACCTAAATAGACATTTTTCCGAAGAAGACATACAGATGGCCAACAGGCACATGAAAGGATGCTCAACATCAGTAAGTACTAGAGAAATGCAAGCCAAAACTGCAGTGAGGTATCACCTCACACCGGTCAGAATGGCCACCCTCAAAAAGTCTACAAATAATAAATGCTGGAGAGGGTGTGGAGAAAAGGGAACCCTCATACAGTGTTGGTAGGAATATAAATTGGTGCACTCACTATGGAAAACAGTATGGAGGTTTCTTAAAAAACTAAAAATAGAGCTACCATATGATCCAGTAATCCCATTCCTGGGCATATATTCCAAAAAGATGAAAACTCCAATTCAGAAAGATACATGCACCCCAATGTTTATAGTGGCACTATTTACAATAGCCAAGGCATGGAAACAATCCAAGTGCCCATCAATAGACAATTCGTTTTAAAAGATGTGGTGTATATACACAATGGAATATTACTCAGCCATAAAAAAGAAAGAAATATTGCCATTTGCAGCAACATGGATGGACCTAGAGAATATCATACTAAGTGAAGTAAGTCAGAGAAAGACAAATATTATATGATATCACTTATATGTGGAATCTAAGAAATAGTACAAATGCATCTATATACCAAACAGAAGCAGACTCACAGACATAGAAAACAAACTTATGGTCACCAAAGGGGAAAGTGGGGGGGGGATAAATTAGGAATATAGGATTAACAGATACAAACTACTATACACAGAATAAACAACAAGGATTCACTGTACAGCATAAGGAACTATATTCAATACCTTGTAATAACCTATAATGGAATATAATCTAAAAATATATATATTCTTAAGACAAAACCCCCAAAACTGTATACTGTCTAGCCCTTGCCTATCTCCGTGACCCAAATTCTTAGCACATGCTCCTTTACTAACTCTACCCTGGCCTTCTTAGAGTTCCTCCAATAAAGTTCCTTACCAACCTTAGGGCCTTTGCCATTCACTGTGATTGATATATTCCGCCCCCAGGTATTCATATAACTTGATCCCAGGCTTCATGTCTCTATTCAAGAAAGCTTTCCCTGACCATCTTATCTGAATTGGCCCTTTCAATTTTCATCATTTTCTATTCTCTTACGCTGTTTGCCTCTCCTGAACAACATGTTTCATTACATGATACTATTTATCTACTTGTTTACTTATTTTATGTTTCTCCTCAACTACATAAAGTGCATGAGAATAAGCAACTTATCAATCTTGTTCCTGATTGTATTAATAGTGCCCAGTACAATGCCTGGCTAGGAGTAGGCACTCCAAATGTTTGAAGAATTTATGAATGAATATGTATATTCATTCACATACACACACAAATGCAAAAGAGCTGGAAAGCACCTGCAACCCAACATGTAAGTAAAATGGTTCCACTGGGAACAAAAAAGAACACTTTCCTCACTGAAATGGGAGGGAATTATAAGAAGAAAAACAAGGAGCCTGGGAAATGAGATGAAGATGAAGTTCCTTTTGTAGCTCAAACTGAGATCTCTATCTCCTCCCAGGCCTTGGTCCTTCATAAGGAGTTTCCAAATACCATCCCAGCTGTTCCCCTTTCTCCTCCTCTGTGACCTGTGAGGTTGTTCCTGCACTGATGGTTCCCTCCTGCCTTTGCCTTCCTGTAATGCGACTTCTTGTACCCCACCCACCCCTCAACTACCCAGGGCTCTTCTTGCTCCAATAATGTCATCATAGCTGGCTTAGAAATGGAGTGTGTGCTTGCAAGAAAAGAAATGCCAAATGGTGTAAGGGTTTTGTTCTGTGTTTTTTTTTTAATTTTAAGGGCAAAACATTTGGTTAAATTTGCAATAAAGTAAAGGTAAAAATAATATTGGTGAAGACTTCAGAGAAGAGAAGGATGGTGGGAATGAAGAACATGAGATCATATAAGTAGGAAAATGATCTTGTTTTAGACTCATTCAGGTTCTATCTCTTTAGAGCAAACAGAACACAGTGGTTAAGAACACAGATTCTGGAGCCAGACTTCCTAGGTTCAGTTGTTGCCACTGCATCCCCACCAGCTGTGTGACCTTGGGAGGGCACTTAAACTGTATGTACCTCAGTAATCTCATCTATAAAAAGGGTTAAAAATAGTACCTACCTCATGGGGATCCTGTAAAAGTTAAATAACTTCATGTATTTGCTCTGCTTAGAACAGGGCCTGGTTTATAGTAAGCACAATGTTAACTATTATCATTATTATTGTTACTGTTGTTATTTTGCTTAAGTGGAAACAAGTTTTGTGAGACATTTCTAGGATTTAACTTAGTGTAGGATTTAACTTTGTAAAGTGCAAAGTTCACAGATTGTAACTTTCAACTTCAAATATGTTGGAAGTAAAGGAACGTATTCACTTAGTATGAATTTCTGTTCAATCCACTGCTACATAAATTGGAGAGGCTCTTTTGAAAGCCAGAGTATGTCAGGATCCTGTTTCTAGCTGTACTCCCCATACATGGGTCAGAATATAACAAAGAGCGGCGATTCTTTAGTATGCATAAAAATCACCTGGGGATCCTGTGTAAATGTAGATTCTGTTCTGCAGCTCTGGGGTAGGACTCGACGAGCTGCATTTCTAACAAGCCCCGGGGACTTCCCTGCTGGTGCAGTGGTTAAGAATCCACCTGCCGAATAAAGATGCAGACTTAGAGAACAGACTTGAGGACATGGGGCCAGGGTGGGAGTAGGGGGCTGGGGGCTGGGATGAAGTGAGAGAGTAGCACTGACATATACACACCTCCAAATGTAAAATGGATGGCTAGTGGGAAGCTGCTGCACAGCACAGGGAGATCAGCTCCATGCTTTGTGACGACCTAGAGGGGTGGGACAGGGAGGATGGGAGGGAGGTTCAAGAGGGAGGGGATATGTATACTTATAGCTGATTCACTTTGCTGTACAACAGAAACTAACGCAACATTGTAAGGCAATCATAGTCCAATAAAGATATGAAAAAAAAAAATCCGCCTGCCAGTGCAGGGGCACGGGTTCGATCTCTGGTCCAGGAAGATCCCACATGCTGCGGAGCAACTAAGCCAGTGTGCCACAACTACTGAGCCTGTGCTCTAGAGCCCACAAGCCACAACTACTGAGCCCACATGCCACAACTACTGAAGCCCATGCGCCTAGAGCCCGTGCTCCACAACAAGAGAAGCCACTGCAAGGAGAAGCCCAAGCACCACAATGAAGAGTAGCCCCCTCCTGACGCAACTAGAGAAAGCCCGCACGCAGCAACAAAGACCCAATGCAGCCAAAAATAAATAAATTAATTAATTTTTTTAAAAAAGTTACTCTAACAAGCCCCGGAAGAAGCTGATGATAGATATTTGTGTAATGCTTAACAATAAAAAAATTAAAACCCCACATAAAGCAAATCATGGCTTCTAACCACTAAGAGAACAATCCACATTCTTCCCCAAAACCAACAATGCTGCCTGTCACCTGGATCCTGCCTGTCTCCCTGACTCACTTCTTGGTACCCTCTCCTTCACTAACTCTGCTCTGGCCTTTCTATGGTTCCTAATACAAAAGAACCACACTTTCAGGACTTCCCTGGTGGCGCAGTGGCTAAGAATCCGTCTGCCAATGCAGGGGACACGGGTTCGATCCCTGGTCCAGGAAGATCCCACATGCCGCAGAGCGACTAAGCCCGCACGCCACAACTACTGAGCCCACGTGCCACAACTACTGAAGCCTGCGTGCCTAGAGCCCCTGCTCCACAACAAGAGAAGCCACCGCAATAAGAAGCCCCTGCATCTCAACGAAGAGTAACCCTCCCTGGCCGCAGGCAGCTAGAGAAAGCCCACGTGCAGCAATGAAGACCCAACGCGGCCAAAAGATAAGTAAATAGAAAATAAATAAATTTATTTTAAAAAAAAGAACCACACTTTGAGTAGCAAGGACACAGATCATCTATAGAAATGTTGAAGCTAAACACAGTATGAAATCTGGTTTCTTTGACAGTGGTTATGAAATAAACATCCCATAATGCAAATCCAGCTCTTTGGTCATTAAAGAAGAGAGGCCATTACAGAAAGGGCCAGAGGAAGGTTGAAGCTCACTGAGGGATGGGACGATCGAGGTGCTCAATGAACCCATTTCTAAGCCAACAAATACCAAAACATTCCTTTGAGAACACAGAGGAGAAATTCACCTGGTTTCTTCAAAGATAGCCCTGTAATTCCTAGTGCAGAAAGCTGATGTTCCAGAAAGGAGATTCTAAACTATTTCAGGCAGACGAACTTACCCAGTGAGACCAAGTTGCTATAGTTCTCCAACATCACATCCACATACAAGTCTCTCTGAGCAGGGTCCAGGAATTCCCACTCCTCCTGAGAGAAGTCAATGGCCACATCCCTGAATGTCACCAAGCCCTAAAACCAAAAACCCACACATTACTTGTGAAATTAAAGAAATTTAGAAACTATTTCCAAGAGGAAAAAAGAGGAGTATGAAGCATAAACTATAAGAAGAGGAAAATATAACGATCCAGTCGGCTGGAAGCCTGTGAGACGTATGGGTAGGGAAAAGTAAAGAAATTAGTATGACTAAAGCAGACTGTCTACATGTTCTAGAAGAAACCTATTACAGCAGAACTTCCTGGATACTGTGAGGTAACTCAGCTATCCAGACCTGTCTGATAATGCATAAAATAATGTTTCTCTTCTATTAAATAAAAATAGTGTTGGGGGAAGGGGATGGGGGCGTTTATGGGTGTGTATACATACATACAACTTGCTAAGTGCCTGCCTCACAAATTCTTATTTATTTATGGCTGCGTTGGGTCTTCGTTGCTGTGCGGGCTTTCTCTAGTTGCGGCGAGCGGGGGCTCCTCTTCGTTGTGGTGCACGGGCTCTAGGCGCGCGGGCTTCAGCAGTTGTGGCTCGTGGACTCTAGAGTGCAGGCTCAGTAGTTGTGGCGCACGGGTTTAGTTGCTCCGCGGCATGTGGGATCTTCCTGGACCAGGGCTCGAACCCATGTCCCCTGCATTGGCAGGCGGATTCTTAACCAGTGTGTCACCAGGGAAGTCTCATAAATTCTTTATAAATGTGAACTGCTACACCATCTTTTCCCTTTAAGAAATACCAAAAACACACAAAAACTTTTTTTCCAAATGCCCTATAAAATCTCTTATTTTAGAAAAATGATTTCAATTAAGGATTATCATTAAGCCTCAAGTGAACCATGCTGTGAGATTATATCATCAGCATTTTTTCTTATTATGATGAATCAAATATGTAAAATGTTTTTATTACCTGCAATTCAGTTCATCATGTGGATATATGAGATTAATAACTATTATACATTCAGGTTGAACAAAACTTCCAAGATTTTCTTAATTCTAGGAGTCTATTATCAGCCAGTACTTAAGAATCTGGATCATCTTTTTACATGGTACCATCAACCACCTGTTGCTTAACACATTCCTTGTTCCCAAGTTGGAAGATATTGATAGAGTATATCAGACACAACACAGGTGTCACATCCTGGTCAATAACTAAACAGACTTTGACACTGGTGTTTACTGATAAGGGAGTCCCTGGAAAGAACCACTCACTCCCCGCTCTAATCCTAAAAGCTTGCAAAGCATGTGATCCCATACAAACTGAGGCTATGCCGAAGAAATCCCATATTCCATCTCGTCTTTCTGGAAAACTCAGGTCTGTGAAGAAGTTCCACGTTTTCCTGTGTGGTCCAAAGGGACCCTCATCACTAACTCATCACACCGCAGACCTGTCTTGGGAATGAGAAATTCTGATAAGGGAAATGGGGCAGCCCTGGCCGAACAAAGATGGAAGTGATGACAAAAGGCAAGACCCAAGACAGCCTGCCATGGATACGTCCCAGTTAAACACCAAAGCTCTTCCAGATAATACACAGACTACTGAAACTGTTCTCGTGGGTGGCCATCCAGCTGGCTAAGGGCAGAGTATCCTGACCGACTTCTTTGCTAGCTGTATCTTAGCCTGAAAAAGAAAAACAATTGGGGGAACTTCAGCCATTTTTTTCTAGATAGGACATGAACTAATCAGCATCTTAGCTTGAAAAAGAGAAACTGTTGTTTTCCAAATGTCTGCAGTCTTTCATTCTCTCCTCTTTCCTTCTTCTATGAAATCCTCTTTGTGCCTTTGAAAGATGAACTCAATCTACTGTTGGTTTTCCTTGTATACAAATAAAAGCGAGCTGATTGTTCTCTATATTTCTTTACATTATTCTGTGACAGACACTCAAATATTTCCCTTAAAGGACTCCATTCCTTCACTGCTCTTGATGGAAGACTGAACCGCAGGAGACGTTGAGTAATGTGCTCAATGAATATGATGTCACTGATTGGAAAAGGCACAGAGGGAGGACGCTGGGCTCTTTGGCATCATCCTTTACTGGAACAGAAGGAACCGAGAAGCAGGTTCAGGCATGGGGTTCTGTTAAGTAGAAAGCTTTAGGGTTAATTCAGGAAAAGATTCACATGACCTAAAAATCACAACACTTCAAGGAGAAATACCAACTTACGTCAGTCATGGTTCTAGAATTGCAGGAACTAATTAATGCTCCATAGGGTTCCTCTACTGGTGAAGCACAGAGTCCAGAAAAGCCAGAGCTGCAGAAGGAAAAAGAAGCTTTAGATCAGGTGTGCTTAAGTGATCCTGTCCTGCCTTAAGCAACTGAATAAAAATACATCAAAATATTAGAGATGATTAACTCTACAGGATATAATTTTAACTTCCTTCTCTATACATTCCCTGGATTGCTGAATTTTTTGCAACACACCCGCATTAACTCCATAATCAGAAAAATAAAGATATTTCCAAACGTAGAAAACTGAGTGACAGGGAATTCAGTCATTAGGAAAACTGAACAAACAGGCCCAACACTGAAAATCGGTGGGTCTGAAACAAATGACACCTACCAGCTCTTCAACATCTTGTAGCTGTAGCTCATCACTACAGTGAGACACTTTCACTGTCAAGATTCTCCTGTGAATGAACACAAATTATGTAAGTCCCCTTCAAAGTCGCAGCAAGGAAATATATGCATATAAACAGAACAATATTTGGTACAGAGTAGATACTTAACAAGTGTGGCTACACCTCTCTAATTCTTCACTGAATGGTCAATTTAAAACATTTGGATACAATCCTTGAAAAATGTCTTTCAAAACTCTCTCTTATTGGATGGCATCCATATATAACTCATAATATTCTTAAGTACTTTTGTTCATAACTATAACTATTGCTTGATATTTTATCATTTACATTTTCCCTTCCTTTGATTCTTTATAAACATAATGTTTATTAGGTGCATATTATTCCATCAAATGGTATACCGCATTTACTTAACTGTTTCCATGTCATTGGATTCTAAATTTGTAAAAGCTCCTTCCAAGCTATTATAATTTTATTCCAGACAAATGGAACTAGATCTTTTTGGGGTCACGCATACTCGGTAATCTCATGAAATTAGGGACACTCTGCCCACTTAGAAAATTAATTTACAAATATTTACAAAAATTCTGTCTCTATTTCAAGGGATCTGTGATCACCTGGATGCTTATAAATGGAATAAGAAGACCTCAGGTTAAGATTTCCTGTTCTAGACCATTTGAGCCCCTGGTAACTTTTTCAAACTTGCAAGCACCCACCACAATCATTTTATTTCTCTTCATATTTTGATCTATAAAAAGTTGATGTGGAATGATCCAGAATCACCACATAACAGCAAATCTTAATATTTACTAAGCCTGTATCATGGGGCAGGCCCTGTTCTATGGAGCTTTACACATATGAACTCGACTTACATCATTATAACTCCATTAGGTAGGTATTACTTTGTTCCAATTTTGTAGACATGGCACAGAGAGCCTGAGTCGTTTATTTACACTCACACAGCAAGTAACAGGTAGAGCTGGATCCAGATGCTCTAGATCCAGAGCCTTACTCTTAACCACAGCACAGTACTACCTCTCAGACCCGCACAGAATTGGACCTGAAATAACTCACGTTTGGCAATGCTACAGATTTCTACCTAAAAATTATCTGAAAGTCTCTGCCCTTGTGGGTACAAACTGCAAACCACTACTGTAATAGGGAAGAACCTTTATGTTCTATTACAAGTTAATCACTAAAGATATGTTGCCTATAAGCTTAAATTATACATAATGGCCCATCTCTGGGAACCCTGCCTAAACCCCCCAGGTAATGAGCATTAAGCTAAAATACCTTTGTTTAGCTCACAGGAAACATCCTGACCAGATTCACCTACGAATGCCCACAGGGAGGAAAAAATGAACACATCCCCTCCAGAGGCTGACAGGAACCAGGAAATGTTTGACTTCACTCCCTCCCCTTTCAGTATAAAAGAAGCCTGAATTCTAATTCAGGCCAGATGCTTCTTTGGGACATGAGCCCACCGTCTTCTCAGTCTGCTGGCTTTCTGAATAAAGTCGCTATTCCTTGCCCCAACAACTCGTCTCTCGATTTATCGGCCTGTCCTGGGGCAAGTAGTTTGAGCTTGGACTTGGCAACACCATGCTCAAACCTCAATCACATTCCCACCCCTGAAAGCCTCACAACATTGTAATTTACTACCTGAAATAACCAATCCCCTCCTACCTTGCCTTGCTTTGAAAACCATGACTGTGGAACAGATAAAAAATAATTTGTATTCGATACCACCTAAATGCTAATCTCCTCAAGTAATCATAGTCTAAAATAAAGCCCTAACATCCCACCTCCAGCCCACCTTTTGGAGGTGGTGTGCTTCTATACCATCAGAATGCTTAGAGACTTCCCTGGCAGTCCAGTGTTAAGACTCCGCCCTTCCACTGCACGAAGGAGGGGCGGGTCCCATCCCTGGTCGGCAAACTAGGATCCTGCGTGCCACGCGGTCGGGCCAAAAAAAAAAAAAAATTGCTTAGAAAGGGAAAATGTACTGGAGGATTTGAACAATTTGCCATATGAACGGATGGCTACTGACTGAGGAAAAGGACAATAGGGGGCCTCTGGGAAGAGGGAGGCACCAGCATGATGGGTCATTCACCAGAAGAAAGACCCAAGATAGACACTACTAGTCAAGTGTCTTGAAAAATAGTCAAGATATTTCTGGTCAAGGAAAGCAAATAGCGTCATGATCTAAAAACAAAAGTAACTATGAATAAAAAAGAAACACAAATTCACCTGAACCTTAATTTCTAAATATGCAACAATTCTGTCCTTCTCAGGGTCCTTTTCAGAAACCCAGCAGCAACTAGGGTTGGGGGGGATGGGCGTTAGGGGCAGCAGGAGGGGGTGGGGAGAAATCACGAGACACCAGTATTTCTTGGAACACAGACAAACCTAACTAAAATCAAAACAAAATAAAACACTCCCCAGGGCCACATCTGCCTTCATCCACAAACGGAACATACACAAACGGAACTCAAAGGGAAACTGGAATTGAGTTGACAGCAGTTCTTGGGGACAGAGGTCTGTTGGTAGTGGAGCTGAAACAGGTAGCCGGTCCCCCAAGGAGGTGATTTTTCTAGGAATCCTACCTGTAGGACCTCCCCAATCATGTCTTTCCAGGAGCCTGTCACAAGGACACGTCCAAATGTCAAATTTTCATCCCAAGACTAGATCTGTACTTTCTTACTGGAAACGTACATTCTAGGGCTTAGTCCTGGAATTCTTTTCTTGCGGTCACTTAACTCTGGCAGCCCCTAAGAGAGTCTAGAAGGAACCTAGAGCATCCCGCCCAAGCAAACCACACCTACAAACAAGGTCACGCACTTCATGATCCCGTCACACATTCCCAATAGCACACACCGTTAGGGAGACACACCCCGGCCCTGTCACGCCGTCTGTCACACACCATCCTTCTCAGCCTCTCGTTCGCACACAGGCTTGAGGCTCCGGACACGACTCGCCCTGTCCGCTGCCCGGGCCTTCTCACCTCGAGCGCCTCCCAGTGTCACCCCCACACGCACTGCTGGTTCCGACAAGGCTCTGGCGAAGTCCGCTGAGCCCTCCCACCCTCACCCGGCGCTGATCACTTCCTCGGACGCGACTAACTCACCGCGCAGAGTCCAAAAATCTCGAAGACACCGGAAAGGCACCCAGAAACGGAGGTTAGTTTGGGCCCAGAGGGTCATGGGAAATAAGAGCCGGAACATCCTCTGAGGCTCGGAGCCCGACGCTTCCAGGCGCTCTCCGCAGGCAATCTCGCCCTGCCCCGAGAGGTCCTGTGCCCTGAGACTTCTGGGAAATGTAGTCCGCGGCAGACGAATCCCCAGAAGCTGGGAACCTGGACCTTCAGAATGCTCGCAGCATGCAACTCGGCTCCGCCTATCAGAGACGCCTTTTCTAAAGCCCACCCGAATCTCTGGTCTTAGGTGGGAGGAATAGTTCGAGTCTTGGTCGAGCCTAGTGGCTCAGTAGTCTTTAGCATGTCTCTGGGCGAATTAAGAGGTTCCCAGCGAAGGCTGAGGAACGCATTCTGGAGTCCAGAGCGGGGGCGGGGGGGGGGAGAGGGAGGGGGCGCGTGACCAGGGACTTAGGCCTCAGTGAGCGGGGGCATCCTGGGTAAAGTCCGTGAGAATGACCCTGAGCGGGGTCACGAGCTTACCTGGGCACGAGAGACTGGAGCAGGGTCTGGCAGTTGAAAAGATGAATGTGCCTTGCTTTGGGTGCGCTTGTGGGTCCAATTCGGTGTCTGGAACCCTGTGTAGACTTGTTTATTTTCAAGGTATAGTCTCTGCAAATGTGAATCTTTGTTTCCTTAGGTGTAAGGCGGTTTGTATCAGAGGTTATATGCTACTGTTGGAAAGCAACAATGAGTGGTCGTGAATGGATAGTGTGACCATGGAGACTTGTGAGAAGGTCTCTGTAGGACTGAGAGACTTGAGGAGGTCTGTGTCTTTAGGTATTTCTATTAATGTCAGTAACCGAAGATGACAATATTTGTAAGATGTTTTTTCTGATAGGCTTTTCTTTTGTGTGCATACCATGGTAATTGTGAAAGTGGAACACTGTCCAGCTGGGATTGAAAAACAGTACAGTGTTATCTAGCTTGGCATGTTAGTTTGATTATCTGACTACCAACCACTATATGTGCCTGGAAATTGTGACTGTGTGTTTTGATAGTGAGTGACAATAAACCAGTTTTGTTACGTATAAAGTAGAATAGTGTTATTACATCTTCTTGGAGAATCAAATTTAATATGCAGAAAAAGACTTGCAATTTATCTGCCAAAAGATTTGGACGTTTTATGATGAATCAAAGATGTTTTGGGAAAGACTGCAAATCAGCATAACTTTCAAAAAGAAAGAAGAAACCAAAGTAACAGCCAGTCTTGGAGTGGCTGAGGTAGGCTTCCAATCTTCATGATGTTAAGAGAACTTGAGCAAATAACTTTGAAAACCCTGGATTAAAGAAATAACTTCCCACGGGTAGAGGCAGATAGATTAGAGCAGAGCCCAGAATTAGGTAATCAGATGTCCTAGCTTATAGGTCAGACAATGCAAGGAACCTGTTTGCGACTACATAATTATAGTCAATCAGAAAACTACTTGTTTTATTTTTAAGAGTGATCATTGCATTTTAAAATATTCTAAATATACAAAACCAGGTTTCCATTTCCTAGGCAGGGCCTGTTGCAGTTGGCAGTTTTGAACCAAAATATCTGTAGCTTCCTCTGGCAGACTTTTTTTCTGATCTGAAATGGTAGGTAAAAACAGTTAATGGATATAGTATTAGGGAAGAAGGTAAAATTCCGTTCCTATTACAAGTTCAGAATAAAGTCCCAAGTGTTCCTGAAAAAAACGCATTTTTTAATATCTTTATTGGAGTATAATTGCTTTACAATGTTGTGTTAGTTTCTGTTTTACAACAAAGTGAATCAGCTATAAGGATACATATATCCCCATATCCCCTCCCTCTTGAGCCTCCCTCCCATCCTCCCTATCCCACCCCTCTAGGTCGTCACAAAGCACCGAGCTGATCTCCCTGTGCTATGCAGCTGCTTCCCACTAGCCATCCATTTTACATTTGGTAGTGTATATATGTCAATGCTACTGTCTCACTTCATCCCAGCTTCCCCTTCCCCCGACTGTGTCCTCAAGTCCATTCTCTACGTCTGTGTCTTTATCCCTGCCCTGCCACTAGATTCATCAGTACCACTTTTTTAGATTCCATATATGTGCATTAGCATACGGTATTTGTTTTTCTCTTTCTGACTTACTTCGCTCTGTATGATAAACCCTAGTCCATCCACCTCACTACGAATAACTCAATCTCGTTTCTTTTTATGGCTGAGTAATATTCCATTGTATATATGTGCCAAAAAAGGATTTTCTTTTCTAACCTTTTTTCCAAGTCTCTCTTTTGCTTCACCCTAATTGGCTTCATCACAGCTAAAAATCCTTAAAACAATTTCTCTGTCATCAAAATCAATAGCATTGGGTTACAGGCTGAGAGGCTGTTTGCAGAGCTAGTTGAAGATGAATGTCAGAGGACTTGGATCTCAGCAAAAGGATAGTATTCCAGTTACTGAACTTTCAGCAAGTGGACCTTTTGAAAGTCATGATCTTCTTCAAAAAGGTTTTTCTTGTGTGAAAAATGAACTTTTGCCCAGTCATCCTCTTGAATTATCAGGAAAAAAATTCCAGCTCGACCAAGATAAAATGAACTTTTCCACACTGAGAAACATCCACGGTCTATTTGCTCCACTAAAACTACAAATGGAATTCAAGGCAGTGCAGCAGGTTCAGCATCTTCCATTTCTTCCAAGCTCAAACCTTTCATTGGATATTTTGAGGGGTAATGATGAAACTACTGGATTTGAAGGTATTCTTTTTTTTTTTTTGCGGTACGCGGGCCTCTCACTGTTGTGGCCTCTCCCGTTGCGGAGCACAGGCTCCGGACATGAAGGCTCAGCGGCCATGGCTCACGGGCCCAGCCACTCCGCGGCATGTGGGATCCTCCCGGACCGGGGCACGAACCCGTGTCCCCTGCATCGGCAGGTGGACCCTCAACCACTGCGCCACCAGGGAAGCCCCTGAAGGTATTCTTAATGACCCATCAAAAAGTGAATTAATGGGAGAACCACATTTGATGGTTGAATATAAACTCGGTTTACTGTAATACAGTGTGCTGTTCATGGAAATAGATGGGTTGCATCTTGTTTAGAGTTGTCTTTTTACTATAATTTGACATGCACAACATTAGAAGTACTGACACATGAGAAAAATCAATAGCATTGCTTTCACTAATATCATTGCAGTAACAAATCTGGAAATGAAACATGCCCATCAGAAGTAGGATGTTTAATTAGGTGTGGAGTACCTATACAGTGGGATAGTGCACAGCAGTGAAAATGATTGAATTTAACAAATATGATAAACAAAGAGTTATAGATATATACATACAGTATAATTCCATTCATAAAACTTTAAAAAGAGGCGAAACAAATGATATTTTCTGTGTAAGTGGTACATAATAAAAAAACAAGGGGACTTCCCTGGTGGTTCAGTGGTTAAGAATCTGCCTGCCAATGCAGAGGACACAGGTTCAAGCCCTGGCCCAGGAAGATCCTACATGCTGCGGAGCAGCTAAGCCTGTGCACCACAACTACTGAGCCTGCACTCTAGAGCCCACGAGCCACAACTACTGAAGCCTGTGTGCCTAGAGCCCATGCTCTGCAACAAGAGAAGCCACCACAATGAGAAGCCTGCGCACTGCAACAAAAGTAGCCCCCACTCGCTGCAACTAGAGAAAGCCCAAGTGCAGCAACAAAGACCCAATGCAGCCAAAAATAAATAAACTAATTAATTTTTTTAAAAAGGATACGATAAAATTCAGGAATGTGGTAGCTACAGGAAGGCAGGATGATGAAGAGATAAGTTGGCAAAAGGATTCAAAGTTATTTTGTGTATTCTGTTTCTTAACTGGATTGTATTTACACACTTGTATACTTTTAAAATATATTTATTATAAAGAATTTATCTGTGATGAAATTTTAAAGTTTTTTATATAGAAATTGAAGGCAACCATGTGTATTTGGGTATGTACTGTATGAAGATGAAGAAAGTTATGGGATATGTATGCCAGATTTTAAACAATGCTCTACACAAGGGGAGTGTGGGAGCTTGTGAAGGTATGTGCAGAGGAGAAACTTACAGGTAAGTGATGTGAAAAAAAATGCCTGTTAAAAGTGTAAAATACATACATCTCTGTTATTTACATGTATATGTGTTAGAAGATACTAAGAAATACTAAGAATCATTATAACAAGGTAGTGAACTTTCAGGTGTTTCACTTGGTATTTTTATGCCTTGCTTGAACTTTTGACAAAGTCTATTTTGTATAATATAAGTATGGCCACCCTTGTTTTCATTTACAATTTGCATGGTATGTCTATTTCCACACTTTCACTTTCAGGCTCTGTGTGTCTTTAAATCTGAAGTGAGTCTCTTGTAGACAAAATATAGCTGGATTTTGTTTCTTTTTTCATTCATTCAGCCATTCTGTCTTTTGATGGAGAAGTTTAATCCATTTACATCTAAAGTAATAATTAACAGGGTAGGACTTACTATTGTCATTTGTTAATTGTTTGCTGTTTGTCTTATAGCTTTTTTGTCACTCTTTTCCCTTGCTGTCTTCCTTTCTGTTTCATTCATTTTTTTTTCTGTGTGTGTGTGTGGTGATGTGCTTTGATTCCTTTCTCATTTTCTTTTGTGTACCTTCTATAGGCATTTTCTTTGTGGTTAACATGGGACTTAAACAAAACATCTTAAAACAAGCTGTATTAACTGATAACAACATCATATACAAATGCTCAGCACTTTTATTTCTCCCCTCACACATATTTTATGTTATTGATGTCACAAATTATGTCTTCATATTGTGTATCTACTAACGTATTTTGTAGTTATTATTTTTACTTCTGTATTTTAATCTCTATTCCAGAATTAAATGTGATTTATGTACCACCATTATAATATCACAGAATTCTGTATTTGTCTATACATTTACTTTTTCCAGTGAGCCTTTTCCTTTCATATTCTTTCATGTTGCTGTTTGGCATCATTTCCACTTGAAGAACTTCCTTTAGCATTTCTTGTAAGGCAGGTCTAGTGGTGATGAACTCCCTCAGCATATTATCCCACTCCCTCTGGCCCGCAAGACACCTGCTGAGAAATCTGCTGAGAGTCTTATAGGGGTCCCCTTGTACATGACAAGTTGCTTTTCTCTTGTTGCTTTCAAAATTCTTTGTCTTTGACTTTTGACAATTTGATTACAATGTGTCTCACTGTGGATTACTTTGGATTCATCCTATTTTGACTCTATACGGCTTCACTTTTTAATATAAATTTATTTATTTATTTTTGGCTGTGTTGGGTCTTCATTGCGGTGTGCAGACTTCTCATTGCAGTGGTTTCTCTTGTTGTGGAGCAGGGCTCTAGGCATGCGGGCTTCAGTAGTTGTGGCGCAGGGGCTTAGTTGCTCTGCAGCATGTGGGATCCTCCCAGACCAGGGCTCAAACCCATGTCCCCTGCATTGGCAGGCAGATTCTTAACCACTGCCCCACCAGGGAAGCCCCTATATGGCTTCTTGAATCTGGATGGCATACATTTTCCCAGATTTGGGAAGTTTGGGGCCATTATTTCCTTTCTTTCTTTCTTTTTTAAATCGAGGTAACATTGGTTTATAACATTATATGTTTCATGTGTACAACATTATATTTCTACTTCTGTATACACTAAGGCATGCCTACCACCAAAACTTTAGCTTCCATCCCTGACTCTACAGTTGACCCCCTGTTGGGAAGCCAAGATATCGAGTAATATCCTCTGAACTGAGAAGGAACTTTGAGGCTGAAATATGAAGCAGGCCACTCCATAAAGGGCAATTATGAAGTTTTTTATGGGTAACTTACATACAGGTGGGAAAGATCTGCTGGATGGATGATCCAGAAGCATTCGCAGCTGCACTCCATGTCATCGAAAAGGGCACAGGGGAGTTCAAAGGGGCCGAAGCTAAAAATAGAATCAGACTACCAAGTAAGAAGCATACCCACACTGACAAGAACTGGGGATTTTTCCTATCTCTGGGGGTCTCTTGACCATTGACCATCTGCATCAGCAAAGGCATTCTTCCAGTTTTCGTATCAGATGAAGGCAAGGGCAAAAATTGATAGGGAACTTATCTGGCTTGGGTGCATTCCTTGTGAGTAGGCTAAAGTTCAGTCACTCAGAAAAGGGAGAGGGTAGGACTGTGGGCCTGAGATGGAGTTGACAAAATGGAGTCAGTGTGGTGAAGCCACACACTCCCTTTAACCATTTCACCTTCCCGCACCCACCCCCTATTCCTTCCCCTCTGGCAACCACCACTCTATTCTCTATATCTAAACATTTGGTTTGATTTGGTTTGTTCATTTGTTTTTTGTTTCTTTTTCTATATCTCACATATGAGCGAAACCATATATTATTTGGTTTTCTCTGATTTATTTCATTTAGCATAATACCCTCAAGGTCCATCCATGTTGTTGCAAATGGCAGGATTTCACCTTTTATGGCTGAATAATATACCTGTGTGTTTGTGTGTGTATCTCCCACATGTTCTTTATCCATTCATCTGTTGATGGGCACTTAGGTTGTTTCCATATCCTGGCTATTAATAATAATACTAAGATGAACATAGGGGTGCATATATCATCTTCAAGTAGTGTTTTTATGTTCTTTGGACAAATACCCAGAAGTGGAATAGCTGGATCATATGGTAGCTCTATTCTTAATTTTTTGAGGAATCTCCCATCCTTTTTTCCAAAGTGGCTGCACCAATTTACATTCCCACCAACAGTGTAGGAGGGTTCCATTTTCTCCAACACTTGTTATTTCTTGTCTTTTTGATAATAGCCTTTCTAACACATGTGAGATGATGTCTCATTGTGGTTTTCATTTGCATTTCCCTAATAATTAGTGATGTTGAACATCTTTTCAGGTGCCTGTTGGCCATCTGTATGTCTTCTTTGGAAAAATGTCTATTCAGCTCCTCTGCCCATTTTTAAGTTGGATTGTTTAGGGTTTTTGTTGTTGTTGTTGTTGTTGAGTTGTATTAGCTTTAATTATTGGCCATGTGATTGAATTTGATCTGTAGCCTCCCCACCCCCGCCAAGGTAGAACCGATATCACATGGTTCAAATCCCCAACCCTGTAATCACACAGTTGGTCTTTCCAGCATGACTAGCCCCTATTCTGAAGCTATTGAGGGGTTCCCTGTGAATCACCTTATTAGCATAAACTCCAGTGTGATCTAAGGGGCTTATGAATAACAAAGACATTCTTATTACTCAGGAAATTCCAAGGATTTGGAGTCTCCCTCCCAGGAACCAGGCACAAAGGCCAGTCTACTTCTTTATCATTCAACAGTGCTGCAAAGAAGACACAAATAGATTGAAATTAAGAGGACAGAAAAAGATATACCATACAAAAAGCAACCAAAATAGAGCTGAAGAGGTTAACAAATTAATAGATCTATGAAAGGATCAAAATAAACCGTTAAGTGAAAGGCCCAAATATAATGGAAAACTAATATCTGGGAAGTACATTATTTAATATAGTAGGAGAAAGATGGTTTATTCAATAAACAGAGTTAAGTAAATGGACTAACAGTATGTGTGTGGGAGTAATTATATACCAATTTTATTTTATATATATATACACACGTGTGCACACACACATTTACAATGCATGGAATAATTAAATGACTCAGTGAAAATCAGGTAAATATATACTTAAATTCTGATATAGGCATGGATTTTCTAAGCATAACACCAAAGATAAAAACACTAAAATACTGAGAGGTTTGACTTGATAATTATTTGTAAATATCCAAAAAAAAAGCCTGAATGGCAATAGTTATATTTTTAAAAATTGAATTGGGACAGAAAGTTTAATGTATATGATTGACAAACAGATGATAATTTTAACACAATGTGCCTGCTTCACTCAGTATTGTTTTTTTGTGTGTGTGTGTATGTTTTTTTTGGTTTTTGTTGTTTTTTTTAATAAATTTATTTATTCATTCTTGGCTGCGTTGGGTCTTCGTTGCTGCACACGGGCTTTCTCTAGTTGTGGCGAGCGGGGGCTACTCTTCATTGCGGTGCGCAGGCTTCTCATTGTGGTGGATTCTCTTGTTGCGGAGCACAGGCTCTAGGCGCACAGACTTCAGTAGTTGTGGTACATGGGCTCAGTAGTTGTGGCTCGCGGGCTCTAGAGTGCAGGCTCAGTAGTTGTGGCGCACGTGCTTAGTTGTTCTATGGCATGTGGGATCTTCCCAGACCAGGGCTTGAACCCGTGTCCCCTGTATTGGCAGCCGGTTTCTTAACCACTGTGCCACCAGGGAAGCCCCAAGATCATCTATTTTGTAAAGAAATGGGATCATGCTATACATATTGTTCTGCTATTTCCCCTTTTCACTTGAACACAATTCCTCTACTTCATTTTACGTCAGGTATAGAGATTTAACTCCTTCTTTTTAATGTTGAATTATTATCTAACTGTCCACTAGTCACACTGGCTAACAAGCATTTGAAATGTGACTAGTTTGACTAAGGAACTACATATTAAAATTTTATTTAATTGTAATGATTTTAAATAGCCACAAATAGCTACCATGTTGTTCAGCATAGACTAACAATTCCTCAAAGGATAAACATAGAGGTTAATTTCAGTTCTTCAGTATTACAGACACGGCTTCAGTAAGCATTACTGTATCCACATCTTTTTCTTTCAAGTCAGCATTTTTGTAAGCTAGAATCTTATATGTAAAAATTCTGGTTGATTAAGGGTTTGCTTTCAGACATTGTGATAGATACTACCCAACTCAACTGTAAAAAGACTGTAGTCATTACCAACAGCTACCTATGAGCATTCTCATTCCCCCACATTCTCAACAATAGTGTATACTATCAACATTTGTTTTTGATATTTGTTAAGTGAAAACATGGTAAATCATAAGTTTCCATTATCAATTAATTGCCTCAGCTCACAATGATAAGCTTAACCAAAAGACGGTGCTGGAGGGACATTGCAGGACGAGGAGGTAGGACTTTGGGAAGCTTCCCCATCCCCAGATCAACAAAACAATAAATCAGGCCCTCATTTGTAGTAACTGCCAATTCCCATGGTGTAAACAGTCCTGTCACCGCCAGTTTCTAGCTGCCAATGTGGTATCACTGAAGGTGGAGTTGGGAAGAGATGTACAGTGATACACCACGATATAATTATTTCCGCCCTACAGACACAATTGACATAATCTCAATAGCATAGATAATAGTTAGGAAGTGATGTGTTGGGTATTTATTACCTTAGTTTTCTAAATGCATTTATCGTAAGTCTACATAACTTTTAAATACAATCAGCCCTCCATATCATGGGTTCAGCATCCGTGGATTCAACCGTTAATCAAAAATATTTAAAAAATCCCAAAAAGTTCCAAAAAGCAAAACTTGAATTTGCTTCATGACAGCAACTATTTACATAGTATTAGGTATTAGGTACGTAATACCTAATACAAGTAATCTACAGATGACTTAATATATAGAGAAGGATATGCACAGGTCACATGCAAGTACTATGGCATTTTATAAAAGGGACTCCGGCATCCTCAGCACTATCCACAGTGAGTCCTGGAAGCAAACACCAGCAGATACTGGGGGACTACTGTAATGGTTGTGTTAACACGTCTCAATTTTTCTGAGAATCTAACCGTAGGGACCGGCTCCGGAACACTGCTACATCCATCTACAGCCATTCAGTCTGTCCCACGACTGTCACAGTAACACAGAGTCACACACACACACACACACACCCCACCTGCTGTGTCCCCAGTGCGGGTCCAGGAGCTGGCGCACCTCAGGGACCATCAGCCTACACTGGGCCTTCCGGAGCGCAAAAATGTTCAGGCACAAACGTGGTCAGGTAAGTACTACCGCTGGGGACTCACCCTAGACTCCCACGCCCAAGACGTCACTCACACACGGCAGGCGCGAGCCGGCGCTTGCGCACTGCGAGCACCGACTACAACTCCCAGAAACCTCCGGGGCGGAGACGCCCCCCGGCCCTTGGGTTTCCGATGTCTCCTGCTTTTCCGGCTCTGGACTACATTTCCCACAGGCCACTGGGCCCCAATGACCGTCGGTCTCGGAAGTCCACCTAGAGCTTCCTCGTGGTTCTTGGGCTGCGCGTGTGAGCAGGTTCAGTGTAAAGACAAATCATTGCGGGGCGTGGAGGGGAGGGCTTTGAGAACTCCGACCCTAGCCGGCGGTGGGAATGGACGGAGGGAAACGCTCCAGGTAAACGCGAGCTGTGACGGAGGTGATGGTGTGACAGACAAGAGGGGAGGGGTCGTCAAAACAGGTGAGGGTGTCTCCAGGCTGCGTGTGATGGAGAGTCAAGTATGCGACAGCGCTGGAGTGTGCTTCAGTGACGGTGAGGGACAGACGTGGTGTAGGGGTTGTGTGTGAACACTGCGCGTGGTAGAGCCAAGGATACGTCACGCTGTGTGAAAGGTGATATTGCATTTGCATGATTGTTCACGTGACGGGGCTGAGCTATCCTGTGACAGATGGAATGGTGTGTGTGTGTGTGTGTGTGTGTGTGTGTGTGTGTGTGTGTAAGTGGGCATCTGTGCACACGAAATGGCCAGTGTATGTCTCTGTGACTGCATGTAAAATACGTTGTATACGTTTATCTGGTGACCATGACGGAGCTGGAGTGTTTCTCCGCGGCCGTGTGACAGAGTATACGTGTGTGTGCACCAGAGAGAAGAGAGATTGCAGTTTGTGTATGACAGGATCAGGATGAATGTGTGACTGTGGTGGAAGTGTGTTTTTGTGTCTGTCATGACAGGGCGAGGGTATGAATGTGTTGTGTGGTTGTGACAGGTCTGGGGTGTATCAGTGATTGTGTGATACGTGTGTAGGTATGACCATCTATGCGTGTGCGTCAGCATATATTTCTGTCACTATGTGTTACAGGCATTGTGTATGTTTGTTAGGTGGGTTGTTTTTTTTTGAGTGGGTTCTTTTTTTTTTTTTTTTTTACGGTACGCGGGCCTCTCACTGCTGTGGCCTCTCCCGTTGCGGAGCACAGGCTCCGGGCGCGCAGGCTCAGCGGCCATGGCTCACGGGCCCAGCCGCTCCGCGGCATGTGGGATCCTCCCGGACCTGGGCACAAACCCGTGTCCCCTGCATCAGCAGGCGGACTCTCAACCACTGCACCACCAGGGAAGCCCGAGTGGGTTCTTTAGTATGATGTTTTCTTCTTCTTTTTAAAAAAACACACACTCAATCCAAAGAAATAAGTTCATTTCAATTATTAGTTTGCTATGAGTTTTCATTATTATGAATCTCTGTTGATTATTTATCAAATGTCTTTTCTGTGTCTACAAATATGACCATAAATTTTTCCTCTTTATTTTGATAACACAGTAGAATACATGTTTTTGGTACATGGTAGAATACATAGATTTTTTAAAATGTTAAACCAACCTTACATTTTTGGAAGAAACCAACTAGGGCATGACATAAGATTTTTTTTCTAAGTTGCTGTCTACCTCTTCTAATATTTTGTTAGTACCTTGATTTATACTGCCAGCATGTTCTGGAAAACTCAGGCTGAGAAATGAGTGTAAAATTGATCCTGGGCTTGGAATACCAGGGTGCTTGGAGAAATCATCAAGGAAATTCTCTGGAGGATTGTAACTTCCATTCATGCATTGAAGAGTTTTTACAGATAAACCCAAAGTTAACATAAGGAAACAAGCCACCATGTATTACAGTAGCAAAAACAGCAAACAACATAAATAAAATGCCAAGAAATTAAGGTATGAATTTTATTGGGTACAGATAAAGATATGAACTCTATTGGGTACTTATGATATAAGTTCAAAGGAAGAGGAAACTAAAAAGGATGAAAATTATAGGCTTTGTCTATCTTGGGAAGTTAGAAAACAAAGAATAAAAGAATGAATAGGAGAAAATGGGTCAAAGCAAATTATAAGCATAAATTAATGAAGTAGAAAACACTGATGCAACAGAGAGGCTAAACACCAACCACTGCTTAATTAAAGTGAGTATTTGAAGTGATGCACTTCTGAGGTGATTAATTAATAAAACAGAGAAAAGGCACAAATAAATAATATTAAGAAGGGAAAAGACTACACAAAAATAGAAGACTTTTTAATTAGAATAAATTTGAAAACAGATGGGAATTCCCTGGTGGTCCAGTGGTTAGGACTCAGCACTCTCACTGCTAGGAGTCAGGGTTCCATCCCTGATCGGGAACTAAGATCCCTCAAGCTGCACAGCATGGCCAACAACAACAACAACAAAATAGATGACATAACCAATTTCCTAGAAAGATACAACTTAAAGAATTGACAAGAAGAAATAGAGGGATTTCCCTGGCGGTCCAGTGGCTAAGACTCCGTGCTCCCAATGCAGGGGGCCAGGTTCAATCCCTGGTCAAGGAACTAGATCCCTCATGCATGCCACAACTAAGACCTGGTGCAGCCAAATAAATAAATAAATAAAGATTTTTAAGAAGAAGAAGAAATAGAAACTTTTAATAGGCAATTAACCACTCATGATATAGTATCAGTAGTTTAGGCTCTAAACTCTAATCATAACTAGGCTCAGATAATTGTATAGAAGAATTTAATTAGGGAAGGGCTCAGACACATGTGCTATCTCATTCATATCCTCTCAGCCTCACCTGTGCCTGGGGCCTTGGGAAAATTGTTTCTCTTGATTCACTGATGGGGCAATCATCCCTGCATGAACTCTGGCCAATTCCACATGGGCACAACCCAGTGCCTGACCTCATGCTGGCACTGGGCACCTCTTGCCTCAAGCCACCTAGGCCCATCTGGTTGTGCTTTTATCTTGATCACACAAATAAAATAGATTCTCCAAAGGGTTTTAATAGATGTTGTGGCTCAAACCTGTAACTTCTTTATGGGTAAAAGTTCATGTTTGTAAATATTTCTCTTAGTTGGCCCTGTGGGTCTTCCTATGTTCTTCATTATTGTTGCAGTTATTGTGTGAATGGGAGATGAATGACCAAGTTTCAAATCATTTAGCCCTTTAAAAATAGCCTGAAGAACCTAAGTGTCCATCAACAGATAAGATGGATAAAGAAGATGTGGTATATATACAAGGGAATATTACTCAGTCATAAAAAAAGAATGAAATAATGCCATTTGTAGCAATATGGATGGACCTAGAGATTATCATACTAAATGAAATAAGTCAGAGGAAGACAAATATCATATGACATCACTTATATGTGGAATCTAAAAAATGATGCAAATGAACTTCTTTACAAAACAGAAATAGACTCACATAGAACACAAACTTATGGTTACCAAAGGGGAAAAGGCAGGGGGAGGGAGGGATAAATTAGGAGATTGGGATTAACAGATATACACTACTATGCATAAAATAGACAGCAAGGACTTACTGTATAGCATGGGGAACTATATTCAGTATCTTGTAATAACCTATAGTGGAAAAGAATCCGTAAAAGAATATATATATTTGAATCACTTTAATGTATACCTGAAACTAACACAACATTGTAAATCAACTCTACTTCAATTTTTTTAAAAAATAGCCTGCCGAGAGGGAAGAGGAGAGTCACATTAGGGAAAGATCCTTTGCTTACTACATGATTTATATTTATAAGTGAAGCAAAATGATATCTTCCATTTGCTTTTATTGGTTCAACAGTGATAGTTAAATAGAACAAAAGTAACACAAGTTATTCCCCTCCTTCTATCCACACGGTTAATGCCCTTCCACACTGATTCTGGGCAAGCCTTGTGACTTGTTGGCCAGTGACATTAGCAAACATAACTTGAGCAGAGGCATGAAAAGCACTTCCTTATTGGAGGTTGCCCTTTCTCTCTGCCCTTTGGAAACATGTCATTTCCATGTGAAAAGTGTCCAGTCTAGCCTGCTGGAAGATGAGAGGCCATATGGAGGAGAACTGAGGCCTGACTGATAGCCAGCCGACTACCAGTCTCGTGAGTGAGACCATCCTAGATCATTCAGCCCATCAGCTGACCATAGAAACATAAGAGAGCCCAACAGAGATTGGTCAAGTCAGCCCATACCAGAAGAACAACCCAGGAGAAACAGAGGATCAGGAGATAAATAAAGGGCTTGTTGTTAACCCTTTTTGTTTGTTGTTTGTTATGCAGCAGAAGCTAACTGATGCAGAAACATAGATAGAATAAGCAAATGTTAATATAGTTGACCCTTGAACGATGCAGGGGTTGGGATGCCAACCCCACACACAGTCGAAAATCCATGTATAACTTTTGACTCCCCCCAAACTTAACTACTAATAACCTACTGTTGACCAGATGCCTTACCAATAACAAACATTCAGTTAACAGGTAATTTGTATGTTATATGTATTATACTGTATTCTTACAATAAAGTACGCTGGAGAAAAGAAAATGTTATTAAGAAAACCATAAGGAAGAGAAAATACATTACAGTATTGTTCTATATTTATCGGTACCATAAGTTTACTTGTCAGTTTACAAGATGAATGGTCTGTCAGTACCTACATCAATATTGTCTTATATGATACAAAGCACTGTAGATGTTATATGTATTACTAACACTAGACATCAAAAATAAAAAGATAATGTGAAAAAGCAATTCATATTTATTTACAGGTATAACATTATCATGCATTGATCACAAAGAAGCAGCAATATTGCTTTATGGTAGCCTAGAGTAATTGATACAATTGCTTTATGGTAGCCTAGCCTATATACTAATGAATGAATCATTATAAAATTTTTATGGCATACAGTATTACAGTCATATTCATAATACAGTATTGAGAACATTGTTACTTTAAAAAATAAACACCTATGATGATAGGCTGATACACAGTTTCCCCAGTTATAAGAGAGAGAGGCATACTGTACAATACTGTAATTCTTTGAAAGCAAAGTTATAAAACAGTGAGAAAACTAACACATTATTGATTTTATAATATCACCTTATGCCTATGTAAGGATAGACTAGTATCTACATATATTTGTGCATCCATGGCATACCTAACTTTAATTTTTTTCAATATTTCTAGGCTACATGGTTCATCTGTTAGTTTTTTCAAACTGTTGCAAATCTCCAAAATTTTTTTCCAATAAATTTTGAAAAAAATCCAAGTATAAGTGGACCTGCACAGTTCAAATCCATGTTGTTCAAGGGTCAACTGTACTTTAGATCTAGATGATAGGTATATGCATCATATTTGAACTAATTTTCAACACTTTTGCACCTGAAATTTCTCACAATAAAATTTAGGAAAATACTCTTTATTTTCATGATATTATGATTCTCTACCATTTCATATCATCTTTTTATTTCAAAGCTAATCAACTAAGCATTGCTTATATTAAGTTGATTCAAAATATTTACCTCTTGCCTCTAATTTAGATCTTTGTTCCTCAAAAAAGAGAATATTTAATAGTTCGTTATGAACATATTTTAGAAACTACACAGGGACTTCCCTGGTGGCGCAGTGGTTTAAAATCCACCTGCCAATGCAGGGGACACAGGTTCTATCCCTGGTCCGGGAGGATCCCACATGCCACAAAGCAACTAAGCCCATGTGCCACAACTACCGAGCCTGCGCTCTAGAGCCCACGAGCCACAACTACTGAAGCTCTCACGCCTAGAGCCTGCACTCCGCAACAAGAGAAGCCACCACAGTGAGAAGCCCGTGCACCACGATGAATAGTAGCCCCCGCTCACCGCAACTAGAGAAAGCCCACATGCAGCAACGAAGACCCAACACAGCCAAAAATAAATAAAATTTAAATTAATTAATTAATTAAAAAGAAAACAATTATTGCTGGATGGACAGAGTCCCAGACTGCACTGATCCTTACATGCGAGCACTTTGGGGAATTCTGTCCAGTAGGTGATATATACTAAGACAGGGATGCACACATTTAGTAAACTGCTTAAACCAAATCTGGGGGGAAAGTTATTTAAGAGGCCAGGTCTTTGTAAATGTGCATGGAAATGGAAAAGTGCGTGGAAGCTTACAGAATACAACAAAAGATCCTTGAAAAATTTCCAAGGCATTCTGTAATAGGGAAGAACAAATCTGACTCCATATTGGATGTGTTTCTTTTCCTTTAACCTTTGTATTCTATTGCTTTTGCTTCGAAGTAATCACTAAAGGGATGTCGCCTGTAGCTTAAAGTATACATAATGGCCCATCTCCTGGAACCCTGCCTCCCGTGTCTGAGTGTTAAGCTAAAATACCTTTGTTTAAGCTCACAGGAAACATCCTGACCAGGCCCTGACCTGTGAATGGCTGCAGGAAAGAAGAACCAGCAACTATTTGCAACACCTTATCACCTTTTTCACTTTACCTCCTCACCTCCCCCACTTTGTTCTATAAAAGAAACTAGCATCCAAACCTGGGCAAGATGGTTCTTTAGGACGCTAGTCCACCACCTACTCAGTATGCTGGCTTTCTGAAAAAAGTTGCTATTCCTGGCCCCAGCAACTTGTCTCTCCATTTACTGGTCTGTCCTGCAGCAAGCAGTATGAGCTTGGACTTGGTAACAATTGGACTGACCCACGTAGACGCTCAAACACCGGGCAGTTGAGGACATCCACATGGATGCTCCTGTAGGTGGTTGGGGCTGGGCAGAGACTCTAGGTAACACCCCCGATCTGCCTCCTTTCTCTCTTCTTGAAGGAGCAAATCCTTGTGCTGCCCATCCTTTAAACTGGATAGTGAATAATGCAGCAAAAATTTCTATACCACTGAATTTTAAAATATCATTCAAGCACTCTACAGCTACTCTTCAGCTTCTAATAAATGTTGGAATATATTGAAAATACATGTATCGCAAATAAATTTGAAACTATTCAATATGCAAATATGTTGATTTGGTGACATCATATGACTAAGAATTCAACTCGAGGTAGTGGTTAAACACCCTTTTAGAAATTGTACGTTACGTTCCTGAAGATTGCATCTTAGAACATAAGCCAAAGTTACACTTTGAAAATCACCAACTTTTAAATGTTGTTTTAAGGAAAATTAATATTTTGAGAAAATAATGAAGGCATCTAATTCAATGCCCTTAAGAGCACCAAAGGGGGTAAGAATAACATAGGATTAGTAGATATGTTAAAAATTGTTGAGTCTGGGTGGTGGGTATGCTATTCTCTGTATGCTTGTGTGTGTTTGAAAATTTCTACAGTAAAAAGTTTTAAAAATAGCTCTTTAATGGCTACCACAGAGCATCCTCCATTTTCTCCAATCTCTCAAATAATTAATCACTTAATTACAAAGCTTAATTACTAAAACGTGATTACAAAAAAAAAAAAAGAATTTCTGGGTTCATAGGGAGCTTCGAGTTCATGCTCTGTGGATGGATGCAAGAGCCCTGCCAAAATCTCTAGACCTAGATCACTGGGTCTCCATTGGATTACCTGGATGAAATAAAATTTATATTTTATGGCAAGACAAGAAAAATTTAAACATAAAATTATTTTCTACCAGTTTGGGCCTCTGCCTTTCCCTTTAGTGTGTATTGTACATCTGCATTGAACAGGCTTCCTTAGGGGATAATGTTCCTTCTTAATCTTGTAAGGGATCACAGTAACCCACTACTTGCTCTGTACATACAGATCTGGATTGTATAAACTGTCAATACATCATTTGTTGGATAACTCTTTGCCTCAAAAGCTTATATAACTGTGCTTTGACCTCTAATGGGCAGAACAGTCCTCAGAGCTTTCTGAAAGACTGTCTCCCAGGTTATAATCCTCAGGTTGGCTCGAATAAAATTTTCCATTTCTTTCTTAGATTGACCATTGATTTTTTTTTCATCGACAGCCTCCTGCAGTGGGACACACACACACACACACACACACACACACACACACACACACAGGCTCACACACTAAATGGGCTGGTCAGCCAACTCTTCAAGCCTCAGTCTCTGAAACTGTGAATACCTCCAATGCCCCCACCTTCCACAGGGGCCTCAGAAAACCCAGCCTCCTTTCCTGGCCAGTCTCTACTCTCCAGGGGTTGTTAGCTCCACCCTCTCCCTGAAGGGCCAGACCCTGACAGAGAGGCAGGAACAGGAGAAACAGGAAAAATAATTTGGATACAAAACAGGTTCAGGGAAGTGAGGCCTGTTGGGAGGAGCAGGGTTTTGGCAAAACGAGGGTGAGTCCAGAACCCTAGTGAGTATCCACAGTTCCTGGGTGTTTGCTGTCAAAGAAAAATCGCACCGAACAAAGTTAAACAGGCACAGGAGACTTTATTCAAGACTATGGCAATAAGAGAGAGAGACTGAACTCAACTCCACTGAAACAAAAGGTGGGAGGGGTTTTCAGCTGGATAAGCTAGTGGGAAAATGCCAGAGACGGAGGGGAGGTTGGTGCATGGGATGGTCCAGCACCCTGACTTACTCCTGAGTTTACAAATGTTTTTCTCTGTAATTAGGCATCTGTGTTTGCTAACTGCCACTTATTCAAGTTCGGCTCCTACCCTCCAACAGAGCCTGAGGGTCAGGGGTGCTATCTTCCTTGATGATGACATTTTGGAGGGGTGGCTCCCAGGTCCCCTGAGAAAGACATTCCTGGGCTGTAAAACTGGCAAGAGGCTGGGAGAAAATTTACCTACATTTCAAAGGGACAGAGAAAGAATCGGCAATGACAAGTTTTCTAAAGTAAATGCTCTAAGGAAAGGGAAATTGGGGGCGTGAAGTCAGGAAGAAGCCCGTGTCAAGTTTAGTCAAGCTCAGGAGACCGTTAAGGCTGTCGTGGTCACCGCTATTGTGTCCCCTCTGCCCATTCATCTGGGGGTTCGTGACCCTAGGTCTCTGCACATGCCTGGTACCCACCCTGCATGGCACGGTGAGTAGGTGTGATCCCAGCAGGCAGTGCCTCCAAGCGCAAGAAGCAAGGCAGATCAGGAGATGCCAATTTGGCATCAGCTCCCACTACCCTCGATAGCATCCATCTGGAAGTTCCCATCTGCCTGGTGTCTGAGTGTCCACATGGGTTTGGCTGAATCCTCAGGGGACAGTGTATCCCTCCAGTTGTCTGCCTGTGTCTCTATCTCCTCCGATGTTTTAAAATTCATTCATTTCAAAGTCTAATAAAAAATGTATTAAACACCTTCTGTGGGCATGTCCTGTTCATCAAGTCTGCGTTTGTCTGCGTGTCTACATCTGCATCTGTCCACACCGGATGTGTCTGTCTTTTTGCATCCCATGTGTAACTGCCTCTCTGGGAGTCTCTATCTCCCTGTCAGTTTGTTTCTGAGTTCCTCGATTCACTCATTCCTACAACATCACAAACATCCCCTGAGGCCTCTGAGGAGTTCACAGCCTGATGCAGTGACAGACACTAGCCCAACCCAGGGTGACCAAGGCTGGGAGACGGAGGTATTTGAGGCTGAACGTGGGTGGATGATTGTAGGCGGGCGTGGCAGGTCAGAGAAGTCTTCAAGGAGGAGGTGATGTTTGTGTCTCTGGGTCTGGAGACGTGGGCCCATATAGATGGTATGTGTTGGGATAGAGGAAGAGAAGAGAAATCAAGAGGCCGTGAGTGCCAACCTCAGACTAGAACACAGTGTTGGGGAACAGGGTAGAAAGAGAGCCTGCAAAACACGAATCCCCCCAAAGTTAAGGGTTACAGGCCCCTAGCTCCCTCCTCCCTCAGATCCAGGAGTCCAGGCCCCATCATGATTATCTAGGAGGAAACGAGCCCAAGCAAGGGAGGGCGGGGGTGGAGGAATGCCTGCCGGCCTGGGGCTTTGCTGGGAGAACCAGCCACGCAGAAATCAGAGCAGGAGCTGTCCTCGGTGTCTCCACTCAGGTCCACAACCTGGCAATGGGGGGCCCCAGAGCCACCCTGCTGTGCCTCTTTGGGGCTGTCCTCTGTCTTACAGGTATTCAGACTTTTGAGTCCAGTGGTAAGAGGGCAGTTGGGTGGGAGATAGCTGGACTCTCCTGGGTCTGAGGGAGCAGAGAGTGGGGGGCGGATTCCAGGGACTCAGGGAGGAGCGAACTAGGGGCCCTGATTCCTGGGTCTGAGGGAGAAGGGGCTGGGGGCCCGGACTCCTGCGTCTTGGTTGGGAGAGGCCTGGAGACTGTGTCCTCTCCAGTTCTCTTCCCCTCCTCTGTTCTTTCCATATCACTCATTTCCTCCAGCGTCTCTGTTCCACTACTCCAGCCTTTCTCATCCTCTTTGCCCATGTCCTCATTCAAAGGTACCTCTGGGGAGCCATGGGGGCTCTTTCCAGAACTGGCAGGAAACCTTGGCCTCATCCTCAGGCAACCCCTTCCCCTAGTTTGCGTAAGGACAGGGACATAGTCATATCAGGACTGAAGTGGCTACAAAGGCAGGGAATTTGAGAGGTGGGAAGGAGGTTATGCCTGCATATAACAACTTTGTGTGTGTGCGCACAGGCACGTGCACACGCTCGTCCACGGAAGAGAGTTCGATTTCTCTGTGTGTCCATGTGTCAGGGTGTCCTGTGGGTCTCTGTGCTTGTGTGTGTTTATCTGTACCAGGTTTTGATGTCTGGGTGTTTGAACAAATGCTTTTATGGGTCTGTTTATCTCTGAGCCTCACTTTCTTTTTAAAAGAGATGTGTGTATAATTTTGCATCTCTGTTTCTCTTTGTGTTTGTGCATCTCTATGACTGGTGGGCCTGTATTTCTCTCTGTGTATGTGTGTTTGGGTATTTTGATGTGTATCTGTCTCTCTGTGTATCTGTTGTGTGTCTCTATGTATCTTGCATCTGAATATGATTTTAAATTGTTTGTTTTTGTAGCCCTCTTTTTTGGCTATCTCTAACTTCGCCTGATTTCAGGGTCTCATTTTATTTGTATGTCTGTGATTCTTGGGTCTGTATTTGTCTCTCTCTGGGTATGACTTCCTGTGTTCCTGGGTCTGTGTGTTGTGATTATTTCCGTACCCACACAGTTTTCTGTCTGTGAGTGTGATTTTGCATGTGTGAGATCCTGTGCCTTGGTTTCCGGGGTTTCTATTGGAGGGTCTGGGTGGTACTCGTTTTGCTTGTAAATGTAGAACTCAGTGTGAATGCATTCAGGATACTCTGTGAATATTTGTGAGATCTGCATGAGCCTGTGTCAATTTTGTTATTTTGTGTTTACGTCAGTGTTTAAGTGTTCTGTGTGTGTGTACCTGTATTGCTAGGGGCTGGCTCTGTGTGCATTTGTAGCATGAGATTGTACATCCCAGTGCCTATACTGGAGTGTTTGTTTTCCATCAGTGACCTTTTAGTGCTACTGGATATCATGAGTATAGTTGGGAAAGGGATAGGCAGGACAGGAGTGAATCACTTCCTCCTTTATCAAAATCTTGGAGGGCTTCCTGGAAGAGGATGGAGATTCGGAAGAGCCTGGGGAAAAAAAACCTGGACTGGCAGGTGCAGATGCCATTGCTGTGCCAAGAGGTAGACACAGCCATGACCAGCCACAGCAGCAGCCCCTGCTTCTTTCAAGGCAACAAGGCCTGTCTCCCCTCAGAGCAGAAGAGCCTGGCCCATGTGGCTGTCATATGCAGGGTGGAGCCTGATTTCTTGCACAGGCTCATCCTTGGCCTGTTCCACTCACTCCACCCCTGCTCCTCTCCCCAGGGTCCCAAGCCCTGCAATGCTACAGCTTTCAACACTTCTACTTCGGGCCCTTTGACCTCAGTGGCAGGAAATTCCTCAATGTCTCCTGTCTCCTCGGATGCTCCGAGGCTGTCTTATCCCTGAACACTGGTGAGGGGCAGGAAACACACAAAGAAAGGGCGGGAGCGGGGGACAAGGACAAGGATGAAAGATTAGACGGGGTGGGGGGGATGGGGGTGGAGGAGCAGACAAGGGGTTGGGAAGGAACTGGGTAGAAGAGGGGAGGGAAGGTCAGGATAGAGATGCAGAAGTGGAGGTTGGAGAAGGGGTAGGACGAAGGAGGGGATGGGGGGGCAGGAGGTGGGAGGAGGAGACAGTGGGGGGCCAGGAAGAGGAGGTGGGAGAGGGGCAGAAAAGCGGAAGAGGGGAAGGAGAGAAAAGGAGGAGGAGGAAAGGGTTGGTGATGAGAGGAGAGGGGGAGGCGGTGTAGAGGGAAGCAGAGTATGACAGGGAGCGAGGGACTAAAGAGAAGGGCAGGGCTGGAGGGAGAAGCCAGGTTGAGTGAGAAGCGAGAAGACAGAGGAGCAAGAGACTTGAGACTAGAGGGAGAGAGGTGGAGAGGAGGGGGCGTGGGAGAGGAGCAGAAGGGCTGAGGGGGAGGCAGCGCGCCAGACCCCATCCCCTCGCTCCCAGGGTACCGCGCCTCAATGACCATGGTACAGAAGGGCTGCTGGACAGGCCCGGCTACGGGCCAGATGCAGTGGAATGACAAGGCGCTGCCGCCTAACTACTCGGTGGTGCGCGGCTGAGGGACCGACCTTTGCAACGCGAACTTCCAGACCCACGACTCCCTCGCCAACCTGGGCCGAGGTATGCGAGGGGCGGGGCTGGGTGTGGGGCGGGACTGTACGGGGCTGGGAGGGGCCCCGGCCCGCGCGCGCGCCCGGGGAGGGGTGTGGTCTCCGTTGGGCTCCTCCTCCCGGCGCGCTGGGATTCCAGCGCCCCAGTCGGGCCAGACGGGAGCCCTGGCGCAATGCACAACCCGCACGACCGTACCGAGGACCGTTACCTGAGTGTGCGTCCACGCTCTCTTGCCAGCGCCCAACCCGCCGACGCTCAGCGGCCCCAAGTGCTACTCCTGAGTGGGGATCCACCCGGAGGACTGCACCCCGGAGAAGTTCTGGCGGGTCCAGTGTCACCAGGACCAAAGCATCTGCTTCCAGGGCAATGGCAGCATGACCTTTGGTGAGAGGCTGGGAGGGTGAGAGGGCCTGGGCAAGGGGTGTGGAGGCAGGGCAGGGCTGACAGGGAGACACGGCCCTGGTCTAAAGAAGGAGGCATGGTCCTGGACTGAGGGAGGAGGCATGGCTCTGGTCTAAGGAGGGGACTGGAAGTAAGTCTGAGGACCCAGTCATGGCTGTGATCTCTGAGGTGGAGGTTCAGGTGCAGCTGCCTCCCTCGGTTCTGACCCTCCTCACTGCCCGCCTCCCAGGCAATTTCTCAGTCCCTGTGTACATCAGAACTTGCCACCGGCCCTCCTGCACCACCCAGGGCACCACCAGCCCGTGGACAAACATCGACCTCCAGGGCTCCTGCTGTGAGGGGCACCTCTGCAACAAGGACTCCATCAGCCTTCACCAGCGCCTCGGGCACCGTCCCTCCTGGGGCGCCCCCCCACCGTCATAGTCCTTCTCCTCATGGCTACCCTGCTGGCTAGCACTCTGGGAGGACCCCTCGGGCTCTCCTCATAGCCCCTCCAGCCCCTTCCTGAGCAGGATGCTGGGGGCAGGGCACACGCGCCCTCTTCTCACTGCTTCAGTTCCTGGAATGTGGAAAATAAGAGCTGCACTCCCGTGTCTCTCTCTCTCTCTCTCCCCCCTCTCCCCCCCTCCCTCCCGCTTCCCTACTAACGCCCAGCCCTTACCTGGTCAGCAGGCCTGGGAGAAATTGGGCAAGGTCCCTAGCATCCCAGGGTGGGGAGAAACAGCCACATCCCACCCCGCATGCAGAGCAAACCTGATCATAGATCCTGCTTGCTGAGCACCAACCAGGCCCAGGCTCACCACAACCCCACTTCCTGGTTGTGGGTTTCCTGGTCCTAGGCTCTCCCTCCAGAGCCTGGAGCCAGGCTGCATGGGTTCGAGTTCCAGCTTCAGCATGTTGCCTGTGGGTGACCTTGGGCAGGTTACTTAATCTCACTGAGACTATGTTTCCTAACTTGTCAGGCAGAGGTGAAAATAAAACCTACAGTAATGACAAGGTCCTACTTCACAGTGGTTGTGGGCGGGATTTAATGAATTCCCTCTCTTTGTCATCTTGATCTGTGATCATCTGTTTGAATATTTAGTCATTTAAAAATACTCATTCAACACCTACTTATTGCTGTCTGCTAACTGCAGTGCACGAGAAATATCTGGTTTGGGTAAGAGGGAAAAGGCAGTAAGAAAGTAGAATGGGGGCTTCCCTGGTGGCGCAGTGGTTGAGAGTCTGCCTGCCGATGCAGGGGACACGGGTTCGTGCCCCAGTCCGGGAAGATCCCACGTGCCGCGGAGCGGCTGGGCCCGTGAGCCATGGCCGCTGAGCCTGCGCGTCCGGAGCCTGTGCTCCGCAACGGGAGAGGCCACAACAGTGAGACGCCCGCGTACCGCAAAAAAAAAAAAAAAGTAGAATGGATGCTATTGATAAAATTTTAATTTATGAAGGAACCTTCCTACACTGTTGGTGGGAATGTAAAATGGTGCAGCCACTATGGAGAACAAAAACTAAAAACAGAACTACCATATGGCCCAGCAATCCCACTCCTGGGCATATACCCAGAGAAAACCATAATTCAAAAAGATACATGCACCCCAATGTTCACTGCAGCACTATTTGCAGTAGCCAAGACATGGAATAGACCTAAATGTCCATCAACAGATGAATGAATAAAGAAGATGTGGTATATACATACAATGGAATACTACTCAGCCATAAAAAAAGAATGAAATAATGCCATTTGCAGCAACATGGGATGACCTAGAGATTATCATACTAAGTGAAGTAAGTCAAACAGAGAAAGACAAATATCATATAATATGGCTTATATGTGGAATCTAAAAAAAAATGATACAAATGAACTTATATACAAAACAGAAATAGACCCACAGACGTAGAAAACAAACTTATGATTACCAAAGGGGAAAGGTGGGGGAAGGGATAAATCCTAATTTAACATATACACACTACTATATATAAAATAGATAACCAACAAGGTCCTACTGTATAGCACAGGGAAGTATATTCAATATCTTGTAATAAACTATGATGGAAAAGAATGTGAAAAAGAATATATAAATATTATATATATATCCTATATATATAATGATGTGTGTGTGTGTATATATATATATACACACATCATTTTGCCATACACCTGAAGCTAACGCAACATTGTAAATCAACCATACTTCAATTAAAAAAATTAATTAGGACTTCCCTGGTGGCGCAGTGGTTGAGAATCTGCCTGCTAATGCAGGGGACACGGGTTCGAGCCCTGGTCTGGGAGGATCCCACATGCCGCGGAGCAACTAGGCCCGTGAGCCACAACTACTGAGCCTGTGCGTCTGGAGCCTGTGCTCCGCAACGGGAGAGGCCGCGATAGTGAGAGGTCCACGCACCGCGGTGAAGAGTGGCCCTCGCTTGCCACACCTAGAGAAAGCCCTCGCGCAGAAACGAAGACCCAACACAGCCAAAAATAAATAAATACATTAATTAATTTCTTAAAAAGTCCCTTTAAAAAAATTAATTTATGAACATCAGGACCACCACCGATAATCTTTATATAAAATAATAAAGGGAAAGAACAGGCAGGATTAAAAGATATGGATAGACAAATATATGAAAAGATAAAAATAAAGGGAGAAAGGAGGGAAGGAAGCAAAGAAGCAAGGAAAGGAAGAAGAAAAAAAAAGCAAAGAAGAAAATATGCATATCTAATACCGTTTGCATTTCTGTAACTGGTCACAAGGCCATAGTTGAAATGTTTAATTTCCTTCTTCCGTTACTCATTCCAAGTGTCCTTTGCCCTCAGCTGGCTGGTGTTATTTATCAAGTTAGGCAACCGAAACCCTCATTCCTGAAAGGTCTAAATCCTTAGTGGTCCTGCATGTTTTTGAGGGGGTTACATATACTATGGGACATGAAATCTCTAAGGAGTGCTCCAGAGAATGCCTTGGGTTCCAGACACGGCCTTCCTTGGATCTACTCTGCAGGAGGAACCCAATTTCCCCTTAGTAATTGAGATCAGTCATCCCAGCAAATAATCTTCTTCTTTGCCCATTGGTTCAGTGGAGTGAGGAGCCCTAAAAGGCCAGGTGAACGTCTCACCTTCCCACTCAGTGGAAGCATTGCTGTGTCCTCTAGTGGAAGCAGGAAGCATTCTTTCCTTGGGAACCAAAACCTCCAAACCAGCAGAGCTCAAAGTCATGGGGATGGGAGGCAGAAGTTCTGCAAGGGGCTTCCGTGGTGGCGCAGTAGTTGAGAGTCCGCCTGCCGATGCAGGGGACGCGGGTTCGTGCCCCGGTCCGGGAAGATCCCACATGCCGCGGAGCGGCTGGGCCCGTGAGCCATGGCCGCTGAGCCTGCGCGTCCGGAGCCTGTGCTCCGCAACGGGAGAGGCCACAGCAGTGAGAGGCCCGCGTACCGCAAAAAAAAAAAAAAAAAAAAAAAAAGGAAGTACTTGGGCTGGAAGCGCTGGCAGGTAGAGAAAAAAAACCTCTGACTGGGGGTTAGGGCATCAGGAGTGATTTCATAGAGAACGGAGCCTGTGCTGGGTCGTGAATGATGAGGGGCGTCACCAGGTGGACAGAATGAGGAAGAGCATTCCAGACAGAAGGGCCAGCCCACACAAGCTCATGAAAGGAGATACTTGGTTTGTTTGCTTTTTATCATTATTATTATTGGAGTACAGTTGATTTACAATGTTATGTTAATTACTGCTGTACAGCAAAGTGATTCAGTTATACACATATATACATTCTTTTTTAAATATGTTTTTCTATTATGGTTTAACATAGGATATTGGATATAGCTCTCTGTGCTGAAGAGTAGGACTTGTTATCCATCCCTTTTATAAAAGCTTACATCTGCTAACCCCAACCTCCCAATCCATCCCTCCCCCAACCCCCTCCCCCTTCACAACCACCAGTCTGTTCTCCATGTCCTTGATTCTAGGAAACACTTGTTAAATGGCAGAGGGACAGCAGGACAGAAGCAGGAACAAGTAAGAGACAGAGGGAGCTGCAGGGAGGCACAGTCAGCAAACATTTATAACCTATTCTTCTGAGCCGGTGACGCCAGGGACCCAGCAATGAGTCAGACCCAACCCTGTCCTCCTGGTCTGGAAAGAGTCAGTCACAAACTCGGAGGCTGATTGTTGGTAAATCATAAAGTATGGAGGTCTAGGGGAGCTCCAAAGAGGAAGACCAGGGAAGGCTTCTGATAGGAACGAATCTCTGAGAAGACACTTAAGTGACAAGTAGGAATTGGCAAAGGAGAAGGAGGAAGGGCGGAGTGCAGAAAGGCTTGGTCTGTGTACAAAATGTGAGAAAAGATGAGGATGAAGTGATGGCAGCGCTCCTGAGGGGCTTAAAATGTCAGATGAAGCTAAAGTTTCCTGAACTTATTCTGCAGCCAGTGGGGATCCATGGAAGGGCTTCGAGCAGGGGAGAGGTATGGTCGAAGCCAGGGGATGGGAAGCTCTCCCTGTGAGCACGCAGGGGACAAACTGGGGGAGTGAGACTGAAGGTAGGGACACCAAGGAGAGGCTGGTGATGGGGTCTCTCATTCATGGTCTCCAGGGTCAGGGGCCACTTAGTGTTGAGGGGCTTGGAGGGAGAAGGAAGGAGTGAGAAAACAGTGTGTCAGGGCTGAGGAGTAAAGTCCCTTATGCATGAGGATTGTGGCTTCCTCTGGAGATTGGGAAGAAGGCGGTGGTCATAAAGAAGTACACAGGAAGATTCTGGGGAGTGGCAGTATTCTCTCTGGGTGTGTGGTAATTTCATGGGGATACACAAATGTAATCATTTGTCCAATATAAATCTCTATATGGTATGCACTTTCTGAACATATGGTATATTGCATAAAAAAATACTAATGCCAACAGCAAAGTTAAGGCAAGAGCCTAGGTTTTTGGACTCCCATATTGTGGCTTTCTAATCTTTGGTGACAGAGGTCAGGATGCTGGCTATCTCTGGTGTATCAGTTGGGAGACGGTTCAGGAGAACCTCCTGTGGCAATGGCGATGATCTATGACTTGCCTGAGGTGATGGTCACACGTGTCTATACACAGGTAGAACTGCATCAATTTGTACACTTAAGACTTGTGGGGGACTTTCCTGGTGGTGCAGTGGTTAAGAATCCGCCTGCCAATGCAGAGGACATGGGTTCGAGCCCTGGTCGGGGAACCAGATCCCACATGCCATGGAGCAACTAAGCCCGTGTGCCACAGCTCTAGAGCCTGGGTTCTAGAGCCCGCGAGCCACAACTCCTGAGCCCACGTGCTACAACTACTGAAGCCCGCGTGCCTAGAGCCCATGCTCCACAACAAGAGAAGCCACCGCAATGAAAACCCCGCGCACCGCCACGAAGAGTAGCCCCCGCTTGCCGCAACTAGAGAAAGCCCACGCGCAGCAACGAAGACCCAACGCAGCCAAAAATAAATAAATTAACTAATTAATTTTAAAAAAAGATTTGTGACCTTTCCAACGTGTAAGCCATAACTCCACAGAAAGCAACAAAATTAAAATACGACATACAATTAAATGATATCATGTCTGGGATTTGCATGAAAATAATATAGGAAGTGAGGAAGCAGGTGGAGGCACAGATGAAATGCAATTAACCATGAGTTGCTTTTGTTAGATGGGTACGTGACGTTTATTATATACTCTTCTGTTCACTTCTGCTTGTTTGAAGTTTTGCATAATAATAATATATATACGTATACGTATACATGGATAGATAGATAGACAGATAGGCGATAGATAAAACAAATACCTGTTGAACCCAGTGACCCAGGCACTTCCTCCCTTCAGAACTCAGATGCCTGCTGCGCTCAGTGACCCAGGTGGTCCAGTGCTTGGATCACACTCACAGCGCCCCTCTCCTAAGATTCTGTTGCCCTCCCCAGGTTAATGCAGGTGGGAGCCTAGGTCAGCACCAAGGACAGATCCACAGCATTGGGTCTCAGAACCACAGACAGCAACTCAACTAATAGGTGAGACAAAGGACACGGAAATGAGGAAATGACATCCTTCCGATTTCCAGAACAGTGTGGAACAGGGCAGGAGGGTGGAGTCGAAGAAGAGCCAATCAGTACTACTGAATAAGAGCATTCCTTCAACAAATAGCCATTGAGCATCTCCTCTGTGCCAGGCACAGTTCTAAACACTGGAGATGGCAAAATCCCTGTCCTGAACAAGTAGGAAAATAAGAAAACAGGATCATTTAGATAAATGCCATGCGCCATGATAAAGACGTAGCAATGAAATATGATGCAGTTATTTATGGGGTGGGAAAGGAGCATTTCTGAGGAGATGGTCAAGGAAGAGACTATATTGAAAAGAGAACTGGATGAAGTAAGGAAATGATCCAAGAGGAGACTGGAGGTAAAAGCATTCAGGCAGAGGAAGAAGCAAGCACCAAGATGTTGAGGCAGGAAAGAGCGTGGCATGTTTGAGGACCAGCAAGAAGGCCAATGTGGTGGAGCAAAGTAAGTGGACGGGAAAGGGCAGGAGGGCTTTTGGTAAGATAGGAGTAGACACACAGAGAGAAAGAGATAGAGAAAGAGAGACAGGAAAATATGAAAGACAAGCAGAGACTGAAAGAGTCAAGAAAGACCCACAGGCAGAAAGAGAGAAGCAAAATAACACTAGCTGTAATTTATAAAGTGCATTTTCCATTATCTATTCTATTACCTATTCATATATACGTACTCATATATATTAATATATACATACTTTTTTTTTTTTTTTTTTTTTGCGGTACGCGGGCCTCTCACTGTTGTGGCCTCTCCCGTTGCGGAGCACAGGCTCCGGACGCGCAGGCTCAGAGGCCATGGCTCACGGGCCCAGCCGCTCCGCGGCATGTGGGATCTTCCCGGACCGGGGCACGAACCCGCGTCCCCTGCATCGGCAGGCGGACTCTCAACCACTGCGCCACCAGCAAAGCCCTACATACTTTTTATTACGGAAAACTTCAAACATAAAAGTGAACATAAAAGTGTAATATTTATTGTTATTATTATATAACAAACCACTCCAAAATTTAGTGTCTTAAAACAAGAAGTGTATTATTTTTCATGATTCTGAGGGTTGACGGGGCACTTCTGCTGGTCTCATGCAGCTGCATTCAGATGGGGCTGGACTGGGGCTTTTGGCCAGAGTGCTTTGATTCTCCTCTGCATGGCCTCTCCATGTGACTAGCTTGGGCTTCCTCACAACATGGCAGTCTTAGAGTTCTAAGAGAACAAAAGCAAAAGCTTCTAGTTCTCTTAAGAACTGGACCTGGAACTGGCCCAGCATCATTTCTGCCACATTCTATTAGTCAAAGCAAGTCACAAGCCAGCCAGATTGAAGGAGAAGAGACAGAGTCTACCTGTTGGTGGGAGAAGCCACATACCAGCACAGAGGAGGAGGAATTACTGGAGCCAGCTTGGGAAACAATGTGCCACGAGGGCTTAATGTATGCCAGGTCCCGTGCTGAGGGCCCCACATATTCCACCTTACCTAATCCTCAAGCAACCCTGTGACACAGGGTATAATCATCCCCCCATTTTACAGGTCTCATAGGACACAGAGCTAGGGATAGCAGAGTTAGATATGAACTCAGGTCTGTCTCTAAACCAGGCTGTATGTGTGTTATGTTATTATGTTCCACCCAAAAATAAAGTCAGTGACCATGGCCATGTCAAGGCTTAACCCAGGGCTTCCCTGGTGGCTCAGCGGTTAAGAATCCGCCTGCCAATGCAGGGGACAGAGCCCTGGTCCAGGAAAATCCCACATACTGCGGAGCAACTAAGCCCGTGTGCCACAACTACTGAGCCTGCGCTCTAGAGCCCATGTGCCACAACTACTGAAGTCTGCACTCCTAGAGCCCGTGCTCAACAAGAGAAGCCAACAAAGTGAGAAGCCTGCGCACCGCAACGAAGAGTAGCCCCCACTCGTCGCAACTAGAGAAAGCCTGCGCACAGCAACAAAGACCCAACGCAGCCAAAATAAATAAATAAAATAAATAAATAAATTTTAAATAAAAAAAAAAGGCTTAACCCAATTGACCCAAAGTCTCTAGATACCCAGATTGCGAGATATATATCTATATAGACAGATAGATAAATAGCTTAACATAATATAATACATAATTTTTAATTGGTTGGGAACACAGAGATACAAAGGATAAACTAAAAGCAGAGGGCTTCCCTGGTGGCACAGTGGTTGGGAGTCCGCCTGCCAGTGCAGGGGATGTGGGTTTGAGCTCTGGTCCAGGAAGATTCTACATGCCGTGGAGCAACTAAGCCCCTGCACCACAACTACTGAGCCTGCCCTCTATAGCCCGTGAGCCAAAACTACTGAGCCCGCGTGCCACAGCTACTGAAGCCTGCATGCCTAGAGCCCGTGCTCCACAACAAGAGAAGCCACTGCAATGAGAAGCCCACACACGGCAACAAAGAGTTGCCCCTGCTCGCTGCAACTAGAGAAAGCCCACGCACAGCAACAAAGACCCAATGCAGCCAAAAATAAATAAATAAATTTATTTTTAAAATAAAATCCGGGCTTCCCTGGTAGCGCAGTGGTTGAGAGTCCGCCTGCCGATGCAGGGGACGCGGGTTCATGCCCCGGTCCGGGAAGATCCCACATGCTGCGGAGCGGCTGGGCCCGTGAGCCATGGCCTCTGAGCCTGCATGTCCGGAGCCTGTGCTCCGCAGCGGGAGAGGCCACAACAATGAGAGGCCCGCGTACCGAAAAAAATAAAAAATAAAATAAAATAAAAATTAAAAAAATGAAAGCGGAGAGGCATGCACCTGGGGACAAAGACCAGGAGACAGAAACTCAGAAGCAAGGCCAGTGAGATACAGAGAGAAGCAGACTCACAGAGACAAAGCAAAAGCAAGAGATAGATTGACAGAACCACAGGGTCTCCCTCCTTTAGCCAGGAAGCTCCATGGGGGCAGGGATTTTGTCTGTTTTGTTATTACTGTATCCCCAACGTGTAGAGCAGGACCTGACTCAGCAGGTGCGCAATAGATGGATACTAAGCTGGAAAAGCAGAGAGCCTGCAGTTCCCTCAAACAGCACCAGGTGGCAGTATCCCAATGCCCCGAAGCCTCCAAATGCCTAAATCCAAAAGACAGCAGTTGGAGGATTTGCCGCCACAGGCCTCAGACTTTCTGGACGTCTTCCCCTGGGCTGAGCCCCGCCTTTCCCTGCACAAGCCCTGGGTGATGAGTGACCTTTCCATATGAGACTACCTCTTCACCCGCTCCACCACCAGGCCGAGTTAAACAGCTCTTTCTTTGTCCTTGGCCCCTTCCGGCTGGGCACCAAGGCATCTGGGTCCATTCCAGGCCCGGAGATGGGGCTGGGATGAAGGTGGGGCAGCTGGGACGAGGCCAAGGAAAAGTCCTAAGGATTTTGGAATCAGTTTTCCTAGTCTTCCTGGACCAGCAGTATGGGTCCAGCCCCCTCCTCCCTCAGACCCAGGATCCAGGACCCCGGCCCCTCCTCCCTCAGACCCAGGATCCTGGTCCCCGGCCCCTCCCCCGTCAGACCCAGGATCCAGGTCCCCGGCCCCTCCCCCTTTAGACCCAGGATCCTGGTCCCCGGCCCCTCCCCCGTCAGACCCAGGATCCTGGTCCCCAGCCCTCCTCCCCTCCAAGTCCCTTGCAGCTGCCCTGCTCCCTCCTCTGGGCAGAGAGGTCCTCTAGTGCTCCCCCTCCCTGTCTTTTACAGAGACCCCCTCCCCCTCCACGCCCCCCTTCCAGGGTTGAGACTAAAGGTGAGTCACAGGAAGCGCTGGGGCCCTGAGTCACCAACCCCCTCTCTGGGCTGCAGGGAGCTGGCTCGGGCGCAGTGTGCTACCAGCTGACCCCCATAGCCCAGAACTTCCGTTTGGAGGCAGGTGCCCTTCCCACTCTGGCATCTCCCACACCCTGCCTAGTCTCCGCTTTTCTCTTTTAGTCGTGGTCTCTTTGGAGGCAAAATTTCCCTCTGCTCCAACTTCCCTGTCTTGATTCTGACTCCTGCTTTCTCTTCACCACTAGGTCTCTTCTGTCTCCAGCTCTTTGGGTTTGTAAAAACTTCTTCCCCCAACCTCCTCCCTCCCCTCTCTCCCCCTCCTTCTCTGTCTGTCTCTGTCCCTCCCTCTCCTCTGGCTCCAGCATTCACGGTCTCTCTGGTTGTCTCTCTCCCCTCAGTTTTTCACAGTTGCCTGCACTGGAGCACAGAGGCTGTGGAAGGCCTGGGCTGGAGGTCTCTGTTCCATGGCCACTGACCCTCTCAGGCAGCTGCAGTCTGTGTCCCTGGCCTTTGGCCCCTGAGCTTAGAGAGGCCCAGAGACACAGAGCACTAGAGGCAGAGAGAGGATGAGACAGAAAAGAGAGCACAGGCAGAGATGGAGACAGTCAGAGAGCAACAGACAGAGACACAGATAGCGACGAACAAAGAGAGGGACAGGGACAGGTAGCGAGAGTGAAATAGAAAAGCAGCGGGATCATAGGATCTCACTTCTATGTGGAATCTAAAAAAAAAGGGTGCAAATGAACTTATTTACAAAACAGAAAGAGACACAGAAAACAAACTTATGGTTATCAAAGGGGAAAGGGTGGGAGGGATAAATTGGGAATTTGGGATTAACGGATACACACTACTGTATATAAAATAAACAACAAGGACCTACTGTATAGCACAGGGGACTACATTTAATATCTTGTAATAACCATAATGGAAAAGAATCTGAAAGAGAATATATATATTATATATACATACATATTAACTGAATTACTTTGCTGTACATCCGAATCATTGTAAATCAACTATACTTCAATAAAAAAAATGTTAAAAGCAGTGGGATGCAGGGATAGACACAGAGACAGAGATGCTGAGAGACATAGGGACACAAAGAGAGGCAGAGCCAGAGAGAGAAATGGAACCAGAGAAATGGACAGAGAGAGACAGAGCCAGAAGGTACTTAGGCAGAACGGAAATAAAGGCATAAAGGAGAGGAAAGCAGAGACAGAGAAAGACAGTCGGAGAAAGAGATAAAGACGAACCGAAAGGCTTCCAGAGCGGGAGAGACCGAGACAGCAGTCTGAGGCAAGGCCTGGGGAAGCCGAGAGGGAGGGGAGGTGGGGGGGGTCCCCCGGCTGCAGCATCTCCTCCAAGCAGACAGGCGTGTGTCTCCATCACTACCCCCACCGCGTCTCATCCTGAGTGGGAATCACATGTGCACCATGGGGCCGGGCTCCAGCATAGGTTGTGTTTTTGTCACCGGGTGTGTCTGTGTGTGCGGTTTGGTGTCTCTGGGTGTGTCCATGTGGGTTGTGGTGGTGTGACGCCAAGCATGTCTGTGTGTGTCTCATTGCCCTGTGGCTGGAGGGACCATGTTCCTACATGGCATACAACTCAGGAGGGGAGAGGGGTTATGTCTGTGTGTTTCCCCAGAGAGTGGTGTCCATAGGGCCACACACCACACGGTGAGAGGGGTTTCGTGTCACCTCGCCAGTGAGTCCTGGTGTGTTGCTGGCGGAGGGTTTTGATCTGTGTCTGGATGTACGGTGTGCAGCCCCGTGCATAACTTGTGCTGCTGCGTGAGGTCGCATGCCGCATGGTTACCACTCTGGGGGTCACCATGCATCAGTCTGCATCGCATTTGCTGTTCTCTTCCTTATGGGTGTTGTGTGTGTAAAGCTGTGTATCACTCAGTGATGTGACCCTGTGTCTCCCTCCAGGTGTGTGTCCCTGTTGGGGCCTCTCTTTTCCCTGCCAAGAACACAGACTGGGGACCCACACGCAGAGTGTTGTGTTTGCACGGCTGTGTATTACATTGTACCAGAGGGCGTCCCCCGGGGCTGTGTGTGGTGTCATTGCAGGCCTAAGTGATGGCTGTGTCAGTGGGTCACATCTACTGGTTCATGAGACAGTGTTTGTGCTGGGAAGTAGTGTAGCACGTGTTTTGTGTCATTGTGTCTTTGTGTATTCCACTGTATATGTTGTGTTTGTGTGGCCACCTGTGTTGGAGTGTATCATGCTCCAGGCTGTGTGTGGGTGTGGTTTATGGCGTCGGTCCCAGGCGATGGTGCACGTTTTACTCTGCTCACGGTGCTCTTGGGCATCAGGGTCCGTGTAGCCTGTGGCCAGCCCCCCTCCCTCAGGGGCACCATTCTTGGTTGTGTCCTGTGTGACGCACCAAAATAGATCAAAATGTCTTACACGGGGCATGTGCCGCTTGGGTTTCTGTGTATGTCACTGTGCCTACTGGTCCGTTCCTACACGCATCCGTTCATATTGTCCTCTGACTGCATATATGAATGGCATTGTGCACCGGGGTGTATTGTGTGTCAGGGTGAATCCATGTGTGTTGTGAATCATTCTATGAGCATATGTGCTTGAGTCACCACGTGCCGTGACGTACGTCAGTGTGCATTTCTCCAGGTGCTGGGTGATTGGAGACTGCCATGGGTGTGTCCCTAAGTGCTGTGTGTCTGCACACGTCGTGTTTTGTTCCACAGGTGTGTGATGGCTGAGTGCTCTGTTCACACAGATATGTTGTGTGTGGCATTTGGGGATTGCGAGGTCAATACAGATCGTGTGTTTGTGGAACACCCGTATATGTTGTGTTTGTGTAGCTACGAATGGGCATCATCCTGTGTGAGGCGTCTGGGTGTGGCTGTTTGTGTCAGAAGATGTCGTGCCAACTTTGATTGCAGTGTTTGTGCCTGCGTGTGGACAATATTTAAGTGACCGTGTGTGCCACGGGGCGCTGCCTGCCTCACTAAGTGCCGGTGTGTGTCGCATCATGTGTGTGGTGTCCGGGTGTGGCTGTGAGTTTCAGAGCTTGTCGGGAGTTGTGAGTCACTCGTTGTAGGTTGTGTTGTATGCCCATGGGTGTTATAGGTTCTGTCTCCGGCCATGCTGTCCATGGTTGAGGGTGTTATCACCGTGTGTTGCATGGTGTCCGGGTGTGGCTGAGTGTAGGTGTGTATTACACGCTGCAGACCGTTGTGTATGACAAAGCCCATTGTGTGTTGGTGTGTGTCTTAATCCATGTGGACACACGCCTCTTCCTTGCTCTGCCCCAAGACACACCCAGCCCCTCCTTAGTCTGAGAAGGGGGGTTGGGGAGCCTCCCCTCTGCCCAGGGGCCTCCCCAGCACCTCCCCGCCCTGCCCAGCAGTCACCACCCCCCAGAGGGCACAGGCTCTGCTGTGCCTCAAAGCAAGAGTCCAGAGCGAGGGAGCAGAGCAGGCCGGGGACCTGCAAGCCATAGTGGCTGCTCTTTGTGTGCTGCGAGGTGGGGGACTCTGGGCGGGAAGCTGGCTGAGCCCCAAGACCCCGGGGGCCATGGGCGGGGAGCTGGTGCCGGGCCTGGGGGCCCTGCGGCGGAGAAAGCATCTGCTGGAACAGGAGAGGAGTCTGGCAGGCTGGGCACTGGCACTGGCAGGAATCGGCATCGGACTCATGGTCCTGCACGCGGAGATGCTATGGTTCGGGGGGTGCCTGGTGAGTGGAGGCTGGAGGCTGAGACTCCCGAGCCTTGAGGGAGGAGGGGCTGTAAGCTGAAACTGCTGGGTCTGAGGGAGGAGGGGCCTGGGGGCCAGGACTCTCGGGTCCTGAGTGAGTAGAGGCTGGAGACCCCTGGGGCTGAGAGTGGAGGGAGCTGAGGGCTGGACTCCTGGGACCTAGGGAGGTAAATGCTGGGGGCCCTCTCTGCAAAAGGAAGGGAAGAGGGGTCACAGAGTGTCAGTTTGAAGGTATTGCAATTAGACAGTTGGAGGTCCAGGAGCCCTGCAGGCCAGGAGGTGGCTGGTCAGATACTTGAGCAGATTAGGGGAGAGGTAACCCCAGGTTCAGTGAAGGGAGGGTGGGGAGAAAGGCTGACTTCTTCCAGTAGGCAGCAGCTCCTTGGTCCTTATCTAAACTCTAATGTTTGCACAGTATCTCAGAGGCAAAGGGCAGAGACCAAAAGAACTGGCTGGGTGGGGGGGTGGGAAAAGAAAACAAAGCACCGCCCCCCTCCCCCTTCCATCTCCAACATTAAGAAGCTCAGCTTCCCCAGAATCTATGGGCTATTTAGTCTGGGAAACAAGGGAGAGGTAGGTTTATGGTAGCCTGGACTCCTGGGTCCCAGGAGAGGAGAGGCTGGGGCCCGGGTTCCTTAGAGGTGACTTAGAGCGTTTTTAGGGGGAGAGGGGCTGACTTCGAGGATAGTGTGAGTGGGGAAGGAAAGAACAAGTGGGGCTAGGACAGGTCTGAGCAGGTTCCCAGCACATTCCAGCCCTGGTCCGGGCAGCGATGGGGGCAGATGAAGGACACGGGTCAGAACTGGCGGCTTGAGGACGGGACAGAATTGCTCAACAGGAAAGGAGGGGTTGGAGATCTGTCTAGGGTAAGGGACGTGGAATTGGGCTGGTTGGAGGGCACTGATTGGAGGATTGAGTTGGGGGGACTTCTGGGGGACAACACTCAGGCTTGGATTTGGGGGTGGGAGAGGCAGACAGCTTTGAAGTGACCAGGAGCCACACGGACTGTCAGGGCAGGCTGGCTTCCTCTGGCCGGGTGGCCAGGCGAGGGCAGCGGGCACTGAGGGGGTGGGGCCGCCGAAGCCCATGCCAACAGGAAACATGGTCAGGCCGACCCGCCGCTCCCACACTTCAGCACCCCGCCCAGCAGGCGAGGTGAGGACAAGGGAGCCCTGGCAGATGGGAAGGGACAGGGGGTCTTTCCTACGCCACCCCATCCCTCCGCTGCCTCACCTCCAATTGCTTCCCTCTACCACCTGCCAGGCTGCTGCCTCCAGCACGGGGACTCTGGAATCTGCTGCAGCTCTCTGAGCCTCAGTTTCCGCAACTGGAAACCGGCAGTGAGGGTTGAAATACATGATCCGAAGGGTCCTCCTCGGCCCCCTTTCTATGACTGCCTTGACAACACCCGTGTCCCCTCCCCACCTCCATCGTAATCTAATAAACTCATTTTGCAGGGATCCAGACACCTGCTCGCCAGGAGGGAAGGGCTGGAGGAGAGGCAGGTGCCAGACGCCACCGATGCAGGGGAACGTGATAGAGATAGTGGGGCGGGAGAGGGAGGATGGTGAGAGGTACCGAGAGGCAGAGATACACAGAGAGACCGAGACAGAGAGAGACCAAGACAAAGATGCAGTAAGAGACGGAGTGGTACAGACAGAGAAGGGGGTCGGGGATTCGGGGCAAGAGGAATTGGAAAGGAGAGAGGACCACCAGAGAAGTGGATTGCAGAGTGGGGAGGGGGTTGGGCCTAGTGGGATGTTCTTTGGGACAAACTAAAGAGCGGGACAGGGAACTGGGGAGCCACAGAAGGATGAAGGGGTGGGGAGGGCTAGGGACAACAGCACCATTGTTCGGGGAAGGGGGGCAGGTCCCATGGAACAGGAAACTGGCCCTCTTCCCCTGCACAGAGGGGGGCCCTGGGTCAGGGGAGCTGGCAGTGTTTTAGGAGAAACAGGTGCTGAGCTCAGAGTGGGAGCCCAGGTGGCCCCTTCCCCCTGACACCACCTCCCAGGCAGGGATCCACACACACACCCCCTCCTAGGGAATCCAGCAGTCCCAGTCCCCTCTAAATCCCTTCCTCAAGAATTCTAGATTCCTCCAAGGTATTGCCACACAAAGACAGGGGAAAAAACTTCCTGTGGTTTCTGGAGGCCATGTGCTTCTGGGCAGCTCTGCCCTGGGCTTAGAGCCAGGAGAGAACGCAGGAGGTGGGGAGGGGGGGCAGAGGAGACACACGGGGCAGCAGGACTGGGGGGCCTTTCTCAGAGCTGGGGCTGGGGTCTTAGGAACCCACCCCCCTGGATGAGGGCAGGGGAGGGTGTCACTCATTCCTTGGGGCCTGAGTGATAGTTTCTAGGCTCCTCAGGAACTGCGAAGGGCAGGCGGGGGGAGGGGAGGGACCTGAAGTTGCTTTCTAGGGCAGAGACCAGCTGGGTGGGAAGGGAAGGGGAGGGACCACTTTTTAGAAGCTAAATGTCTGTTTCTAGACACCCCCCCATACACACACACACAACTGAGGAACTATTATTGATGGGGACCAGCACAGGGGAATTAGGAAGGAATGTGAGTTTCAAGGTCTTCCCTCAGGGGTGTGGTCCTAGCAGAAGAGCTGAGGAGGAGGGTGAACACTGGCACCTGGGCCAGGGCTGTCCCCTTGGGAAGGAAGAGGGCACTCTCCCTGGGGACCAGATGATGGTTTTGAGACTTCCCCAGACCTGAGGCATCAGGGGGAACTGGGCTGGGGGCTGGGGGTTAGGAGGCTGGGAAATTGGGACTGGAGAAGGGATGGCGGTTTGGGAAGAGTGCAGCGGGGGCTGAGGGAGGCCTTGGCTCTCACCCCTCTCTCCCTCCCTCCCAACAGTGGGCGATCCACCTGTTCCTGGTTAAATGCATGATCAGCATCTCCACGTTCTCGCTCCTTTCCCTTATTGTGGCCTTTCACGCCAAAGAGGTCCAGGTAGGCCCCCAGCCCCTTCCTAGCTCCCCTCAGCCCACCCCCACGCCCTGTCGGCTCACCCTTCCCACCTCCTGGGCTGAGTAATGAGCTTCCTCCACCCTGAGATACATCCACACCCTCATCCACCCGGAGGGGATGAACCACGGACAGACAGACAGCCCCCCCCACCCCCCGAGCAGCCCTGACCTTCCTCCACCTGCTGCCCTGTCTCACCTTGCACACCTGTAGATGCTGAGAGTTCCCGCCCCCAGGCCTCTGTCCACTCTGTCCCAGGTTGCCTCACACAAGACACAGCCTCCCAGATCTCACTTTTTCATCCCTGAGTCCCTACCTGTTCCTGTCCCAACAACCCAAGATCCTAGCCATGTGCCCGCAGGTCCTTCCCCACTGCTGAGCTCCCCACCTCTGTGCCAACGACTCCACAGACCCAGAAGCCCTTCCCACCCGTATCCCCCCCTCCCATCTCATGTCTCAACCCACACTGGACTCTCCACCCCTTCCCCTCTCATCCCATCCCCCACATCCCCAGATCCTGTTTCCTTCCCCCCACACCTCTGCAGTATAAAATGAGGGTTATTGGTCGAGTGTGGTGCCGCCCCTTGCAGTGCCTGGCACACAAGATGTGCTCAGTAAGAAGTACACATCATTAACGCAGTCGTTCGAATAGTTAAGTGGCCTGAGAGCCCAGGGCCTCAGTTTCTGCATCTGTAAAATGGGGGTAAGAATATTTTCAATCTCACTGTCTTGTGAGCATTCGCTGAGTCACACACGTACAGAGGACAGCACAATGCCTGGCACCTCCAAAGTGCCCTGTAAATGTTGGCCATTATCATTGCTAATGGGACGATGGCAATTACTACTGCGTCCCCAGAAACTGGAGTTAGGACACAGCTCTATGGATGTGGAATGTAAGTCCTCGGAGAGGCAGGGGTTTTGTTTCGTTTGTCTTGTCCACCCATATCCTCAATGTATCTCAACATATGGAACAACGTCGGGCATACAACAGGCACTCAATAAGTGCTTCTGGGCTGGAAGTTCTGGAAGTGGGCTGAAACTAGGGGGAGAAGGTGGAGAGATGTCTTCCTCGGTTCCTGCCCTGCCCCTTCCCACCCTCCCGGGCCCCATGCCCTGCGCTATCTGCCTCCCTCTCCGGCCCCGCGGGCGCGCCCCCCTTATCTCCCCGCGCAGGCTGGGGAGCGGGCGCCAGACCTTCGTGTGACCCCCCTCCTTCTGCATCCGTTCCCCTCCCTGCAGCTGTTCATGACGGACAACGGGCTCCGGGACTGGCGCGTGGCGCTGACCGGGCGGCAGGCGGCGCAGATCGTGCTGGAGCTGGCTGTGTGCGCGCTGCACCCGGCGCCGGTGTGGCGCCCGCCGTGCGCGCAGATCTCGGGGTCCCCGCAGACGGCGGTCACGCAGTCCTGGCCGAGCTTCCTGGGCCAGGCGGAGGCGCTGCTGTCGCTGGCCATGCTGCTGCGCCTGTACCTGGTGCCCCGCGCCCTGCTCCTGCACAGCGGCGTCCTGCTCAACGCCTCCTACCGCAGCATCGGCGCGCTCAACCAGGTCCGCTTCCGCCACTGGTTCGTGGCCAAGCTGTACATGAACACGCACCCCGGCCGCCTGCTGCTCTGCCTCACGCTTGGCCTCTGGCTCACCACCGCCTGGGTGCTGTCGGTGGCCGAGAGGTGAGGGTGCGCGGGGAGGGGAGGGCGGGAAGGGACGGTACCTGGAGCCTCTGGAGGAGCCGCTTACAACCACCATCGCCCTGTACCGTGGTGCAGGTTGGGACTCCCTGGGACCAAGAAGTGGAGAAAGCCTATCGCCCCAAAGCCTTTCCTCCACCTGCAGTCTCCAGTCTCCCCAGACACACACACACACCATAGGAAGCCCTGCCCTTCCTGCTTCCAAATCTCTCTTGCCTCAGGTTTCCAGGCATCTGTTCAGTCTCAACACGCAGGCTCTGGGCCCTGGCCAAGGGTTGCACCTGCTTTGGAGGAAGGGGACGTCTCTTCCAAATTAGCACAGATGCACTGTAGGTGCTCCCAGTGACCCCCGGGCTGCGCCAGAAGGGAATTCCGTGCAGAGCATTGGTATGAGAATTCGAGACCCCCTGCTGGACTTTGACCTGATGCTGGAACTGTACCCCTCAGGGCCTCCACTTACCTTACAGATAAACAAATTGGGGGTAATCTTAGCCAGTGGTTCTCAAAGTGTGGTTCTGGGACCAGCAGCATCTCCTGGGAACTGGTTGCAAATCCAAACTCGCAGGCCCCACCCGGATCTGTGGAATCCAAAACTCTGGTGGGTTGGGCCCAGCAATCTTTTTTAACAGTTCACGCTGATGCTGGCTCAAATTTGAGAACCTCTGGTTTCGTACATCTGGCAAAGGATTCTTGAGGGGAGATGGAGAATGGGAAGAACTGGCCTTAGATCTCTCCTCTCTGAGCCTCTGTTTCCGCATCTATAAAATGGGTATCAAAATCCACCATCTTTAAAGTCTCCCTGGCAATTCTAATCTTTCATGATTTTAAACTCATTTGTCTCACAGGATCTCAGTTTTCTCAGTTGGGAAATTGGTCAGGATCAGTAAATGATCCTCCCACCAATTTTCTCACCTGAAAAATGGGAGGATGGGGAGGGAGCCAAATTTCTAAATCTGTTTGAGGCAGAAGTCCTCAAACTTGAATGTATTTTGGGATGAAGGGATTGGAGCTTAACAGGGCAGATTCAGTCGCCACCTCCAGACACAATTTAGTGGGTTTGAGGTGTCTGGGGCCCTGGTGAGTGATGCTTTCCCTGCTTTGGCCTAACTGTGGGTCAAAGTTAGACAAATCCTGATTATCCATCCTTTCCATGGCTGGACCTAAATGTCCCCTCCTATGAAGTGAGGGGAAAAGAGGCAGAGTCTGCCAAGCCTTTTTATTTATTTTTTTAAAGTGCATTTATTTCCTTATTTTAAAGATTTATTTTCTATTTTATTTTATTTACTTTTGGCTGTGTCGGGTCTTGGTTGTGGCATGCGGGATCTTTTGTTGCGGCGCGTGGGCTTCTCTCTAGTTGTGGTGCGCAGGTTTTCTCTTCTCTAGTTGTGGCATGCAGGCTCCAGGGCGCGTGGGCTCTGTGGTTTGCGGCACGCAGGCTCTGGTTGAGGTGCGCAAGCTCAGTAGTTGTGGTGTGCAGGCTTAGTTGCCCTGCGGCCTGTGGGATCTTAGCTCCCTGACCAGGGATTGAACCCGTGTCCCCTGCACTGTAAGGTGGGTTCCTTACCACCGGACGACCAGGGAAGTCCCCCGTCAAGCCTTTTTAGAGTCCCACCTTTTTAGTCCTGATAGGGCCACCTCTAGGCCATAGAGCATCTTTGTGGAAATTAGAAAAAGGTGCCCCTTCCTTTGAGTGGATGCAGCCCCCTGCCGGGTCTGACAAGTGGACTTCAGGCTGGGTGTCTGCCCCCCTCTCAACCCCTCAACCACACGCTCTGAATGTAGCAGCCCTGGTAGCCTAGCTGAAACCAAAAAGGCTTTGGAATTGGTCGGATCCAGGTTCAAATGCCACAGCCCAGAGTGGTTGAGCATCTTGCCCAGGTCACACAGCAAGGAGGAGGCCAGGCAGGCTCTCCAAAGCCCAGAACTTAACTGGCTTTTTCTGAGTCCTTCTTGCAACTGTGGGTGTATGTTAAGAAAGAGGGTATCAAACATCACAGGAACCCCAGAATTAACCCACTCTTCCCCACAGACAGACCGTTAATGCCACCGGGCACCTTTCAGACACACTGTGGCTCATCCCCATCACATTCCTGACCATCGGCTACGGGGACGTGGTGCCGGGTACCACATGGGGCAAGATTGTCTGCCTCTGCACTGGGGTCATGGTGAGTACACCCACTCAGGGACCCTGCCTTTATCCCACACTGCTCATCCCCTGGGCCCCAGGAAACCACAGAGCCAACTAAGGCACTCAGGGACACCCCCAAGAAACTCGGGTGTCTGGACCCCCACAGCCCCATTCCCTGTCCAGGACACAAACACTAGCCTCATTTCCTTTGAAAATCCAGGAATCCATCCCCTGAGTCCTTGCTCTCTCCAGAACCTAGGACCCAGCCCTCGTCCTCCTCGGGAACACAGGCCCCTGACCTCCCAGCCCCATTTCCTCCCAGATTCCAGGAGTCCAGTCCCAAGCCCCACCAAGACTCAGGTATCTTGCCCTCTCCACCCCCCTTTACCCTCTCAATCATCCAGGACTCAGGTACCTGGTTTCCCAGCTCTAGGCTCTTCCAGGACCCAGGAATCCAGTCTCCCAGCCTCCATTAAAGCTGTTTAGACATCAAGAGCATGCCTGTGGACTCAGGCTGCCTGGGTTCAAATCCTGCTTCTGCCCACTTCCTAGCTGGGAGTCAGCCACACAATCTTTCTGGGCCTCAATTTCCTCATCTGTAAAATGGGGATGCTGATACCAGCGTACTCCTCACGGGGTTCCTGAGAAGACGAAATGAATTAAACCATGTAAAGGGTCTCAAACACAGAAAATGCTCAGTAACTGGGTCAGGGGGTGGCGATGCGGAAGCTGTTGTTGTAACTGGTTCCAGGCGTCCGGCTGCCCCTACCCCAGCTCTTGTGCCCTCAAGGATGAGGCAGAGGCTCCCCAAGCGCCAGACTCCAGCCTCCTCCCCAGGGTCGGCCTCCTCCTACATCTAGACATCTGCCCCCTTCCCCTCATAGACCCAGCACCCAATGCCTTGGCCTTCACCTCCCTGTGAGATCTGGCTCCCTTCACCCGCAGGAATTCAAGCCTCCAGCCCCAGCCCTGATTTGTCCCAGGAAGGACATGGTGAATCCCCCAGTCCTGGGTCCACAGGTGATGCATGGGGGGAAATGTGACAGCCCCCTTCCCTCCAGCAGTGAGTCTTTGTGACTAGGAAAGAGGGGCAGAGACTCAGCCAGGCACACACTCCCAAAGGGAGATAAGGCGATTTGCACTCGAGCTCACAACCAACTCCTAGCTGAGAGGTTCCAAGGTACAATGAAATTATAACGGCTAACTTTTATTGGGCACATACTCTGTGCCAGTCTCTGCTCTAAAGGTGTCGACTTATGGAATCCTCGGAGTAATACTGTGAGGGTGTACACATTTTACAGATAAGAAACTCAGACACTAAGAGATTAGATAACTTGCTCTGAAGCTGGGCTTGAAACCCAAGCAGCCCCAGAGCCAAGGTTTACAGCTAGTAATTATCCTGAGGGTCAAGAGTTGAAACATATGGGGTGGGGGAAGACTTCAGGAGATTCATTCTAACTCCAGGTGCTACAGAGCAGTTGGGATTTGTTGGGGCCTTGAAGGATCAGAGGCCTCGAGAAGGAAGGGAGAAGAGTGAGACCTGCTCAGGCAGGTGGGGGCTGAGTTGCCTGGGACGGGAGCTGGGCAGAGGAGGAAGAGCGGCCTGGACCTTGGAAGGCCTTGAGGGCTACACTAAGAAGTCTGGGGCAGTGGGAGCCTAGAAGGAGATTAGGGTGAGGGCATCAGGGGCATAACTGGATGTTCGATCTCCCTGGGGTCAGGGTGGAGTGAGGGAAAGGCTGGAGACTGTCCAGAAGGGAGAGGATGTGGCCAGAGCTGGGCAGAGGCTGTAGGGGTGGGGAGGAGGGGGAGGACACCCTCACTGACCTGACGGCCCACTGGACCGTGGGAAGGAAAGGGTCCCGCAGGAGTCTGAGGTCTGCTCCTTGCCCAGAACCAGCCCTTCTCCCCAATCTCCAATCACACTTAACCAAAGAGAACATGGGCTTCCCTGGTGGCGCAGTGGTTAAGAATCCACCTGCCAATGCAGGGGACACGGGTTCGAGCCCTGGTCCGGGAAGATCCCACATGCCACAGAGCAACTAAGCCCGTGCGCCACAACTACTGAGCCTGCGCTCTAGAGCCCCCGAGCCACAACTACTGAGCTCACGCGCCACAACTACTGAAGCCCGCGCACCTAGAGCCCGTGCTCTGCAACAAGAGAAGCCACAGCAATGAGAAGCCCGCGCACCACGACAAAGAGTAGTCCCCACTCGCCACAACTAGAGAAAGCCCGTGTGCAGCGACGAAGACCCAATGCAGCCAAAAATAAATAAAATAAAATAAATAAATTTCTTTTTTTAAAAAAAGAGAGAGAACATTGTGATGGTGTAAATACCACACCTAGGATTTGGACTCGGACGCATGATTTTATGATCCCAGCTCCACCACTGGGAGCTGTGGGACCCTGACTCTCTCTGGGCCGGTTTGCTTGTCTGTCAACTAGCGGTGGTGGTGCCTGCTGTCTGTGGCTGGTGGGAGGGCTCAAGGAGAGAGAGAGTTGGTGGCACACGGCTGGTCCTCAGATCCCCACGGGTCTTGTGTCATAGTGCCTGCTGTGCCCACAGGGGGTCTGCTGCACAGCCCTGCTGGTGGCCGTGGTGGCCCGGAAGCTGGAGTTTAATAAGGCAGAGAAGCACGTGCACAACTTCATGATGGATATTCAGTATACCAAAGAGGTGAGGGGGGCCTCCAGGACCCAGGGCACACCCCTTCCACAGCCCCAGGATCCAGGCCCCCGGCCCCTCCCCCCTCAGATCCAGGATCCAGGCCCCCGGCCCCTCCTCCCTCAGACCCAGGATCCAGACCCTGGGCCCCTCCTCCCAGAACCCTAGGAGGACTATCTCGCTTGACACTGTGAAACCCACCCCCAGATGAAGGAGTCGGCCGCCCGAGTGCTGCAAGAGTCCTGGATGTTCTACAAACATACACGCAGGAAGGACTCTGGAGCAGCCCGCAGGCACCAGCGCAGGCTGCTGGCCGCCATCAACAGGTGAGGACCTCTATGCGTGCGCACGCCATGTCCAAGTCTCTTCCTCTCTGCAGGGTGCACGCGCACGCGCGCGTGTGTGTGTGACCAAGCATGAACATGTGCCCAGGTCAGGATGCCCATGTGTTGTCTCACTGAACGGATGCCCACCTGGACCTCACAGTGACTCTGCGTGATGGTTTCGTTTACATGTCTCAGAGTGTCTGTGGGCCTGGATGCCCGGGTCTCTATGTGGGAGGCGGGCTCATGGGTGCAGCCACCCCCTCTCATCCCACCTCTGAGCTAGGGCCACTCTGACCCCCCCATTTTTTTATCCCCAGTTTCCGCCAGGTGCGGCTGAAACACAGAAAGCTCCGGGAAAAAGTGAACTCTATGGTGGACATCTCCAAGGTACTGGGATCCCATGAGAGGGGGTCTGGGAGAAGAGGGAGGTTGGGGGCAGCTGGTAGGCAGATCTGGCCCTGGAATAGGGAACGCTGGCACACACAGGCACTCACTAAAGGTTTGTGGCTGAACGAACGAATGAATGAATAAGTGAATGATGCAATAGCGTTTCTCATGTGAGGTGCGGTTTCCTTTGAAACTTAAATAACTTGTACAAAGAACTCCAGTGTTCGATGTGAAATTATCTCCATTGTCAAGTTACTTACATGTGGACGGATATAAAATTCCTTTCAACTATGACTCTTATACAACAATAAAACCAAAGCAAATTGACAAACCAAGTTCAGACACAAAGGGCAAAGCAATAAAATGCGAATTAACAGCACTGACACCGGACAGATAGAAAACTCAATCTGTGTTGCTATTGTGAAGAGGGGGCCCAGGAGCGCTGGGCAGCCTTGCCTGGCCAAGGGGTGACTCAGCTTGCCCTCCTTCTCCTGGGTCCCCTTGATTCTGAAGTGCTCGAGTAGGTGACATCATGCACCCCGGCTTGGCTCACAGCACCTCTTGCTTATCCGGTAGCCTCTGCTTTTTTCTCATTAGTCCACGACAATTCAAACAGTGGCCCTTGGCCCCAATACCATGGTAAACACAGTCACAGATGCCGGCCCCTAAACTGCATGGTGGTGGCCTAAATCTGACGGAATTGGCAGGTCATGATTTCCAAGATTATCCACCCGGCTCAAAACATGGAAGTCAAGAGTTCTCATAGAAAGCTCACACACTCTCAAGGACGAAGCTGTGAATCCTAGTTTGAGAAGGCAGAGAAAGGGCTCTGTGGATTGTGAAGTCAGGCAGTCATCAATTACACAAAGATTTAAGTGAGCACCTACTAAGTTCTAGGGCCTCCCTGATCCAGGTGCTGCCTTGGGCGTGTCATTTAACTGCTCCAGGCCTGTTTCCTCAGCTCTTAAAAATAGAAACAGGATTCCCACTGCCCACACTTTTAGGAGGATTTTAAACTATAAAAAGCACCGGGCCAAGTTGCTGGGCGGTGGCAGGTGGTTGATCAGGTACCTGATATTATTGAGGATAGTCCTCCAAGGCCTGTAAGGACTTAGTAAATGCTGGTTCCGCTGCCTTACTCCACGGGGCAGGGAGAGTCTCCCCCAGCCGATCCCTCTGACCTCTCTCTGCCCAGATGCACATGATCCTCTGTGACCTGCAGCTGGGTCTGAGCACCTCACACCAGGCCCTGGAGAAGCAGATTGATGCGCTGGCAGGGAAGCTAGACACCCTGACCGAGCTGCTTAGCGCTGCCCTGGGTCCACGGCAGCTTCCAGAACCAAGCCAGGAGGCCACGTAGCTGGTAAGGGAGCTGGGACTTGGGCAGGAGAACATCCTGGAGGAAGGGTGCCTGTGGCCAGCACTCCATGTGACTAAGGGGGTGGGGGATGGGTGGCCTGGAGGTGAGGCCACCCTTTCTCTTCCGCTTTGGCTCTGTCTGGAGGGAGGGACTCCAAGTTCGGGGCTGGACCAGCAGCGAAGGAAACAGACGTTCCATCCCCCCTTCACAGACTCTCAGTACCCGCTCTCTCTTTCTTTGCTTGGTCTCTGTCTCTGTCTCTTCCTCTGGTGTCTGGCCTGCTTGTCTATCCAGCTCTCTGTTTGTCTCCCCAGGACCCAGCCAGGAAGAACCAGGCTACTTTCCCCAGGATTGAGGTCAAGGACATTCTCTCTGCTACTCCTAACCCAGCCCCATACATAAAGCCAGTTAAGCGTAAGGACCCAGGGGGGCCACACCTTGGGGTGGGTTGACTCCCTGATGGCTGCTGGCGGGGACACTAGCTGAAGGAGGGAGGCCGTGGCCCATCCCCACCGAGGCCCCAAATGGGAAAATGGTCACCCCTGTCCCACATACCCTGTGCCTGGGGACTGGGACTCCTGAGACCCAGAGGAGGAGGGGAGCGGGGGCCCAGAGTCCAAGATGCTGGACTGCATCAGTTACCCGCTGACCAGCACAGATGAAGGAACGAGGCCCGAGGCAGAAGGCAGAGCCCCCTGGCGGGAGATCGAGGAGGACACCAATTCTCCAGAGCTGCAGAGAATTATCTGGTGGGGGAGAAGGTGGGACCTGGGGGGAAGGGTGAAGCTCACCAGTCTCTGCTCTTATACTTTGTAATAAATGTTAAACAAAGTCAGAAGAAGTTGCTGTTTCTTTCGAAACATCCACACTCCAAACAGGCAGGTCAGCCAGTGGAACGCCCTTGCCCTGTCTGAACCTGTTTCCCCATCTATAAAACAGAGGCCTCTAAGACGTATCCTCCCGGGTCTGTAGGCTGGGGAGTCCTCAACTCCCACCTGGCCCCAGCCCAGATCTGCGGCGAAGAGCAAGGGCTTTCAATTCAGGCCCAGGAGCCCAGCCCCCCAGCCCCTCCTCCCTCAGACCGAGGAGTCCAGGCCCCCAGCCCTCCTCCCTCAGATTTGGATCAGGGTCCAAATCCTGGCTCTGCCAACCACTGGCTGTGTGACTTTGGGCAAGTGGCTTCACCTCTGAACATTTCACTTCACCTGTAAGATAGGGCCACCTTCCCATGGGTCAGCTGTGAAGATTAAAACTGGGAGTGCACAGAGGGTCAGGTATTTAGTAAGAACAAATACAGGCGAGAACTTAATCATTTTTATTAGTGCTACTGATTTTCAGACACAATGAATACGGGGCTGCCCTTTCTCTTTTTTCTACTGCCCTTTAACCCTCTCTACTCATATCCCACCAGAACCTAGATGAAAACTCACCTATCAGGAGACTAACAGGAATTCCAAACCATCCTACGTACTTGTTTCGTACCTGCTAGGACTAAGACAGAAAAAGGAAAGGGGGCTGGCACTTACAGAGGTCCTCCTGTATGCCCAGCTCTGCGCTCCTGTTTTGTAAGTCACCACCACCACTGCCCGCCCCACTCCACCCCATTGTACAGATACAGAAACTGAGGTTTCAAGAGGAGCAGGGCCTAGAGGGCCTGGATTCACACCCAGCTCATCCCACTGCAGAGCCCTCCCTCTCTGCCCTGCTTGAGGTGAGTCAAAGACAGAGCAGCCTTGGACCCTGAACCTAGGTCTCGTTTCCCACAGCCGCTTCGTTCCACTTGCAGAGGCTGATTCATCCTCGCTTCCCGTGATTTGAGGGGAAGCCCAGGCTGCGAGTCATCCTTCTCTGCTGAGCTATCTTTGGATTTCCCTGCAAGTCCACAGCCAGCCTCCCCCTCAGCCCCAAGAGCTAAACTGGGGTTTGCACCACCCATTGCCGCAGACAGCCCTTCCTCTGGACGCCAGCCCATCTGCGGGGAAGAGGAAACAGGAACATTTCTAACACCCTACCCCTGCAGTAAGCCCTCCTTAGTGATGCCAGATACCCTGCCGAACTCATTCCTCCAGGACCACCCTTTCCTAGTTGTACTTGGCTTCAGCGGGCAAACTCCTTCTTACTCCTCCTTTGGGCCCCTGCTTAGATGCCCCCTCCTCCAGGAAGCCCTCTCTGAAGCTCCCATAGCCCCACGAACCTGTCTCTATTACGATAATAATATTTATTGGGCAAAGCCCCAAGTTAAGTCCTTTATATAAATGATCTCACAAAATCTCTACAAAAGGAGACAAGGTGGTATTATTGGTCCCATTTTACAGATGAGGAAACTGAGGCACAGAGATTAAGAACCCTGCCCAAAGCCACAGCAAAGAGATGGGGGAGCTGGGATTTGACCCAGGTGGCCGGGCTCTGGAGCCCCAGCACTTAGCCAACCAGCCCATTCATTCGCTCAGAGTTCCCTACACCCTATTTTAATTTTTACTCTGTTGCGTCTTCAATGTCAAGGGCCTGGCATATACCAGGCCTCAGTGAATATCACTGAATGAACACACTACCTGGGATGGCTGGAAGCTTCTCACCCTCTACCACATGTTGGTTTCTTCTGGGACAAGGGACGAACTGGTTATAAGGGGCTTTTGACTAAGAAACTAAGAGGACACGTGAGAGCGCTCCTGTTCTGAGTTATCTCAGATCTGCCCCCGCCGCCCTGCCCCCACTCTCCACTGTGGAGCTCAGGTCCTGACCTCTCCCTCCAGCAGTCTCTGCTCTCCCCCTCACACAATCAGCACTTCCTGAAGGCCCTGCACCAGGGGCAGGGCTGCAGGCATAAGTCAGAGGGCTCTGCCCCCAGGGGCTCAGTCTCATGGTGATTTTGGCAACTTCCCCCTCCTACTTCTGTTTTGCCTCCATGCCCACGAGAGGACTGGGTGGGGAAAAGTGGGTCCAGAGAGGGCTGGAGGGCTTACCAGGATTAGAGAGCCAGTCAGGAGCTGGGGCCACCCCACCCCCCACCCCAACCATGCCCCAGACATGCCCTTCCTCTACTCAAAACCCTTCCATGGTTCCCACCTGCCCTTCTCTCAAAGTCTGGCTCCTAGTCCTAGCTCATTTTTTCTCTTCTTGCAGGATCTTAGCTCCCTGACTAGGGATTGAACCCGCACCCCCTGCAATGGAAGCGCAGAGTCTTAACCACTGGACCACCAAGGAAGTCCCCACTCAATTTTCTTTCATTGAGATTTATTTTACATAAACAACACAAATTTTAAATGTGGCCTCAATAGATTTTTTACAAAAGAATTTACCTGAGCAACTACCACTCAGCTCAAGCTTGAAGTTTCTGGGCCCCTAAAAACTCTGATGCCCCTCCCATCTTGATTCCTTTTGCCCAGTTTTGAACTCTGAAAGGAACCCTGCTGCACACCCTGGTGTGTACCTGCTTCTTGGTACCAGCCAGGTGCACATTCGTTTTTACTACAGAATGGTGTTACTACGCACACAGGCCTCACCTGGGGGGGCTCTTCAGGCTCTGCACCCCGCTGCCCCTGCCTCTAGCCTCCCCATCCCCTCCCTGTCATGGCTGCTAATGATTCTGCACCCAATTCCAGTGTGTGAGGGTTTTTTTCCCCCATGCCAAGCAATTCTCAGACACCACAGTCAACTCAATCCTGACACTGTCTACCTGGAGACAGCGTCAGATTCCACAGGTTAAGGGTTCAGTCCTACAAGACTGCCCCCTACCCTCACCCCTTCAGATGCCAATTTCAAGTCCAGTGTCACCCATGCTTCTGACCGACTGGCTACAGATCCAACAACCCCCTTCCTTGGGTTCGATGAGTGGCTCACAGAACTCAGAGACATGCTTGATTTACTAGATTACTGGTTTCTTATAAAAGGATATAACTCAGGAACAGCCACGTGGAAGAGATGCATAGGGCAAGGTATGGGGAAGGGGCAGGGAGCTTCCATGACCTCTCTGGGCACCACTCTCCCCACATCTCCATGTGTTCACCAACCTGGAAGATCTCCAAACCCTGTCCCTTGAGGTTTTCTATGGAAGCTTCATTACACAGTCATGACTGATTAAATCATTGAACTTCCGTGACTAATTCAACCTCCAACCCCTCTCCCCTCCCTGGAGACCTGGAAGTTCTGACCCTCTAATCATCCAGTTGGGTCCCTTGGCACCCAGCCCCTATCCTTAGGTTACCTAGGTGCTTTCCAAAGCCACCTCATTAACATAACAAAACACACCCTTATTACCCCGTTCCAAAGGGTTTAGGAGCTCTGTTCCAGACTCAGGGGACAAAGACCAAATACATATTTATTATAAATCACAGTATCACAGCTGCTCCAGCCACAGGGCTCTTCCCTCCCAAAGATTCTCTGTTGTAATTGCCCACCACTCTCCTGGTCCTTTTGCCCCAACCATGTAGAACAAACATGGCCAGTATTTGTCCAGTTCTTTATGATGGTTGGTGAAGGAAGCTGTATCGTCTACATCAACACCAGACTGCAGTCCAAGGACCTGTTTTGAGCTTTGCTGCTGTGTGGGATTACTGCTAACATACAAAAACTAGGAGACTGCTTTTCACAATTTGGAGGCAATGTCAAATGGTAACACTTTCCTTTCTTCTACCAGGATGAGCTGGCCCTCCTTCAGTTCAAGTCCAAGCCCTGTCTCCACTTGCAACCAGGCTGCATCCTCTCTCGCCTCCTTGAGGGCCTGGGTCCTAAGTCTCCTGCCTCATCCATTTTCCCTGCTATTGAAACAGGAGGCAAGGGGCAGGGCACAACCTTTAAAAGAATGACATAGCCAAAGGACGTTAGAACTAACTAAGTCCAAGATGGCGGAAGATTCAACTTCCAGTGGAACGTGAGCCTCATTATACGCTCATTGTAATACATTAGCATATGCTAAAGGACACACCCACCAGCGCCATGACAGGTCTGAGGACAAGCATAAAAGGCCAAAAAGTGTGCTGTGGTGCAATTCCTGGAAATCCACGCCCATTCCCCTGAAATAGATGGAATAATCCTTCCACTCATTAGCCTATGAAATTACCCAGTCCATAAAAATTAACCACCCCATATTTCAGGGCCTCTCGCCTTCTGAGATGGCCCACACTCTGTCTGTGGAGTGTGTTTCTCTCTAAATAAATTCACTTCTCACATATCACTTTGTCTCTCACTGAATTTTTTCTGCAACGAGACATCAAGAACCTGAGCTTCATTAAGCCTTGAGACCAGGTGTGTCATCTCAATTAAAAGGCCATGGGGAAGATGGCGGAGTAGAAGGATGTGAGCTCACTCCCTGTTTTGAGAGCACTGGAATCACAACTAACTGCTGAACAATCATCGACAGGAAGACACTGGAACTCACCAAAAAAAGATACCCCACATCCAAAGGCAAAGGAGAAGCTGCAATGAGATGGTACGAGGGGCGCAATCACAATAAAATCAAATCCCACAACCGCTGGGTGGGTGACTCACAAACTGGAGAACACTTATACCACAGAAGTCCACCACCTGGAGTGAAGGTTCTGAGCCCCACGTCAGGCTTCCCATCCTGGGGGTCTAGCAATGGGAGGAGGAATTCCTAGAGAATCAGACTTTAAAGGCTAGTGGGAATCGATTGCAGGACTTCGACAGGACTGGGGGAAACAGAGACTCCACTCTTGGAGGGCACACACAAAGTAGTGTGTGCATTGGGACCCAGGGGAAGGAGCAGTGACCCCATAGGAGACTGAACCAGACCTACCTGCTGGTGTTGGAGGGTCTCCTGCAGAGGTGGGGGGTGGCTGTGGCTCACCATGGGGACAAGGACACTGGCAGCAGAAGTTCTCGGAAGTACTCCTTGGCACAAGCCCTCCCAGAGTCGGCCATTATCCCCACCAAAGAGCTGGGTAGGCTCCAGTGCTGGGTCACCTCAGGCCAAACAACCAACAGGGAGGGAACCCAGCCCCACCCATCAGCAGACAAGCCAATTAAAGTTTTACTAAGCTAGGCCCACCAGAGCAACACCCAGCTCTACCCACCACCGGTTGCTCCCATCAAGAAGCTTTCACAAGCCTCTTTGAGAGCTTCATCCACCAGAGGGCAGACGGCAGAAGCAAGAGGAACTACAGTTCTGCAGCCTGTGGAAGGAAAACCACATTCACAGAAAGACAGACAAGATGAAAAGGCAGAGGACTTTGTACCAGATGAAGGAACAAGATAAAACCCCAGAAAAACAACTCAATGAAGTGGAGATAGGCAACCTTCCAAAAAAAGAATTCAGAATAATGATCGTGAAGATGATCCAGGACCTGGGGAAAAGAATGGAGGCAAAGATCGAGAAGATGCAAGAAATGTTTAACAAAGACCTAGAAGAATTAAAGAATAAACATCTAGAAGAATTAAAGAACAAACAAACAAACAAAAAAAGAAAAAACAAACAGAGATGAACAATACAATAACTGAAGTGAAAAATACACTAGAAGGAATCAACAGCAGAAGAACTGAGGCAGAAGAATGGATAAGTGACCTGGAAGACAGAATGGTGGAAGTCACTGCCACAGAACAGAATAAAGAAAAAAGAATGAAAAGAAATGAAGACAGCCTAAGAGACCTCTGGGACAACATTAAACACACCAACATTCTCATTATAGCGGTCCCAGAAGGAGAAGAGAGAGAGGAAGGACCCGAGAAAATATTTGAAGAGATTATAGTCAAAAACTTCCCTAACATGGGAAAGGAAATAGCTACCCAAGTCCAGGAAGCGCAGAGAGTCCCAGGCAGGATAAACCCAAGGAGAAATATGCCAAGACACATAGTAATCAAACTGACAAAAATTAAAGAAAAACAAAAATTATTGAAAGCAGCAAAGGAAAAACAACAAATAACATACAAGGGAACTCCCATAAGGTTAACATCTGATTTCCCAGCAGAAACTCTACTAGCCAGAAGGGAGTGGAACAATATATTTAAAGTGATGAAAGGGAAGAACTTACAACCAAGATTACTCTACCCGGCAAGGATCTCATTTAGATTCCACGGAGAAATCAAAAGCTTTACAGACAAGCAAAAGCTAAGAGAATTCTGCACCACCAAACCAGCTCTACAACAAATGCTAAAGGAACTTTTCTAAGTGGGAAACACAAGAGAAGAAAAGGACGCACAGAAACAAACCCATGACAATTAAGAAAACGGTAACAGGAACATACATATCGATAATTACCTTAAACGTGAATGGATTAAATGCTCCAACCAAAAGACACAGGCTCGCTGAATGTATACAAAAACAAGACCCAGGGCTTCCCTGGTGGCGCAGTGGTTGAGAGTCCGCCTGCTGATGCAGGGGACATGGGTTCGTGTCCCAGTCCGGGAAGATCCCACATGCCGCGGAGCGGCTAGGCCCGTGAGCCATGGCCGCTGAGCCTGCGCGTCCGGAGCCTGTGCTCCGCAACGGGAGAGGCCACAACAGTGAGAGGCCTGCGTACCGCAAAAAAAAAAAAAACCAAAAAACAAAAAAAACAAAAACAAGACGCATATATATGCTGTCTACAAGAGACCCACTCTGAAGACCCACCTAGGGACACATACAGACTAAAAGTGAGGGGACGGAAAAAGATATTCCATACAAGTGTAAATCAAAAGAAAGCTGCAGTAGCAATTCTCATATCACATAAAATAGACTTTAAAATAAAGAATGTTACCAGAGACAAGTAAGGACACTAAATAATGATCAAGGGATTAATCCAAGAAGAAGATATGACAATTATAAATATATATGCACCCAACATAGGAGCACCTCAATACACAAGGCAACTGCTAACAGCTATAAAAGAGGAAACTGACAGTAACACAGTAATAGTGAGGACTTTAACACCTCACTTACACCAGTGGACAGATCATCCAGACAGAAAATTAATAAGGAAACACAAGCTTTAAATGACATAATAGACCAGATAGACTTAATTGATATTTATAGGACACTCCATCCAAAAACAGCAGATTACACTTTCTTCTCAAGTGCATATGGAACATTTTCCAGGATATATCAAATCTTGGGTCGCAAATAAAGCCTCGGTAAATTTAAGAAAATTGAAATCATATCAAGCATCTTTTCCGACCACAACACTAAGAGATTAGAAATCAATTACAGGCAAAAAAAACATTAAAAACATAAACACATGGAGGCTAAACAATACGTTACTAAATAACTAAGAGATCACTGAAGAAATCAAAGAGGAAATAAAAAAATACCTAGAGACAAATTACAACGAAAACATGATGATCCAAAACCTATGGGATGCAGCAAAAGCATTTCTAAGAGGGAAGTTTATAGCAATACAAGCCTACCTCAAGAAACAAGAAAAATCTCAAATAAACAATCTAACCTTACACCTAAAGGAACTAGAGAAAGAAGAACAAGCAAAACCCAAAGTTAGTAGAAGGAAAGAAATCATAAAGGTCAGAGCACAAATAAATGAAATAGAAACAAAGAAAACAATAGCAAAGATCAATAAAACTAAAAGCTGTTTCTTTAAGAAGATAAACAAAATTGATAAAACTTTAGCCAGACGCATCAAGAAAAAGAGGGAGAGGACTCAAATCAATAAAATTAGAAATGAAAAAGGAGAAGTTACAACAGACACTACAGAAATACAAAGCATCATAAGAGACTACAACAAGCAACTCTATGCCCAAAAAATGGACAACCTGGAAGAAATGGACAAATTCTTAGAAAGGTATAACCTTCCAAGACTGAACCAGGAAGAACTAAAAAATATGAATAGACCAATCACAAGTAATGAAATTGAAACTGTGATTAAAAATCTTCCAACAAACAAAAAGTCCAAGACCAGATGGCTTCACAGATGAATTCTATCAAGCATTTAGAGAAAAGCTAACATCCATCCTTCTCAAACTCTTGCAAAAAATTGCAGAGGAAGGAACACTCCCAAACTCATACTATGAGGCCACCACCACCCTGTTACCAAAACCAGACAAAGACACTACAAAAAAAGAAAATTACAGACCAATATCACTGATGAATATAGATGCAAAAATCCTCAACAAAATACTAGCAAACAGAATCCAACAACACATTAAAAGGATCATATACCATGATCAAGTGGGATTTATGCCAGGGATGCAAGGATTCTTAAATATACACAAATCAATCAATGTGATACACCATATTAACAAATTGAAGAATAAACCCATATGATCATCTCAATAGATGCAGAAAAAGCTTTACACAAAATTCAACACCCATTTATGATAAAAACTCTCCAGAAAGTGGGCACAGAGGGAACCTACCTCAACATAATAAAGGCCATATACGACAAACCCACAGCAAACATCATTCTCAATGGTGAAAAACTGAAAGCATTTCCTCTAAGATCAGGAACAAGACAAGGATGTCCACTCTCATCACTATTATTCAATATAGCCACGGCAATCAGAGAAGAAAAAGAAATAAAAGGAATACAAATTGGAAAAGAAGAAGTAAAACTGTCACTGTTTGCAGATGACATGATACTATACATAGAGAATCGTAAATATGCCACCAGAAAACTACTAGAGCTAATCAATGAATTTGGTAAAGTTGCAGGATACAAAATTAATGCACAGAAATCTCTTGCATTCCTATACACTAACAACGAAAGATCAGAAAGAGAAATTAAGGAAACAATACCATTCACCACTGCAACAAAAAGAATAAAATACCTAGGAATAAACCTACCTAAGGAGGTAAAAGACCTGTACTCAGAAAACTATAAGACACTGATGAAAGAAATCAAAGATGATACAAACAGATGGAGAGATATACCATGTTCTTGAATTGGAAGAATCAATATTGTGAAAATGACTATACTACCCAACGCAATCTACAGATTCAATGCAATCCCTATCAAATTACCAATGGCATTTTTTTATAGAACTAGAACAAAAAAATCTTAAAATTTGTATGGAGACACAAAGACCCCGAATAGCCAAAGCAGTCCTGAGGGGAAAAAATGGAGCTGGAGGAATCAGGCTCCCTGACTTCAGACTATACTACTAAGCTACAGTAATCAAGACAATATGGTACTGGCATAAAAACAGAAATATAGATCAACGGGACAGGATAGAAAGCCCAGAGATAAACTCACGCACCCATGGTCAACTAATCTATGACAAAGGAGGCAAGGATATACAATGGAGAAAAGATAGTCTCTTCAATAAGTGGTGCTGGGAAAACTGGACAGCTAAATGTAAAAGAATGAAATTAGAATACTCCCTAACACCATAAACAAAAATAAACTCAAAATGCATTAGAGACCTAAATGTAAGACTGGACACTATAAAACTCTTAGAGGAAAACACAGGAAGAACACTCTTTTACATAAATCACAGCAAAATCTTTTTTGATCCACCTCCTAGAGTAATGGAAATAAAAACAAAAGTAAACAAAGGGGACCTAATGAAACTTAAAAGCTTTTGCAAAGCAAAGGAAACTACAATCAAGATGAAAAGAAAACCCTCACAATGGAGAAAATATTTGCAAACAAATCAAAGGACAAAGGATTAATCTCCAAAATATATAAACAGTTCATGCAGCGCAACATTAAAAAAACAAACAACCCAATCAAAAAATGGGCAGAAGACCTAAATAGACATTTCTCCAAAGAAGACATACAGGTGGCCAAGAAGCACATGAAAAGCTGCTCAATGTCACTAATTATTAGAGAAATGCAAATCATAGCTACAATGAGGTGTCACACCAGTTAGAATGGGCATCATCAGAAAATCTACAAACAAATGCTGGAGAGGGTGTGGAGAAAAGGGAACCCTCTTGCACTGTTGGTGTGAATGTAAATTGATACAGCCACTATGGAGAACAGTATGGAGGTTCCTTAAAAAACTAAAAATAGAATTACCATATAACCCAGCAATCCCACTACTCGGCATATACCCAGAGAAAACCATAATTCAGAAAGACACATGCACCCCAATGTTCATTGCAACACTATTTACAATAGCCAGGACATGGAAGCAACCTAAATGCCCATTGACAGACGAATGGATAAAGAAGATGTGGTACATATATACAATGGAATATTACTCAGCCATAAAAAGGAACAAAATTGGGTCATTTGTAGAGACGTGCATGGACCTAGAGACTGTCATACAGAGTGAAGTAAGTTAGAAAGAGAAAAACAAATATTGTATATTAAAGCATATATGTGGAAACTAGAAAAATGGTATAGATGAACCGGTTTGCAGGGCAGAAATAGAGACACAGATGTAGAGAACAAACATATGGACACCAACGGGGTGGTGGTGGTGGTGGGATGAATTGGGAGATTGGGACTGATATATATACACTAATATGTATTAAATTGATAACTAATAAGAACCTGCTGTATAAAAAATAAAGAAAATAAAATTCAAAATATAAAAAATAAATAAAAGGACGTGGGTTCAATTCTCAGTCTGGGTTTGGCCCGGTTCAAGTCTTGGCACGTGGGTTCAAGTTCCAATTTGAGTTGCATGGTTTCCCTATCACTCCAAGCAGCATACAAACATGCTGTCATTCCTCCCATCTCAAAAACGGCCCACAGGAACTTGAAGCACTTTACATCCTCCACTATGTATTCTCCAAACTGCAAAACATCCGGAATTCAAATTCAGAGTCTTTATTTTACACATTGTAAAATAACCTGTATGTGGAAATCCTTTAAAAGTAAGTTCTTATAGAACAAACTCCTGATACATTCAACAGCAGCAAAGACTCTCACAGACCAAAGAGCTAAAGAAGGAAGACAACACAGAAGACCTGCTGTAAGATTTCATTTATATCAAGTTCAAAAGAGCAGACACAACTCACGTATAGTAACCAGAATTAGATCAGTGGCTGCTTCTGGAGTGGGGGAGCTGACAGGGAAAGGGTCCAAGAGAAATTTCTGGGGTGTTGGAAATGTTCTCTACCTTGACCTGGTTAGTGGTTACACGATTATATATATTTGTAAAAATTCATTGACCAATACTCTTAAGATCTGTGTCTTTTCTGCACTTCGCCACGTTTAAGTTACACCTCAACAACAAAAAAGATAAAGAAAAGTAAGTACCTGTAAACTTTTCCTTATAGATTCCATATTACGATATTGAGAAGTTTCCATGACATAGTGAGACTGAGACAGGAGGGAAGGGGGCAGGACACAACCTTTAAAAGAATGACACAGGACTTCCCTGGTGGTCCAGTGGTTAAGACTCCATGCTCCCAATGCAGGGGCCCTGGGTTTGATCCCTGGTCAGGGAACTAGATCCTGCATGCATGCCACAACTAAAGACCCAGCGCAGCCAAATAAATAAATAAGTATTTAAAAAAAAAAAAAAAAAAAAAAAGAATGACACAGCCCTCGAGGATACGACTAAAACTGTTTAGAACCTACTAGGCCCAAGTTGGCAGAAGATTTGACTTCCCTAGACCTTGAGCCTCATTATACGTTTGTTGCAAGACATCAGCATATGCTAAGTGACACACCCACAGGCACCATAACAGTTCTGAGGCTGACCATAAAAAGCCAAAGAGTGGGTGGTGGCCCAATTCCTGGAAATCCCCGCCCCCTCCCCAAAATATTTGGAATAATCTTCTCACTTGTTAGCCTATGAAATTATCCAGCCCATAAAAACTAACCACCCCCGCACCCCAGTGCCACTCTTGCCTTCTGAGATGGTCTGCATTCTGCCGATGGAATGTGTCTCTCTCTAAATAAACTTACTTTCACTTTACTGTGGCTCGCTCTTGAATTTTCCTGAGTGAAACCAAGGACCCTCACTTGATGGCCCATCCCTGGGACTCGCCTGGGACATGACCATCTTCTTGCACCCCATTCTCCTGCAACAAGACTGGGGGATAAGACAGCCATGTTTTCTCCATGGTGGACCCCACGTCCACCTCCAGCTACTGCTCTGTATCTCTGCTCCCTAGTCGATCACCATCTTTTTGGAACTCTGTTTCCTCGGCCCCAGTTTATCACCTCTCCTGATATTCCTGCTCCATCTCTAGGATGCTGGTCCTTTCCCCGATTCCTAAATGTGAGAGGCCCAGGGCCCAGTCCCTGCTCAACCTACTCCCTCAGGCTGGATGGTTTCAGCAAATTCCGGGGCTTTAAATGTCATCTATATATTAACAGCTTCAAAATTTAGCACACTTGTATAGTTATTGATAAAATGACAGGACATCTGAGGTTTGCTTAAAAGCTTAAAAAATAATACAGAAACTCCAGGAAAAAGTGTGCTTATATGTGGGAGAAGAAAATAGAAGAAATAAGATAAGTAAAATGTGATGGCTCTCCACGCTGGGTGGTGGGTATGTGGGAGTTCTTTATACCAGAAAACTTTTGTGCGTGTTTTTAAATTTTCATAGTGAAAAGTCAGTAAAAATTCTGTCTCTACAAACCCTGGCTTCGCCCTAGTGCGACCACTTACTTGGACCACTTGAGATGTCCAGTGTGCATCTCAAAGTTAAGCAGTTCAAAGCTTGTCAATTTCCCGTCAAGTCTTCTCCTCTCCATCTTGATAAAAAGCATCACTCTTCACCCAGTGGGTCAGGCCCAAACCTTCAGGATAACCTTTAAGTCATTCCTGATTCATGCTTCCTCTCACATAACCCTCTTCCTGAGTCATCGTCATCTCTTGCCCAGGGAAGAGACAGCAGCTTCCTCATCTCCTGCTTCCACAGCTGCCCAGCTGCAGCCCATTCGCCTCATGGCGGCCAGTGCTGGTTTAACTTTTTTGTGCATAGATAAGAGTCACATAGTTCAAAAACATGCAAGTCTTAAGACGTTTTCCTCCACATCTACCTATAACCTTCACCCCCACAGGGAACCACTGTTACTACTTTTTGAGAATAACACTAGAGAAATCTTTATAAAACATACCTCACAACATGCTTGTCCTTGCTCACGGCCCTCCAGAGGCTTCCTGTTACACTTGTAAGTAAATTCAAAAGCTCTTACCATAGCCCACAAGACCCCATGTAACCTGGACCTCTCTACAGCTATATCCCTAAATAATTCTACCCCTTTCCACTCTGCTCCGGTCACTCTGGTCATCTTGATAATCCTTGAACACCCAGGTCCATTCTCACTTCGGGATCTTTCCACTTACTGTTTTTTAGCATCTTCCTATGGTTCATTCCCTTACCATCTTTCAGGCTTCTGCTCAAATGTCACCTCAGAGCAGCCTTCCCTGACCACCTGTCACTCTCTGTGATCTCTGTCACTCTCACTTCCCTTATCCTGATTTTTCCAAGCATCTTTTACCTGACATCATCTGCCCCTACTAGAAGATCCATTCCTGAAGGGCAGGTGCTCTGTCCTGGCAGATGACTAGAGTTCCATAATTCGTTCAGTAGATACAAACGAATGAATGAAGTGAACGGAGAAGTGACTTGAGAAATGAATAGATCGTTTGGCAAAGGGCTCTTAAAATTCCCTGTGCAGGTACCCTTTGACTCAGCAATTCTACTTCAAACGAGATATTCTATTGATAATACTATCATCTACAGGCAGTCAGATGTACAGGATATTCATTGTGGCAAACGTTTGTAAGAGCAGAAGTTCAGAAACAACCTAAATGTTTATCAATAGGGTAATGGTTAAGTATGGTACATCCACAAAACAGCACGCCATCCCATTTATATAAAAGGCAGCTCTCTGGGTGCTTGATTGCACCACTGACTCACCGCTAGGCAGGCTGCCCAATGCCAGGGAAAAAATGTGGGCTCGCCCTAGAGTGAGACAGGGTTGGGTTTGAATCCAGGCCCTGATGCCTCCTGGCCCTGGGTACTTCAGTAAGGCCCTTCTTCTCTCTCAGACTCATTTTCTGCATCTGTTAAATGAGGAGGGGAGAAGGTTACAGTGATGTATATAGTATACAGTGGGCCCATGGTCCAATGCCAAGCCCCTTCTTTTCCCTTAAGTCAAATCTCCACCTCTGAGGGTTGCCCAGAGGTGAAACTGGCATTTGTGAGGGTACTCTGGGGTTGAGAAATTCGGGTAAGAAAAACAGATTCGAACTAACAGATGAAGATGCTAAAGGGGATAATGTCAGACATAACACAAAGATGGCCTGTCATGCGTATCTATTCCAGACACCCACAATCTTCTGGAGAATCCACAAACAACAGGACTCTCAACTCAGTCTGTGTGATGGTTGTTTTCACCCAGCCTGTGACAGCCTGGAGAAATGGTTCCACCTGCCACCTGTGCTGAGAAAATGGCAGCAGGGATGAGGCCTGGACGGGATGGGGGCAGTTCAGACTCAGTCACTATCACTGTCATCGTAAACCACAAAATAATGACAACAGGGCTTCCCTGGTGACACAGTGGTTGAGAGTCCGCCTGCTGATGCAGGGGACACGGGTTCGTGCCCCGGTCCGGGAAGATCCCACATGCAACGGAGCGGCTGGGCCCGTGAGCCATGGCAGCTGAGCCTGCGCGTCCGGAGACTGTGCTCTGCACAGGCCATAACAGTGAGAGGCCCGAGTACCGCAAAAAAAAAAAAAATAATTACAACACACAGTGCTACTATGCACCAGGCACTATTCTAGGCACTGTCACCCATTTAACTCTGCCAGTATCATCATTCAGTGCCCTCATCTCCATTGTAGAAACAGGACACAGACGCAGAAAGGTTAAGGAACTTGGCCAGGCTCAAGCTGTCAACCCCAATGCTTTGCTCTAACAGTAGCTCCAGAAGGAAACTGAGAAGCGGTGCTCTAGGAATGGAATATGGGAACCAGAGAGGAGACGGACTTTTCTTGTCTACCCCATGGACTTCTCGACTTTTGTCAGAATGTACATGTATTCCCTGTCCAAATATAATTTTGTTGTTTGGCCACGCCACGCGGCATGTGGGATCTTAGTTCCCCGACCAGGGACCACCTGTGTCCCCAAGCAATGGAAGCCGAATCTTAACCACTGGACCTCCGGGGAGGTACCCAAATGTAATTTTAAATGAAAAATGGTAAATTCCTCACTCACCTATATATCTATGAATATATGTATATGTATATATACCCTTCTCTCTTCTCTTGAAGCATCTATCGTTCCCATTGGCAACCACCCGCTTCAGCTAAGTCGCGGAGGCCTTTGGGCTAACAGCGCATGCGGTCTTTGCGGGCCTCACTCTCCGCCCGGTATTCACCTTAGGCGCGCACAGGGTTCCCACCGCAGGCGTTTGAATTGTTGACTCTTAGCACTGTATCCCTCCTCCACCGCAGCCCCCGAAGGGTTTATACGTGCTCTTCTTTCCACCAGTCCACGTCTCACATCTCTTCAGGATCTGACCTGCCCATGTCTGCTGCCTCACCTCCCACCCCAGTGGAACTCCATGAGTCCAAGCCAGTTTGGACCTTTCTCCCGGGGTTCCCTCGCCTGGAGTGTCCTTGCCTGCCCTTCAAGGTCCAATCGTATCCGCATCCTTTCCTAAGTGATTTGATTCCCTAGCCGTCTCCCTCCACAGACCGGGATCCCATCCAGGGCCTACGCCAGTTCTGATTCATGCCTGTGTTCTCAGCACTCACTCAGCCCGGGACACTTAAAATTCTTTCCTGCCGTCCCACCCCACCGCGTCCTGCCAACACCACAGCTGAAGCGGTACTCGAACCCAAAGCCTCCGGCGTCCCCGCCCCGCCCCGCTTCCCCAGCTTCTCTGCAAGCCCACGTACGCTCCCTGCGATGAGCACGCGTACTGAAGCGGAGTCGCCGCGCACTCCCAACTGCCCTCTGCAACCCGCCAGCTTGCTGAAGCCAACCACCTACATCAACGCATGCTCAGCCCGGCGCTCACGCTCGATTCTCGCGCGCCCAGCCTGCGGCGCATGCGCACGGCCGGCAGCCCGCGAGACGTGATCTCGGTTCGGCGCCGCGAGATCTTCTCGACTTCTTCCTCCCTCGGACCGGCCTACCTTCGGTGCCGCTTCCGGGATGCTCCCACCGGTTGTGGGTTGACCGGTACCCGTTCTCTCCCGCCACGCTCCCGGGTTCCCAGACACCATTTACAGGCCGGTGGCTTGCAGTGGAACCTCCCCGTCCCCACCCCACCCCCATCTCGGAGAGCGCGCGCCCCCCTTACGCCCCGGGAACCAATCAGCAGCCGCCTTAGGTAAGTGGCCCGCGTGCCTGCGCTAGGCTGGCGCCTCGGCGGGGGGCGGGGCACGGGGCGTGTTTCGGGGCCCGGCTCCTCCTTGACCGCTAACTGGTCGTTCGGACGCCTGGCGGTTGTGCGTAACTAAGTTCGGAGTCAAAGCAACGCGTTAAAAAGCGCGTTACCGGGAGTGGGGTGGGCAGGAGACAGATAATGTGTATATTGGAAAAATTTCAGTTCTGGGAGACCATTTATATTGAGGGCCTGTAAACTGGCGGTAAAGTACTGCGAAATCCCTCCAATAACGTGCAGAGCCCTGGGGACACTCGTAGAGGGCCTACAAACGGATTTTTAAACAGTGGGGAGGTCCTCCAAATTCCTCTAAATACAATGTAAATAGAAACTTAAGTTCTGGGGTTCCCTATAGGAGGCCTGTAAACAGGTGCCTAATTATGCTGAAGTCCCCTGAATAAAACACAGACTCAAGTTCCAGGGGAGACCCCATATGAGAGGCTGTACATATACATGTAATTGCTGGAGAGTCTTGTAGAAAAATAGTGTGAATAGACCCAGGTTCTGGGGTGGGAGTGCTCCATTAGACCATAAATACGGAGTTAGGAATTGGGAGTCTCCCCAAATAACTTGCAAATAGATTCTGGGTGATCCCCCAAAAGGAGCATGTTAAGAGATGCTTAAGTACTGAGGAAGCCCCCCAAAGAATTTGTAATAGGGGAATTTGTAATTTGTAGTTCTGGGAGGTCACCTTAAGAGTCCTGTAAATAAACACAAATAGACTGGCTTTATACTTTTGTGTGTGGGGGGGATCCCCAGAGGAGCCTGGAAACTATTGGGAGTCCCCAAAATGCTTGTAGGTGAACTCTTAAATTCTGGGGAGCTTGCCATAGGGGCTGTAGAATAAACTCAGGTACTGTGGAAGTTCCCAGAATAACATGCATGGGAAGAAGGTCCTCATGGGTTATGTAAACAGATACTTTAGTGGTGGAGCAGAATCCCTATTGAGGCAAGAAAACAGACAATTAAGTGCACTGGAGGCCTCCAGGATAAAGTGTAAACAGAACCTTAATTGCAAGGCGGGGAAGAGTCTCGATTTCTGAGGAGGCTGTCCTTCAGGAGACTGTAAACAGTCACTTAAGTGCTGAATCAGTTTGCATAAGCATCTGTAAACTGGCCTTGCCCTCCTTTGTCTCAGAAGGCAGTCTTCCACCTAGTTTGTGGCTAGGGGAGAGGTCACGTAGAGCAGTGCTGAGAGGAGCTAGACAAGCCCCTACCTGGCTAGCAAAATTACTCCTGCATCTTGTAAACAGATACTTCCGTTCTGGGGAAAGAGTCTTACACAAGGACCTCTTAATGTCACTGTACTGGGGTGGGAGGTGGAGGGATTCATAGAATGATTTGAAGGCACTTCAGAGCTAAGCAAAGGTCAGCAAACTTTTTCTGTAAAGGCCCAGAGAATAATTACTTTAGACTCTGCAGCCCATAGTATCTCTGTCTCAGCTACTCACCTCTGCCATTGTATCAAGAAGGCAGCCATAGACAACTTGTAAAATTGATGGATGTGGCTGTATTCCAATAAAACTTTATTTCCGACAACAGAAGGCAGACCAGATATGGACCCGTGAGCTATAGCAGTTGGCCTCGGAGTCCTGCAAACAGACATACTCAAGAGACTTCCCTGGAATGAAGTGTAAACAGCTGGGGAAACTCCCTAGGGGCCTATAAGCAGCTAGTTAAATGGTAGAGAGTGGGTTATATAGGTAACCATACATTTTATAATGTCTTAGATGTGAGACATATAATGACATATAATGACCCTGGTGAGGGACATATAATGTTCCTGGTGAGGCCTTGGAGGGTGAGGGATGGCAGACCGTCAGTAATGGAAGGTGAACACACTGAAAGTAGAGGGACACCCGGTGAAAACAGGTCCTTGAATACAGGTGCCCCACCCCCACATGTGCCAGTATTGGGTAATCAAAAGGGTAGTTGTCGGACTGGGGGTCATGTTACAGATTTGTATGGAAATGCTTTGCTGCACTTTGGGAAAGAGTATGTCCCATTTTTATGTGACCTTCCCCCATGTGTTAGTATTTATGTTGAGAAAAGTGATTAACAGTTGGGAATAGTTTTGGCTACAAGAGATAGAAGGGGATTTGTTTGTCACTGCATCCAGAGATAGGCAATTTAAGGTTAATAGGGAGTCCCCGAACCTTGTGTTTTGTCTCTTATGCCTTCCTTCCATTAAGCTGCCTCACAGACCTTAATGGCTGCTTGAGCTCCAGCCTCCACACCCGCATTCCTTTCAGCTAGTAGGAGGAAGGGACAAAAGGCAGGTGCCAGTGTCTGTGAAGAAAAGTTTCTGAACGCTGCCAAAACACGCTTCTGGTGTCATACCGTTGGCCAGAAAGAGCTTAGTCACATGGCCGCAGCTAACTGCAGACTAGGCTGAGAAGTGTATTCTGGATAGCCAGGTGTCCAGCTCAGAACTGAGGGTTTTATTTCTTTGGAAGTAGTGAAGAATGGCTATTGAGATCCTGCTGGCAGTCACTGCCACAGCCACAGAGCTCTCTTGAAAGGAAGTGCCTTATAGTCCAGGGTAAGCCAGATAGAGTGGGGAGAGACTTCTTTCATCCTGGAATCAACCTCTTTCTACCCATAGGTGACCATGTCTGAGTCTGGGCACAGTCAGCCTGGGCTCTATGGGATAGACAGGCGGCGGCGGTGGAAGGAGCCCGGCCCTGGCGGCCCCCAGAATCTCTCCGGGCCTGGTGGTCGGGAGAGGGACTACACTGCACCTTGGGACAGAGAGAGACGGGTGAGTATCTGGGCCCAAGGGCAGCATTCATGTGTCCACTCATTCCACCAATGTTTATTGAGCACCAGCTAGGCACCGGGCCCTCATCTAGATGCTGGGGATATAACTGTTGACAAAACGGACTGCGCTCAGAGTGATAAAGGGGCTGTCTTAGATGAAGCAGTCAGAGAAGGCTTCTCTGAACAGCTGACTTTTGAGCAGAGACCTGAAGGAGGCAAGGGGACAAGTCCTGACAGAATCTGAGTGAAGAGCATTCAAAACAGAAAGAACAGCAAATGCGAAGGCCCTGAGGCCTTATATCTGGTGTGTTCAAGGAGTAGCCAGGAGGCCAGCGTGGCTGCAGTGGATGAAGAAGGGGAAGTGATAGAAGATGAGATCAGAGAGGAAACTGGGGCCAGATCATGTGGGACCTGATAGGCCTTGGAAAGAACTTTGGATGTCACTGACTGGAATTGGCATGGGGGTTTGAGCTGAGAGGTGCCAGAAGCCCCTGTTTTCCAGAGTTGTGTCATAATAGCAGCCTTTTTTGTTTATTGAGCAGTGTGCAGTGTGCTGGTGCTCTGCAGAGTGCTTTCCATCCTTTGGGTCTTGCTGAGCTCCTGCAGCTGTCCCATGAAGTAGAGCCTATGATAGATGCAGTTTTCACTAATGAGGAAATGAGTCTTAGAGGGGAAGGGACCTACCCAAAGTCACAAGTCAATAAGCTTTGGGGCCAGGCCTTGAACCCGAATCCAAGTGAGCCTCAGGCGCAGCACCACTGTGTCTGCTGTAGAGTGTCCTGGACCGGGAATCGGGAGTCGGGAGCGTCGTTGTGGGCCCGGTCCAGCCTTGCTCCTCTCCTGTGTGTAGGTGACTCACTGCCACAGCCTGCCTCCCAGGTTCTTTCTCCAGGGCCCTGCCCACCTCTAAGGGCTGTTTATTTGGGGGGGGGGGAGTGGAAGAAGATAATGGTTGGGACAGTTTCTGAGCCATAAAACTGCAAAAATCATGAAGGAAATTTATTCACAGTGAGCTTGGCTCTTGCTTACTCCTTCCCTTGGGCCACAGCATAAATGACAACACGCAGTCTCTCCTCCTTCCACACACATCTTTCTGGGGAATGTTACCATCCTCCTGCACCTTCAGCTTCAGTCCCTGAACAAGCAGCTCCCAGATGTCTTGTCTTTGAGACCCTGGCAGCCTCCTAACTGGCCAATGGACTCCTCACGTCCTCCATGTCTCCTGCTGACCTCAGCGTCTTCCTGCCAATTCTCTTCCTCCCGCTACTAGTGACGGCCCATCAGGTCTCATCCTGGTCACCCCCACGCCCATCGGGCACCAGTGCTGTACATGGTGCCTCCTGACTGTATCTCCTATCCATCCTCATCTCTTCACCCTCACCTGTTCTTTGCAAAGCACGTTCACATCCTTTGGTTTGTCCTTCGTCATAGGCCAGTGAGTGAGCAGGATTTAAATAAGTATCCTCAATATGTAGGTGAAGAAACAGACCTACTGAAGGGTCAGGACTCTCCCAGGGTTACTCAGGGTACCACAGAAGGAACAGGATTCAAACTCAGGTCTCTCCCCTTTCTTAGGCAGGTGGGGGTGAGACAGAAGAGGCGTGAAGAGGGTAAGGCATGGGAATCAGTCCGCTGACTTGGCGAGCCCGGGTGGGGCTGAGGAGCGGAGGTTGGGACAGCAGGGCTGTCAGGAGAGCAGCTCTAGATACTGTGCACCTGCCACGTGCCCAGTGCTCCGTGGACGGTTTGTGAGTCCTGTCTACTTTCAGCCTCTTAACAGTCCTGTGAGGAAGGAATTCCTATCCCCATTCGCCAGATGAGCAAATGGGCCTAAGTGAGGGTGATTCCTTATCCGTGTTCTCACAACCAACAAAAGCCAAGGCCAAGTTCAAATGCAGATTTCTCTCGCTCCAAAGCCCCAGCGCCTTCTGCTTGGGCTTGTCTAGCAAAGGCAGCTGAGTGGAGTGGCTGGCAGCGTGGTTCTGGAACCCGGCTGTCTGGCTTCAAGTCCTGGCTCCACTGCTTAATTGGCTGTGTGGCCTTGGGCAAGCCAGTTAACCTCTCTGGATCTCAGTTTTTTCATTTGAAAAATGGGGATAAAGGTATCTCTCACAGGGCTGTTGGTAGGATTGGAGGAGTTTATGTCTGAAGGCGTTTAGAATGATACTTGACACTTAGAGGGGTGTCCAGGGAGCTAGGGGAGTCACTCCTGAGTAACTGCCCTCCCTCACCACAGGATGGCAGCGAAGAGACAAGCACGGCGGTCATGCAGAAAACCCCCATCATCCTCTCAAAGCCTCCAGCAGAGCGGGTGAGTGGGGAAGACTTTGGAAGGGGAGGCTGGGAGCAGTTAGGGCAAGGATCTCTCCACTGACCGGAACCTTCTCACGCCCGTAGTCAAAGCAGCCACCGACTCCAACGGCCCCTGCCGCCCCGCCTGCCCCAGCCCCTCTTGAGAAGCCCATTGTCCTCATGAAGCCACGGGAGGAGGGGAAAGGGCCTGCGGCCACAGCGAATGCCTCCACCCCCGAGGGCACTGCCCCACCACCCCCTGCAGCCCCTGCGCCACCCAAGGGGGAGAAGGAGGGGCAGAGACCCACACAGCCTGTGTACCAGATCCAGAACCGGGGCATGGGGACTGCCGCGCCGGCAGCCATGGACCGTGAGTTGGGGCCGGGCGGGATCTGGTTGGGAGCCGGAACCCCCTCGCACAGACCGTCAGCACGTCCTTGTCTGCAGCTGTCGTGGGCCAGGCCAAACTGCTGCCCCCAGAGCGCATGAAGCACAGCATCAAGTTGGTGGATGACCAGATGAATTGGTGCGACAGTGCCATTGAGGTACTGGGGGGTCAGGGCTCTCTCCCTGCTCGACCTTCTCCGGGCCCCACACCCTCACCTCCTCCCCGCCCCCCAGCTCCTTGGCAGGCAGCACCAGACTAGACAGCTTTCGGGCAATGGCAGCAGTGAGAGAATGGATCAGAACGTTCTCACCTAGCCGGGCCGAATTTCAGTGGCTTACACTAGCTCAGCTGTGCTGGTTGCTAAAATGCTGAAATACTTTGATACTGGTTGGCGGAGAGGGACCCATTACCACCGCAGAGGCCCTGGGATCTCCTGCCCGCTCTCGCACGCAGCAGGGCAGCCTCCTGGGCCTGCTCCAGTCCTCCTCCTGATTGGTCAAGACCCATGCAGTACCAGTGTGAACTGGTTTGAATGTTAGCCCCCGGAGGTTCGCCTCCATCCCAACAGCCCTCACTGTAGTCCACACCTCACACCTCTGGACCATCATATCTACTTCCAGTGTCCCAGTCTTCATTTCCCCCCGTCCTGTTTTTTCCCTCCCAGGCTTGTCACATTACTCAGATTCTCCCAGGTATGCTCCCTCTCCTTCTCCAACAGCTTGGATTTACTAACAACATAACCAGGCCCATCTGTTACCACTCTCATGTTGATATCAACTGGGAAGCTTTAAAAAAAAAAAAAGAGCCGCTGTCCAGGCCCTGCTATAGAGCACTTACCCACAAATCCCCAAACGTGGATCGTATAACTGAGGAACTCATTTGTAGTTTTGTTTAATTTTAATTAATTTAAATTTAAGTAGCCACATGTGGTCAGTGTCTACCATATTGAACTGGGCTAGCCCTCGATAGTCTGCTTTAGTGGGTCTAGGGTTCAGCCCAGGATTAGAGGGGTTTTTTTAGAGCTCTCCAGATGATTCTAAGGTGCAGCAGCCACATTGAGGACATGACTCTTTTCCTTGAGGAGTGTCTCTTATGCCCCCTGGTGGTGAAAATCAGCAGAGCTGGCAGCCCGGAGGTGAAGGTCTCAGGATTCTGTAGGACTCTTAAACCCCACAGACAGAGCCAGGACGGGCTGGTCTCCCCTTCCTGCTTACTGCTGCCTTTATCACGCTTTCCCATGTTTTCCCAACCTGCCTGAAGCCCAAAGCCTCCCAGGAGTCTGCTCCAGTGGCCCTCAGTTACCCAGTCCTGGCTTCTTCCACCCATCCTTTTGTTCCTATGCCTCTCCCCTTCTCCCCAAAGTCAGGCGCCCCTTTTCCTCTGTGTTCCAGCCACTCTGACTTCCTAGTACCTTCTTGACCAGGGAGGCTCTTTTCTGCGTTGGAGCTCTCACAAATGCTGTTCTTTGTGCCCAGAACGTTCCATATACCCCCCTTCCCCCTCCCTTTGCCCAGTTGAGGGGATTTGGAGCACAAACGTTTTTCTTTATATCTGAGAAGGTAGGTGGGCGAGCCATGGAAGTCTTTAGGGCCCCTTCCTCACTCCCACTCCATCAACCGACAGATTTTTGAGGGTCTCATTCCTGCCTCTTCCCGCAGTACCTGTTGGATCAGACTGATGTCTTGGTGGTTGGTGTCCTGGGCCTCCAGGGGACAGGCAAGTCCATGGTTATGTCGTTGTTGTCAGCCAACACTCCTGAGGAGGACCAGAGGTGAGGGGGACGTTGGGTCTGCAAGGGAGGTGGCACCCACCTAGGTCAGGGGAGGGTGGGCCTGGATATTGCAGGTGGTGTGTGGTGTTCCCCTACCTTGACCTCAATGTCTCTGTCAGATGAGGATGGTGACCAGTCTGGACCAAACTTTCGTGTAGCTCCAAGGACACCAATCCTGTACCTCCCTCCCTCCCTCCCTTCCTCGTTCCAGCAAATGGACAGGACCAGCCAGGAGCTGGCATGGCGCATCCGTTAAGTCTTTGGATTTAGGTTCACCCCAGTCTCAGCCCTGCCGCTCACCAGCTGGCTGGTCTTGGGCAGGTCCCTTCACCTCCTGGTATCTCACTTTCTCATCTGTAAAGTGCATTTTTGGAGGATGAGACAAGATCGGGAAGGCAAAAGTTAACAAGAACTTGGCACAGAGCGAGTGCTCACAGGATGTGGCTGATGTGGCCTGGGAAACACTGGGACAGGAGACCTGGGTGAAGGGCGTGGGTTCTAGACCAGCCTCAGTCCTGCCTTGCTGAGTAAGGACAGGGTATGATTGTGAAGGTAAAGGAGGGAGTCCTTTGGGGGAGGAGGGAGCTTGAGCACTAGAGCCCCAAACTGAGGGCAGGGAAGGAAAGAGGGAAAGGCAGGGATTGGGGAGTCAGGTAGGGAACACAGACAGTCTAATTAGGGAAGAATCAAGGTGGGGGGTGAGCAGGGGTTGTGGCCACTTAGGGTTATCTTAAAGCATAGGAGTTTGGTTTTTATAAAGTCGGTGATGTCACCCTGGACACCATGGATGGGCCTCAGGGGTCCATGAACCCCCGAACGGTATATGCAGGATTCTACACACATTTACAGTCAGGCTTCTCTTCTAGGGAAAGTGTCCATAGTTCCCACCAGCTCTCAGAGGGGCCTGAGGGAAACCCGGAACAGGTTAAGAACCCCTGTGGTGAGAACGTACATCACCAGACCCCGAGCTGCGGTGCCCCGCCTCCCAGGTCGGCTCCGTCCCCACTCTTCTCTGCTCACTCATGACCTCAGCTCAGCTGGGCCCCGCTCTGGCACAGCTGCAGCTCTCTTGGCCGGCATCCTTTCCATCTCAGCTTCCACCCCCAACTAGCAAAACTTCCCTGTGGCCGTCGGCTCAGATACTTGAGCTAGAATCCTGTCGGCCTAATGTGTCCTTCTGAGGCAGGTCCGCCTGTGACATGGCAGACGTTGGTACCAACTCTTGTCACCAGGTCTCATAAGTTTTACCTCCTAATTATCTTGAGAATTCATCTGCTCCTCTCCTCCACGCCCATCTCCTGGTCCAGGCCACTGCCATCTCCCCTGGAGGAGGCCAGGAGCCTCCTAACTGGTCTCCCTGCTTCAGTTCAACAAATATTTATTGGGTGTTTACCACGGGCTAGGCCCTGTCCTGGGTGCTGGGGCTACAACAGTAAACAAAAGTGGCAAAAATCTCTGTCCCCGTGGGGCTTGCATTTTAATGGGGAGCTAATAAACAAGCACATTAGAAGATGATAATCAAACAGGAAGGGGTTATGGGGAGGTGGCTGGGGCCAGGTTCCTGTATAAATCAGCTGGTCAAGGGGCCATTTGAGAACAAGCAGACGCTGAGGAGGGGGAGCAGGGAAAGCGCTCCAGTCAGGGCAAGAACTGGGAGCCTGGATGCCCCGCACCCTCTCACCATGGGGTGGAGAGTATTCAGTGCTGTGTGTCCCATACCTGGCACATGGCAGGTACACTTGATAATTAATAGCTAGCTATTTTATATCATCGTGTATCAGGCACTCTTTTAAGCGCTTTATGTATATTAACCTCACAGTCACTCTGAGAGATTGAGACTATTGTTGTCCCCATTTTACAGACGAGGAAACCGAGGAGAAAGAGATTAAGGAACTTATTCAAAGCCACACAGCCAGGAAGAGGCAGAGCTGGGGTTTGAATCCCAGCAGTGCAGCAAAGTCCTTGCTCTTAAACACCTCAGTCTATTGATTTTGTTAAGACTTAACAGGTCTACCTATGGGTAGGGGTAGGGATGAAGTCATGTGATATAAAACACAGCCCCCTAGGCAGCAGGGGCCATGAATGGAAGGCTTTGCGGGCAGGCGGGGAATCACATCTCATGGTCTCACTCACAGGGCCACACTCTGGAGGCGGCAAAGGCCAAGAACCTGACCTCTAATGCCCCCACCTGCTCCTTTCCACAGGGCCTATGTCTTCCGGGCCCAGAGCGCCGAAATGAAGGAACGAGGGGGCAACCAGACCAGTGGCATTGACTTCTTCATTACCCAGGAGCGGATCGTTTTCCTGGACACGCAGGTGCTGACCCCCACTCACGCCACCCTGCTGCGTGCAGCACTCAGCTTCATCCCCAAATGTGTTTAAGCCAGAACCTTGCTTGGATTCCATGGGGCTTCGGCCAAGCCACGGACATGCTAGTGCCTTTGGGCAAGTTGTGTCTCTTTTTGGCCCTTAGTCTCTTCTTGTCAGATTTCACCCCCTCTCCACTCCCATCCATCCGTGTACACAGGAGCCTAAAGAATCTTATAGCATAGCAGTTGGAAGTGTGGGCCCTGGAGTCAGTCTACAGCCAGAGCTGGCCTTTAAGTAAGTTTTAACCCCCCCACCTCCATTTTTTCATCTGTAAATGGGGGTGATAGTTTTCTCAGCTTCATAGGAGGGTTGCAGGGAGTCAGTGGAACAGTCCAGGCAGAGTGCTGGGCACGGGATGGTGCGTGGCGAGCCTTCAGGCGCCTCACTGTCACAAGAGCTGGCCTGTCCTGCGTTACCTGGCAGCTTTCCTCAGCTTCTCCAAGATCCCTGTTCCTTAGCTAGGCAGCCGGGGCCTGTGCGGCTCGCCTGTCAGACTCCCTGGACTCCCCTCTCTGATGTAGACACGGGCCCCACCATACACACCTCCAAGCCTTGCCATAGTCTCGCTCCTGAGCTCTGCGACCTTGGCCAAGTTGTTTAACGTTTCCACTCCTCGGTTTTCTTCAGTGGGAAAAACAACATTGCCTCCCTCGTGGGGTTTCTGTGAGGTGTCAGTGAATTAACACAGGTGAAGTCCTGGCATGAAGTGGGTTCTCAGTACTCTTGGCTGTCAGCATCGTCACCATTAGAACATTCTCTCTCCCCTTGCTTTGTTGCTTGGCTGTTGCCTTCTCCTCCCTGAAGACTCCACAAGGGCATTGCCTCCTCCCGGAAGCCTCCCCCTCCTCTGAGCGCCCACCGGTGCCCATGTGCACCCATGTGCACCTCCCAGCGCAGCACGTGGCTTACCACAATCTGGTTCTTGCATTCTGTGCCCGCTCCTATCCGGTCTGCAGCTCCTCAGGGAGAGGCCTGGCCCACAGCTGATGCTCAATGAATGTTCGTGGAACAAAGTTCTGGCCACCGTACACATTGATGGGTGGAAAACCTTCCACAAATGTGGTGTGAGACCTGTGTGCCAGGCCCTGTGACAGGACCACCGAGACCTTGTGCCGAGCTGAACCAGCTGCGGGCTGGTCCGGGGCCCCCATGGGGCAGAGCAGAAGTTAGAACAAGACAGAATGGAAGGGACTTCCCTGGTGGTGCAGTGGTTAAGAATCCGCCTGCCAGTGCAGGGGACAGAGGTTCGAGCCCCAGTCCAGGAAGATCCCACATGCCGTGGAGCAACTAAGCCCGTGCGCCACAACTACTGAGCCTGTGCTCTATAGCCCTCGAGCCACAACTACTGAGCCCATGTGCCACAACTACTGAACCTGTGCTCTAGAGCCTGCGAGCCACAACTACTGAAGCCCTTGCAGCTAGAGCCCGTGCTTCACAAGGAAGCCACCACAATGAGAAGCCCGCGCACCACAAGGAAGAGTAGCCCCCGCTCGCCGCAACTAGAGAAAGCCCACGAGCAGCAATGAAGACCCAATGCAGCAAGCAAACAAGCAAGCAATAAATGAATGAATGAATGAATGAATGAAAAAAGACAGAATGGAACACTGCAGTGTTTGGGGTTTTAGAAAGTGAGCCATTGGATTGATGAAAGAGCAAAGAGGAAAGCCTCTTCTTTTTTTTTTTTTGCGGTACGCGAGCCTCTCACTGCCACGGCCTCTCCCGTTGCGGAGCACAGGCTCCGGACGCGCAGGCTCAGCGGCCATGGCTCAGAGGCCCAGCCGCTCCGCAGCATGTGGGATCTTCCCGGACCGGGGCACAAACCCGTGTCCCCTGCATCAGCAGGTGGACTCCCAACCACTGCGCCACCAGGGAAGCCCCAAGCCTCTTTCTTAAAGTTAATTCCATCCAGGGCAGGAAGAAGTGGATAGATGATCCACTAATTTAACCTCTTGTATTTTTAGTGGGATGTTCCTTTAAGAAAAGGTGATGAGCTCACAGATGACTCTTTTACACCCACTGATGCAGTTCTTTGTTTGTTTGTTTGTTTTGGCTGTGTTGGGTCTTAGTTGCTTCGTGCTGGGTTTCTCTAGTTGCAGCGAGCGGGGGCTACTCTTCGTTGCGGTGCGTGGGCTTCTCATTGCGGTGGCTTCTCGTTGTGGAGCACGGGCTCTAGGCGTGCAGGCTTCAGTAGTTGCAGCACTCAGGCTCAGTAGTTGTGGCACACGGGCTTAGTGGCTCCACGGTATGTGGGATCTTCCCAGACCAGGGCTCAAACCTGTGTCCCCTGTACTGGCAGGTGGATTCTTAACAACTGTGCCACCAAGGAAGCCCTGATGCAGCCTTTTAAATCCTCACTAGTCTTCACATTAACCATTGTTATTTGACCTGAGTGATTATCCTAGTGAAGTTTTGAAAGCATTTGATACTTTTTTTTTTTTTTTTTTTTGCGGTACACGGGCCTCTCACTGTTGGGGCCTCTCCCGTTGCGGAGCACAGGCTCCAGACGCGCAGACTCAGCGGCCATGGCTCACGGGCCTAGCCGTTCCGCGGCATGTGGGATCCTCCCGGACCAGGGCAAGAACCCCTGTCCCCTGCATCAGCAGGCGGACTCTCAACCACTGCGCCACCAGGGAAGGCCTGACAGCATTTGAAACAACAAAATAAGGGTGTCGCAGGGACATGACTCATTCAAGTGGATGTTCGATTTTCCAGCACTAGGAGCGCTCTTCTGGGGCACGCAGCACTTGGGAGCAGTGGGGACTTGTGAGAGGGCTGGGGAAAGTGTGTCGGCTTTGAAACTCTTTTTCTGTCACCTCCTCTCACTGACTAGTTCTTTCCTAATTAGAAACTGCCCGTGTATCTGACATTATTTTGTCCTGAGAGGTGATGTATCTGCAGTCATCGGGTGGAACTTGGTGGCCGTGTCCCCTGGGATCCTGACCCGCGGCCCTTCCCTGACACCTTGCTGTCTTCCTGCTCCAGCCCATCCTGAGCCCCTCCATCTTGGACCACCTCATCAACAACGACCGCAAGCTGCCTCCAGAGTACAGCCTGCCCCACACCTACGTGGAGATGCAGGTGAGGGGGCCGAGCCAGGCCTGGTGGTCCAGGATGGAGCGCTAGTGGATACGGGTTAGGCTAGTTTCTGCTTCATAAGAGCCCTGGGTACCCCAGAGCTGGAGGGAGAGGACGGCACCAAGAGTCAGACCTGACTCAGCCCCTGGCTCTGCCTCTCGGCAAAATCATCCCCCCTTCAAGCCTCCGTATCCGCCTGTGTAAAAAGGGGCTGATCATTGCCACCTGGCCCATTTTAGGGATGGCCTGGAAGGGAGGTGCCCGTGCAATCTGGGCGCATAGTAGGTGCTTATAGGCTCAGAGGCGCTTTTGCCCTGTGGCCTCCTCAGCTGAGTCCTGAGATCAGGGACCTCAGTCTGGGCTGAGGGAAGCTTCAACTCTGTCGTCCCTTCCTGCCCCCCTCAGTCACTCCAGATCGCTGCCTTCCTCTTCACTGTCTGCCACGTGGTGATTGTCGTCCAGGACTGGTTCACGGACCTCAGCCTGTACAGGTGAGGCGCTGTCGGGAGCGGAGCCAGGCTAGGGACGGGGGCCCCGAGACTCAGCCACTTGCACAGCTCTCACCACTTCCACACGGCAGCCACAGGGACCCTTTGAAAACGTGAGTTGGAGAGGATCACTGCCACCTAATCCTCTCTCAGCACACATACACACTTACCACCCTCCACGGACTGTGCACATCACTCAGAGTAAAATTCAGGGTCCTCCCCATGCATGGCTAACAGGGTTCTACGTGATGTGGTCCCGGTCACTGCCCTGACCTCCCCCAGCACTTGCCTCACTCCTTCCATCAGAAGTGTGGTGGCCCCACGGCTGTCCCTCGTGGCGCTTAGGACCTCTGCACGCCTCACCTCTCGGCTGGAAACACTCTCCCCGCGGCTGCCAGGCCCCCTCCCTCATGCCCTTCACGTGCCCCTGAGGCCTCCCCAACCTGCTAACTGCCTCTCCTGTGACTCTCCCGCTCTTACCCTGCTGTGTTCTCCTTCACTGCACGTATCACTCCCTGACAGGATGGTGTGGACCTTTTTATGGTCTTGTCTCCCTCGTTAGAATGTAAGCCCCAGTGGCTCACACAGTGCCTGGCACAAGGTGGATATTTAACAAGTTTGTTGAATAAATAGCACGCTGAGGAACTGCTCCTTAGAGCCTTGTGGTCCATCTCCAGGCGTAGGTGCCATTCCCGCGGGTCCCTGGTGGGCAGGGAAGGGAGGGAGTCAGGATCTGGCAGGAGTACTGCCTGAAGCAGCTGGAGGTTCCAGAAATGCCCCCAGATAGGACTGGCTCCGATCCTCTTGGCCTCAGGCCCCAGGAGGTAGCTGTGGGGAGGCCAGCAGCCCTGGGCACGGGGCCCAGACAGACAGATGGAAGGAACGGGAGCTTGTGGGGAGGGGAGAGCCGAGCTGAAGGAAGCAGATGTCTCCGGAGTCAGGCAGCCCTGTGTTTGAATCCCAGTACTTGTTAGGCGAGCGGTTGCTTTTTCCACACTTCCTCATAGGCAAACGGTGTCCTGCAGATGAAGTGAGTTAAAGAATGTAAAGCATTCAGCACAGCACCTGGTGCCTAGTAAGCAGTAGATTAAGTGGGAGCTTAAGGTTTGTGTTAGTAACTCTGGGGGTGGGTGGGAGCTGAGGGTCTGGCCAACAGTAAAAAAACAAGCTGCTGGGGGAGCCGGCTGTTGTGACCAGATCTAAGTGACTTCATTCTGAAACACCCCCTCCTACCACCGTCGTCTGTTGGAATTCATTCAAAAGACAAATATATTGGGCATTTACATAGGCTGGTCTCTGTCCTGGGCTCTGGGGATACAGGTGTGAACAAACAGGTAACACAGGCTGCCCTGTGGAGGTCACATTGTGGTGGGGTGTGGCCTCAGGCTGGCCCTTGCAGAGCCTCGGTTTTAAGCCAGAGTCTACAGGTGGCCTCCCCAGAGCAGGTGAATCCCTGGAAATTGTGGATACCATATTTGTGGCCGATTTAGGGATGGCCTGGAAGGGAGGTGCCCGTGCAATCTGGGCGCATAGTAGCTGCTTATAGGCTCAGAGGCGCTTTTGCCCTGCGGCCCCCTCAGCTGAGTCCTGAGATCAGGGACCCCGGGCTGGTCTGAGGGAAGCTTCCACTCTGTCGTCCCTTCCCGCCCCCCTCAGTCACTCCAGATTGCTTTGTGTACGTGTCTGTACGAGGAGAAGGGCCATAGTTTATCAGATCCCGTTAGCCCTTATCTCAGGTTTATTTTATTTACTTTTATATATACTTTTATATATTTGGAAGAATTACTTTAAAATAGCATAAACTGGAAACTTATATCCATACAAAAACCTGCACAGCTTTATTCATAATTGCCAAAACCGGGGGCAGCCAAGATGTCCTTTGGTAGATAAACGGATAAATAAGTTGTGGTACATCCACACGATGGCATATTATTCGGTGTTAAAAAGAGATGCGCTGTCCTGCCATGGAAGACAATGGAGGAGCCTCAAATGGAGATTATTAAGTGAAAGAAGCCAATTTGAAAAGGCTTCATACTGTATGATTCCAACTCTGTGACGTTCTGGAAAAGGCAAAACTATGGAGACCAGTAAAAATATCAGTGGCTGCCAGGGTTGGGAGGGGGAGGGAGGGGTGAATAGGTGGAGCAGAGAGGATTTCTGGGCCCCGAAACTACTCGTGTGATACAAGTGGTGGATTTATGTGGTTTTTGTCAAAACCCATAGAGCATACACCACCAGGAGGGAGCCCTAATGTAAGCCACGGACGTCGGGTGGCAACGGTGTGTCACTGGAGGATCATGGGAATGTTGCCAAGCGGGAAGGCTGTGTGTTGGGGGCGGGGGGGAGGGTCCGTGGGAATTCTCTTTGCTTTCCACTCAGTTTTGCTATGAACTTAAAACTCCTCTAAAAAGTAAAGTACTTTTCTTGATGGCATAAACTCGTTAAAAAAATACATACGTGTTGACATGGGTCCAGGGATCAGTGTCTGAGAGGGTTGTCTCTGGGTTCCCTAAAACTGTGTGAGGAATACGGTATGTATGTGGCATTTTTCTGAGTGTGGCTGTAGCTTTAATCAGATCCGTGAAGGGAGCCCCCTCCTTCCCCAGGCTGTGGGATATGGGGGGGCCGGCAGCAGAGCACCAACCTGTCACCCCAAACCCCAAGGTTCCTCCAGACAGCAGAGATGGTGAAGCCCTCCACCCCGTCCCCCAGCCATGAGTCCAGCAGCTCGTCAGGCTCCGATGAAGGCACTGAGTACTACCCCCACCTGGGTGAGAGGCATTCCGGGGGCTGCACTGGTGGGCAGGGGAGAGTGGGGGGCGGAAACCGGGAGTACTCTGCGGAGGGGGCGCTGGGAGGAGCACCTGTGGGGCTTGTGAGGAGAGTCAAAAAGGATTAGCTGCCACTTCCTCTGAGGGTCCCCCTGGCCATCAGGGCGTGACCCCCGAGTCCAGCTCTGGCCCCTCGATCAGAATGGGAGCCCCTTGGGGGCAGGACCCTAGTCTGCCTGCTTCTGGGTCCATGGCACGGGGCTCAGGGAGTGTGGCGTCGGCCCCAGTGGCGCCACGCACCCTGTTCACCCTGCTTGGGCCCCTACTCGCGCATCCTTGGTCCGCTCTGTCCTTGCCCTGCGCTCTGACGCACTGCTCCTCTGCAAAGATCCGGCTCGTTTATGACACCCCAGGCAGGGTCTTCCCTGCTTCCTCCACCTGGCCCAGCCCCTGGTCTTTCTGCCAGGCTCCTGAGCAGGTGGCCATCAGACTGGGGACTTCCTGAGGGCAGAAACAGACTGACTCATTTCTCTGGGTCCCCAGCGCTGCCCAGCACAGGGCCTGGTACTAAAGGGAAGTTACTTATCATGTAAATACAAGTGATCTGAACTCAGGGGCAGGGCTGGTCTTTGGTGTGAGAAGGGGAGTCTGAGTGGCGAGTGGCGAGTGGCAGTGGCGAGCGCGAGCTCCCCGTCTCCTCCCACCCGCAGTCTTCCTGCAGAACAAAGCTCGCCGGGAGGACTTCTGCCCTCGGAAGCTGCGGCAGATGCACCTGATGATTGACCAGCTCATGGCCCACTCCCACCTGCGGTACAAGGGTGAGGGTCCCCCAGCCCCCCCCCCAAGCTGGCCAGTGGCCTTCTGGCTCCCAATCCAGTCCCAAAGCCCCGGCCCCCAGACCCATCCCCTGACCCCAGCTTGACCACCCTGCGCATACCTCCCCCGGCCCTGCAGCACTGTGCCTGCAGCCTCACGGGTTCCCTCCGCCAGGTACGCTGTCCATGTTACAGTGCAACGTCTTCCCTGGGCTCCCACCCGACTTCCTGGACTCCGAGGTCAATCTGTTCCTGATGCCCTTCATGGACAGCGAGGCAGAGAGTGAAACCCCCCCAAGAGCAGGTACGGTTCCGCCTCGAGGGGATCTGGTCCGTAGGGAGACACGGCCCACCTGGTTGGAGGGAGACACAGGCTGCCCCGGTCTGGGGGTGACAGGGACCCGCCCTGGTCTGAGGGGAGACTCAAGCCTGTCCCTAAGGTGCTCAGACCCTTCCTTCCGTGGGAGCACGTTTCCGAGTCACGGAAGGACGGGGGGACCTGGGCCGGGGCTGAACTCAGGCGCTCCTGGCAGGCCAGGATGCTGTTGACGGGGACGAAGGGCCTCTCTCGGCGGGCTGTCCCCCTTCGCCTCCCCTCCTAACTTCTGACTTTCCAGGACCCAGTTCCAGCCCCCTCTTCTCCCTGCTCCCTGGGTACCGAGGCCACCCCAGCTTCCAGTCCTTGGTGAGCAAGCTCCGGAGCCAAGTGATGTCCATGGCCCGGCCGCAGCTGTCACACACGATCCTCACCGAGAAGAACTGGTGAGAGCGCTCGGCAGAGGAGTCAGTGTGAGGGCCCCACCTCCACCGTGTTGAGGGTCTCGGAGGTCTCTCCGCACCTCAGCTTCCCTTCCTGGAGCACTGATGAGTGCTACCATCTTGTTGCCGTTCCATGGGATTTTGAATCCCAATCAGCCGGGAGGGCGTAGATCTTGTCACCAGTTTTACTAGTGGGGAGGTTCAGCCTCAGAGAAGGAAGTGTCACGTGGCAAGGTCATGCACTGTGGTTGGGTGTCCCTTGACTGCAAGGAGTAGGGCCAGTGAGCCCAGTCAAGTTTAAAGATTTATTCTGAGGCCCTGAGTGCAGAGAGCATAGCTGCACCGGAGAGGAAAGCGGAAAGCTGTCGGGAACCACGGGAGCCGCGTTCTCCAGGCCCCCCCTCCCCCGACTAGCCCCCTCCACTGGGAGCCTCTGCCTCTGGCTTTCTCCACCTTCCTTCACAAAGCCCTGCGCTGCCTCCCCAGCCACGACTCTACGTGGCTCTCTATGCCCAGAGCCCACAGCAGTGCTGCCACAGACCCGGGGCTGCCTCATCTCATTTTCCAGAGAAACAGAAACTTGAGAAGTAGCTGCAGCTTGGCTCCCCTGGGTCTGTCTGCAGTCGGCTGTGGGCAGAAGGGGCAGGGAGTGCAGACACAGCAGGAAGCCACTCTGGAGCTCTGTTTCTCTCTTTGGTCTAAACCAGGGCCCAGCGGGGAGGGGAGAATTTGGGAGGTGGGGGGTTATGCAGCTGCTAGACGTTTCTGATCATCACAAGACTCTGGAGGGATATAGAGATAGACCCCTACCCACAAAGGCCAGCACTGAGTGGAGCGGGAAGCCGTTTGGGCCCAGAGGTGGGCGCTCGAGGACTTCACCTTCGCTTCCCCTGGGGGAGGTGAGGGGATCAGGTCACCTAGCATCGGCGTTGGCATCTTCCCTGTATCCCAGGCGTTACGGTCATGAGGGGGCCACAGCCAGGGCAGCTCTGACTGTTGACCTCCCCTCACAGGTTCCACTACGCCGCCCGGATCTGGGACGGGGTGAAAAAGTCCTCCGCCCTGGCCGAGTACAGCCGCCTGCTGGCCTGAGGCCAAGGGGAGGAACGGCTCGCAGAGAACCCCCTTCCGGGCCCCCAGTGGGTGGCGAGGGGCACCCACGTCCTCTCCCCGCGGGGCGGAGAGCGGCAGCAGGCCTGATGGACAAGGGACCGTGACTTCCTCACCCGGAGACACGAGGTGTCCAGGGCCGGTCCCCCATCCTCAAGGGAGCGTTGTTCAGGGGGTGACTTTGAGATCCCGCCCCCAGCCTGGACGAGGTAGCCCATCATCAGCCCCCACAGGGACAGGCGGCGGGAGGAGCCTGAGTGGTCACCAGGAAGCCCAGACTCCGTGTCGGCCTCCTTCTGCAGGGACAGGAGCAGCAGGTCCCTCTGCCCTGACTCCAGGCCCCTGCCTGGAAGGTGAGGCAGGGTCTGGGAGCTCTTTATTGGGGCAGATCTGGTGGCTGGAATAAAAACAGTCATGCAAGCCTGTTCTGGCGCTCATCTTCTTCTCCCTCTCCAGTGTGCTGTCCTGGGAATCCCCCCAGTTCTGGGTCCCAGCCCTTGGGGGCAGGTTAGCCATGGCCTCCCATTGGAGCCTGAATGAACTTCCCGTGGGCACATCCACTGTAGGTCAGAGAGTTGCCAGGGGTAGTTAAAGACCAGTCTTTGCTATGGAGGAAGCCTCTAGAAAGGGGTATTCTATTTCCTGGGGTGATGTCAAGCCTCCTGTCTCTGTGTGCCATGGAGAGGAAGGTACAGGGCCCTCGTTTTCTGCTCACTTGAAGACGGTGCCTTCCCTTTGGTGAAATGCCTAGTTAAATGCAATGCCTAACTCAATTCGTTAAAAAATAGAACACGTCCTTAGTTAAATACAATTAGTCAATATAGTATACTGTCACTCGGTATCCACAAGGGATTGGTTCCAGGACCCCCCGTAGATACCAAAATCCTTAGATGCTCAAGTCCCGTATATTAAACAGCACAGTATTTGCATGTAACCTACGCACATCCTTCCATCTACTGTAAGTCATCTTCTAGACTGGTTAAAAAACCTAATCCATGGGCTTCCCTGGTGGCGCAGTGGTTAAGAATCCACCTGCCGGGCTTCCCTGGTGGCGCAGTGGTTTAGAGTCCGCCTGCCGATGCAGGGGACACGGGTTCGTGCCCCGGTCCGGGAAGATCCCACATGCCGCGGAGCGGCTGGGCCCGTGAGCCATGGCCACTGAGCCTGCGCGTCTGGAGCCTGTGCTCCACAACGGGAGAGGCCACGACAGTGAGAGGCCCGCGTACCGCAAAAACAAACAAACAAAAAAGCCTAATCCACCAGTCAGTGCTGTGTAAATAGTTGTAAATACAACGTAAATGGTATGTAGATAGTTGCCAGCACTTGGAAAAGTCAAGTTTTACTTTTTGGAACTTTGTGGAATTTTTTTTTCAAATATTTTCAATCCAAGGTTGGTTGAATCCACGGATGTGGAACCCTCGGATACAGAGGGCCAACTGTACTTCCCCTTAGTCAAAACAGGTTCTACCCTTGTTCAAATACTCATATGTTATCCTTACACATGATGTTACCCTTACACATGGTGGCTTCCTTCCTCTCTAAACCTCAACTGCTCTTGCTGAGAAATGGTCCCTCCCTTTAATCCAGAACCTACCCTCAATTAAGTACACCATACAGTTCAATGTAGTACCTATCCTCACCTGCTCAGTTAAATATGGTACATCATCCTAGTTTAGTGTTTCCCAAAGTATGTCTCCAGATTGGTCTGTTCACCACACCCTAATCCCAAACTAGTCCTGGCCCTCAAATCATACCACTCCACCCTTCAGTAAAGCAGTTGGTTCCAGCCCAACCAGCTGATCTGGTCAGTCCACCACCCCCCATGCCACTTTGGTCTCCCTGGCTTCCCCCTGCCCTCTGACATACCCTGTATACAGTCCTGGTGTCCAGGTCATGGGAATCCCGGGGTCTTTTGAGAAAAAAAGCACAGCTGAAGAGGGTAGAGTGGGGGTCAGTAAAGAAAGCAGTCAGGCCAAAGAAGGTCTGGCCAGAAGTGGGGAGTCTGCAGACCCCAGGTCTGGGAGGTACGAGGCCCAGGGCAGGCTCTGGCCCTGCCACCACTGGCTGAGACCTTAGGCGGGAACCTCCCTTCATGACTCCCCAGGCCCTTGAGAGCTGTTCACTGCCCTCTTATGGAAATGCTTCTGCATCCTTTGCCGCCGTGCCCGATCTGCGGGGACACCTTTCTGGCCACTCTCTCCAGCCTGACAGCTGGCTCTTCTCTGCCTTATCAGAACTTAGCACTCCCGTGTGCCGTTCCCTCCCCTTGCTTCCCAGGGGAGTGCTGGTTGGTATGTGGGTTCACCAGAGTAGGGAAGGTGGGGGCAATGCCAGCGAGAGCGTGAGACCCAGAGCACAGAAGCACGAGAGAACACAGGCGCAGACAGGAGAGTTGCTGCTGAGTTTCTTCCTTCCCGTCCCCCAGTGCCACCCAGCCTGGGCACAGATGGAGCCTGCGTGCTCCCAGCCCCTCACTGCCACCTCCAGCTGGCCCAGGCTCAGGGCTGGGATCCTTGACTGGATTTATCTGGGAGCTTGTGTTCAGGGTTGTCGAGGGAGGCCTCAACCAGCACGCTCTAGGTGTCCACATCCAGGGAGGTGCAGAGCATCGGTAAACAGTGGCGAAGGAGAGTCCGCAGGCGGCCAGGGAGCCCAGGATGGGCACGTTGAGGGGCTCCTGGCTGAACGCCGAGGCATCCCCGGAGGCCTGGCCCAGCAGTGCCGCCACCAGCGCCTCGGTGGTCTTGGTCTTCGGGCCCTGTAGCGCCTCCAGGATCTTGTGCACGGGCCGGCCCATCTGCTCCGCCAGCCTGACGAGGGAGTCCTCGTCCAAGCTGAAGCTGTGGCGGTAGCCCTCCAGGGAGTGGGTGAGCGTGTGTGCACAGGTCACAGGCCACTTCCGGCACGCCCGGCACGGGACTCGGGTTGGCCCCGCAGGCCACCATGGCCACCAGCCAGATGTGCTGCCGTAGCGAGGCCGCCTTCCGCTCCAGCACGGGCTTGGGGACGTTCGTTGGGCAGGGCCACCAAGAACGTGCGCCGCCTGTGGCTCTCTAGGCCCCTCACCGTCGACTCCTCCAGCAGGCGGAAGGCGTACTCGCCCAATTCAAACATGGACAGCAGGAAGACTTTGGGGTCCTTGAGGCCCTCCGCTGCAGGAGACAAAAGCACTTTCAGTGGGTCCCCGCGCCAAGCCGACCCAGCTGTCCTGAGAGCTGCCTGGGTGCAGGCTGGCTTAAGACCGTCAGCCCTGGAGCTAGGCTGCCTGAGTTCAGATCCCAGCCTCGCTCCCTACGCCCTGTGTGGCATCAGGCTAGTTACCAGACCTCTCTGGGCTTTCCTGTACTTACCTGTAAAACCAAGGGATGCTTGTAACCTACCTCCTAGGGATGGCATGGTGGTGAACTGAGCTGGTGAAGGTGGTCCGTGGCCGCTGGTGAGCCCTCAAGAAACAGCTGCCGGCCGCGACGCGTTGCCAGCATCCGCCTGGGCACGGGCGGATAGCATTTGCACTGCTCTCACTTGGCCAATACATAAGCCAGTACCTACCCTTTTTTTTCCTTAATGCAAGTGACTGGTCTCCATCACAGGTGACTGAAATGGCAGCTGTAAGCAGCATTTCACCATGGGGGCCATGTGACCATGGGCGACCCCTCACCCCACTGTGGGCCTCGGTGGGAAGATGAAGGGGAAGGGGGAGGCAAGCCCTCAAGAATCCAGCCCCCCCCAAAATAAATAAAAATTAAAAAAATAAATAAGGAAATAGATAGGAATTTCCTGGCAGTCCTGCGGTTAGGACTCTGCTTTCACTGCCAAGGGCCCGGGTTCAATCCCTGGTTGGGGAATTAAGATCCCGCAAGACGCTCGGCCAAAAAAACCCAGAGCGAATCCAGCCCTCCAGAGCCTGCCCCTCACCCTCCAGCCTCCGCACACAGTCGTTCCGAGGCTGGATGAGCACCCTCTCCTCCGAGAAGGAGCTGAGGCGGCGGCTGCACGAGGCGGCGACGTCCACATCCACCTTGGAGTGGTTGCGGTAGAAGCGCTCGCCCCGCCGCCCCGGATCTCAAGGGCCAGCTGGGCATGGTCAGCGGCGAAGCTCTCCAACGTAACGATGAGGAAGAAGTCGTACCGGCCCAGCAGCGCCCGCTGGAGGTATTTGTCAGCCCGGAAGGTGTGTGCGCCTATGCCCAGCAGGTCCCAGATGATGATGTTGGGGTACTTGGGATGCGGGTATGGCGTGGGGTCCACGGTCATTTCCACCACTCCCGTGCAGACCGAGGTGGGGGTCCTCGCCCCCCCAGCCCCTGGATGGCGTTGACAAAGGTCGACTTGCCTGAGTCCGTTCCCCCGGTAACACCAATGTCCAGCCCGACGTTCTCCAGAGGATGAAGCGTAGATTGTAACGTGGCAGCTACTGCTGGCGGGTCCCCCGCCTCCTTCAGAGCCCTGGTGCCCTGCGAGAGCTCCAGTATCTTGGACTGGCTGAGGCATGATTGGAAGACTTTGCTTGCCATGGGCTACCTGACCCCCAGCTCTCCGTCTTCAGGACTTGATGACCTTGGACAGGACAGGTAAGGGAGTATTTTCACTCTGAGTTGCCTTCCCTTCTCTACTTCCCTCAGCTTGCCTGAAGTATTTGCGGCATCACCAGTAATAGCACTGAGCGTGTTACAAGATGCCAGGCCCGGTGCTAAGTGCTTTATTTAAGTTCGCATTTATTCATCACCACCAGCTTCTCCTCCTGGAGTATCTCATCAAATCCTCAAAACAGCCAGAAAAGATTCCCTCCCTTCCTCTCCACATTTGGCACTGAGACGATAGATCACTTGCCCAAGGCCTCCAGCTGATTCCTGGGGATATCGGGAATGGGGCTGAAATCTTTTGGTCCTGGAATTCAAAGTCTTAAATTTGGGGGGCATTTACCATGCACCAGGCACTGGGATCAACCATAAAGGGCAGTGATTAAGAGCTGGAATCTTCGTCATTGCTGGTAATCATAGATCAGGTTTATTTGATGTTTACTCTGGGCCAGCCACTGTTCTAACCATATACATGATTTCATCAAGTGCCCATTCTACAGAGCAGAAAACTGAGGCTCAGGGAGATAAAGGTCCCTTGCTAAACGTCTTACTGCCTGCACCAGAACCAGGATATGGGCCAGCTCCCTCTGATCCTTTAGTCATACAACCTCCCCCCACAAATCTTTGCACAGCTAAGCCCTCAGTATGTGCCAAGAGTGCTGCATTTCCAGCACTAGCAAAACAGACGGGTCTAGTGCATTTGTGGAAACATTACTCATCCTCGTTGCCTGGCTCCTGAGTACGTGCATGTGCTCGGGAGCCACAGGGCACACCTAGGCAAGCCCCGTCCTGCCTCTAGGCCTCCGAGGCCTCACCGGTGTGATGGATGGGGCAGCCACGTTCACATCCTGGGATTGCGTGACGGCGTCTAATCCCAACCGTGCCAGGGACTTGTGGGGTGACATGGGGCAAGCCATATCCCCTCTGGAGCCTTCATTTTCCCCTCTGTGAGGGGGGGTGGTGTCAGTTTCCTCACCTGTGGAGTGGAGAGATAACTCCTCCGAGCCCTCCCAGCTCTGCTGTTCTAGGAAGACTCGGGGTCTTACTGCTGGCGAGGTTCAGGAAGAGGCCAGCTTGGGAAGGGCTTGGAACATCGGGCTGGGCTTGATCTTTATCTGTGGGTAGCCATGGAAGGGTTCTGAGCAGGGAAGGGAGGGGTCCGAGGTGGACCTTAGAAAGAGCCCTCCTGGGAATACCCTGACGGTCCAGTGGTTAGAACTCCACGCTTTCACTGCCGAGGGCCTGGGTTCGATCCCTGGTTGGGGAACTAAGATCCTGCAAGCCATGTGGCGTGGCCAATAAATAAATAATAAAAATAATTTTAAAACGATCCCTCCGTGGCCTTACGGTGCATTAGACTGGGGCCTGGGAGACAAGGTGAGGGGCTGGGGCAGGACCTAGGTGTGGAGGGGGAGGCCTCAGCTGGAACAAGGGCTGGGGGTTGAGATGGGAGGTGGGAAAGGGAATGGTGGAGGCAGAAGGGACAGGACGAGGCCACTAGTTGGAAGCAGAAGACAAAAGTCACCTAGGCTGTCTCTCTTAACCTTAGGCCCAGTGTGGTGAGAGCAGGCCTGACCTTTCCATCTCAGCCATTTGGGGTTGGTGAGTCCTGTGCTTAGGATGATTTCTGAGGGTCCACAGGTATAGGGATGTGGGCTGTGTTTTTGAGAATGGATTTGGAAGGGACCTTCTTTCCTGTGCCTCTAAGGGAACCTACCATGGTCCCTCGCACCTCCTTTGGTGCCAAAAGGTCCACATGAACCCCAAGTAGTCCTTGCAGAGCCAATGGGAGGCCTTCTGGGAAGAGGGGAATCTTTTGCAAAGCACAGAGCTCTTCAGCAAAGAAAACTGGCACCGCCATTAACCCTCCAGGTAAAAGTGGACCCTGTTAGTCTGTTTCCCAGAGTCAGGGGTAGTTTGAGGCCCCCAGATGGGGCTAGAACCATCACCAGGTCCTGGAACACCCTCAGGGAGTATTAGTGAGGCCAGCTTCACAGCACCAGAGCTGCCTTCTGAATTCCCGGAAACTCGCCCTTCTCTGCACCTAAATCCCACCTTTCCCTGACCCTCATCCAAGCCCACAGATGCTCTTGGGGCAACCCCTGTCCTGTCCAAGCCCCCCAGTCTGGTGGTCCGTTTTTAAACATGCATGACCCTTGACTCGGCATGTGAGTTTTGGCTTGAGCAGATAAGGGTGTCAGATTTCCGTCTGCATCCAGCCAAAAAGCCAAGCACAGAGCCAGAGGATGTGCCAACCAGTTGGGTTCCCAGGGTCTCCTGCGCCAGGCTAATACCGTCACTCAGTGCGTTACACACCCTCTGTCGTTCAAAGCCTCGCGCAGAAATCCCAACAGGCACCCTCCCTGTCAGACCCGTGGCCTTTCAGCATCATCCCCAACATCTGCGCCCAGCCACGCAGCCACGCACACACAGACCCGGAACCCCAGTCTCAGCCAACTATTTACCATCTTAGACCACAGCATCCAAATCACAGAGACATACCAAGATTCCTCCCAATCACAGATACACCAGCAAGCTCACCGCCACACACATCCACACGCGGACCCACTCACCATATTTCTGAAACGAGACTCATTCTAGGTGGCCGGTTGCGCCCCTGCCTCTTCCCTCTTTGCATGCTTACAGAATTGCCCACCTGCCCTCTCACCACCTCCGCTCTCATTCTGTTCCCCCAGGTTCCCCACGGTTCCCCGTGGCCACCTGGCCTCCCCTCTCCCTGCCACCCCCCCCACCGTCACTCACAGGCAGCAGGGCTGGCCCAGGATGTCCCATCTCCCCCTCCTCTGTTTAACCCAGTTGCTAGGCACCATCGTGCCGATTCCGGGCACGCGTTGGCCGCCCCTCTCCCACCAGAGCAGGCCTTTGGGACTCTGGGGTTCTCAGAAAGGGACATGAGATTGCAGGCCCCAGTGCCCACTCAGCCACCCATCCAAGGTGACAGTGGGCTCCTGTCCTGGATCCAGGCCGGGCTGTCCTGTCGCCCCCAAATCCCTCATGGTCACTTGGCGACCAGGGAGAGAGAGACTATTAAAGAGCCCTGACCCCCCACCCCCCGTCCATACCTTGAACCTCTCCCTCCCAAGGTCAGTTCCTATCCCAGGTTCGGGACCTGGACTTGGGCCCACCTGCCACCCTCAGCCCTCCACACCCTGCCCCTCAGCAACTGCAGCTCTCATTTTCAGCCTTTTTTGTCTGGCTGGTAGGTTTCGATAAGGCTTGGTTTGTGGGTGAGGCAGGGGGTTGGGGGCCGCACTTTCATTTGTCTTCCGACAAATCTCGCTTCTTCCAGCTGTGGAGAATGTACTTGAGGAGGAGGCCGAGCTTCTGGCAGGTCGAGAGCGGGTCTTCCTCGCTGCTCCCCTCCCCGGATCCCCACTTTTCCATGCCGTTGTCACCAGCCGCCTGCAGGCTGACCTCAGGCTGGGACCCCTCCTCCTCCAAGGCCTTGATGCGGACCTGCTGGGCATCCTCGGCCATCTCGTTGAGGCAGCCCCGGAGCATGGTGTAGACGGTGCTGAAGCTGATGCCCCCCGGCCACCAGCGTTCCGAGCAGGGGGATGCCCTTCTCAAAGGCCCCGGCCTCCCTCATGGCACCGTCGGACGACTGGGAGTAGAGCCGCAGGACAGTCTCGGGCGAGACCTCGTTGGCCAGCGGGGAGAGGATGTCCGAGCGCAGATCGCCTGCCTGTTTGCCCACCTGCTCGGCCAGCTTGGCTAGCGAGTCGTCGTCCAGGCCGAAGCTGCGGTGGTAGCCGCGCAGTGAGCGGACGAGCAGTGCATTGTCGTAGCGGCCGCCGGCTGGGCCCGGGCAGAGCCTGGATGACGCCCAACACCAGGGCCGTCTTGAGCACCTGCTTCTGCAGCACGTCCGTCTTCTTCCGCAGGGCCTCCAGCAAGATGTCGGGCAGCGACAGCAGGCCGGCCTGGCGACGGGGCGCGGGCAGATCGTGCTCCCAGGCGGACACGAGCAGCGGGAAGTCGTGGTGCGCGGGCGAGAGGTTGGACACGAGGAAGACGCGCAGGTCGTTCACGCCGGCCCCATGCAGCCGCTCGGCGCAGTGCTCGCGGACCTCCTGCAGGGCCGCCGCCTCGCTGACGCCCGGGGGTCGCTGGGTGCGCGTGCGCACGAAGTAGAACTGTTTGCCCTGGCGCAGGATCTCGGAGGCCAGGCGGGTCTCCACGGCGCCGCAGCGGCGGGGCGAGACCAGCAGGAAGAAATCATAGCGGCCGAAGTCCACCTGCTTCAGGTACTTGTCGGCCGGGCAGCCTGGAGGGCCGGCCCCCGGCAGGTCCCACAGGGTCACGTCTGGAAACTGCGGGTGCGGGTAGGGCGAGGGCTGCATTGTGGTCTCTATGACGCCAGTGAGGGCCGCGCCGGGGTCCTCGGCACCCAGGCCACGGAGGGCATTAATGAGGGACGACTTGCCTCCCCGGACTCGCCTGTGACGCCCACCTCCAGCCGGGTGCTCTCGAAAGAGGCCAGCAACTCCCGGAGGCAGGAGGCGGCCTGAGGGATGTCGCCCGACTCGAAGGCGGTGCGCAGGGCCTCCAACTCTTCCTTGGCCATGAGGATGGTGTTCTCCTCCTCCCCGGGCACCGCTGGCAACTTCGCAGTAGCCATGGTGACCGGCGGTTCAGAGGGCGTGGGGGCTGGGGGAGAGTCTCTGACGGACGCGTGATCCTCAGCGTCTGCGGGGGAGCGGGGAGAAGGGAGCCATTCACGCCTCCCGGGCCTTGGCGTGGGGCAGGGAGAGAGACACACCGAGGATATAAGGGGAGTCCCTCTGGAGCCCCGCCACCCTCTCCTTCTCAAAAACCCGGGGTACGTTTTGGACACGAGGTAGGGGGCTTTGGAGTTTGGTAGGCCCAGGTTCCCATCCCATCTCTGCCATTAACTTGCTGTGTGGCCTGGGGCAAAACGAGGCACCTCTCTGAGCCTGTTTGTTTCACCGCTTAATGGGCGTAATGACTGACCTGCCTACTGAGGGGCTGAAGAGTCTTGGGGATAACCTAGGAACTCGGACCGTTTCATGGGCAGCTTGAGACCCATGAAGTCACACGGGGCTCCACGCTTAAAAGGCCCAGCTCTTTGCTTAATACTCTGATGTCACTGATGAAAATTGTAACTCTTTGAAGCAGGGGCCCTGCATTTGCATTTTGCACTGAGCCCCGAAATTTACTTAGCCAGACCTGCAACGGAAGGGGCTTCAGCCCAGCTCCTGCCGACCAGGCAAAGAGAGCAGCTGCTCTCCTGCTGCTTCTACTGTGATCGGAAGCAGTGTGAAGTGATGGCCACGGGGACCCAGACCCTGGAACCACACTGCCTGGGATCCAATCCGGGGCCAACCACATACTGACTGAGAGATTTGGGGCAAGTTCCTTAGCTCTGCCTCACATTCCTCATCTTACACATGAGGATCATAACGATCATAGCAGCAAACCACCTCCTAGGGCTGTTGAAAATGAAATGAGTTCGTACATATAAAGCACTTAAAACAGTGCCCGGGGAATTCCCTAGGGGTCCAGGGGTTAGGACTACGAGCGTCCACTGCAGGGGGCCAGGGTTCGATCCTTGGTCGGGGAACTGAGATTCCAAAAGCCTTGAGGTATGGCCAAAAAATAAAATAAAATAATAATAAAATAAAATAGTGCCCGACCCAGAGCAGGTGGTCTGCGTTATCCGCATCACCGTCATTGTTCTGATCATTATTAATATTCTGAGCTGTGTGACGTCCCTGCCCTCTCTGAGCCTCACCTGCAGCATCTGCACCATGGAAGATAACCTTGCCCACCTCACAGGGCTGCTGTGACCATCGTAAGCCTCATCATCTGTGTTTCTGTAGGCCATCTTTGAAGACATTCTCGGGTGCAGCCGGGCACGGGAGGTGGTGCCCCCCCACACCGGGCGTCTCATTAAACACCCAGCCCTGTTTGGCAGGCCTTGCTAGGCCAAGTCCCCTCCCACCTCGCAGAGCCCGTCATGATGGTCTCTCCTGTGACCCCATCCTCCTCACCCTGGAGTTTCCCTGGCCTCCCTCTTCCCAGTCACACGCTCTTCTTGTCCATCGCCTCTAAAATACACTTCCTCATTGACTAAGACTCTTCAGAGAACCCTGGGAGAGACGCTCAGGTCAGGGACCACTGTCTCCATCGGACGGAGACGGACTGAGGCTCAGACTAGACAAGGGATGTCCCCACTCAGAGGCACAGCTGGGACTCAAACCCAGGTCGCTCTGAAGAGCTGCTCTCCCTTCAACCACACGTCTTTGCCTCCCCCTTCTCTCCTCGGCTGCCCCTGTCCCCAGCCGCACCCAGCCTCCTACAGAAGACCGTCCTTATTCCATTGTTCCCTCCAGGTCTGATCACCCAGCCCAGGTGGGGGCATTTCCCCCAGGCTATACCCAGTCCCTCCTGTGCCCTGTCCCCTTAACCCATCCCAGGGCATGGCCTGGGTAGAGGAGAGGGGGATCCTGGGACAGGTCCCAATGCAAGGGGCGGACAGGCCAGTGGCCCCTGGGGTGGGCTTAGGGTTGAGGGAGCTGGGACTGGGATTGGACAGGGCCCAGCTGGAGAGCCCTGCCCTCGGGGAACTCACCTGCCCTGCAGGCTCTCTCTCCCCTCTCACTCTCCCCGCTGCTGGGGCCTCCCCCGGCCCCCCGTTAGCACAAGGTCAGGACCCACCCATTATAATAGCAAACCGCAGCTTATTGGTCAGCCAGCCCTGATACAATAATGTGAGGGTGATGTCAGAGGACCCCCCAGCTGCTCACGGGACCGCCACTCCACCACACAAACACAGAGACCAAGAGATGAAAAAATATTCTCAGAAATTCCCAGACAGCAAAAACACAGACTAAGTTTCCTCCCCAGAATCCACAGCACGCAACCCTGGCCCGAAAGGGGAAGGAAAGACACAGACCCTCAAATACAGAGTCATTACAGAAAAGCCAAACGCAGGCAAACGTGCAGATATAACAGCCACGCAAGCAACACACATTCAGGCACACACAGACTTGCAGACCGGAAGAGACACAATTACACACGCAGACAACGTATACAGATGGCATCCCCTGAAACCCACCACATCCATTCATTCTGCTCCAGCTCCTAATCCGTGTGGCCGGCCGTGATCCGGGGCCCCGGAAGTACATCAGGCTAGGCTCGGCCCTTGGAGGCTCCAGGTTGGAGGAAAGGGGGATGGCAGCAGCCCAGGGTGACTGTGGGCCAAGACAGCTGCCAGGCACCTGCACAAATGCATCTAATGCAGGCTGGCACGCTGCCAGGGGCGCTTCTCCCAGCTCCTGAGAGCACCAGCCAGAGAGAGGCTGAACCCATGCCTGTCTGCCAAGTCTCCTCTTCTCTCTTCATCCATCAAACATTCAGCACCTCTCCAGGCCTCATCCTGGGCTAGGTGCTGGGAACGCAGCCATGACCAAGACAGCCCCGGCCTCTGTCCCCACAGGACTCACAGTCCAGTGGCAGAGTCAGATCCATCCTCACACAGTGATGGCCCAGACGGGGCCAGACTGGGATGGGGGACCCCAGAGGACTGTGGGAGTACCAAGGGGCCACCTGACCCAGCTCAGGATTCAAGGAGGGCTTCCTGGAGGAACAGTCATCTGAGCTGAGATCTGAAGGATGAGAAGGAGTGAGCCAGATCGCCTGCTAGGGAGTTGCGTCCAGGCTAAGGAACCAACCTATGCAAAGATGCTAAGCTGAGAGGAAGCTCTCATTTGCCCAGTAATTCACTCAGTTATTTGGCCATTCCACAAACATTTGTTTAGACCTGACCAGTCCCTGTGCTGGTCCAGAGATGTGACTCACACTCACCCCTGCTCCTACACACCTCCCGGGCTGGTGGGTGCGCTGAGTCGCTCACACGCTAAGGCTGAGTGTTCGCTTACTGGCATTTATGATGCGCCAGGTGTGTGAAGCCTGTCAGATGGAGTAACTCACTTAACCCGGTCTAGAATTCTGTTCTCCCACCTGAAAAAGAAAGAATATATATATATGTATAACTGAGCCACTTTGCTGTACAGCAGAAATTAATGCAACATTGTAAATCAACTATACTTCAATTAAAAATATTTTTAAAAACGAACAAAAATGAACAAAAAAAACCTTTACTGCTAAAACTGCTAACCATCAAAAACAACAAAAAAAGAAAAGGCTGCTCCATGATGACACCCAGGCAGGGCCAGCTGCATCACAATGGCCGCCTGTCTGTAAAGCGCCATTGACTGGGTGGGACTCTTCCTGATTTCAGAATTGCTAAAATGCAGGGGGGATGAAAGGGGTGCATCTGAGAATCGATGAAGGTGTTTCCTGAGTGCTCATGCTGCGTCTGCCAGTCCGGGAACACAGCAATGACGCAGACGGTATTTCCCGCAGGGAGGAAGTTTGTGCAGTATACGTTTACTATGGGCCAAGGCCCATTGGTCAATGTTCGGGACCCAGCAGTGGCCAAGGCAGCCCCAGCCCTGTCCCCACAGGACTCAGAGTCCCGTGGGGAACACAGACCCACCCCCTGGCCGTGACAACCCACAGCGGGTGAGGTGGGGATGGAATGGCCCACAGGGCTGCGAGAGCCAGGGGGTGCTTGACCCAGCAGTGTTGAGGTGCCAGGTCAGCGAAGGGTTTTTGGAGAAAGTTACTCAGCACACGTTTTCTGAACACCTGCTGTGTGCCAGGCCCTGTGCTGGTCAAGGCTGGAGATACAGCCAGGACTAAGACGGTCCCTGGTCCTTCCTTCCTGAAGCTCCCGGTCCTCTGCCGCCTCTTCCTCCTCCCATCCCTCCTTCCCGCTTCTCATCTTCCTTTCCTCTTTGTCCTTTCTCTGTGTGTCTCTGAAAAATCCTAAAGCACCGCCTTAGAAATATCTACACATTATGACCTTCACCTTCCTGCCATTTGCCATCACCCTGGGGAAACCTGAAGCTTGTCCCCAGGGATTCCTTCCTTCATTCATTCATTCAAATACGTATTGGCTGCCTTCTGGATCTGGACACAGTTCTGGGCACTGACACACTGGTGAACAAGACACAGATGGCCTTTGCCCTCATGGACCTTATATTTTTGGAAAGATACAGGTGATAAACAAAAATAAGGTAGTGTCCGATAGTGATAAGAAAAAAGAACAAGATAGCAAGGGTACAGGATGGGGCGGAGGGTTGGTGGATCACCTGTAACTATGGCTGCCAACAGTTTCTCCCATCTCCTTAGACACATGCCACCCTTCCCATCAAGAGGGGGAGTCTCTGTCCTTTCCAGGATCTGAGCTGGCCTTATGACTTGCTTTGATCAACAGAATGTAGCAGAAATGACATTCTGGGATTTCTAGGCCCAGGCTTTAAGAGGGAACCTTCTGCTTTCTCCTTCTCAGAGCCCTGAGCTACCATATAGAGGTCCTGCTACCCTGCTGTAGAGACCCCATGGAGAAACAGAGACCATGTGGAGATGGGCCTGAAGCCATCCAGGATGTTCCAGCCCCAGCTGAGCTCCAGCTGAACGCACAGGAGTGACCCACAGGAGTGACCCTAGCCGATACCATGTGGAAGTAAAAGAACCATCCAACTGAGCCCAGCCAACCCTCAGACTTGTGAGAAATATTAAATCATTGTTTTACGCCACTTAATAGCCTAATGATTTGGGAGAGGGAGTGTGCTAGTTTTGACAGAGTGGTCTGGGAAGTCCCGTCTAAAAAGGTAACATTCTTCTATCTTAATAAAGTAAGGAAACAAGCCTTGTGGACATTAGGAGGAAGAGCATTCCAGGCAGAGGGCATGGACGTGCAAAGGTCCTGAGGCAGAAGTGAGCCTGGTGTGTCTGGCGAGAATCATGGTGGCTGGTGTGGCTGGAGCAGAGTGACAAGGGAGGGAGTTCTAGGACATGAGGTCTGAGAGGTGGTCAGGGCCCAGGTCTCATGCTAGGCGGTGAGGATTCATATACCTTTTACCTGTGGGGGAATCCAAGGCTTTTGGGGGGATGTCACGAGGGGGCCAGAAATGAGGTGGGGGATCCTTCTGCACTCAGTGACGCAGTTTGGTCAGAACTAGTCAGGACTAGGGTCAATAAGCTGGCATTGGGTGCAAAATTTAAGGGGGTGCCAAAAAACTCAGTTATCAAGATAAATGATCTTTTTACTGCAATTTTTTTTAATTTATTAATTTTTCATAAATTTATTTATTTATTTTTGGTTGCGTTGGGTCTTCATTGCTGTGCACAGGCTTTCTCTCATTGCAGCGAGCAGGGGCTACTCTTTGTTGCGGTGCACGGGCTTCTCATCGCGGTGGTTTCTCTTGTTGCGGAGCACGGGCTCTAGGCGCGCGGGCTTCAGTAGTTGTGGCACGTGGGCTCAGTAGTTGTGGCTTGCGAGCTCTAGAGCACAGGCTCAGTAGTTGTGGCGCACGGGCTTAGCTGCTCCGTGGCATATGGGATCTTCCCAAACCAGGGCTCGAACCCGTGTCCCCTGCATTGGCAGGCAGATTCTTAACCGTTGTGCCGCCAGGGAATCCCTCTTCACGGCTTCTTGACTCCAATTTCGAGTTAGGTTTCCTTAACACATTTTCACATTTCCTCCTTTTGATCAAGATCTTTCTCTGAAAGCACAGCTGATCAAAAGTTGGGTCATCTGTTCCTTATTAGAATAATTTTTGTCCTTTGGTACCAGGAAGGACCTTTCCTGGGTGTCATGTCCAACATCAGAGGGAAAGCGCATATCGATCAGAAACGATTTGAGGCCACATTTGAGTAACAAGGAAGATAGAAGGGGTGACTCTCAGGCATTCTCACTCTACAAGATCATACCTAAGCTTATAAGCATTAAAATTCACTGCAAAGCACTGAGCCAACATTATTCTATCTGGTGCATTGTTTCTGCAGAGGTTTGACAGGCAACAGATGTAAAGTTTTAAAGTAATTATGCAAAGCAGAATTTAAAGTAGTATGACAAATCCAGTTTGTATAATCATCCTGAACCGTGAACCCAGACCTGAGGGTAGTCAACTGAACAAGTTAAAGGACCATGGACATTCACATGAAATTTGTTGTAACCAATGCACTTGTTCCCTGATCTTGTGTGATTGAGTTTCTACTTCTCCAGAGACATTTATCCATGTGAAAAAGGTACTTGCTATTGCACAGATGCCTCTTTCTTCAGCAGGTAGGTAACCAAGGGCTATGTGATTGTCCAAAACTATTTTAGTTAACAAGTCAAGTAATGGTTGTTGGGCTGCTGCTGCTTTAGCTGTGGAATTGGCCAGTTTTCCTAATGTTAGGGAGAGATTGCTGATCATGTGTTTATTGACGCTAAGTCCAACTCCAGGGAGAAAGGCTCTCCCTAGGGAGGCAACCCCAGAGGCATGTATGTCTCCAAGTTGTTCATGCCTGAATCTGTGGCTCAGGACTGGAAAGGTGACAGCCACGGAGGCCAGTAAAATCTTAATGGTCTCTAGACCAAACAGGGAGTTTCATTCTTGTTATTCTTTCCTTATGTCCATTTCTTTACACAGAGCCTGGACAAAAATTGACCCATGTTTGGGTTTAACAAGAGAAAAGGAAATGGACCAGGGGGGTCTCTAGAATCACGGACAGATCAGAGTTTTTGATGACAAATCCAGCGGTCCGAAAAGTTATCCCCCTTAACAATGGCCTGAGAAAAATGGAGAATGGCATTATCTTTCCAGACCAATGCCAGAGTAAAGGAAAGAAAGGGAAGAAGAATGGAAGTGTTTTATATTTTGCTAAAGTAAGAAGTCTTTATCCGGCATCAAGGGAGGAGGCAGTCTACCTCAATGTCAGCTATATCTCTTCCTAGTCAAGTTGATTTGGAGGTCTCTGGCATTTGTACAGGACTGGATGCCAGGCAGAGCCTTTTTCAGCTGTGAGATGTATATCCAAGTTTCAAGTCCCTGAAGTTTGGCTGCCACCCAGGTAATGAGGAAGATATGGTTAGTCTCTTCCTAGGAGACCCAAGGGCAGTCTTTGTTCCTACTGACTGAAACATTAGTGTGGAGATTCATAGCCAGATATTTGAGGATACTAGAAGACTTCAGGATCCAGTCCGGTTTACAGGTATATAACAAAATCTCAGAGACTATTAACAGGATTGAAATATAGACAGATGTCTCTCTCTACAACTGCCGCCATTTTAATCAAAGATACACAGTAAAACTAAATTTATTTGCATTCAATTTGCCCTGATTATAAATGCAGCAAGAACAGTGATTGACCATATAATCTCTTTTTAAGACTGCTTTGTTGGAACTTTTTATAAGGAATCTCAGATTAAATGCTAGAAACCCCTCGAGTCCAGGAAGTCAAGACAAACTTAAGGCAGTTCCTTAAAGCTGTTTGGTCATATTTGACTCCATGCATATCTCTCTTGAATATAATATTCCAGTCAACACCTTGGTAATACAGCCAGTGTTTCTAATGGTCCTGTTACAAGGAGAACAGATTTTTATTGAACTTATGTAAATAAGTAACTATATTGCCATGAAAATAATATGCAAGAATTTCCAAATTTTGGAGGGATCAGGTAGGAAGAGAAAGTAAATGTTTCATTTTTGTTTACAAAGGTATACTTTGCCAAATTGGTATAAGTCATAGATAACTTAAGACAAAAGGTTTCAGACTTCCCTGGTGGTTCAGTGGCTAAGACTCTGTGCTCCCAATGCAGGGGGCCCGGGTTCGATCCCTGGTTAGGGAATAAGGTCCCACACGCTGCAAATAAGAGTTCGCATGGCAACTAAAAGATCCCACGTGCCGCAACTAAGACCCGGCGCACTCCCCTGGTGGCGCAGTTGTTAAGAATCAGCCTGCTAATGCAGGGGATATCGGTTCGATCCCTGGTCCGGGTGTATCCCACATGCCACGGAGCAACTAAGCCCGTGCGCCACAACTACTGAGCCTGCTCTCTAGAGCCCGCGAGCCACAACTACTGAGCCTGTGTGCCACAACTATTGAAGCCCACGTGCTTAGAGCCCATGCTCTGCAACAAGAGAAGCCACCGCAGTGAGAAGCCCACACGCCACAACGAAGAGTAGCCCCTGCTCTCCATAACTAGAGAAAAGCCCATGCGCAGCAATGAAGACCCAACACAGCCAAAATATACAATTAAAAAAAAAAAAAGACCCAGAGCAGTCAAATAAATAAATAAAAATAAATATTTTTAAAAAGACAAAAGGTTTCCTTAAATATGAAAAAAACAGGGACTTCCCTGGTGATCCAGTGATTAAGACTGTGCTCCCAGTGCGAGGGCCTGGGTTTCATCCCTGGTCAGGGAACTAGATCCCACATGCCACAGCTAAGACCTGACGCAGCCAAATTAATTAATTAATTAATTAACAAAAACACACAAAATCTTTCCTTTCTAGGCATATTGCTTAAAAAGTAAGGAAAAACCTTTTACAAGCTCCTCTCAGAAGCAGACCAATAGTAGAAGCAAACTTTGTCATTTTAGCAGGTGGAAGAAAGTTAAGTTCCAGTTTTGTTCATAAGTACACTATTGATATTAAAGCTTATTTTTTAAAAAAACCTTTATAGCAAATTTTTTCAATCTTATCCAGCTTGATCACACCATAAAATTCCTTTCCCAAGAGTCCTTTTCCACGAATCTTCTACAAATATCTATGTTCATTTTAGTTTCTTTCCCTTTCCAAAATAACCAGCTTTACTTTAGGGCAAAATCACTTTCATCTTCCTCAACAAAAATGCATCTCCATACCTCACACCCTTTCTAAAACAATAATAACAATTAAAAAAAAAACCCATATCCTAGTTTTCTTGCATACTGAGTTATTTCTCTTATTATTTCCAGTAGCTTTAATTGCATATATTAATTAGAATTCTTAACCCTTAGAAACCTTAATTTTTAGTGAAAATAAAAGAGTAAACAATTCTGAACTGTTTCTTCTAATTAGCATTCTGTGGCTTGGCAAATTTACGAATACTTTTTGTAATTTCTAGAAACAAACTTTCTCATAGAAAATTTTCTCAGTGTGGCATAAAACATGTTTACTAATAAACCCAAATGTCTAAAGGAAGCCCAAAATGGATAAACCTATGTTCCATATTTAATGTTTCACAGACTTCCCTGGTGGTACAGTGGTAAAGAATCGCCTTATAATGCAGGGGACGTGGGTTCAATCCCTGGTCAGGGAACTAGGATCCCACATGCTGCGGGGCAACTAAGCCCGTACGCCACAACTACTGAGCTCACGCGCCTCAACTAGAGAGACAGTGTGCAGCAAACTACAGAGCCCACGCACTCTGGAGCCTGCGCGCCACAACTAGAGAGAAGCCTGCACACTGCACAGCTAAGCCTGCACAACTAAGACCTGACGGAGCCCAAAATAAATTAAATAAATAATAAATAAATCTTTTAAAAAATATTTAATGTTTCAGTGTCTTATCTATTTGGAGATGATTTGGATATTCAGTGAATTCAACTTAACTCACTATTTAACTGAACTTAGCAAAACTAAGGTTTCAGGTTCCAAAAGATTTGGGGAAACTATTTTTTAAATTCACCTAAACACTTTTTATCCTACTTACATCTACTTAATTTACTCATTTTTAACAACAATGTTTAGATTACTTATGAAAATTTCATCATACCAAGTTACTTTTCTTGCTGACAAATTTTGTAATATGAACTTATTTGACTAATAAGCCCAGGTTGAATAAAAGTTGTATGTTTGCATTACATTCCATGTTTATAACTCTAAGACATGTCCATTTTAATCAAATTATTTTAACCGAACAATATTTTCCCATATCACATGAACCTGAAAAGCATTTTGGTGGAGTTCTACTATATTTCTTGAAATTTTATGAATACTTAATTTATACAAGCTCTTTATTTTCTTTAAGCCAATTAAATCGAACTACACATTAATTTTATTGATTTATTTATTTTTATTTTTGGCTGCGTTGGGTCTTTGTTGCTGCATGTGGGCTTTCTCTAGTTGTGGCAAGAGGGGGGCTGCTCTTCGTCGCGGTGCGCAGACTTCTCATTGTGGTGGCTTCTCTTGTTGCGGAGCATGGGCTCTAGGAGCTCGGGCTTCAGTAGTTGTGGCACGCGGGCTCAGTAGTTGCAGCTCATGGGCTCTAGAGTGCAGGCTCGAGAGCTGTGGTGCACAGGCTTAGTTGCTGTGCAGCATGTGGGATCTTCCTGGACCAGGGATCGAACCTGTGTCCCCTGCATTGGCAGGTGGATTCTTAACCACTGTGCCACCATGGAAGTCCCTACACATTAGTTTTTGTGATACCGTCCAAAGGTAGAAAATCCCACACATCTACAACACATTTATTGACACACATAAGCACAGAGACAGATGCAAACAGAGACCTTATAGTTTCATTTTAAAATTTACGCCATGAATCAGGTACAATCATACCAAGCACACTAGTTATAAAAGGACAGTTGGAACAAGTTAAGTTTATCTTCTCAGATGGCTAAAGCTCTCCTCCACCACCCAGGTATATTTTAGCTTAAAGGAAAGGGTCTAAAAGAAAATTCCTATCCGGATCTGTATATTAGCTTCCAGATTGGCCAAATTTCTGATCATGACGTTACTAAATCCTTTCAAATATCTTGTCAGGTTTCAGCTGGAACAAAGAGTAAATATTTCTGGCAGTATTAAATAACTCCATGGACCCAAGAGGTGTCCTCAAAGAAGGTGCAAAGGTTATTACCTTCCCGAGATCCAGAGTCACTCCTACAGATAGCCAAAAGGAGGAACCAACAGCTGCTTGTCCCGGGCAGGTAGAAAGCCAAGTCAAGGTCTTCAGATGCAAAACACGACAAGCAAGAAGGCAGTAGCTATCTCTAGGAGAGAAAGGATCGATAATGAATGAGTCTGGACCTGGAAAGAAGAGGCAACGTGAAATTTTATTTTGCTATCCAACTGGCCACTACAGATAGAGATTTGGGAGAGCTGATCTTAGTAAGAATTTTCACCTTTTGTTGGCTTCTGCCAGATTTTTTAAGGATTGCATCTACAGGTTCTAAGTGGGGTTTCAAGTGGATAGTGTAGCTCCAATATTTACCAGAATTTGGCAAGGTTTTCTTATTAATTTTTAATTTTAGTTTTCCCTTAGCAGTTTAAGGGAATAACGTAGCAGTTTACCAGGAAATCCCTCGGAGTCTTGTCAACTTTAGGAGAACCTATAGGTCAAGAGAGGAAGTGACAGCTGGAGGTTCAGAGAAAAGGGGAAGTTCAGGGAGAGGATTAGAATGGGGAAGTGGAGGGTACAAAGGAGATGGGGCAGGTACAGTAGCCAAAGGGGAAGTTAGTGCAGTGGGGTAAAGGGGATGAAGAGGCCTCTGATGCCTTTTTATTTTCTTTCAATTGTTTATTTACCTCAATTTAGAATAGTATTTTGTAAAGAGATAGGCGTCCCATTCCATTTGTTTTATTTTAGATCCACAGTCTTCAAATTTAGTTTTGAGAAAAACAAGTTTGGGGAGATCAAAAAATGCCCCGTAATGATCATTGAAGTTCTAAATTATCTTTGGTTAGGTTAATCCACATAGTTAAAAATGCGCATGACGAGGGACCATAGTTTTTAAATATAAAGCTGGCCAGGATCCCAGAAGGAGGACCCTCCTGAGATAATTTAGAGGATTGGGATCCCATACTTCAAAATCAGAGGTTCAGAAAACAAATAAATACTCACCAAAAAGACGATGCCTTCGAGAAAAAGAATCCCGAATAAAGTTAGAGAGCTCAATCAAAAGGAGGGAGCGCGAATCCAAGAGAAGACTTACCAAACCAAAAGGAAGGAGATGGTTCACAGAAGCAGAGAGCACAAGGGGCTTAAATGGGTAACGCACATGGTTCTGGGGGTTGCTAGTTCCTCAGGAGTTTGTTTCCTTCGGATCCCACTTATGACACGGATACCGAGCAGGGCCCTGTGGGGTTCCTGGGCACAAAGCCTTTCTGAGTCCCCCATTTCTTTGATTACAGGAAATAGCCTTCATTCAGCCTCCGTGACCTTCCCGGAGTTCCAACGGGCAGATTCAAGCAGCTGTTCATTAGGGAAGGGAGGGGATGCGAGAAAAGGGAGAAACAGTGGAGAGAAACAATAGTGCAGCCTTGGGGCAAGGTCCTGCTTCCCCATCAACAGATACACACAACATCTTAGAGCTGTTTTGCAGATACTGAAACCCCCTCCAGGTGGGAGAAGTTAACAATTAATGATGGTATGCCACAAGCACGTAGACACCAGACCATTTGGAACCTGAAGGTTGATGATGCCGACTCCTACTTACTCTCCAAGGGGGGACCCATAGTTTTTCAAGGCAGGAGCCTGCTGTGTCCCACTTTGCCTGGCAAAGTAATAAAGCTATTCTTTTCTACTTCACCCAAAACTCCGTCTCGGAGATACGATTTGGCGCCACGTACAGAGAAGCTGAGCTTTCGGCATCAATACCATGAAATATCAACCTTAATCAGAAAAAAGAGCAATTTTATTTAAGCAGAAATTGAGGTTATTCAGGAATAGCTGAGGAAGTGCAATTCAGAACAAGCAAACCATGGAGAACCATATGTAAATCCAGAAAACAAAGGAGGAAAGTATTCTTTTACAGAAGAAAAGAGGAAGTTGGGGAGGGGTTGTTTTGAGCAAAAGTTCATTGAAGGAAAATGAGAGTTTGAAGTGGTGGTGGCTCCTCATTGACTGCAGACAAGGGCAGCTCGCTGTTGTCAGGCACCTGCAGCTTGCTGTTGCCAACGAAGAGAGGAAATCTTCCTTCTTCCTGTTGGACTATACAAGCTGCAACACGTGACGTGCACGAGAGCCCTCCCTTTGTGGCTTCCCAGCTCCAGTTTTGAGTTAGGTCTCCCTAACACATTTTCACAAAGGTATTTTCTCCACTTTTGTCTATGTTGACATTTCCTTAGTGTTTAAGGTAGAAAAAACTTTATCTTCTGGAGTCAGACAGATGTGGGTTCGAATCCCATTGCTGACACTTATTAGCAGTCCTTTATCCCACCTGAGTCTCAGTTATGTCTTCTTCACAATGCAGATAAATAATAGTACAGTTATCATGATGATTAGCAACCACAGGAGATGACTACTTCCATCTGTTGAAAACTTAGACCGTGCCAGTCCTTAAGCTTTACATGCCTTACAATAATGGGAGGTCAAACTCTAAATATCTCCCAATTACAAATGGGGACACAGAGCCTAGAGAGGTTATGAGACTTGTCCAAAGCCACACAACAGATAATCTGTGAATCTGCACTACAAACCCAGGTCAGGACCCCAGGTCTCCCAGGTCCAGAGATCTTAACCACTACCCTACCCAAGGCAACAACGTGAGATATTTGGTTCTACCCCCAACTCTGCCTTTAATTACCTTGTGACCTTTGTACTAGTCAGGATAGGCCAGGTGAAGCTACAGTAACAAACAGCCCCACAACGCTTTGGTGGCTTACAACAACAAGAGTTTATTTCTCACTCACATCACATGTTCATGGTGGTCAGCCTGATGGACTCTGCCTTGGGGTCATCCAGGTAGAGAGAGCAGGGATACGGCAAACCACTCTTAAGGCTCTTAAAACTTCTGTCCAGAATTGACTCCTGTTGCTTCTGCCCACATTTCAGAGGCTCTGCAAGGACATCCCCATTCTTTCAAACTAGGCCTGATGACACTTCAACCCACATGAATCAGTAATCATAGATGAGTCCAGCTACTTGATGGCTGACCTTGAGATGGAGACTCAAGGACTCATCTCTCATTTGCTAAATGAGGGTCTGTAATGCCTAACTCACAGGGCATTAAATAAGATTAATTATGTTTAACACCCACACAGTGCTAATCAGAAATATTACCTCCTTCCCTCTTTCCTTTAAGTAATGTTAGGGACTAAATGTTTGTGTCCCCTCAGAATTAATATATTGAAGCTCTAACCCTCCAATATGATGATATTTGGAAGCAAGTCCTCTGGGAGATAATTAGGTTTAGTGAGGCCATGAGGGTGGGACTCCCATGATGGGATTAGTGTCCTTATAAGAAGAGGAAGAGAGACCAGAGCTTGCTCTCTCTGCCATGTGAGGACACAATGAGAAAACAGCTGCCTTTAAGCCAGGAAGAGGGTCCTCACGGGAACCCAATCATGTTGGCACTCTGATCTCAGACTCCCAACTTCCAGAACTGTGAGAAAATAAATTTCTGTTGGCTAAGCCAGCCAGTCTATGGTTTTTTGTTTTGGGTTCTTTTTCTTTTTTCTTTTTTCTTTTTTTTTTGGCTGCGCTTTGTGGCTTATGGGATCTTAGTTCCCTGACCAGGGATTGAACACAGGCCCTCAGCAGTGAGAGTGCAGAGTCCTAACCACTGGATCACCAAGGAATTCTCCAGTCTATGGTATTTTGCTATGGCCGCCTGAGCCAACTAAGACAAGTAGCCTAACAACTGCCATCTAATGAATGCTTATTAACTACTAAGTAGTTAATACTAAGTAGTTAATACTAAGTAGTTAAGTACTAAGTAGTTAATACTAAGTAGTTAAGTACTAAGTAGTTAGTACTAAGTAGTTAGTACTAAGTAGTTAATACTAAGTAGTACTAAGTAGTTAGTACTAAGTAGTTAATACTAAGTAGTTAATACTAAGTAGTTAAGTACTAAGTAGTTAATACTAAGTAGTTAATACTAAGTAGTTAAGTACTAAGTAGTTAAGTTCTAAGTAGTTAAGCACTAAGTAGTTAGTACTAAGTAGTTAGTACTAAGTAGTTAATACTAAGTAGTTAGTACTAAGTAGTTAGTACTAAGTAGTTAATACTAAGTAGTTAAGTACTAAGTAGTTAGTACTAAGTAGTTAATACTAAGTAGTTAATACTAAGTAGTTAAGTACTAAGTAGTTAATACTAAGTAGTTACTTATTAACTACTAAGCACTCTATATTCATTCGCCTTTTCAGGAACAGTTACTACTCCCATTTTACAGATGAAGGAACTGAGCAGGAAGGGACCTGTTTAATGTCATTGTTATTTACCTGTGGTCCCTCAGTTCCATATCTACCCTTCTCTGTCCTGTAATGCTGGGGCTGGGGGATTTTGAAAACTACATTTCCCAGGATCCCTTGCCACCTGACTCCTGCGAAGAGGAAGCACTCCAGGTCAGAGGGTAAAAAGAGCCTCCTCCGCCCCTGCTTGTAGCATTATCTATGGAACTGTGCCTGTGTGTGGTGCCTCCTCTGTGGCCCCAGCCCTTGCCACACAGCCCCCCACCCATGGTTCCAGCACAAGTTGCCCTGTAGTACAGTAGCAAGGGGCTCTTAGGTGTGCTAACACCACCTCCTCCCTTTGGTTTGCCTGGCGTTAGCGGTGGGACCTGCTACCTGCAGTTGCTAATCAGTGGAATACTCCCTATGGCAGATTGTATTTTTCCAAAAGTATTTCTGATCCTACATGCTCTTTTAGAGCCTTGTCACTCCTCACTCCCCATCAAGAGTGGAGTCCAGCTCCCCTTTCCTTGAGCCTGGATGAAGAGAATATGGCAGAAGTGATCCTGCCTGTCTTCATAGGCTAGGTCTCTCTCTCTCTCTCTCTCTCTCTCTCTCTCTCTCTCTCTCTCTCTCTCTCTCTCTCTCGACGCTCACCCCAGGGACTGACTCTTGATTAGGCAAAGTCATTCAGAATAATCTATCACCATGCCAGGGGTTGGCAAATGGGACGTAAGAGATGTCTGCTAGGTGATGGGGTTTCTGACAAGACAAAGATGGGAAGCCACCTCTTCCAGCTTTGGATATGGTTGTAAGAGGGCTTGATGCTGGAGCTCTGGCCGTCATCGTGCAAACACCAACATGCTGAGGACGGCAGGACAGCAAAGTATGTTCTCAATGACTCCTTGGAACGGCTGAATTAATGACCCATGGGTATGTCCATCTCCATTCTTTCTGTTATGCTGTATAATATTAGGTATTCCTTACTGCTCCTACCCCAAAGCCTTTGTGTTTGCCATTCCCTCCACCTGGAATGCCCCCCACTCACTCCTCAGACATCTGCACTGCCCTCTCCCTCAGCCCCTTCAGGTCATTACTCAGATGTCACTCTTAACCCACCCTGCATAAAAGTGCACCCCTTTGGAAGTATCCCCACTTCTCTTCCCTGCACTGTTTTCTCCAGAGTACTCATTACTATCTGGAATATCATATGAGAGGTTTATCATCTCCCCCACGAAAACATAACCTTCCTGAAAGCAGGGGATTTTGTTTACTCTGTACCCCTGGTGTCTAGAATTATGTTGGACGCATAGTGTTTTGATCAATACATGCTTGTTAAATGAACGCGGAGTGAATTGCTTCAGTTCTCCTCCTTGGACTTTCTATTACTTTCAGCTGCAAGCAAATGTTCCTGGCATTCTGCCTCCTGTGGGTTCCTCGATGTTACCTCTCTGCTCAGTCCTTTGGGTCCAGGGCTTGCTCTAAAATGACGCTCACTCCAGACTGAGCATTTGATCTTATGCCCACTCTGGCCCCCAGACATTGTCCTCTGCAGGTCCCCGAATCCCCAGAGGTGAGAGTAGACCCCATCCAGGCCCCACTTGAGGCTGCAATGTCAGAAAAAGGAAACTCAAACTTCTCGGCATGGTGCAAGGCGATTCATTCAGATGTGTGCAGCTGGGAGACTGAGCCCAGACAGAAGAGGGCCCATGGCGGGGGTGGAATGGGCTGCTCTAAAAGACTGGTGGGGGAGGTGGTATTTGGTCCTCAAGCCCCAGGTTGACTGCCCAGGACTTTGCTAGACCCTGAAGAGGGAGAGAGAAAGAGGAGTTGTTGCCCAATGTTCCTGAGAAGAGATGCAGCCCTAATCTGAGGGAGTAGCCTGGTGATGGGGACCCCCTTGTTTGAATAAGGATGCTTAGTCTTTGGGGCCCCCAATCTGAAGGAGAATGTGTAACCATGGTGGCTTCTCTTATCTGAGGAAGAAAAACAGCCTAGCCTGAGGGAAGAGGTACAGCCTTTGGGGTCCTGGCGTGAAGAAAGAGGACTAGCCTTGGGGAAGCTCTTAGCCTGAGGGAGGAGGCCCACCCCTGGTTTTTGACTTTCTCAGCAGGAGCTTCCAGGCCCCTAGAGATGCCCTAGCAGAGGGTAGCCAGGGCGCCATCTAGCGGGACAAGCAGGCGGGCTCCAGGGAGGGGGTCGGGGGTCCGGGTCGGATGGCTCAGGAGCGGGCCACGGTGCCCAGGGCGACCATCAGCACAGGCAGGGCAAGGCGGGGGCCAGGCGCTGCGCCCGAGTGGCACTCGGAGTCCAGGACGGCGCGTTGGGAAGTGCTGCAGACCGGCCAGCGCGCCAGCCGGTGGCCGGGGAGCGTCGGGAGCCCCCCGATCTGGCACAGGTCGCGGGTGCCGCAGCCGCGCACGCTCAGGTTCCGGCCGCCTGCGGAGACGCGGGTGGGGAGGGGGACGTGAGGATGCGCGCTGGCAGGTGTCCCCCTGCGCGCGCGCGCCTGGCACACGCACGCCAGCACTGGCACCAGCCCTGCGTCGCTGTCCCCAGATTCCGGGGGTTCCTCCAATCTAGCAGATTGCCCTGAAACTCCCTCCAACCCCGCGGGGTCGCCTTCCTAAAAGACTTCGACACATGGAAAAGGGAACATGGGAGCCAGCCAACCTCGGAGGGACAGCGAGGTTGGGGAAAACTCACCAAGAATGTTCTGATCCTTGATCTGGGGCTGGTCACGGCCGTCCCTTTCGTCATTCTTTATACCTTACACGTGTGTTACAGGTGTTCTTTTACTTGTGTTCAATATTAATAAAAACTATGACACCTGGAGGCCACTCAGCTTCACACATCCCTCCAACCGGTTTCCCAAGTATTTCCTATGCGTCCTCGGAGCCATCCATATACGGTATAATATGATAGGATGGGATATATTTATATATAAATGTGAATATACCGATGTAACCAGTTTGTGGAGGACTTGATGGGAAATGCTAAAGTGAAATCGTGTTATTTTACCAACAGAAAAACACCTCACCACAACTCTTGGTTATTTTCAGGTCCTTAAGTTTTAGCCATATGTGGAAATACTTATTGTCAAGTGATAAGATATCTGTGTGTATTCAAAATAATATGGGGTCAAGGTGGAGATGAAACACGATCGGCCATGAGTGGATAATTCTCAGAATTGGGTGAAGGGTACCTGGGGCTTATTAAACTGTTCGCTCTTTTATTTGTCTTTGAATTTTTCCATAATACCAAAGTTAAAAAGAAATGTAAGCCTCACAGCACTGTCTGTATTTGTCTCATCTTGACCTGGAGTATGCTGGAGTATGCTTCCTCCATAGAGCCATGTTTGTGAGTCATGGTCCCACACCCACTATCATGCACACCTACCACACGTGTACACACACACACACATCTCAGTCACAAACAGCTCCCATGATGCCCCAGAGACCAGAACACAATCCACACCAACGTGCCCAGCCTCCCTGCCCACTGTCATATCACCCCTCCCCCAGAAACACACACACACACACACACACCCATTGTGCACACAAACACAAGTTCCCCAGCACATCCGTTCGCTGGACAGTGATTGATTGAAGGTCTGTCCAGTCCACATAAGCCTTATACACACATAACAATGATGACCACTAACACTGAAAGTCATCAGTTCCAAGACTCACATTCACATCCCCCAACACACACACACACACACACACACACACATTTTAACATTCCTGAATAGAGCTGTCTTCCTGTCTTCCCATCGGTAACATCTTAGATTTGCTGAAATGCCATACACAGTCCTAACTATGTTCAAGAATTAAACTGTTCAATGCAGTAGCCAGTAGCTGTATGTGTACCTGAGCAATTGCCATGTGGCTGATTTGAACTGGAACAGGCTGTGAGTATAAAAGCCACACCAGGTTTCAAAGACTTGGCAGGCAAAAATGAATGTAAGATATCTCATTTACGAGGTCTTATATCATTTGCATGTTGCAATGATAACTGTTGGGTATATTGGGTTAAATAAAATATATTATTAAATTAATTTCACCTGTTACCTTTTACATAAGGCTAGTGGAAATTTTTAATTTACGCATGTGAACATTGTATTTCTTTTGGACAGCACTCACCTAGAAGCTTCATGGATTATCTTATTTAATTTTCACAGCAGTCTTGGGGATAAGAGACTATAATTATCCCCTTTCTCAGATGGGGAAATTGAGGTACAGAGAAAGAAAGTCCCCTGCTCAAGGTCACCTGGCTCATAAGAGCTAGGATTTGAACCCAGGCAGCCTGGCCCCAGAGTCCTGCTTTATGCCCTCCACTCCATCACCTCTCTCATGAACTAATTTCATCCTCACAAAACCCTGTGAGGTGTTCTTCCAGCATTCCCATTTATCGTAAGGGAAAACTGAGGCTCGAAGAGATGAAGTGGCTTGGGTCACACAGAGTCAATGAGGGAGATGGACCCCCAAACCCAGGCATGCCTGTATCCAAAACCAGTGCACCCAGGCTCACTTGTGCACACGTGCACACACACATACACACACCTTACCTTCTTCAGACACCAGGTTCATCTGGACACACTCTGTCTCCCCACTGGGACACTGCATGTAGAGGAAGTGGTTGCAGGGCCCTGAGTGGCCCCCAGGACATGTAGGACACAAGAACTTGCTCAAGGTGCCTGAGGCCGGCAGGGTGGCTATGTAGGGGAGAGTGACAGTCAGCCGGGAGGACTCTGAGGACCTCCCAGGGCCCTTCGTGCGCTCCTAGGCTCTACTACAAGGGAATGACATTAACGGGCTTTCCCACTGAACTGGGGTCAGGGCGCCTTAGGATAGCCTGGCTGGAGAATGGGTGTTGAGTGCACGCCCTCTTCAACGCAGGACAAACTCTCCTCCAAAGTCACCCCACCACCTCCTTGGCCACCCATCTGACTGCTTTCTGGTGGCAGCGTACCGAGAGGAGGGGGCTCTTGGCAGTTGCCTTGGCAACAGGTGGTGTTGACCCGGAAGCCAAAACCAATGCTGTAGGTCAAGGCAAAGATGGAGTTTTCAGATGTGCAGTCCTTGGAGGCCACACAGGAACCATTTCTCCAGGAAACAGAGTTACTCGCACCTAAGACTGGAAGGATATGGAGGGCAGGCTCATGAGGAGAAGCAATTACCAGCCACCACCCAACGGAGGCCCCCACATCCCTCTGGGTGCCATTGTTGGCATGCACTCTGTCTGAGATTCCCCCTCATGGACTTGATGTCATTGAGCTTGAGACATATAATCCTCTTGAGGACACAGTGGGGGGGAAGACAGAGACAAAGTGAGAGAGTAGCACTGACATATATACACTACCAAATGTAAAATAGATAGCTAGTGGGAAGCAGCCGCATAGCACAGGGAGATCAGCTCGGTGCTTTGTGACCACCTAGAGGGGTGGGATAGGGAGGGTGGGAGGAGATACAAGAGGGAGGGGATATGGGGATATATGTATACGTATAGCTGATTCACTTTGTTATACAGCAGCAACTAACACACCACTGTAAAGCAATTATACTCCAATAAAGATGTTTAAAAAAGAAAAAAGATGCAGAGTCCCCTGCCTTCTCCCCTTAGGGTTTCAATGAACAAGGTGACTCTGCACCTGTTCATTGGCGATGAACAGGTACACCTGTTGGCGATGTCTCCCCAGCCTGTCCCTGAGTCTTACATAGGCTTAGCCACAAACTTCTCTAGGACCCCAGAAACGCCCAGCACTTGGTCTGGTACATTATCCTTACTATTCCTAATTATATTGCTGGAATTCCTATCTCAGCTATTCATGTGCATCTTGGAATTCATCCCAGAGAAGAGCTGGTTTCTAATTTAATCCCTCTTCCCATTTACAGAAGAGTCCAGTTTTTCCCTTTATGATGCAGATCGACAGGGAACTTTGGGGGCTCCCTGCCCGGAATGTTGCAGTAGATGCCAAGATGGCTACAACTGTTTCTCCCATCCCACATGCTTTTTCGCAACATGACTTTTTACCACTCCCCCATCAAGAGGTGGAATCAATTTCTTCACCTCTTAAATCTGAACTGGACTTGTGACTATTGTGATCAATAGACTGTGGCAGAAGTGACAGCGTGCCAGTTCTGGGCTTATCTCTTAAGAAGCCAGTGGTTTCCACTTTTCCCTGCTCAGAAGCCAGCCGCCATACTGTAAGGAAGCTCAACTAGGCTACAGACTATGAGAGACCACATGGAGAGAGGCCTCGGAAGGTGAGAGGCTGTATTGAACATTGCAGCCTCAGTTGAGTTCCCAGCTGAGTGCAGCCACACCCCTTGGACCTCAGCCTCCACCCCTGGAGCAGAAGAACAGCCCAGCTGAGCCTGGTCAACCCACTGAGGGGTGAGAAATAATAAATCATTGTTTTGGGTTTGGGTTTTGGTTTTTTTGGCCTTGCCGTGTGGCTTGTGGGCTCTTAGTTCCCCAACCGGGGATTGAACCCAGGTCATGGCAGTGAAAGCGCTGAGTCCTAACCCCTGGACTGCCAGGGAATTCCCAAAATCATCGCTGTTTTAAGTCACAAAGTTTTTTTTATCACTGTAGTAAAAAAATACATAATATAACATTTACTTTCTTAACCACTTTTAAGTGTACAGTTCAGTACTGTTAACAGTATTCACATTGTGGTATGCTAGATCTCTAGAAATTTTTCATTTTGCAAAACTGAAACTACCACCATTCTACTTTCTTTTTGCATGATTCTGGCTACTGTAGCTACCTCCTGTAAATGGAATTATACACTATTTGTCCTTTGTGCCTGGTTAAACCTCTACATCTTGAGCTGCTTGGTTACTCAGGAATAACTATGACAAACGTGACATCGGATTTTAAGCTCACGTCCTCCACTGCCACCAGCTTCTGTCCTCCATGGCCAGAAAAGGGCTACCACGGCTGGAGTCAAGGCAGCAAACACAGGAGGGCAAGGAGAGGTCTTGGGTGTCTCAGGTCCCATTTCTTCCTCTCCTGCCCAATCCTGTCCACAGGGGCACCCACCTGTGATGCCCGCTATCTGAAGGCAGTAGTTCCTATCTTCCGTGCAGGGGAGAGGATTGCAATGGTGGAGGTCTGAGCAGGTGAAACAGACGGTGACCTTAGCCTTGGTATGGGTCACAGGTACATGGGGACCTGGGGAGAGAGGAAGATGAACTGGCTGGAGGACAACATGTGTGTGTGTGTGTGTGTGTGTGTGTGTGTGTGTACATTTCTGGGCACACAGCTATATGCCTGTGACCGTGCTGCATGGATGTACTGCTGCGATGATGCAGTTTGCGTGTACGAGCATGCAGGTCTGTTTCTCTGTGTGCACATGTGGTCACGTGGTTGTGCATGTGTACGTGTGGAATTGTCTGAGGAGGGCTGGGGATGTTTGTGTGTCTGCTTCCGTGGGCCCCTGTGTGTATAGGTATCTATGTGCATGTCTGTGTTTACGCATATATGTGGCAGGCTTGTTTGGGGGGGTCCGTGTTTCCAGCAAGGTTTGGGGTGCTTGGATATATATGTTGGCGCACAGACATGGATGTTAGTAAAGTGTTTCAGTATGTCTGTGTATATTTTGTACTTTTGTATGTTTGTGTGTTTGTACCTGTCTCTTTCCCTGTCCACGTGTCTGGATCTGACAACCGATGTGTCCCTGCACAGATATGTGATATGCCCGCAGGGACTGTATACACGAAAATTCCAAGTCCCATCTTCCAGTGGTTAGTAATCCTATTTTGCCCTTTTTCCCTTTCCACGTCGTAAATTTTAGCTCCCAAGTCTTCCTTTTTTTTTTTTTCTTCATCGTGATCATTCATTTAATCCTCTGCTTAGTTTTGAAAAGTAAACCGCCTAGCAGCTGGTAATCCGAGAAAGTGAAGGTGAGAATGTTCCTGCTTTGCCTGCAGATTCAGCAAACAGATCCCCTTCATCACAGAACTTGTCCTTGCTGTGCGGGTTTCTAACAAGAGCATCTTCTACATCCCCGGAGCTGAGGGGATACTGCTCTATCCACGTTTGAAAATTTTCTCTGCTGGTCTGAAATGGCTGTAATTCTGGTCAGTTGTCTCACTTAAAAAGCTGTTGCCCTGGTAAATACTATCTCAATTAACATCTCTCTTTTCTGGAAGATGAAAATTATTGTCAATGTTCTTTGTTAAGCTGAAAGAAGACTATTGGCAAATCTGGCTTCTTTCACAAGCAAGGAAGTGAAGAAAAGGGAAAGACAGCCAGATTTCTTATCTAAATCGAGTCTAGATGTCTAATCTCACTTACACAACAGGATGTTCGTGTTTTGAAGTACATGCTCTTCTGTAGGTGTGTTTTGGGTGCTGGGATGTAAATGTAGATGTCTGTGGAGGTGTGGATATATGCCAATGGGATTTTCTGCTTCCAGGTGTCAAGTGGTATGAGTCTGTACGTGTGTGTGTGCACGCGTGCACGCGCATATGGGTAATTGCACTCCCTGGGAGCATGATGGTAGGGGGAGGGGATACCCTGGGAACACATAGGATCGGGAAGGGCATTTGGGATCCAGAGAGGGCAGAAAGGGTAGGGTCTCAGGAAGTCAGGGTTCAAAGCACCTGGGTGGGTGGTAGGAGCCACGTGGTTGCATTCAGGCTTGGCGGTGAGATGAAATCCAGATGCTTCCGGGCCCAGGGTGGTGTTCGCCTGCAGGTGGCAGACCTCCGGTGTAGCACAGCCCTTCAGGATTTGGGGGCCCCCTGCAGACACAGGGGGAAGCTTGAGGGGGGAGACTCAGAGCTTGAGCCTTCCCAACTTGATGTCTGTCTTTCTCTGTCTGAAAGTTCCCAGCTCACTTGATCGTTCTGTAGGATTCATTTTCACATCTATCTGGTCATTTCTTACAACCGCGTGTTGCCTGCTCAGTTGGAGGATTCTAACTTTATTCCTTCATGTATGTCACATATAGCTGTGCTATGTTCTGTAGCTGCTCATGATAATAGCTGAGTTCCTCGTGGACCTCTATCTGTTGTTTGTGGCTTCTGCTATCGCTCTTGGTGGCTTGTTTCCTTACGCATGTCATCGTCTCCGGATTGTCAGCTCCCATTTGGTTGATGTCAATCTGCGGGAGTCCTGGGGGCTTTTCCCTGGAGACGATTTGCCTTTGCTTATACTGAGAGCCAGGAGGTGCTACCAACTTGGGATCATTTCAGCCTCCTTCCACGGTCCCTGGCTTATGTGGGGATTAAAGAGTCAGCTACCCAACCGTGCTGTGGACCCAAGACCTAGTCACTTAAACCAGACTGTTATCAGCATTCGCTCTTACTGCGCCTTTCATTTTCACTCACTGATCTCCTTCCTGATTTCTGCTCACATATTAGTTTAATTTGGGAAGCCGTGGAAATTTCCCTAACTTCCCATAAGCCCCCAAAATCATGGAAAAACATTTTTGACAGCATCTAGTTCATCTGTAAACGGTACCAAGGGGGATGGGTGGTGGGAGCAATCCGTCCTGGAAGCGGGCTATAAGAGGGTGTATTGTCTGCAGAGCAGTTAAAACAGTAATAAAACGAACTGAAAGTCAATCTGCTTTTTATTATCACCATATACCCGCATTTCTAAACACTGGTGGTGATAAAATACCTCTCTCCACTGGAGTGGACCACTCCCCCCATTCTTGTTCCTCCCACCTCCACCTTTCCAGCATGCCACTGTTTGTAGAAGAAAGACCCTTCCGAGAATCTAGTCTGCCAGACTAGACTACCAGGAACAGAAGCCCAGGCCATTTCTCTCTTTCACTTTGCTGCCTTCATAGTTAGTCTGTTCTCTGATCAGTTTGGTTCTATGCTAAGACTTTTGTTCAAAAAGCCTCTGCTCTAACCATTTGCAAGCAATAGTGATGATTTAAAAATACATCTGCAAATTCTTTAAGACCAAAAGGTGAGGGTCTATACCTCCTCTCCATGAAATCAGATGGACTTTTGTGACCATTTCAACCAATAAAGCATGACAGAAGTGACAAGGTGTGATTTCCAAGGCTAGGTCATAAAAGACCATGCAGCGGCCCCCTTGTTTGTTGGAATACTTGCTCTTGAATTCTTCAGCTGCCATGTAAAGATGGTGGCAACCATGATGTGAGGAAGCCCAAGTTGACCGACAAGGCGAAATCACACAGAGAAGCTTGGAGATTACATGGAGAGAGAAGGGGGCCAACTAGCCCAAGCTGCTGCCTTGTTTCTGTATTATTCAGTGTATTGGAGTCTCCGCCACCATACAAAAAGCCCCAAGGCAGCCGTGCTGTGAGGAAGCCCAATCTAACCAATGTGGAGAGAACACGTGGAAAAGCCTGGATTCTACATGTATGAGATGCTCATCTAGCCCCTAGTTGCCCTCAGCCCTGCAGTTCTAGCTCCAGCAACCCTCTGACTGTAACTATATGAGAGACCCAGAACTGTCCAGCTGAACTTTTCCTGAATTCCCAGCCTAGAGAAACTGTAAGAGTTCGTAAAATGATTGTTGTAGTTTTAAGCCACTACGGGTGAGAGTGATTTGTTAAGTAGCAAGAGGTAACCAGAACACACATGCAGATAAACCTCAACACTGATTTGTGCAGGTGGGAGGGAGGCCAGCCATGCAACTGACCTCCTGAAGGGAACCCTTACCTCCACGCCATGTCCCATTGAGAGTGAAACACACAGTCTCGTTCCCGGTGCAGTTCATGACCGGAAGGGAGTCACATGGGGCCAACTTATTCCCAGAAGAGTAGGAACACTTCACCCCGTTGGGCTGAGCTTCGGGTCTCGCTTCTGGAGGGAGCGGTCGTGGTGAGGGTAGGATGGGGCTGAGGGAGACCCCCCTCTCAGCCCTCTTTTCCCCCTCCAGCCCTCTGTTCTTGCTGTTTCCACTCACAACAACCCAGAGCAGGACTTCCCTGGTGGCGCAGTGGTTCAGAATCCGCCTGCCACGCAGGGCACGTGGGTTCGATCCCTGGTCCAGGAAGATCCCACATGCCGCGGAGCAACTAAGCCCGTGCGCCACAACTACTGAGCCTGTGCTCTAGAGCCTGAAAGCCACAGCTACTGAGCCTACAAGCCGCAACTGCTGAAGCCCGCACACCTAGAGCTCGTGCACCGCAACAAGGGAAGCCACCACAATGAGAAGCCCACGCACTGGAACAAAGAGTAGCCCCCGCTCACCGCAACTAGAAAAAGCCCGCGCACAGCAATGAAGACCCAATGCAGCCAAAAATTTTTAAAAAAAACAAAAATAAAAAAACCCAGAGCATTTTCCTCCAAAGTGGGACCAGCCCGGTCTCAGACACCCTTCTGGCCCTTGAAGATTTATTCCGAGGAGCAGAGTGAACAGAGCCAAAGGTGGAGCTGGCCCCACTCTGTTCATTTGTCCTGCACAAACCTTCAGGCTGAATCCCAAGGCTTCTTGCATTCATTACACAAACATTTCTTGAGCACCTACTGTGTGCCAGGCCCTGTTTTCAGGACACAGCACTGACCACACAGACAGAAGGTCCCCCTCAAAGACCCCAAGTTCCAAATGTGACGAAAAGGTGATCCTGTTATTTTAGGTTTTAAGATATTTTGGTGTTCTACAAAAGAGTGGTACTCCACTACCTGATTAGTTTTCAGAGTTTTCTTAGAGATCTGAAACATTTACGAGGAAGCCATTTAAGCATGTTTTTCCTGAGTCAAAACTAAGCCACATGGGCTTCCCTGGTGGTGCTGTGGTTGAGAGTCCGCCTGCCGATGCAGGGGACACGGGTTCGTGCCCCGGTCCGGGAAGATCCCCCATGCCTCGGAGCGGCTGGGCCCATGAGCCATGGCCGCTGAGCCTGCGCTCCCGGAGCCTGTGCTCCGCAACGGGAGAGGCCACAACGGTGAGGGGCCCCCGCACCGCAAAAAAAAAAAAAAAAAAGGAAAAAAACAAACAAACCAAAAAACCCCCAGAACTAAGGCACATATCGTTTTAACATGGGTTTATACTGAAACATTGGCAGATATAGAAAGGTAGAGAACTGTGCTGATTAATACGTGGCTGCTGTCTACACATGGCTATTAAGTAGTTAAACTGTGGCTGGTTCCCTTGGGGATGCGTCGTGAGTATAAACACACTCTAGATTTCAGAGGCTTAGTTTGGGGAAAGAAAGTAAAATATCTCATTAATAATTTTATATTGATTATCTCCATATTGAAGTAATAGTTTAGATATGGTACCTTAAATAAGGTCGATTCTTAAATTAATTTCGCCGGTTTCTTTGTGCTTTTGAATGTGGCTAATAGAAAGGCTTTCATTCCCTAATATGGCTCACGTTGTATTTCTACAGACAGCACTGCTCTCAGCATCTACCAAGAGACAATTACTCTAGTACACCTGAAACTAACACAATATTGTAAATCAACTATAGTCCAATATAAAATAAAAAGTTCATACAAATTTAAAACTTCCTGGTAAATTGGTCTTGTTGATATGAAGTGTCCTTGTTTATTTCTAGTAACACTTCTGCTTTCAAGCCTACTGTATCTGTTATTATAAAATTTCCTTTTGGTTTATATTTGCACAGGATATCTTTTCCAACTTTTTTACTTTCAACCTTTTTGTACCATTATGTTTTGTTTTTTTAATAAATTTTTAAAAATTAAAACAAAAACATCATGCTAAGAATTTTTCATACTAAAAAAAAATTTTAAACAGAACAAAAAATAAAATAAAAATGATCAATAGAAGAATCTGAAAGAGAATGGATATACATATACATTTATTTTAAAATAAAAAAAAATTAATAATAATACAAGAGTATTCCGAGGTTGTCCCTTCAACCTTTCTTTACACGTAGGAGTTTTGTTTGATGCAGTTATGCTCATAATTGGCATTTTATATGCTGAAAAGCATGCCCACCTCTCGGCTTGGACTTGGCTATTTTATTTGGTTGACGTGCACAGTTTAGGAGGACGGAAATCCCACGTGTCTGGAAGGATGGCTAGTAGCCCTGAATGTGGAGCTGTCTCAAGTCTCCCCACCGCTAGACCTGCCAAATACAAAATTCCTTCTCTGGAAGAAATAACCAGGCAACCAAAAGTGATCTTTATCACCACTCAGAGACAGGTCTGGAGTGAGCCAGCAAGGAGATGTTCATTGTCAAGGTCGAACAAGTGCAAAGTCAGCACCTGAAAATGAGCACCTCCCCTTACCCTAGACCAGAGCCCATCACCACCCATGACATTTCTCGTTCTGCTTGACTATCCTCCGGGGCAGCCCCTCTCCTAAGGAGAAATAAGAGTCTGGGGCTTCTCTCCAGCCCCACCGCCAATAACTGGATAAGCACAGCTACAATTTATAGAGTGCCTACTATATGCCAGCCCTGTGCTGGACGCACCCCCTGCCAAAGTTATTTCACACCCATTTTCCAGATGAGAAAACTGAGGTTCTTCCTGTCCCAGGCAGAGCCGGAAACCAAGGCCAAGTTCCCATGTCACCCCACCCGGGTGTGTGACCCCCAGGTCCCGCTGACCAACCTTGTCGGGTAAACCCGCTACAGCTGTTTTCACAACAGGCTGTGCTGATCCAGAGACTCAAGTCAGGGCCGTAGGTCAGGGAGTAAACATCTCTTTGGCATTCCCCAGGGGCCACGCAGGACCCATTCCTGACGAGAGTCCCATTTGCTGGCGACAGAAGTTGAGGAGGGGAAGTTAGAGACCACCCCCCAAGCCCTCCCAGACCTCTGCCCCTCTGCAGCAATGCCCAGAGGTCAATCTGGGGCCTCAGCTGGTGTTGAGAGCACCCCATCCCCCAACCCCCCGCGGCAGTGAGCTGAGCTACCGGGCAAAGTTTGGAACCTTCAGTCCCAGGACGACAGGTCCAGGCCTCTTCCCTCTGACCCCTGCCCACCCACTTTGGGTACTTTGTCCATCCTCCCTGCCCACCCCCTGGCCGATCCCCCACCCAGCTGCAACTGGCTTAACAAGCAGGCGTCCCGGGCTGAAGGACAGGTTATCTCCGTGCAGTTTCCTGGTAGAGAGCAGACGGGACACATCTTGGAGGTCCCTGTGGAGAGAGAGAGGTGATCAGAACTTGTGATTTGAGAAGGAAAAAAAGGGGAACAAACACACACACTCTCACGCACAATTCAAGAACAGAACCAAGGGGGAATATTCCCTGGTGGTCCTGTGGTTAGGATTCGGCCCATTCACTGCCAAGGGCCTGGGTTCAATCCCTGGCTGGGGAACTAAGATCCCGCAAGCCGCTTGGCACGGCCAAAAAAGGATAATAATAAAAATAAAGAATAGAACTAAGGGCTGGGGATGGGAGGACTGTTGGGAGAAGATCCAGGAACATTTTCCTGGTGCTGAGTAAATGGCATTCCAGGTGCGCGAAACAGTGTGGGCAAACCTTGGGAGCCGGAATCGCAGCACCTCCAAGCTGGGGCTGAGGAGAGTCTCCGTGTAATCTATCAGTTCTCACCGTGGAACTCTTTCTCGCAACGTTTCCCCCCTCCAAGTCCAGAAGTGAACAGTTAAGAGTGTCATTTCCCTTCATCATTTCTCTTTATCAGCTGGGCTGAGGACAATGTCTAGTGAGTCTTCATCTTAACCCCCAAGAAGCCCCTGAGGCTCTTCCAAGAAACCTCAAGGCTCTAAGACACAGAATCTGAAAAGTTCTGACCTTGACTCATACCTTCCTCTTACAGATGAGGAAAGTGAAGCCGGAGAGGTGGGGGGCGGTACTTAGAGTCTCAAGCAGCAAGGTCCTGGCTAGGTTTTGACCACTTAATTCCCAGCCAAAGCGGGTAGAACTAGAACCAGGGGGGAGATAGGCAGACGAGGTAAAGGAATAATAATAAGTTATGAATAATAACTCACCTTCAGGCAGGCCCACTTATGACCTGACACTGTTCTAAGCTCTTAAAAAGCTCCTCAAACAAAAGAATTTTTTTTTTAAGTTGAGGATTATGTTTTATTTCAGGCATTCCTGAGGACTTAAGCCTGGGATACACCCTCTCAGATAGTTCTGAGGGACTGTTCCAAAAAGGTAGGGGAGGAGCCAGGGTATATAGGAGTTTCTGCAAAGACAAACAAAAAACCCCACAGGTAGTCGAACATCAAAAGACTACTGCTAATTAAAGAAAACCCAGGGACTTCCCTGGTGGCGTAGTGCTTAAGAATCTGCCTGCCAATGCAGGAGACACAGGTTCGAGCCCTGGTCTAGGAAGATCCCACATGCTGTGGAGCAACTAAGCCCGTGCACCACAACTACTGAACCACCCTCTAGAGACTGCAAGCCACAAGTACTGGGCCCACGTGCCACAACTACTGAAGCCCACGCACCTAGAGCCCGTGCTCCGCAACGAAGAGTAGCCCCAGCTTGCCGCAACTAGAGAAAGCCCGCGCTCAGCAACGAAGACCCAATGCAGCCAAAAATAAATAAATTTATTAACCCCCCCCAAAACCCAGACATCTCAAGTTAATGAATTTAACGCTTTTCTATCTCTTCAAACATAGTAATTCAGTGAATGCCCCCAAGAGCCCCCTGAGGCAGAGTCATTATCACCCTCATTTCACAGATGGGGAAACTGAGGCACAGAGAGGTTAAGTGGCTTGCTCAAGGTCACACAGCTAAGAAATGGCAGAGCCAGGATTTGAACCCAGGTAGCCTGGCTCCAGAACTACGTTCTCAAACACTCCCTGCAGCTGCTTCCATTAGACAAAAAGCCAATATACAAGAAGCTGGCACTCAGACTCTCACCACCCATGTGGCCTTGGGGCCCACCCTCTCCCTCTCTGAGGGACCACACACAATGCGCCTACCTTGTGAGGCTGCCAGCGCTCCCAGGAGCGCCAGAGGAGAGAGAAGCCAGAGCATGATCCAGGCCAGAGAGGAGGAAGCAGAACCCAGGTGCCCTGCCCTTTTATTCAAGGGCATTGGCTAGGGTGGCAGCCCCAGAAGAGGGAGAGCAAATAGGCTGGGGAGATAGCAGGCCCACCCGCCATCCTGGCCACTGGGAGTGGGGGAAAGGGCTTAGGGAATGTGGAGATGGGGAAACTGAGTCCTGAGGGGCATGTAGGACAAGCTGGAGGCTACTCAGCGAAGCCAAAGAAGAATGATGAGCATGTTCTTGTTGTTATTATTATTATTATTACTAATAGGTTTGCTGGTCATTCCATAGAGATGTTAACTCACTAGATCCTTACAATAATCCTACAGGCTATCACCATTAACCCCAGGAGGCATATTCAAAATATTTTGAGCATCAGTCAGTATAGGCCTGGCTATGCAGCAGTAACAATTCGGCCCCATCACTAGAGCAATGTCCTGGTGCCCTCCACTGACCTGGTGTTTCCCTTTTAGTTAGTAGAACCTGGGGATGTCTGGGAGGACCCAGACATGCCATAGGTTAGGGGGCAACCAGGGTCTTGGGGGAGCGGATTTTTACCAACCAAAGCTGGAGGTATCTCAATATTTTTACAACTGGTACAGTTGAAATCAGCCCTGAGTTTCCGCATCTAACAGAGAAGGAAACTAAGGCTCGGAGCAGTCCAGGGCCTTGCCCAAGGCCACAAAGTGAGGACATTGGCACAATCAGGATTTGAACGCAGGCCCCACTGAATTGACATTGGGTTTCACCAAGAGGGGAGAGGGAAGACAGCTCCCTTCCTCTGGATGAGGCCTGCATTGCTCTCTTGCCCCGCCTCTGCTGGGCAGCCTTGATTTGCACATCTGTTCAATGGGAATAAGGTCCATCTCAACCACCCACGAAGGGCCTTCCAGCCCGACGCTTGGAATGTCTCTTTACAAGCTTTGAGTCCCCACCGGCCTCTCCTTTGTAGAGTAACCCTGGGGCTATCCCCTGCCTTGATTGGGGCCTTGTGTTGAACACTGAGATCCTTTTCTTTCGATTCTGGATTTTTTTTTTTTTTAATTTTTGGCTGTGTTGGGTCTTCATTGTTGCACGCGGGCTTTCTCTAGTTGCGGCAAGTAGGGGCTACTCTTCGTTGTGGTGCGCGGGCTTCTCATTGCAGTGGCTTCTCTTGTTGCAGAGCAGGGGCTCTAGGTGCACAGGCTTCAGTAGCTGCAGCACGTGGGCTCAGTAGTTGTGGCACATGGGCTTAGTTGCTCCACGGCATGTGGGATCTTCCCGGACCAGGGCTCGAACCCATGTCTCCTGCATTGGCAGGCGGATTCTTAACCACTGCGCCACCAGGGAAGTCCCAAGCCCTATGATTTTAAATCAGAATTGTTAATCCTCAATGGACAGTTCCATTCTTCTGCAAACTCAGGCTCTGACCTCAGAGGTTACGTCAGGGATCCCTGCCCCGCCCGCAGGATCCATATTAGATCTTAGGAGACCACAGCTTGGCTAGCACTTCCCAGGAAGGAAACACGTTAGGTCATCAGGCCTCCACCAGTCCCTAAGCAGATAAGATGAGTGATATGTCACTGCCCTGGTGACATTAACTGGCATCAAGCCAGGGCGTTCAGTAACCGCTCCGTAAATGTCGGCTACTCGACGGTTGAGGTGACTCACACTAGTGATGTTCAGGCTGCAAGGAAACCTCACACCCATGCAGAGGCGGATGAGCACCACGGAACCAGAAGGCCTGGGTTCAAATTCCAGTTCTGTTGCTTCAGGCTGGGTGGTCTTGGACCTTTCACCCCCCTGAGTCTCAGTTTCCTCATTTGTCAAAGAGGGCAAATGGGAAGACCTACATCCCAGGGCTGCTGTGAGGATAAAATGAACTGATGCATCAGAGAAGAGCACTGAGAACAATAGATGCTCTGTATCACCATCATCACCTTATCATTATCTCATCATCATCCTCTCATCGTCATTACCTCATCATTCTCATCGTCGTCATCTTCATTGTCTCATCATCATCATCATCATCCTCATCCTCTCATCGTCATGACCTCATCATTCTCATCGTCATCATCTTCATTGTCTCATCATCATCATCATCATCCTCTCATCGTCATTACCTCATCATTCTCATCGTCATCATCTTCATTGTCTCATCATCATCATCTCATCATCATCCTCTCATCGTCATTACCTCATCATTCTCATCGTCATCATCTTCATTGTCTCATCGTCATCATCTTCATTGTCTCATCATCATCATCTCATCATCATCCTCTCATCGTCATTACCTCATCATTCTCATCATCATCATCATCATCATTTAGCTGCGGGTATGGCAAGGCTGGGATGGGCCTACCCCCTTGGCTGAGACAAGAGAGCCCAACTGAGAGAAACGACCAATCCAAGGTCACTCCGCAGGACTGTCAGGCTTCCCAGACTCTGGGGAAGGGCCCTCAATCAGGGCGTACAGTCAAGGAGCTCTCTCTGGAAGGTGCCAGTCCTAAGGGGGAAAAACAGGAGGCTGGGGGTGGCTCTTCCCGACGGGGTGCTGTAGCAGGGACAAGTTTGTGGAGGAGGCCCACCTCCTTCCCAGGTGGGTCTTGAGCCCCTTGGTCCAGGAGCAGTGGGCAGAAGGGAGAACAGTCCCCAGGGAGCCTGGAGTCCAGGAGGAGGGAGCGGCTCCTGGGGCTTCGTGACTAGCAGCTGCTCTCGTCAAAGGTTAACTGATAACTCAGGCTGGGTAAACAGGCCATGAGCTGCACAAACATGAGGCTTTCAGGGTAAAGAGTGTGAAGGGCAGGGAGGCAGGGGTGGACGTTTCCCTGCCCTTAATTTGAAACCTGGAGGTGAGGGGACATCAGAGCAGTTCGCTAATGCATGTCCAAGTAAATATGGGCATATGCATACCCCCCTTTAATGTACAAACAACAGGATATGATACACACTGTTCTGCCCCTAGATTTTTCCACCTGACAATCATGTAACCTGAATTACATAGTTCCCTCTTTCTTTTTTCCATTGGATAATTGTACCTCTTGTACAATTTGGTGTGTTCCCATCACTCGGTATTGCAAACGATGCTGCCGTGAAAGAAGAACATAGATGCTGAGTTCCCAGAAGTGGTTAAGTGGTTTTGCAACATCAAAAAAGTTTTCTACATTTATAATTTTGAGAGCAATTGCAAAATGACCATCCATGGGGTTGTACCAATGTACACTCCCACCAGCAGTGGGGGAGTGTCCGTTTCCCCACAGACTGGCCAATTCTGTGTATCATCCAACTGTTTTATTTTTGCCAATCCGTAGGTGAAGGCATGTGGTAGGACACTGGTGGCCATCAATTCTGTGCGGCTCCTTCCATCAAGAGGCGGTCCTTGCTTCCCTGGTGGAGTGGTTACGACTCCATGCTTCCACTGCAGAGGGCGTGAGTTCGATCCCTGGTTGGGGAACTAAGATCCCGCATACCATGCAGGGTGGTGTGGCCAAAAAAATATAAAAAGAGAGAGAGAGATGGAGTCTATTTCCCTCTCCTCAACTCTGAGCCAGTCCTGGAACTTGCTTTGACCATAGAATGTGGCAGAATTAACATTGCATGAGTTCTGAGCCTCTGCCTAAGGGGAAATTGCTGCTTCTGTCATCACCTTGTTGCTGCTGAGAACCCTTTTGCCACTGTGCGAACCAGCTTGCCTCCTGTAGGATGGCAGAGGCTCTGGGCATCCCAGCCATTCCAGTTGACAACCTACAAGTGAAGCCATCCAAGATCAACCAGGCCCGGCTGAGCCAGCCTAGACCAAGATGGGCCCAGGCAAGCCACAGAATCTCAAGGCTTAATGTTTGTTGTTTCAAGCCACTCAAATTTGGGGTGGTGTAATCTAGCAAAAGCCAGCTGATGCAAATGGTATTTCAGTGTCATTTTTACAAGAGTCATTGTGTTTCTTCTTCCATCCTTTCCTAATTTTTCTATTGATTCATAGGCGCTGTTTCAGTGTCCTGTGGTTGCCACAGCAAAGTACCACAAACTGGGTGGCCTGAAACAACAGAAATGTATTGCCTCACAATCTGGAGGCTGGAAGTCCAAAATTCAGGTGTTGGCAGGACTGTGCTGTCTCTGAAACCCATCAGGGGATCCTTTCTTGCCTCTTGGCGCCTTCTTGTAACTGGCTGGCAGTCTTTGGCCGGCAACCCATAACTCCAATCTCTGCTTTTAGCATAACGTGGCCTTCTCCCTGTGTCTCTGTCTTCACATGGCTATCTTCTTATAAAGACACCAATTACATTGGATGAGGGGAACACCCTACTCCACTGTGACCTCAGCTTAACTAATTATATCAGCAACAACCCTGTTTCCAAATAAGGTCACATTGTGAGTAGGTGAGTTAGGACTTCAACATATCTTTTTCTCTTTCTTTCCTTTTGTTTTGGAGGCGGGGCACACCCTTCAATCCCTGATACGAGCTTTTTATCTATTAGCAACATTAGCCCTTGGATTGCAATGGTTATTTCTGCTATTGCAGCTAAGTGGGGAAACTTGAGCTGCTAAGTGCTAGAGGCAGGAAAACCTTTCTTTGCACAAACTCAGCACATTTTTTCCCTCTGGCTCCCCTATTCTCCCCAGTTCACCCCAGCATCATGAAACCAGAGGGAGGCATGGCAAAGAGGACTGGTGGAGGACGGGATGGAAAAAGGCTGCGGGCTTCCAGCTCCTGGTTCTTGTCCCCCGAAGGCAGAGATACTCAGTATGGTAGTTATGAGAGCAGGTGGTAGAGACAGACTGCCTGGGTCCAAACCTGACTCTGTACTTACAAGTCATCACAGGCAAGTGATTTAACCTCTTGTATTCATTTGCTATTGTTGCTGTAATATATTACCACTGACTTAGTACCTTAAACGAACAGAAATGTATTCTCTTACAGCACTGGAGGTTGGAAATCTGAAATGAGTCTTTTTTTTAATATAAATTTATTTATTTTTATTTATTTTTATTTTTGGCTGCCTTGGGTCCTCGCTGTGCGCCGGCTTTCTCTAGTTGCGGCAATCGGGAGCTTCTCTTCATTGCAGTGTGCGGGCTTCTCATTGTGGTTGCTTGTCTTGTTGCGGAGCACGGGCTCTAGGCACATGGGCTTCAGTAGTTGTGGCTCACAGGCTCCAGAGTGCAGGCTCAGTAGTTGTGGCACACGGGCTTAGTTGCTCCATGGCATGTGGGATCTTCCCGGACCAGGGTTCGAACCCATGTCCCCTGCATTGGCAGGCAGATTCTTAACCACTGCGCCACCAGGGAAGTCCAGGTTTTTTTTTTTTTTTTTAAGTCTTCTACTGAATTTGTTACAATATTACTTCTGTTTTATGTTTTGTTTTTTTTGGCCACGAGTCATGTAGAATGTAGAATTGTAGCTCCCTCACCAGGGATGGAACCTGCACCCTCCGCACTGGAAAGTCAAGTCTTAACCACTGGACTGCCAGGGAATTCCCTGAAATGAGTCTTAAGGGCTCCAAACCAAGGGGTTAGCAGGGCAGCACTCCCTCCGGAGACCGTAGGGGTGCAGTGATCTCCTTGCCTTTTTTCAGAAGCTCGAGCTGCACATCCTGCATTCCTTGGTTCGTGGCCCCTCCCTCCATCGCCAAAGCCAGCAGCAAAACATCTTTCTCTGACCCTGCTTTCCTCCAGTCTGTCTCTGGTCACAGGTCCACCTACCTCCCTCTATAAGGACACTTGTGGTTACAGGTAGAGCTCACGCACAACATCAGGATAATGAATGTCCCATCTTAATCTCCTTGACTTAATCACATCTGCAAAGACCCTTTTTTCACATGAGGAAACATTCACAGGTTGCAGGGCTTAGGACCTGGATATCTTGGGAGGCCACGGCTCAGCCTACCACACCCCTGTGAACCCCAGTTTCCTCCACTGTAAAACAGGCGACCGTGAGAAGTCACCGAGTTATAGAGAGAAAGCACTCAGACCAGTGTCTTGCATAGCCCTGGCATCCAGTCAGATTGAGACAGGGAGAGCCTCATTGACAGTCTCCCCTTTGGGCCTCAGTTTCTCTGTCTGGAAAATGATGGGTGCAGACCTCAGGGGTCTCCCAGCTCTGCTGCTCCTGAAGGGGAGTCCTCTTCTGTCCCTCGTTTGTGCAGAGGAAAAGCCAAAGCCCTGGGAGGAGATGTCCCCCAGGTAGGAGGCGGCCAGGCCAGGCTGGGAAAGCCCATGAGTGTTACCTGGCAGGCCTCCTGGAGTTGGGGAGGTAACAGCTGAAGCCCCACCCCCACTCTTAGCCCAGGCCAGAGGGGGTCACTTCCTCAGGCAGGTGGCAAGAGGCTGAGGGGGTCTTGGATGTGCGCGCGCGCACACACACACACACACACACACGCACGCACGCACGCACACACACACACACACACAGTATCTGTCAATCTGTCTCTACTTTTCTCTCAGTAAAGGCAATTGGAGGTCGTTCTCACTAACTCCATCTGTCAGTCTCTCTCTGTCCCTCTGTTTCTTGCTTGGCTCTCAGCTGCTGTTTTCTTTTTTCCTTTTTTTTTTTTAATGAAAAAAAATTAATTTGGGGGGCTTCCCTGGTGGCGCAGTGGTTGAGAGTCCGCCTGCCGATGCAGGGGACACGGGTTCGTGCCCTGGTCCGGGAGGATCCCACATGCCGCGGAGCGGCTGGGTCCGTGAGCCATGGCCGCCGAGCCTGCGCATCCGGAGCCTGTGCTCCGCAACGACAGAGGACACAACAGTGAGGGGCCCGCGTATCGCAAAAAAAAATAAAATAAAATAAAATAATTTTGATAAAATGCATGTAACATAAAATTTACTATTTTAATCATTTTACATGTACAGTTCAGTAGTGTTAAGTACATTCACATTGTTGTGCAACCAATCTTCAGAACCTTTTCATCTTTTTTCAAAAATTTTTATTTTAGGGCTTCACTGGTGGTGCAGTGGTTGGGGGTCCGCCTGCCGATGCGAGGGACGCGGGTTCATGCCCCGGTCCGAGGGGGATCCCAAATGCCGCGGAGCGGCTGGGCCCGTGCGCCATGGCCGCTGGGCCTGCGCGTCCGGAGCCTGTGCTCCGCGGCGGGAGAGGCCGCAGCAGTGAGAGGCCCGCGTACTGGAAAAAAAAAAAAATTATTTTATATTGGACTATAGTTGATTTACAATGTTGTATTAGTTTCAGGTGTACAGCAAAGTGATTCAGTTATACATATACATATGTCTATTCTTTTTCAAATTCTTTTCCCATTTAGGTTATTACAGAATATTGAGCAGAGTTCCCTGTGCTATACAGTAGGTCCATGTTGGTTATCTACTTTTTTTTTTTGGCCGCGCAGTCTGCGGGATCTTAGTTCCCCGACCAGGGATCGAACCTGTGTCCACTGCAGTGGAAGCGCAGAGTCTTAGCCACTGGACCGCCAGGGAAGTCCCTGGTTATCTATTTTAAATAGAGTAGTGTGTATATGTCAAGTCTCTGTCTCTCTCCCTCTCTGATTTCCCCTGAGTCTGTCTGTCTTGGGCCTCTGGCTCTATCTCTCTCTCACTCTCTCTCCTTCCTGTCTGTCTCTTTCTCTGTCTCTGTCTCTCTCGATCTCTCTCCCTCTCTGTCTCTGCACGAGATTCTCCTTTACTCAGCCCCGGGAAGCCCCCGAAACCCATGGGCCTCGCCCAGGACCCAGCAGGCAGGTAGGAGCTGGGTGAGGCCCAGGTGAGTCACGGGGAGGAAGGAGCTGACATTCCTGCCGCTTTTCTGGGATTGTGCACGGCCCAGCCCCCTGCCTGCCCCCTCCTGTAACACGTCACTGGACCTCACAGTGTGTGTCATTTGAGAGGGAGAGAGAGAACAAGTCAGAGACAGAGACAGAGAGACAGAAAGAGACAAAGAAACAAAGACAGGCATTGAGAGAGACAGACAACAGAGGCAGAGAGACAGAAAAAAAGATACAGAGACACAGAGATAGAGGACAGAGAGTCAGAGAGATAAGATGGAGAGAGACATAGAGAGGCAAAGAAAAGGAGCAAGACAGAGATAGAAAAACACAGAGAAACAGAAAGGGAGAGACAGATGGACAGATCGGGAGACCAGAGCAGTCTGAAGTTGGGATGGGAAGGCTCCGAGTTATTTCTCTCATTCTTCAAATAAAAGAGAAAATCGTGGGGCTTCCCTGGTGGCGCAGTGGTTAAGAATCCGCCTGGCAATGCAGGAGACATGGGTTTGAGCCCTGGTCCGGGAAGATCCCACATCCACAGAGCAACTAAGCCTGTGCGCCACAGCTACTGAGGCTGTGCTCTAGAGCCCACGAGCCACAACTACTGAGCCCTCATGCCACAACTACTGAAGCCCGTGCACCTAGAGTCCGTGCTCCGCAACAAGAGAAGCCACCGCAATGAGAAGCCCACACACCACAACGAAGAGTAGCCCCCGCTCGCCGCAATGAGAGAAAGCCCGCGTGCAGCAACGAAGACCCAATGCAGCCAAAAATAAATAAATAAATAAATATATTTAAAAAAGAGAAAATCGTGGTCCGGAGCAATGAGGCCATCCGGCCAGGAAGTGGTTGTGCCAGACCACACAGCTCCATGTGATCCCAAACTTGAACCTACCTTTCACTGAGAGATGCCTCCACCCACCCCAGATCCATGTCACAGCTGGGAAAAGCAAAGATCTGTGGTGTGAAGCCATCTGCCCAGGGTCGCCCAGGAGCAAGTAGGTGAGCTGGGTCTCAAGCCTACTTGGACCAACACCCCGACTTTCTATCTCCCCACGTCATATGCATTAATATCTCATTCAGTCTTCAGCCGCTCTTCAAATATCACCTCCTCAGGAAAGCCCTCCTGGATTACCTGGCCTAAAACCAACCTTGCCTCACTTGTACCCTTGCACCTCCTTCAATCTGGTTTGTTTTTCTGCACTTTACTTATCACAGCCTGACAGCAATAGATTAGATAACATATATTTACTCCCTATTGTCACAAGGGCAGGGACTTTCCTGCTGTGTCCCCAGCTTCTGGACCAGTGCCTGGCACAAAGTAGGTCCTCAGTAAATGTTGACAGAGATTGTTGAGCCCTCCATGTGGGCCAGTGACTGTTTCAGGCATTTAATTCAACTGCATTAAATTGTTCTGACTGGGAGGGAGAGACTATGTTACCTTTGGCACTTTATTTTCCTTTTAAAAAACTTATTATGAACCTTTACAAACACAGAGGAGATAGAATGGCATATAAATTACCTCGATATAATTGATACAGCTATTTTGCTATTTTGCCTTTCTTTTTTCCTAAAATATTTCAAGGTAAATGCAGACACCGATGACATTCAACCTCTAAATATTTCATTGAGCATCTCTGTAAAATATAAGAAAAAGTTTTCCACATAACCACAAAACCATGGTCATAACAGCAATATCTACTTTTTGGCTGAAGTGTTTTAAGGTAAATGGAGACATTGTATTATTTCATCCCCAAATATTTCAGCGTGCAGCTCTAAATGATAAAGACATTTTCCCATATAACCACAATACCATTATCCTTCCTAACAAAACTAAAGAAAGACCTATATTATCTAATAATAGGCACATATTTTCCCTCGTGACAAGTTTTAATCCGAGGGGTGAGGGCCCTTGCCCAAGGTCCCATGGCAGGAAGAGAGAGAAATGGAATTTGCACCCAGGCAGTCTGGGGAGAGCTGTGACCACGGCCGGCCAGCGTGAGTCAGAGCAGAGCCAGCCCCCCTACCCCTCGCTGGCGCGTCCTGGTAAAGGAAGTTTTTGAGGAAGGTGGGTGGGGGTGGATGACCCACGCATCTGGAGCTGACTCGCTCTTTCGCAAACCTCTGGGAGGAGCCCCCAGGGCCACATAACTGTCTCCTCCCGGAGGCCAGACTGAGAGGTGCAGGGAGACCGCGGAGAGGAGCCGCCGCCGGACATGGGCCGCCCGCTGCCTGTGTTGCTATTGTTGGCTCAGACCTGCATTCCAGGTAGGGGCTGGGTGCCCGAATCTCTGCGCTGGGGACCGGGTCAGACCGGAGGGAAGGGAGGCGGGAGAGGAAGGGAAGAGAGCTCAGAGTCTGATGACTTGGAGGAGGGCTCAGTCCCCAGCCCCTCCACCCACATTCAAATAATAATTCTCCTGCTGTCTGCAGCCTCACACGGCACGGTACCAGGCACACAGTAGACGCTCAGGAAATATTCGTAGAGCGAAGGCGCTTAACAACAGCCGCCATGTAGTGAGTACGCTCTTTAGTCCAGGCACTCTTCTAAGCTCCTTCCTTGCAACTGCCAACTGGGCGGGCGGAACTATTTTAACCTCGTTTACAGAGAAACTGAGGCACAGAGAGGTTAAGTAACTGGTCCAAGGTCACACAGCAAGTCCTTGTAAGTGGGATTCTGACCCGCAGGGGGCTCCTACAGCCCTCTCCCCTCTATCAGATCACCCCCTCCCCCCCTACACACACACACACACACACACGCACACACAGACACATTTGCAAGACAGGGAGGACACCGTCTCATTTAACAAAAGGTCTAAAGAAAGTCAGGCTCAGCGTCGCGGAGCCGGGGGCCGGGGACCCAAGGCTCGTCCTTCGAGGTGCCTTCCCTTTCACTATCCTCTAGCCGACGAGACCTCTCACCTCCTTTCTCTGGAAAATCTAAAAAGGGTTGGAAAATGAAAGGAAGTTGAGAAGGAACTGCTGTCAGGGCGCGGCAGGGCCGGGTTGGGGGTAGGGGTTGGGAGATGGTTCGGTAATGAATAACCGGGAAAGCTTTCCGGACCGCGGGAGGCCTAGAATGAGTAACGACTTGGAAGGGGACTCCGAATTTGGAGCGGGGAAGGGACCGCAAGGGAGACGTGATGGGCAGGGATAGGCCTTGGGGCGGAGCTAGTGGGCGGGGCCAGAACTTCGGGGAGGGGAAGTGGGAGGGGCTAACAGTTCCGGAGCAGCTAGTGGGAGCGGGGAGAACTTCTGGGGAGGCCACGGTAGTAGTGGGATTAGAATCTCCGCACGGCTGATACGCGGAGTTAGAAGTTCGGTGTGGACTGTTGGGTGGAGAGAGAGAACGCTGGGGAGAGGCTACGGAGGGGAGGAGAGCCAGTGGGCATTAGTGGAGGGCACCGGGAACGGGGGTAGAACATAAAGACTAGCTGGAGTTGGTGAGGCTAGAACACCCCTAGGAGAGCTCGCGAGGCGGAGTAGGCCGAGGCGGGCGGGGTGGAGGAAAGGACCTAATTGGGAGCCGGGCTAGAACGTCCACACCCGCGGAGAGGAGGGGGGTTGGAGTTTCAGGATGGGCCCGGCGCTCAGACAGAGTGAAAGGGAAAGCGAGCGAGGGCTGGACTTGGGAAGGACCTGTGGACGGAGAAAGAACTTTAGGGTAGAGGGTGGAGATAGAACGTTGGCCTAAGGATGGTATAGCGGTTTGGAAACCAGCCTTGGAACCCAGGGGCGGGCAAAAGTGGAGTCCGAACCTGAGTGCACCTGGCCTGGAGAATTGGTCCAGGTGTTGGGGCTTAACGGGGCGAGAGCGGGATCCTGGCGCAGAGCGATAACACCTCTCCTCTCCCCCCTCTGCCCCCAGTCTCCTGGGGCCTGCGGTGCATGCTGTGTAAGACTACCGGGAGTTGCAGGGTGGAAGAGTGTGCCCCCGGCCAGGACCTCTGCAGGACCACGGTCCTGCGCATATGGGAAGGTGAGCTGGAGCAGGGAACGGGAGTGACAAAGAAACCTTATTTCACGAGCCATCGGGGAAATACGCATGAAAAAGACACGGAGACCGGTTACAAGCCCCCAGATGGACAAGCATTTAAAACTCTGACAGGGACTTCCCTGGAAGTCCAGTAGTTAAGACTCTGTGCTCCCAGTGCAGCGGGCACGGGTTCGATCCCTGGTTGGGGAACTAAGATCCGGCCTACCACTTGGTGCAGCAAAAAAAGAAAAGAAAAATCTGACGATACTGAGGTCGATGAGGCTGTGGAGATGCGGGCTTTGCTGTTAGGGGGTAAATTGGTGCATCCACCAAACAGAGCCACGTGGCAATAGGCAATATCTGGTTAAAGATGAACATACCCTACAACAAGCAGTTGGACTTTAGGAATGTAGAGACCCCAGAGAACCTTGGCCACACTTGCCCAGAGACACCTGTCAAAGAATGTTCTTAGACTGAACGTTTGTGATATGGAAAACTGGAAAGACTGAAGTCAGTTGTCAGCAGAGGAAAAACGTTACAGTATAATCACGCATTATACCCCACAGCAGCTTAAATGAAGGAGCTAGGGCTGCAGGTATTAACCTGGATACGTGTCAAAAATGTAAGGTTGAAAGAAAAACAAAAAAGCACGTTGCAGAGTTTGACACCTTTTAATAGAAATAGTATCTAACAATCAAAATAAATAAACGATATACAAATAAACAATAATAAATATTCTGCATACAGAGGTGTTAGAATTACCTACACCTGTGGTTGCCTCTGGACAGAGCGTAAGGGAAGTGGGATTTGAGGGAGGGAGGTAACCAGGAGGCTTTAACTGTCTTTTAAACTTGGTTTCTTTTTTTAAAAAGATCTGAAACAAATATAGCAAAATGCTAATATTTTATAAAGTTTGGTGATGAAAGCACAGTATTTATTACATCATTCTCTTATATTTTTGGTAAGCTCGAAGCATTTTCCTTTAAAGGTTCCTATCAGAGGCATCTCCCTGCTAAGATCACCAAGCTAGGAGGGAGCGGGTAGAAGGATCCAGAAGGTCCCAGGGATGGTGTTATCACTAAAAGAAAGTAGGCTTCCAGTGTAGGGGGTTGGGGGGAGGGTGCATAGCTCTAGAACAGAGAGAGTTGGACTCAAGCAAGAGGAGAGGCCTGGCAGGGATCAGCCCTGGGAGCGAGTGACCTTGTAACCAGGAGTGTCAGAGGCTGGTTGGGCCCAGGGGAGCCTCTGCGGTGACAATGAGACATTCCTTATTGAAGGTGATGAGCTGGAGGTGGTGGAGAGAGGCTGTACCCACCCAGAAAAGACCAACAGGACCATGAGCTATCGGACTGGCACGCAGATCATCACCCTGACAGAGGCCGTGTGTGGGTCAGACTTGTGCAACAAGCCCAGTCCTGGTGAGTAGGGCAGCCCTCACCATCCCCAACCCCAAACCATCCCCAGCTCAACCTCCATCATCATCCTGGTCCTATCCCTCATCCTAGGCCACCCCAACCCCAGCTCCATGCCTTACCCCGGCCCAAACCTTTCCTTATCCTAAACACATCTCCAGCCTGGCTCCAACCCCAA